>NC_080105.1:43166485-44376485 GCF_950005125.1 Chionomys nivalis | reverse complement strand
GAGTTGTTTTGATTTGCATTTCTCTAATGGTTAAGGATGTTGAAGATTTCCTTAAGTGTCCTTCAGCCATTTTAAATCCCTCTGTGGACACAAAATTGCTTCTTAATGTAGATGGAAGTTTCTGTCCCACCCGATCCCACAGCTGTTCAGTCCCAAATAAACCCACAGAGGCTTATATTAATTATAAACTGTTTGATCTATTGCTAAGGCATATTACTAACTAGCTCTTACAACATAAATTAACCCATAATTTTTGTCTATGTTTAGCCACATGCCGTGGTACCTTATCTCAGTAAGGCACTCTTATCTTGCTTCCTGTGACTGGCTTGTGACTATGTCTCTGCCTTTCCACTTCCCAGAATTCTCCTAGTCTCATTGCTCTGCCTTTTATTCCTGCCTGGCTACTGGACAATCAGTGTTTTATTAAACCAATATGAGTGACAAATATTTACAGTGTACATGAGCATTATCCCCCAGCATCTTAATGTCCCCATCTCAATCAGCACAGCTCACTAGCATTTAAAAGCACTGGACAAGTTTCTCCCACCTGACCTGGCAACATAATACACACTCATATTTGCTCTCTTTTGGCATATTTGCACATTTTGTACATCTTTCTCTTTCTCTTTTCACAATATATAGAGGTACACATATATTCTTTTTTTTTTTTTTTGGTTTTTTGAGACAGGGTTTCTCTGTGGTTTTGGAGCCTGTCCTGGAGCTAGCTCTTGTAGACCAGGCTGGTCTCGAACTCACAGAGATCCGCCTGCCTCTGCCTCCCAAGTGCTGGGATTAAAGGCGTGCGCCACCACCGCCCGGCTACATATATTCTAATTGTACACACACACACACACACACACACACACTGTTTTTTCCTAAACAGAACATTAAAGACATATACACAGAATGATTTTATTCAGCTAAAATCTCGCCAATGACATCGGAATTTAAATCAATTTAAATATTTGCACAAGAAATTAAAAAGACAGAAAAATGAACAATAAGATATCAGTGTTGGCTGTATCTTTAGGAGGGTGGCCACAAAGGAGCATGGGGAAAAAATAGTCAGCTTTGCCTTTTAACCTCTTTGTCTTACTTTGCTTCAATTGATGAGAGTATCACTGTTGTAATCTAAGAAAATCCAAAGACAGAAACATGAAATGAAGCTTTGCATCTCTCCTTTGCACTTAGTTCCCAATCACAAGTTCTGTTATGTGTTCTATAGTCTTAAGCACATTTCCTTAGTCTGAATTATGCAACATTATTAGTCATATTGAATAAATAAATTGCAACAAAATTCTACAGAGGTCACTTTTATTTCAATGGAACATTACAGAGACCTGTAGTCATTATCCAAGAATTATTAATTAATAATATTATCATAAAGTCTAAGGCACACTGATCTGGGATTTCAAATCACTTTCTACCATCCCTACATATTATCATATAGAGGCTCCCAGGAATGGGTTTATTAAAGGGAATTTTTTGGAGTTTTATTGACTTTGTATGATAGTATTCAAATATTTTCAACCAATTCTAACCTTCAGATAATTCTATGCCACGCTGTAAAGGATGAGCTCTAAGCATAGTAAGGAGAAGTTGAAACCAGTTATGTTCTTAGTAACTCATAAAGGATCTGAGATAGCTGTAATGAAGCATTTAGAGATCTGCATCCAAGAATGATACTATTGTCAAGAATATAGCAAACATAGTAAGGGTCCCAATAAATACTGATAAAACACCAAAACTCCTATTAGTCATCAATCAACCTTTTAATTTCAATAGTCATAACTGCTTATAATATTAAAAACAATTGCTATAAGGTATAATCCATAATCAACAAACTATACATTATAGAATAAGTTTGTGATAGGCTGTTTCACAAGGGTGTAAGTGTACTCAGAGATACCCAATAACACAGACATCTGATGATGTACTCTTCAAACACGTGTCCCATTGACAAGTGACACGTGAATGTGTTTTAAGCACCCACTAAAATATTTGGTAAATAACATGTGTGCATTAAGCATGCAAACAATGACCTTTTCAAAATAACAATAAAGTCTACATTAGAAGTCAAACTTTTAAAGAAGACTGGATAGGTATATATGTCCTATAAGCCCCACTACATGGATGTAATGCCTACCAATTCATGACTTGCAATAGCTGCTGTTCATGGGGCTGGAGTCTGGTTTGGCACTCTGCCACAAGGAAACTAATTCTGCTACACATGAACCAACTATTTGAGCCCATTAATTGATATGGTCTCTTGAACACATTCACATTAGAAGACTCCAAGGTCATTTAACAAAATGCTGGTTGTTTTCTGCTTTCCTTTTAACGGTGATAAGCACTTCTCTTTCATATTTGTTTAATTTTATTCCAGTATTTGCTAAGCTTCAATGATCCTAAAGAATAGTGGCCACTGTGGGCTAACAGACACATCCTCTTGTCTGTATAGTTGCATTGTGCTCCCCTAACAAGGTTCAATATAATTTTTACAGAAGAACACACAAGAAGCGAAAAGCACTACCCTGGATACCAACTTCTAGCACAAGGGCATCAGAAGAAACACAGTAAGATGTATATGTTAAAGAGCAATAAAGGTTTACTGCCCAGTCAACAGAATCAATGGATTGTTGCCATAACAAAGATATTAATATTTAGATCAATAGCATCCTATGTTCGGTAGAAGTGAAAGACTGACAATACTGTATATTCAAAGACAGGCTACAAAATTTCTAATTTTCAGTTGTATCAAATGTTATATTTTAAGTTTAAAAAATATTGATTAATAATACATGTATATGTCAAATACACTATAAACAGATATATGTGCATATACCCTATATGCATGTATACATACATCCTACATATATATGTATGTAGGATACTTTGCATATGGAGCACTGTTTTGATTTCATACTTTTTTTTCCTGAAAATGTCCATTGAGAAGTCTCTTTAACATTATTTTACCATTTTGCTCTGAAAGTTAAACCTGTTCCAACTATAGTTCATGTATTGACTATGCAGCTATAGATAAGGAAACAAAAATAAAATAATAGCCCAAGCCTTTAAATATGGAAATCCATACTGATATATACCACCAATGGTTTACACTAGTTCTTCTAAAGGTTCCTGGAGAAATTTAGGCAGTCCTAACTGGTTTCCTTTACTTTTACACTTTTGTTTAATTAGTTCCCATTCTAGTCTCCAATCTAACAAGGAGAAGGCTGTTTGCACAGAACTCTGGGGTAGAGCCTTGCTTTTCTGAATCACAATACCTTGGCTTCTACTCACAGAGTGGCCTACTTCCTCTAAACTGGAGTTCCTTTCTCTTTTGCCGAAGGAAATAAACAGAGCAGAAACCAAGCATCAGGTAAAGCTGAGTGTCTTTAAATCCAAGCATGGGGATCTGGGGGAAGCATACAGTTTCACCCTCACAGATTTCATTAGCTAAACATGGCCTAGGATCCATCCAGAGAAAATACCCAAAAACCAGAAGGTAAGGGTCACCTGGGACCACCAGCAAAGAATAATGCAGATCTTTGTGTTCTGACTGGTGGGGGATGCTCCACACAAAAAGATGACTCTGCCTTTCAACTTTTAACTTTCTTCCCCCTGTCAGGTCTCTATTAGAATCATAAAATTCCTGTTCCTTACTTTGGACATTATCCATTTTATTAGACACTTTCATGCTTGAGATTTTATTCAGTGTCTGAGGTTTAAAAAAAAAACATCTAACGTATTTCATATCCTCTAAATTTTTGTGAACACGCAGAACATTTAAAATAAAACTTTATAGCCAAGTCCCGAAGATGTAACAGTGGCATATTATACTTCTGAGCACACAGGCATGCGACCTGTTCCTCCACTGCGAGCCTGGTAAAGATGAGGCTTACTTTCCTCAACAAAAGTTACTCTGGAAAATAAAATAGAAGTGACATGACAGATAGCTTGCTGGCCTTGGGAATGGAATCTGAAAGTTCTCAAAGCCAAATGCAGCAGAATTCTCACTTGTTGAAAAGATTTGCACGGCAAGAAAGACGTTTCTAGCAGAAGCTTTTGTTCCTGGCTCCTTTGGAAAAGTGTCCCATTTTCCCATCAGGCATTCCTTGCTCATATTTCTGCTATTATTGTATTTGCCACTTTCTCTTTTGATGCAAGCAGAGGAGGTCATGGAAAATTCCTGAAGAAACTCATTAAGTGAAGCCACAGCAGGTCAGGAGCAAAGGCAGACGTGAAATGCAAAGAGCATTGGCTGTTACAATCAAATGTGATTAGATTACAAACCCGCTTTTCAACTTACACAGAGAGGGGAAAAATGTTCATTTTTCAGTAAATATCTATGATTTACAAAACAGAAAAGTTAATATATAGATTAAACTCTGCCATCTCTGAAACATTAAAGGTAATTGAGTTGGCCCCTTAATCTTCTTGGCATTTACCACTGCAAACCCTTTAAACAACAGACTAAGAGCACTCACAGATTACCATTTTCTGCACACACGTGCTCTTACAGAGGATTCCGTTCTTTCCTAGCATGTCAGACACTCACAGAATGAGGGGATCATTTCACATTTCCTAAACTTTACTTTTGTTAAATACATTTTCTACATGTTAATGATATCAAATGGCACACACCTCTTCACAACCCATGCCACACCTTTATGCTACTGAAAGATAAAATATAAACGGTTTGAAACTTCAGAGTGTGAAACAACCATTCAGAAAAGCAAAAGTCAGTGCATAGTAAACCTCTTTATGAGACTGTGGTACTTGGAGATGAATTCTAAGTGGGGAAGTGTAGATTGCTTTGATTTAGAAAATTGGTACCATTAAACAGTTTACAAAGCACCTACTGTTTCTGCATCATTATCTTCAGTGTGTCACAGTCAGCATTTTCACAATATTTAAAGCACTCCCAACGTCCTCATAAATAAAATTTATATGCCTGCACAGCGACTCGGTACTATAGGTAACACAGTATGATTGTCTGAACCAAACTGCATGAACCAGGAATAATGATGGACAAGGGGCCAAGAATGTCTCCAGGCAGAAGCAAAACCAGGCCACCTTAGCAACATATTTGACTCAATACTCAAAGCTACTGTGTTACCTGGGGTGTAGCAAACAGGTCAGGGAGCAAGCTGGGACTCATGGGGACAGTAGCAGCTTGTTGCCATGCAACTATTTAGGTGACCCGCAGCCTGGCACTGCCATTTATTCTCCTTTGGCTGTTTTACAATGGAAGAGATTTCTTCAACTCCTACAGACAACCCAACTTACAACTGTCATTTTATTCTTTCCACCTGTTCAGATCCCACCAGAGATCTGTCACCAGAGTCAAGGGCACTAATGGACACTGGCCAAGGTCTTCTGTGAAAGTCTCAGTCCTGCTCTGAAAATCTGACATAAGTTTAAGATAAAGTCTTGCTGAATTCCATATATACTTTAATAACATTCAGTTGCAAAAATTATAAAAACCTGTCCCCAAAGTAGAATTCTAAAACAAATAAAAATTCCTTTACATTGAAAAAAAAAGACTTTCAAATTCATCTCCTTATTACTGAGGAATTAAATAACAAATGATGGAACCATGACAGCAGTTATATCCCAGTTGCTATGGTTGGAAGCATCGAAACCAATGAGCCGCAGGGGAAAAGGGACTCTTCTGGCAAGAAGATTTTTTTTTTAATTTGTCCACAGAAAACAGAATTCTCCAAGCATCATACACGTGAAAGCTTAATACATTAAAGAAAAAAAAATGGCAAGATAGGAAATGGCTGTAAAAAATGGGTACATGGTTTTAATCCTTAAAAATAAGCCAAAAATCATTCAAGAAATTCAAAGGGGACTGGATATTGCAAAGAAAGTGTTCATGAGACATGCTCAGAAACATTGGGGTTTAAAGGAAGCCATCATTGGCCTACCCAGATAAACAAAGATTGAGATAATATGGTGACCTCAAGAAATTTGAAGGCACTAACTAGAAACAACTGTTATACTTCTAGAAAATAACATGAAATCAAGCATCAAAATACTTTACAAGTACAACTTATGATCTAGTAATCATACTTCTAAGAGCTGTTCTGAGAAACCCAACTATTTGGCAATTAAAAGCAGGCAGGCTGAACAATAGAGAGTAGAAGAAAATATTGAAATGTAACATATATCAAGTCAAAGAACCCTGAACAAATAAACTATAATTTTAATTGAACCTACACGTTTAATGATGATTGTGACTGGGCATTCAGAATCATTTAAAGGGAAAGGACACCATGTGTTGCAAGGTTCTCAAACAGCCATTCAAAACTAAGGTGTGTTGTGAGCACCAACTTGCTGGAGCACACGCAATTTATGGATGTATTTAATTTCCACTTCCTCAGTTTACCTTCTTCTGGGTTCTAGGTTCCTAGACATGGATCTCTGTGGTGTCTTCCTCTCTCATGCCTTGGGAGGAGTGCACCAGACAGTCATGCATTAACTTTTCTCGTCTCATGTAAACATAGAGGTAAACGATAATGATTAGAGAATCGAGTCAGACAGTACTCCAGTTGACGTGAATTTTTAGGAGAAATTGATGAAAAATATTCAGATGTCACCCCACTATGTAACAGATACAGAGAGAAGAAACAAGGACATCTCAGAGGTGAATTATCACTTCTCATCTACACTCTTTTCATACACTAAGAAACAAAGGATCTTTTGTGATATGTTATATACCTTATTTCCTGAGAAGATAAGAATAAAGGTCTCCTCACCATAGATAGGGACCGACAAAAGAGCAAAACAAGAACACCACCCAACTGATTGAACCAATAAGTTTTATTGCATTTACTTATAGGACTGAGGGCCAGTGGTTACTTGTAGAAGAAATGACTCAGACAGCTGCATCACCAAAGCATACTCCAGCATCTCATGAAAAGTAGAAATCTGAAGCACACTGTACAACCTGCAGGCATCACAAAAGGTTGGCGATTCTTTCCAGGAAGCTCTATGGCTCTGAGTCTTTTCCAGACAGCCCAGCTGGCTGTTCTGAGATGTCTCTAAGCAGTGCTTTATCTCACATAATCTTCTTTTTAAATTTTGAATTGATTATATTGAAATATACATTTTTCTCTGCTCCCCTTCCTGCCCCTCCCTTCCCCCTTCAACCCTCCCCCAAGGTCCCCATGCTCCCAATTTACTTGAGAAATCTTGTCTTTTTCTACTTCCCATGTAGATTAGATCTATGTAAGTCTCTCTTCATGTCCTCATTGTTGTCTAAGTACTTTGGGATTGTGGTTTGTAGGTTGGTTTTCTTTGCTTTATGTTTAAAAATCACCTATGACTGAGTACATGTGATAATTGTCTTTCTGTCTTGGTTACCTCACTCAAAATAATGTTTTCTAGCTCCATCCATTTTCCTGCAAAATGCAAGATGCCGTTATTGTTTTCTGCGGTGTAGTACTCCATTGTTTAAATGTACCACATTTTCCTCATCAATTCTTCAGTCGAGAGGCATTTAGATTGTTTCCAGGTTCTGGCTATGACAAACAAAGCTGCTATGAACATAGTTGAGCACATATCCTTGTGGCACAATTGAGCATCCTTTAGATATACACCCAAAAGTGGTATTATTGGGTCTTGAGGAAGGTTGTTTCCTAATTTTCTGAGAAATCACCATACTGACGTCCATAGGGGTTGTACCAGCTTGCATTCCCACCAGCAATGCATAAGTGTTCCCTTTTCCCCACAACCTCTTCAGCATAAGTTGTCATCATTATTTTTGATCTTGGCCATGCTTATAGGTGTAAGACGGAATCTCAGAGTTGTTTTGATTTTCATTTCACTGATGGCTAAGGATATTAAACATTTCCTTAAGTGTCTTTCAGCCATTTTAAATTCCTCTGTTGAGAGTTCTGTTTAGGTCTGCCCCCCCCCCTTTTTTTAACTGGATCATTTTACCTTTGATGACCAGTTTCTTGAGTACATTGTATATTTTGGAGATCAGTACTCTTTCTGATGTGGGTTGGTGAAGATCTTTTTCCATTCTGTAGGTTGCCATTTTGTCTTGTTGACTGTGTCCTTTGCTTTACAGAAGTCTCTCAGTTTCAGGAAGACACATTTATTAATTGTTGCTCTCAGTGTCTGTGCTACTGGGGTAATATTTAGGAAGTGGTCTTCTGTGTCAATGCGTTCAAATGTACCTCCCACTTTCCCTTCTATGAGGTTTAGTGTGGCTGGCTTTTTGTTGAGGTCTTTGATCCATTTGGACTTGAGTTTTGGCCATAGTGAGAGATATGGATCTATTTTCATTCTTCTACATGTTGATATCCAGGTATGCCAACACCATTTGTTGAATATGCTTTCTTTTTTCCATTGTATATTTTTTCCTTCTTTGTCAAAAATCAGGTGTTTGTAGGTGTGTGTATTAATATCTGCGTCTTTGATTTGGTTCCATTAGTCCTTCTGTCTGTTTTTATGCCAATACAAAACTGTTTTCAGTACTGTAGCTCTGTAGTAGAGTTTGAAGTCAGGGATTGTGATGCCTCCAGAAGTTCCTTTATTGCCGGGCGGTGGTGGCGCACGCCTTTAATCCCAGCACTTGGGAGGCAGAGGCAGGCGGATCTCTGTGAGTTCGAGACCAGCCTGGTCTACAAGAGCTAGTTCCAGGACAGGCTCCAAAACCACAGAGAAACCCTGTCTCGAAAAACCAAAAAAAAAACAAACAAACAAACAAACAAAAAATACAGAAGTTCCTTTACTGTACAGATTGCTTTGGCTATTCTGGTTTTTTTGCTCTTTCATATGAAGTTGAGTACTGTTCTTTCAAGGTCTGTAAAGAATTTTGTTGGGATTTTGATTGACATTGCATTAAATCTGTAGGTTGCTTTTGGTATGATTGCCATTTTTACTATGTTAATTCTACCTATCCAAGAGCATGGGAGATCTTTCCACTTTCTGGTGTCCTCTTCAATTTCTTTCTTCAAAGATTTAAAGTTCGTGTCATACAGATCTTCCACTTGTTTGGTTAGAGTTCTCCAAGATATTTTATGCTATTTGTGGCTATTGTGAAGGGTGATGTTTCTCTGATTTCTTTCTCAACCCATTTATCATCTGTGTACAGGAGGACTATTGATTTTTTTTTTTTTTGAGTTAAGCTTGTATCCTGCTACATTTCTGAAAGTGTTTATGAGTTGTAGAATAAAAGTTCCTTATTTTTAGGGTCACTTACGTAAACTATCATATTATCAGCAAATAGTGAAAGTTTGATTTCTTCTTTTCTAGTTTGTATTCCTGTGATCTTTTTTTGTTGTCTTATTGTCCTAGCTAGAACCTCAAGAACTATATTGAATAGATATGAAGAGAGTGGGCAAACTTGTCTTGATCCTGATTTCATTGAGAACCCTGTGAGTTTCTCTCCACTAAGTTTGTTGTTAGCTGTTGACTTGCTGTATATTGCCTTTATTATGTTTAGGTATGTCCCTTGTATCCCTGCTGTCTCCAATGCATTTATCATGAAGGGATATTATATTTTGTCAAAGGCTGTTTGATGATCTAATGCAATGATCATGTGGTTTTTATTTTTCAGTTTGTTGAGGACAGAGTGGCCACATTTTCAGGGACTTCCTGAATCTACTGAGTTGTGTACTTCCAAAGTTTAGTGGAGCTTCTGGGCATTATGGGATGTTTCAGTTCCTATAGGATACCCTGTCTTCTTAAAGAGATTCCCACCATGATGCAACCTGAGAAAGGTGCTATAATGCAGCTAGAATTTCCTTAACACAATACTGCTGTGGGTTACAGGAGACATATATTGTTGTGTAATTTTACCACTAGATGTTTCATGATGTGAATATACAGTGTTTGGCTACTGAAATTGTCTGATTCTTCTATCATGAGCACCTAATGTTTACAAATATAAAGCATATTTCACAAAGAAATATAAAAATCTGACCTTGTAACATACAAACACACATACACACATGCATGAACATTTACTTTACCAGTGGTATGTAAGTCTTAATAGGGCAAATAATCAAACAATCATTCTTTCCTATTCACTAAACAAACCCATGACTCAGATTTATATAAATGGAATATGGCTTGTCCCCCAAACTCCTATAGGGCTTTAATCACAATGACAGTTAATTGTGTCAAGTTGAATGGCTTTGGAATAAACTAAAAGGCAAAGCACTGGGGTACTCCTGCGAGGATATTCATGACCAGATTAATTGAAGTGGGAAGATCTACCTTAAAAATGAGCAGCCTCTTCTGCTGGTGCTCCAGACAAAATGTGATGGACGAAGAGACAATTTTTTTCCTTTGCCCACTTGTTTTTACTCTCACTGACACATTCATCTATCCTGTTGCCACCGCTGTTGCTTTCCATCACTGATATTAGAGTCCAGCTTCTTTGAGCTTTCAACATCGTCTAAAAATTGGTGGCTGTTCAGCAAGTCACCAGGGCCTCAGTACACACACACAAACACACACACAAGCTGGAGGCACCTAGGATCATGAACTGAACAACTACTAGGTTCTCAGTCTCTCCAGTGTGAGACAGCCATTGTTGGACCACCCAGATGCTGTCATAGAAGCCAACCTAATATATCACATTTACAGTATATATTCAGCTATTAGATGTGGTCTTCTAGAGAACCCAGACAAAAACAATTCACAAAGTCTCATATTAATGGTACTAAGACCATGGAAACTTAATATGATTATGGAGTTAAGATGTGAGGCTTTGAGGAAGTGATTAGATTAGATCACAATAGGTGGGAATAAAAACCATTGCTGATTATGGAATACAAGGCATGACCCCTTCTCCTTCAACTGTATAGAAATGAGACAGGAAAGAAAAGCCCTAGAGACAGGAATACTAGACTATATCTACTGTGGCCTCCTACTAGAAACAGTTTGCATTGTCTCCAGGCAGCAACATCACTCTGCCTCATCCTACACCAACTGAACAAGAAACTCTGAATGTAGGCCTGGAGTGGTGCTAATCTGAAGCTCAGGGGGATTCTGGTATACAATAAAGAATTGATCACATTCTCAGAAAGCTGGTATCAGACCATAGTTGGCATAAAATGTAGCTTAGAGCTAATGCTAAACTATCATAGCATCTTAATCTTACTTTGAAACAGAAAAGGAAACAACAGCTTTCTATATTCCACCCATGCAAAGATAGAAATATAGAATGGTGATAATCATAAGTAGAGGGTTAGTGTCAATGAGTCCAGTCCAGGAATCAAAGTGTTGACCGAGAACTCTGGCATTTTCATAGGCTGAACATCAACAATCACACCAAGCAACTCAGTTCTAGAAGTCATCCTTATTTCTTAGACACTGACTATTTGGATCTGAGACACCTATGACAGTTCCAAGTCCATTCCAGTTATCTGAAAACAGTGAGCTCTCCGCATTTTATTTAATGATTGCTGTTTCCCTACAGCACCACAGACGGCATTTCCATCATCTTGCTAACAAGAAGGCAACATGGCCGACAATTTCAAAAACACATGTTGTATGACTACTTCCTACAGACACTGCCTTCCTAGAGGGAGGCTGCTTATGTTTAAAGAAATAAACACAAAACTTGCAAGACTAAAAACCTTGTTAGGCGGAAGATTCTTGTGTGATTTGGAAGGCAGAAGATTTGAGTGTGGTTCCAAAGTTAGATAAGCATTGATAATGAGTGAGAGAAGAGACTCTCCACCAGTTAAGCTGTCTGAGAGCTGTGCAGGTAGCCCTGGGGATGCAGCTTTTATGAATCATCATCCTTGCTGCTCTAAGCCACCTCTCACTCAACCCCTTGTGAGAACCTCCAAATTCCCTGCTTTACTCAGCTCAACTTGGGTGGGATGGTTGCTTTGATGTGTTGTCAGTGCCCTACCTAGGAAGAAAAGACACTTTTTCATATTCTCCCAGAAGTGGGAAAAAATAGCACAAGACTCATTATGAAATAACTCAATCGAGGGGGGTTGGTGATTCCGGCAAGAAGGCTCTTTAAAAAAAAAAAATTGCAGGCTGGAATGATGGTTCAGCAATTAAGCCCTTGCATAGGTCCCAACACCAAGTACTTCCTGTCTCTCCAGCTTTAGGGGATCGGGTGGGTGCCTTCTTCTGGTTTCTGTGGGCACCTGCATACACGTAGCATACACATGGATGCACAAACAAAAGTAAATCTGGAAACAAACAAAAACAGAAAATTATTGCTATATTTGTTCTCAGAGCAAGTTCAGAATTGCTTTGGACTCTAGGATCAAAGCAAAAGGTCTGAATTCCGACCTGGCTTACTAAATTTTAAATTATTTATATGGTTCCTGCCTGTGAGCTCTACTGGGACCTACAAATTCCATGAAGAGTATGTTCAGACAGGAAATAAGCCGTGGAGAATCAATTCAGTGAATTAGTGTTAAGCTAAACTTTTCTGTGTGTTACAAGATTGACAGCAAACAGCACTGAGGACAGGAAAAGAAAAACGATATCCGAGAGTTTCGATGGTACAAAGGGTGCCATTTAGTAATTGATATGTTTCCCTGCTCTCCAAAATGCAAAGGTATTGTAAAAGAAAAACCTAGCTATTGCATAAAGCATCTCTATAAAATTGTAATGCTTTTGACTAACAAAGCTGAATTAATTAAGAATGTCCCATTTCTAAAACATATTAGCTAGCTGCTGCATGCTTCACTATCAATTTCCTTTACACAAAGTATGTGTCACTTCTATGGCCACCAGTTAATAAGATATCTGCTATTAGTTATTTCTCCTGTCAAGGATGTGTCTCCGCTGCCTAATTTACATAATTATTAAGCATCTTGCTTTTCTGAGTACTTGTACAAAGGTTATATCAAGATAACACACTAACGATGTTTCAAGATGTTCAAAGAGAAGAGGAAGAAGTAGGGTCTATGACTGCCAGCATAGTAAATGACCAGTGTATTCCTTAAATTCAGCCTCTCGAAAAGCAAAAGCTCTTCCCTGCCCCTGTTTAAGTTTTCCTGCTGAATATGCTATTACTTGCAGAGACAACTGAGTGATAAGACAAGAAAGAAATAAGGTGTGTGAGTATGCTCAGAGGTAGAGTGTTCACATGGATTGCCCAGGGCTCTGGGTTCAATCCCCAGCACAAGAAATAGAAAGGGGACAGCTAAAAATTAGAATCCATATAATTATACCCAAAGACAATTATTTTAATTAATTTTTTGCCATTAATTCCTCCTAGTATGTGTGCTTACACATTTTCTTATATTTCACAGTTTGGATGTTTACAGACATGAATTCTAGATTATCATTTTGAATTATCCCAAAATGGTTTATATTTCACAAAATAGCTTTACTTTAAGTGCTATATCTTCCAAAAATGGAAGAAAACCATTGTGACTGAGATGCAGCAACATTAATCATAGTAGGAAGATATCATAAGTAACCTCTATTGCAACATTCATTGGTCACTATCTGTCTCCATGTTAAGAGATCAATTGTAAATTCAGGATGATTAGGACCATATATATTCATATTCATATTTTCCTGAATCTAGTTTCTAATCCCAAGTAGGGAGAATCAAATAAATATTTTTGGACAAAATACTTCACATCTACCTAATGTACATTTTACATTTTAGTCCCTATCCAAGGGACTAAGACACCATAATAAAAAGCGACTTGGAGAAGAAAAGATTTATTTGGCTCAGATGTTGCAGAGCATCAAGGAAAGCCAAGCTAGAACACATGGAGGAACACTGCTTACTGGTTTTCTTCTGGCTGGCTGGCTCAGCGATCTTTATCCTACATCCATGCTCACCTGCATAGAGACGACCCCATCAACAGTGTGCCCTGTATCAATTAGAAATGAAGAAAATGCCTTGCAGACAAATGACCACAGGCCAATCTGACATGGACATTTCTTTTGCTGAAGTTCCCTCTTTCCAGGTGACACTAAGTTCATATCGAGTTGCCAGCTGGAGCTACCTATGGCATTATACTCCTTGTCAATTCTGACTCACAAGTACATCACTTTAAATCGTAGCCTTTTTGTTTGTCCCCAAGATCTCACATTGATGTCATAAAATATGGTACAACTTGGAAAGTCCCGCCACCTTTAAAAAATTCCAATGATTTAAAAAACTCAAGTTCCCTTTAAAAATCCAAAGCCTTTTAACTATGGGCTCCTATAAAATTCAAAATAAGTTACACCTTCCTATTCCAAGAAGTCATAATTAAGCACAGTAACAATCTTATCCAAGCCAAAACAATTCCAGCAGCATAAACAGCTCAGTTGCCAGGGTCTTGGACTTGCTCATGATCTTCTGAGGCCCAAAAGGCAGCTTCACTTCTGTCCTGCTACCCACAGCACACACAACTTGTCTTGTAGGTTTGTGTCAATTACACTCACAACTGCTGCTCTCTTTGGTGAGAATCCCACGGTCCAGGACCCTGGATAAACTCTGCAACTGAGGCTCCAGGATACACCCTGCAACTGAGGCTCCAGGATACACCCTGCAACTGAGGCTCCAGGATACACCCTGCAACTGAGGCTTCCACTTCACTCGTACCCTCTCCTCCCTCTCTTGTCACACTTCAGCCCTACCACAGTGTGCCAAGTCTCTGCTCTTTCCAGAATCCCTCCAATCAAGGGTCTCCACAGCAACTGGGATTGCAACTCCTTATCCCTAATCTCAGACAGTGGCTAGACTGCAGAGGACTGGCTGCGGATTCTGAAACAGAGCTGCAGCGAGCACACAGTGAGCTCACAGTAGACCCACACTGGGCACAGGGTGCCTGGTTTCTAGTAGAAAGCCTCTAAGGCCAGTGAGAAAGTGAGTATGTAGCATCCATCTTGGTCATGGCTCAGATCACTCAGCTCTTGAGTTAACTGTAGGGAATTGAATGCTATGTTTAAGCAGATCACACTGCCACCTATACATTACACAAATATACAATGAAGAAAAGGATACTGGTTAAATGAATCAACAACCGAACCTATCATTGCATTTTAACCAGTCATACTTGCCAATCATTTTTTGCTCACAATAAGGAAGCAAAAGAAAGACAAAAGCCTACTAGTTATAGAATTTACAATTTGAGCAAAGCTGCCTTTAAACTAGCAACTCACAGCCTGGCCTGAGAGAATCAGTTCTATGGGAACATCTGTGCTGCAATGGAAATACATTCCTAGTTAGAGAATCATGTGAATTAACATAAGAAATGGCAAAACTGAATGACTCCATGGATAAAAAGTTGGGAAGATCCAGTTTGAGTTTAAAACATCACAGTATCACGTTTTATTTTTAATTGTTGCAGTTATGTTTTGTATAAGACACTGGGTGGTTCACAATTTTCTACGGAGCCCTGGTTGACCCCTAACGCATGATCCTTACCTCCGTCTTCCCAGTCTTGAGTGCATGCATGTGCTGTCACAGTGAACCAACTACCTTAAAAGTGTGCTCTCACCATGAACGCTGTACTATCACTTTAATACCGTTTACATTTAGTAAACATTGTAAAGTAATGAGAAGCAAAGGCAAATTAATTTTTTTTACTGTATGCCAATCAATTTGGATAATGGAGAAGTGAAATAATATCCCAAATACAAATGATGAATAATTTATACCCCTGACAGTAATAACTAAAATATAATTACCAAGTTGCAAATTTTGAAATTAAATCAACAATGGACTTTCTTTGGCTATCTGATTTGGGTTTTGTTTTTCTTTGTTCTTTCCTCTGAAAAGGCAAAGATTAGAGTCTCTCTATAAATATATTTGCGCAAAATGAGGCTTATAGTTTTTCTAAGAAAGATGACTAGAAGTTGAGTTTGTTTGAGCAAAAACATCCCAGCATCTAACCGAAGGGAGCAAAATTCAATGTATGCTTTGTACCAACACAGAATGCTAAGAGGCATTGCCCATGGATAGGGCATACTCTTTTAACTCTAAAGAAAAGTTGATTGCTTTCCTGAGGGCTGCAACTGAAGTCAATACATGAACACTGTCCCGATGGACCGACTGAATAGGCTAAATGCAAAAGTGAACTGCCAGCACCCGCCCGACGTTCTTTCCCTCCCTAGAAGGGAAAGAAAATGTCGTATTAAAAGGCAAGATTTAAAGAAGGATTTGACACAGTGTTCCATTCCCTCTGCCTCCTAGAAACTCTAATGGCCAGATTTTAATTGAAAAGCCTCAACAAAGATGAATTTAGGGAGGACAGTAAAGTCTTTTCAAGTGTATATCTAAAAAAAAAAAAAAAAAAAAAAACCCACAAAATTAAGATCACTCAGCAGCTGAGGCCCGTGATGTATTACATTAGAATTTATCAGCTCTGCAGGATTTCTAAATCATTACCCCTCTGTTGGGGTCAGCATTCTAAATGGTACTCTGGGGAGAGTGGGAGAGTGGCTATGTGAAGAAATAAATAAATATGAAAACATAAAAGAATATGGGGGTGTGAGCGGGAGGCATCACTCAACTGACATCTGCTCATTCAGCTGCAGCCAAAGGGCCGATGAAAATGAAGTGTGACATAGAGTTCTCTACACAGGCCAGCATTACGAGGAAAGCTAAACAGTAGAGCTACAATGAGGGGGCATCCTGTCTTGGGCCTGTCCAGGCTGCGAGTTTGAAAACTCATCTCTTTTGGAGATGGCCCAATCTCCAAGCACCGTTCTACAGTGGGACAGACGGGGAGTGGTGTCCACCCGGATCCCGGCTACTGTCATACCAACTGAGGGAGGTCCACCTTCGACCCTCTAATGGTGACAACCTGTGCTGTTCCCTGGGATATCAAAATGGCAGCAGGACTCCCAGACACCCATTAAGACTTCTTTCTACACAGAGGACTTTGGACAATCTAGCTCTCCTTACACAATCATAAGAATTCTCTGTGGCCATAATTACCCTTGAACCCAGCATAATGTTCAGATTTCATGAAGCGCTAGAATGGTTTAGCATCTTTATCACACAACATATTATAGAACCACAGGACTTTTGAGCCCCAGTGCAAATGTTCTAAGCAGCGGACAGGTTAGATTTCTCTCTGGACATCATTCTGCAATTACTACACACCAAACAACAAAACTGCATTTTCTTTACCACCTTCTTCTTCCATTGACTCTCCATGTAAGAAAGGACTATCAGTCACTTTCATTTTAAGTTGATTACATGCACTGCAGTGTTTTAACATATGAAGTAATAGAAATTAAAACCCCTCACCTCAATCTGTCATTTCAAAGGCTGGGTACCCGCCACTCTACATACTTATTAGTTAACAGCCATGCAGAGGAGCTTTAATCCAAAGTTTAGCGCAAAAGCCCTGATTCTAGCAGTCCAATAGGTTAACCTTGGCTACCTATCCTAGGCTAGCCTCAGATCCTTACATCAGTGGACCAATTATAGAGATGAGAAATGTTTAAGAGCCAAGAAAGGAGATGTCATCGGTGCAAGTAGAAAAGAGAAGCTAGGAAGGAAATCCAGTAACCCCAGGTTTGTTCTCTAGGAATAATATGATGGACTTTCAATTTAAATACAGTAGGAACTGTGGCAGAGATGAAGGACGTGCATAATTAAACAGCTCTGCCTGTCATTGGCCTAGCTGTAGATCTGCAGGGTCTTCCATAAAAAGCAGTTTGCCCCCATCAGCAGCTGGAAGGACTAACCTCTTACCTATGATGCACTCCAATGTTGTTCTCCTCTTGGGAGTGAGTGGTCTGCCTTACCCATGAACCTTACTGGTTTTAGAATTCAAGGTGACTGCAGGCTTTAGGACAATGACTTATCCTTGTGCCTTCTTCACCGAAAAAGAATAAAAACGGTCAGCTAGTTGGGCGATGGTGGCGCACGCCTTTAATCCCAGCACTCAGGAGACAGAGGCAGGCAGATCTCTGTGAGTTAGAGACCAGCCTGGTCTACAGAGCTAGTTCCAGGACAGGCTCCAAAGCCACAGAGAAACCCTGTCTCGAAAACCAAAACAAAACAAAAGGTCAGCTATCCATACTTGTTAACATTCTTTGATTAAAACAGTTGCTTGTTTCTTTTTTGTTGCTCTGATAAAGTATAATTTAAGCAAGAAACGATTTCTATTGGCTCACAAATAAAGGGTACAGTCCACCATGGCAGAGAAGTCGAACCACAGGAGATTAGCATAACTGTTCACATTGTATCAACAATCAGGAGAGGAGGGCAAGAACGCTGGTGTGAATGCTGGCGCTCTGACGGCTTCCTCCTTTTTATGAAATCCAGGATTTAAGGCCAGAGTATGATGTCACCCATTTTTAGGATGGGTCTTCTCAACTCTGTTAGCCTAACAAATAGAAACCCCCAAAGACATGCCCAGAAGATGAATCATCCCAGAAGTGTACCAGGAGGATAGCCCTAGTGACTCATGCAAGAGACTGCCAAGATTCACAATTAACACTAACCACCACACAGGCCCCCAAAAAAGGAGATAGGTGCAAAATGAAGAAAAAAATCTTAGGCTCGTTTGTTATTACTGTTTGAGACAATATAAGTCACTGATGCTTTTATTTTCTCTTTTAGCAGTTTCTTTTTATGTAACAGTGTTACAAGTAAATGTGGAATTTTGCATGTCCCCGTGTTTTTCAGTATAATGAAATAATTAATTTTCATAGGATTGGATTTCCCTCACAACTAAAGAGTAGATGGTGTCAAGATGTCCTGGTAGGTAAAAGTGCTAGCCATGAAAGTCTTGGGACCTGAGTTTGATCCCTGGATCCTACAGTGAAATGAGAGAATATACTACCAAAAGTTGTCCTGTAACACATATGTGCCACGGTGCGGATGCTCATGCACACATGTGCATGCACACACACACACACACACAAATATACACACAGAGAGAACATAAATGCAATAATGTTATGTTGCAGTAATAATAATATTCTTTTTAAATGAAGTAGTGTTTAGACAATTTAATCATGAAATTTTCAAAAGTTTTAAAGTTGGCAATAAAAAGTAATTGCAATTGAGATGAACGATCACGATAAACGAGGCAGAGTGACAGTGTCATTGCTTTCCATGAGTCAAATCACTTAACTGTTCCAGAATGTAGCTGCCTACGCATTACCTAAGGGGTTGAGTGACTGACTATGTCATAGGCTAGTAGGCCGTACAAGATGTATACAGCTTAAATCCAGGGAGTCACGTATATACAGCATATGACCCAATCTTTCTACCCATGGCTATTTCTCCACACACCTGAAAACATATCCACACAGAGACTTGCGCAGAGGTTCAGAGCTGTTATATTGGTAAATCAGTAAAAACAAATAAATAAAAATGTGGAAATAATCCAAGTGCCCATCAGTACTTGATAAGGGATAATTGATACCTCATACACACACACACTAAAAGAGTACAAAGTAAACTGATATGTAAGCAACATAAATGATAGTTTTTTAAAAAGCTAACTCATAAAAGCTAGCCTACACAGTAAAAACTGGTGTCACGTGATTTCACTTAAATAATGTTCAACAAAAAGCAAGCTCATCCAGAATGACACAAAGTCAGTCAAAGACTGCTCTGGGAAAAACTAGAGAATATAGGTGAAGTGGATTCAAATGGATTCAGAAGAAATTTTGGACATGAGGACTAGTTCATTAATTTAATTATGATATTAATTTCACAGGTGACTATATTGGTCAAAATTCATCAAATCGAGCACTGTTAAGTTGTACACTTTATTACACATTAATTATATCTAGGTTTTATAGGTCTGTGCAATTCAAACCGAAAGCTTCTGCCCTTCACCACCAAGTGCACACAGCCTCTGGTATAATAAAAAGTCCTACCTGGAAAACGCAGCATACTGGTTTTAATTTAATGTTGCTTTAATGTTACATCATTCACTTTACTACACAAGATATCAAGAGACAATGGATCCTATTTTAACTCTACACTCTTTTTACTCTATAAGATATAAAGGTCCAACTGATACGATTCTAATTACTGACTGCTAGCTTCTTAGGGACCACTTAACTTTTGATCAATTTACCTGGGCACAGAATGGCCCTACAGAACTGCAGGGCATTCATTGAAGCTTCTCAGCCTTCGTCAGCTAACTCTGATCAATGAAATTACCTTTGCTCTCGCCTAAATGGGTTTGTCTTTAATCTATCCATTTCATGTATTCTCTTCACTTCTCCTACATCAGTACCTTTGGTTGTGAAGTTAAATAAAAACAATAAGCATATACAGTATGCAAAATACAACAGACATATTGTCAAAAAGAATGTGTGTAGAAGGAAAATTTTAACCCACCACCATAGATTGCAAAGCACTCTGACAGAATTGTGTTGTTAACATTGACAGCTAGATCACTTAGGGTATACAAGTTAAATTTAGAACTTTTCAAAATTTCCAGGATCTAAATAGGCAATACTGTACATGTGTTAGAGTATTAATATCTGAGCTTCTTTTTAGTATTAAAAAGCATTTTATATTCTAAACATAATTTGCAGTAACAGATTAATTTCCAAATCATGATTGAAACTTATAACAAGTTTTAAACTTTTGATAAAAACCAAAGATAAAACAGTTGTAGAAAACATCCATAAAACAGCAAATAAAAATCAAATATGGATACAGAAAATGCCCCTAGAAGAAAGGCATCCGATGCTAAAATAGGAGCTGGGGAGACAGATTGATGTGTAAAGTACTTTCTGCATACAAATGAGCACCTAAGTTCAGATTCACAGTGCCCATATAAAAAGACCTGGTGCAATAATAGCGAATACCTGTGTCCCTGGCTCCAAGGATGTAGAGAAAAAGAGAACTCCCTCCCCTGACCAGGGCACTGATGCTCATGCAGTTTAGACAAACTAGGAAACTCCTTGTTCAATGGAGACTCTGGACTCATAAAATTAGGTGCACAGTGGCTTAAAAAGACATCTCACATCAAACTCGGGTCCACACATGAGAAAACACTTCCATGTGCACCCAAAAATACATACACAAAGCTAAAATCCACATTGGATCTCAAACTACATTATTCGTGATGACATTAGACTGGAGCCATCCATGTTCATTGCCCCAGAGTGACTCAAAATTGTAACTGTTAGTCTTCAGTAAGAATTTTATACTTAGCCATATTCCATGATACTTGGGGTTTACCTACCACTCAGTTAATATCAGGGTGACGTGATGGTTAATCTTCATGGTCAACCCAACTGGATATGGAAACACACATGGAGACTTGCATCTGTGAGAATTTGCAGAGGTATGATATAGGAAGTCCTTCTGTATATGTGTTGCTTGCATTGGTTAATGAATAAAGAAACCGCTTTGAGCCTATTGCAGAGCAGGGATAAACAGATCTAGGTGGGTAAAACTAAACTGAATGCTGGGGAAAAGAAGGTGGAGTCAAAGAGAAGCCATGTAGCCCTGCCAGAGACAGACGCTGGAACTTTACATGATAAGCCACAGCCTTGTGGAGATATACAGATTAATGGAGATGAGTTATTTTAAGATATGAGTTAGCCAGTAATATGCTTAAGCAATTGGCCAAACAGTATTGCAAATAATATAGTTTCTGGGTGATTATTTCTGGACTGAGCAGCCAGGAATGAACAATGGAACTTTTACAACAGAGGTAGAACTAAAGAGGTAAGAGATGCCCAGAATGCTGGAACACCACCCTGGCACAGGTGTCCCAGACTGAATGACAAGAAAAAAACAGAGTGGGCTAAACACCAACATTCATCACTCATTGCCTCCTCATACAGGATCCAAGGTGAGCAGCTGCTCCATTTTCCTCCCCGTCCCTTCCTCACCATGATGGACTGCATCTCTCTGAGCTGAGAGAAAAAAACAAACCTTTCCCCCCTTAAGTTTTTCTTTTCCTAGGTAATTTTCCAATTATTTGGAAAAATAATACAGTTGATGACCTGAAACTTGTGTGTTCTTCTCCACTCCCCATACATTCAGAACTCCAACTAGGTCCGCTTCCTTTCTCCTTTCAGATGCACCGGACTTTTTGTATAAGTTGGCAAAGGCTGTAATCCAGCTACCCAAATTCTTAACCCAAGATAAACTTTGTCTTAATTATGACTGGGCTGTACTATATTTAGAGCTTACATTTATAAGAATATTTGATCATTATTAGTACTTTGTGTCTTGAATTTTCTTGGACTAGGGATCAATCAGTCACATATATTAGTGAAACTCTTTTGTATTATATACATCTGTGCAGGCATACATACTTGTGCTGTGGAGGCCAGTGTCAATAGTAATACCTTCCTCCAGCTTCCTTCAGCTACTATTATTTGTTTGATTTTTTCTTCGTTAAACAGGGTCTCATCACTGAATCTATCATTACATCAGCCTACTTTTAGTATGTTTAAGCCTGAATCTGAACATTTACAGTTATCCCTCAATAGAATTCCCTTTCCAAAGCATTCTGATATCTGAAGATTAGACAGTGCAAGGCGGGGCATCCTAATGTTCCAAGAGTTTGCTATATTTGAGCAAGCAGAAAGAAGATGGGATGGGAATGCGCACTACAGATCCTCAGATTTGAAGACCAAGACTCAAGCTGCATTCTCAGTACCCTCAGCTCTCACACCCACACCACAGTCTGGACTCTGTAGTATGTGCATTGCCCCTCCTTTCCAAGAGAGAAACAATGAAGTAAGGTGAGTGTCCAATAGTCAGCGATAGTGCAGCCAACTGCACACCTGACTCAGGTCAGCCCTTTCTTTAGTCTATCTGGTGCTCTGACTCTGTTCAGTTCACTTTCACTTCCTTGTGAGAACTGGTTCTCTCTCTCTCTCTCTCTCTCTCTCTCTCTCTCTCTCTCACACACACACACACACACACACACACACACACACGCACACACCAGAAACATTAAAACGGGGCCGGGCGGTGGTGGCGCACGCCTTTAATCCCAGCACTCGGGAGGCAGAGGCAGGCGGATCTCTGTGAGTTCGAGACCAGCCTGGTCTACAAGAGCTAGTTCCAGGACAGGCTCCAAAACCAAAGAGAAACCCTGTCTCGAAAAACCAAAAAAATAAAAAATAAAAAAAGAAACATTAAAACGATTATGAGTAAAGAAGTCCTCAAAGACTGAACCAAGGTAACTAGTATTTATACTACTATTACTAGTATTGTATTTGATGTGTACCTTAAATACCCATGTGTTAAGTGAGGTGGGGTAGCTAATGGTGCTAATGAAAGGAGGCAAAACCTTGAGGATGTGGGACTTAGTGGGAAGAAGTCAGGTCATTGGACGTGTGTCCTTGAAGTCGATATCAGGCATGGCTCCTTCTTGTCTGCGTTTTGCTTTTAGCTACATCTGAGCAGACAGAAAGCTAACACCTACATCATCGACTGATAATGTAGACTCTAACTGCCTGCTCTCTCATTAACCACCAAGCCTGCACACAAACAGGGTAAATGGTGTCACACAGGAGGGTACACTAGGATGCGTTTCTTGTCTCGCCCTTTGGTCTTCCGGAAATCCTTCTGATGCTCTGTGGCCCTATCCATAGCATCCCTGAGCAGAGAGCTGTTCGATCCTGACACACCCTCCAGAGGCTGGGGGATAAGCTCAGACCACACTCTCCCTCAGGAGGCAGCCAATGCTGCCATCGGCTAGAGTTTTTATTTACATGGTCTTGGGGACTGAATTGTGTATTGAATTTTCACTGGCTCATTGGACTTAAAGCATGCCCAGTAGCCTTTCAAGCATTTCCAGTGTCTACAGTGACTTATACATCTCTCCAATGGGCTCTCTCCTTCCACTTTCTCTGTGTCCCTCCCCCAACTCCTTCTTCCTTCACCTTTCTCTCCTTTCTAAGTATCTCTGCCTTTAATTTTGATCCTTGAAAAATTCTCCCCTTTGATTGAAAAAAAGATACTCATAACACAAGAACAATAAAAAATGGCCAAAGATTATCTCAATTTAGTAAACAACAAACAAACAAATGTATCATCAGAAACCCTCAGCAGCCGGAGAAAACACTTAAAAGGAAATGAGGCTGCATTCCTTTTCTGGTCCCCTGGGGCAAACACTTCACAGTGTGACAGTGCACTTCACTTACACAATCATTTTCAACTCACTTATCACTTCATCCACATTTCGTATAATATAGGGAAGAATGCGCTTTGAAAAGCAAAGCACCGAGCATTAAGAAGGCCTGTCATGGTTCAGGACCAGTTCAATTTTATAGGTTTTTATGGCAGCCCCCAGCTATGCCGCCGTATGGTAATCAAAGCCAGGCTCCTTCCTATCGTCTTATGTATATTTCAGATTTCCAAACTCCGGGGTTAGAAGCCTAAATGCATTTTGTTTTTCAAACATTCTGAAAAATGATAGAGGCTCCGCAAAAGCCTATCTAGATTGGATCTAAATGGAATCACGCCAGTACTGCAGGACTGAAGATCAACCGGAATAATGCAGTAGCTATTTGCCGGGGGAGGCAGAGCATCAGCTACCAGCTCAGGTTTCTCCTTCCAGCCTCCACTCCTATTCTCCCACTTAGGTGAGCTCTTAGAGGCAATTAACCCTCCTTCGATTTACAGAGGCAGAAAATGGAGTCACTCAAACCTTTGTCTGTTCACTGTAAGTCATTTATTTCCACAAAACAATCCTTTTCTTTAACTCGGTTAAGAATTTACGAAGCACTTAATTGGTGACAAGCCTTAGGCAGTGGAAGCACACTACAATTTGGGGTGAAGGAAAAGGGCTTGGAAGTCAGAGGAATCAAGACTTGGTACCCAGTTTTGACCCCTAAAAGCTAGATGATGTCTGCCCACTTCTTCTAAAACTATGGAGAAGTCGCTATTAGTTTTCTCCTTTCCACATGTGATGTCTGATTAATCCACAGAGCCCCACCCACAGGCATCTCTGTGGCTTAAATGAGATACTGCACTGGAAGCACTTAGTACTTACATTTGTAAGAATCCAGTCAAGGGCAGTTATGACCACGACAGCTGAGTACAATAAGGTCCCTACTTTATCAGGGGCTAGAAGCTTTCAGTCTAGGAACAAGCTGGGAAGTTATGAATAACAACAGAATTAGTTCAATACAGGAAGCACAGGATCAGGCTAGAGCTGAGAATTCTGTGCAGCCTTGAACTAGACTGAGGAGGAGGGATCCCCAGGGAAAACTGGCTGGGTACCAATGATGGACTTCTATGGTTTTCAGTTTGGGTTGCTTTTTTTTTAATTCATTTTTAATACTCTTTAGTAAATCAATTTTATAGCAAATTTAGGAGGAACGAGACAATGGCAATGGTGGTGACACCTTGGTATAGAACAGGGATGATTGTGCTCATTCCTCCTTTGGCTGTCGAGACTGATGTGGAATTCCTCTATTCACATCTCTCTGAACAGAAGCCAGCCCGATAGAAGAAATGGAAAGTTAGAAATATGCTGTCCCTACATTGATATCATATGCTAAATGTTTTTTTTTTCTGGCTAATTACAAATATGGATAGGTGTGATAGCCCCTGCACTTCAGAGGCCAGGCAAATCTGCATCACAACGCAAATTCCAGGTCAGACAGAGCAGCATAGCAAGACACTATTTCAAGTGGAAAAATCAAACAAAATCACAGAAGCTAGAGAGATGTCTCAGTGGTGAAGCACACACGATCCCTTTCCAGAGGCCCCAAATTTGATTCCCAGCAACCAGCGTCAGGAGGTTGGCAAGTGCCTGCAACTCTGGTTCCAGATCCACAGTGGCTGGCCTCGGCAAGCATCTCCACATACGTGACATGCGCATACCCACATACGTAATTTAAAATGTCCATCTTTTGAAATCACAAGGATACAGTATTCCTATACAGTGGGAAAATCACAAACGCTCTAGACTCCACAGGAAGGTGGACCAAAATTAGACTTGACACTTAAACAATTTTTAAATCAAATCCTGGCACTGACTCAGAGAACAGGGTTTAACCTCTGAGCACAATTTCCTGCACACAGGCAAAATAATCAAAATTGACTTCATAGATGCCATAAAATGATGATTAGTGAACATTACACCTGCTAAAGATTAAGCAGACTAAAGAAAAAAGACTGTCCACATTTTTTCATAGTGGAAAAGACAAAATAAACACACACACCCTAGTATCTCAGGAAACATGATTGGGTTAGACACAAATTTGGGTCTGTGTTGTTCTAAATTAGGTTGAGGGTAGCAGAACGGATATATATGTGTGTGTTCCAGGAAGAAACAAAAATAGCTTCCAAAATGTATTATGAAAGAAACAACTCACCTCAGCAATAATATGCTGAATGACACTCCTGTGGCCCGAAGACCAAGTGCAGCTCCTGATCCAGGCTGACGCCTCCGAAGGACAAACTTACACTTTGGACCAATCTAACTTTATTAAGTTTATATATATGATGGCTAAGCCAGTGTATTAAAATTCTCCCTCAAATTCAAGTCTTACCTGCACTGGGGACTGCTAGGTAACATCAAGAGATCTGATACTAACTAAAGTTTCTGAGAAAGAAGATCTGCGGGTGTATTTTGGATGTGTAATTTCAATAATTATAGTAGTGGGAAGGAAAAAAAATGACTGTGAACCTTGGTGATTGGAATAATTCGTTTGCAAAGCAAATTAAGCCCATGTTCCCGTCTGGAAGTAAATACTAACGGTCTTCTCAATCAAAACCCAAACACTGCCATTAATGGCTATTCCACTTTGTCTCCCACTCCAAGACGCAAGTGCACTGTCTGAAGAACAGAACTGCCATTGACTCTGAAGTCTGCGATTGAAGGGATTGAACCCAACACTCTGTGGTTCCACAGAGGGATTAGCAAACAACACAGACAAAGCATTAGACCAAAACTGGTTCTTGCCTGCCACTGGGGTCTCCATTGACATTGACATTCAGAAGGTAGAGGTAGAAGGATCAGAAGTTCAAGGTCATCTTCATTTACACAGAGACTTTGGGATACAATGAACTCCATCTCAAAAAAGGAAGAAAAAATCCATTATCCAAAGACATATTTTAAGATACTGTTTTCCCCAAGCTTTAAAATTCATTTACAGACATCCCCATACACAGGCCCTGCATGGTGGTAGACCTTGAATTCCAGAATTTGTCTAATTCTCCCACTAAAAGGGGATGAGACAGGAAGTTCAACTGTGAGTTCAAAGCCAACCCAAGGCGACATGCTGAGACCCTATCTCTGAAAGACACACACAAAAAAATAAACACACAATGCATATATTCCATAAGAATTTTTTTTTTTTTTTGCTTCACAGGAGGCTTCCAGACATTTGCTGCTAATACTGCAGTCAAAAGAAGAAAAGCGTGCTGGCATTTAAACATGCAAATGTCAATGGAGACCCTTCCTTACCCCAATCTCACAGTTAACAAGCGAGCCCTCACCGTCATCTTTTGCTGGGTGTTTCTCTAAGGCCCATATCTAGCAGCTGTCGCCTCAGGCTTCCAGATCTCAGAGTTCACACTTCCGATACAGGATTCTTGCAACATTGTACTTGTGAAAGCAACTGACCAGCTGGGTGCTTAGAACTGTAACTCGGGCTGTCACCTTCCATCCATCACCTTGCTCCAGAAGAGCCTTGGCTATACAACCACAGCCTGAACCCGGGGCAGAAAGAGCAGCGGCAGTCAATTAAGCGGACTAGGATCACCAGCCCAAGCTCTAGCTACAAGAGAGCTCATTCAAGAGAGACACCTCTACAGAAATGAACACATGAAAAAGACTGGCCTGGCAGAGGAGTCCTGTTCAGCACCTCATGTGATCACAGAAGTCAGGACCAGGAACATGGTCCTCTGGTCAAATACAGACTACGTGACAGTACTTCTAGACTGGGGATTTTCTCTTAAATCTTGGGGTGTCAAATTGATACCAGGTATATATACATATGTGATTAAGGAAACACATAATTTGAGATTCAGACATGAAGAAAAAAAAGAAGAACATGCCTGAACAAATAACATGGCTATAATAATCATTTGCAAAGGCCACTCGGTCCATGGAAAAATGAACTGATCTGATTTCCATAGTTGCAAGTGAGTGAGCTGTGTGTTCATCTCTGCTGAAGCCTCCTTTGGGAAACATGGTTTAGAAAATATTATTATGTTTAGCTGCAGCAGAGCTCAGTGGGCGTCTAATTCTAACAGATCCCTTCTGTTCATCTCTCTGCTAAGCGCTGAGGTAGTGCACCCTGTGTGCCTTGCCCTTCTTAAGATACATGGCTGGCCATCTCCACTAATGCAGATAAATCTCTCCCCAAGAAGCCAGTCCAGCTGGGGGCAATGCTCATTATAGCTCCACCACAGCTAAATCTCACAGCAAATGAAAGGTGATGCTACAGCAGGGATCTATGCCTTCCTTTCAAGCCAAACACAGGTAGGCACTGGCCATCACCCCAGAGCTGTGCATGGGGACTCTCAGCGATGGAGGACTTCACCTTTGCATCAGTAAGTTTGTGCTAATAATGATTTGTACCTTATTTCTTCCCCCACTGGAAACCCTGTTCTCTGGGTTCTTCTGCTTCTTTAGGACAAACTGAACCGTCCTAACTTGGCCTTTCAAAATGTGACTTCTGAGTTCCGACATTCTTCTTTGACCTCTCCCTTCTCTGCCTGTTGTCATTTTCCCTGTTCAGTTTCTGGTGTGCTCCTGCGCTGTGGTGCTTAATAAAGGTTTATTCATAAGGTCAGAGCAACAGGCTTCGAGGGTGGATTGTAACCTGAGGCACATGCACAAATGCCTTCCGCAGCATTCCCATCAAGAGGACATCCTGCGGAGGCCTGAATAGTTCCATGATGTGCTCTCTCCTGTTCTTCCAGTGTGAGAATCAGGTACAAACTCACTAATATACTGAACCTAAATCCTTAAGGTTTTGATGTGTTAGTCCCATTTCTAACTCTTCAGGCTAGGTCAAAAGAGAACACAAGAAATATAGACTTCTAAGGTCAAAAATCCAATTATGAAATCATGGTATTTGCTGACAAGACATGTATAATACCCAAGTCTTAAGAACTTCATTTCTAAATTGCAAGATATGATTTTTTGTAGTATAGACATAGCATTCAAAAACTACAGGGCTTAGGACATGAGAGATATGCTGAGCTATGCTGCTACCCATAAAGTCTCCTGGACTCAAATTCCTTAAAGCTCCTGGAGACTACTGAACATGTCCTAACGGATTATTATTCACATGCTTCTCAGAAGGGCATACACTACTTCATGGATTAGTCACCTTTCTGTTGACCAATGAGAAAGTTTATTGAAGGAAGGATTTATTCTGGTTCACAGCAAGGGAGCCATGGTTGCAATTCACAACACAACAGCAAGGGTGTTAGCATCACAACAGACCAGAAAGCGGGATTAACCAGGACAGGCTACAACCTGTGACCTGCTTCCTCCATCCAGGCCCCAAACCTAAATTTTCCCAGCCTCTCAAACAGCACCACCAGAGGTTAGGAGACCATGCTATTCAAACTACAACAAGTCCTTTGGATCCAGGCCACCATGCAACACCATTGTTTCTTTGATGGTTACTCTGTTTTGGGGAATACACTTCATGCTGTCCTCGTGGATTCTTGCAGCCTAAGCTGGATGAAAAACACATCTGCCCAGGTCTGCTTTCACCCTCCTTCTAGCTGAAACATAATTTCAGGTCTTTTCATTCTATCCTCCCTGACAGTTCTTAGTTCTGGCCCTGGAACTTCAATCTATCTTTGCTTCAAAACCATTCATTGACCCTCTTCAAGTTTCACCGATGTTCTCAACATTTACCCTCGATATGCTTAAGTAGCATTACGGAGTTAAGTCCCTTTTAAAATAATGACCGGAATTTTTTCTTGCATTCGTAATCGTCAGTCTCTTAGTAAGTGATTTAAAGATTAGTTATTAAAGTTAACAGGTTCATCATTAACCACCAAGCGCTGGCTTCTTTATTTGTGGATAAAAACAGCTTTGCCGTTTTCCCTAATGGCTCGAAGGGTACCTCGGAGACCATTCCTGCTTTCAGTTGTCTGATAGTTGAGAGCAATTTACTTCATCTGCCAAAGTTCGTTTCGATGTTGCGAGACATGACTACCCGGTACACAGTTATGCTGATGGTGGAGACAGGGTCATTGATGGGTCCTGGCACAGGCCAGTGATGTGTATGTATCCTACCTTACTCCTCTTTTTCCCAATGTCAATGCCAAGAAGAAAACACACACACACACACACACACACACACACACAGGCCAAGAATAGTCTTTAGAGAAAGAATGCTGTTTTACAAACACTGTCTTGGGACAGGTGTAGGCTGCCTTGAAGAGCACAGAGAGTTAATTAGATTTTATTTTCTCTAACAAGCAAGTTGCTAATTTGATAGGAAAATTCAAGTGGTTTTGAAGCTTCCTTTTATCGTTGAAGAATCATTTTCATTTAGCAATGCTCAGCTCACACTGAATATTAGTTTTAAATTTTGATTGACAAAATGTCATTTACTCAGTAACCGTTATAACGAAATTTAATCAGTATAAAGGGGTATAAATGAAATTAGCAACTGGCTGAGAGAACCTATGAGAGGCACACACAAAAAGGGCCCAATAAAACAAGCAATAGGAATTACTATTTGTCCAGTGTTTTAAGACTTACAAAACATTTGTATCCCAGTATTTCCATATCCAGCACTTGCATCTGTCTACCATTGTCACAAAAAGTATTACAGACTGCCTTACCTTTTTATTGGTATCCAAGATTTTATCAAAGAACACTCAAGAAACAAGATCAGGTTAAGACCCTATTAAGACAGTCACCGAAAACAGCAGTTGCATTACACCTGGAATAAAGTCAAATTCTCAATGAACACTCAGCTAATTAATTGATTACAGAATGGCTTGCTCAGAACCTGTATGCAGGAAGCATGTTCTCAAGATCCATGAATGAAGATGAAAACTGAACCAGACAGCAAAATGAGGGTAATGATTTTGCCATCAGTCATCTTTCTACAGTGGTTAAATGTATTCAGAGTCTAATTGAATTATGAGGAAATACTGTTTGGACAATGAAGCAGGGCCATCATTTAGCAGAATGTTGTGTATTTACCTAGCTGCCCTTCAGTTTATCACTAACAGAGGTAAGAGTACCCGCCCCCACGTGGTGTGATGTGGGATGTCCTTGGTGGTGAGGTGAAGAAAAGAATTTCATCTACATTGGTGGTTCCTAGCAAACTTGTATTAATTTAATAAAATTAATGGATACAATGTAAATCTCATGTATGTGTTTAGATTTAGAAAAAACAATATTTCTATCGTCTAACAAAATGTTTTACACGTATAGATATCTGCTAAAGAGATAAATGAAACTTGGAATCATTGAAAAGAAATCCACCGATGCTAGAGCATGTGGGAGGGGACCCAAACAGCCATTTAAGGAAGATAATGATGCCATGGTGGTTTGTAATTAACCTCTGACCCTACAACATCCCAACCTCTCCAAAAATCACTGAAGTTCTAAGCACTTAATGGGCTTTTGAAGATGGGTCTTCTTTTCAGGAACTTTCCTCTGCATAACAGAAACAAAGGCAGATCCAGAAGGCCTCTCTCTCTGGGAGATAATGGCCATTCTAAGGAGTCACAGAGGTGACTTCATTACCTTATAACGCTCCAGGTTTCAAAAGAACCAATGAGATGGACTCTTCGTTTTATGTGTGTAAGAAAGCAAAGTGGAAGAATCAAACCATAAACATCAACTATTTTCTGCATATCAGAAATGAAAATTATGTATTTTATTCAACTGATATCCACCCTTTCTGATAGGTAGTTAGCTCACCTTCCCCATAAGTAGCATCTGACTCTTTTCTGATGAGGTCATATTAGCCCTACTATTAAAAGGGAAAGTCAGAGCAGAACCCAGGGTTAAAAATCGTCAACAGATATATCATCAAGAATTACATCTTACTTAATGCTTGCTAGTATAATTGCAAACTATATGGTAAGAAAGAGAGTATGTGATTTGTCTCTTTAAACCTGTCAATCCTGCTTCTTCCCTCTTTGGAGGGTAGTAAACTCATCAAATCATTATAACGATTTAGAAAGATCATTAAAGAAATCGGAGGTACTGAGCCAAAACCTTATGCCATGATTAGGAAAAATTAGAAGCATTAAGTTACCTATAAATAGGAAATCAACATATTAACCTTTACTTTATTTAAAGAGGCAGTCACAACATGCATTGCAAATGAGGGCCATTCGCATACACATAATGAAATCCTCTTCAGAAAGTAGGGGTTGAAAGCACTTTCCCCTGGGGCAATCAAAAAATGTATTATGTGAGAGCAATAACTCCACACAGGCAAGGGCAGACAACTAGAAACAAAAGTATATCCAAAGCAGAGGCTGCTCGCAGGAAGCCTAGGAGGGAAGTGAAAGAGCTATCAATAAAGGAGAATATTCAAGACCAAAGATTATTTCCTAACTTAACAGGGGTGGAGGCAAGGTTTTTAAAGCCCACCTTAGTTTTGATTCTTTTTAAAACATAAGGAATAAATTATTAAGTCTTAGATTTACCATATCTGAGGAATGCTTATAATACACACACATCAGCATTAAAACAGGAAGTCCTGGACCTAGTTAGTCCCTCCTGCTGATATAGGAGATACTGGAAATAATAAGTTGGTGTCATAAAGGATCTACTAAACTGGCTTAGGAAATATAATCTGCACAAAGTAGAATTTAACTAAACGAGTTCACAGGAAGAAGTCCTGTCGCAATAGATACATCTATAAAAACGACTCACACCTAAGGCTCAGGGAACACTGCAGGAATGGGGATGGAAAGAAATTAAGAACCAGAGGATCAGGGAGTTTGCTGGGAAGTTGCGTCTCTGGTAACAGCAGAAGCAACAGCCATCAAGTCTCACCACGACCGCCCAAAGGAGACCTGAACAAAGATGACACCAAAGAGCGTGGGGAGGAGCCCGCACAAAGAACTATAGGCAACCAAGGAATGCTGGGAGTCAGAGAGGTGGTTTTCCCCAAAGAAGAGAACACTGATTGGTTGTCCAGTGCCAAATAATCCACTCTGAAAACAAACATACAAGTAATATCATGTGGACTGATACTTAGGAATATGTCTAGGCATATACATATATGCTTCAAAAACAACAACTGAGCAAAGAGCCCATGATTTCAAAGTGAGAGAAGAGAGTAGAGGGATGTGGGAAGGTTTAGAGGGAGGAAACAGAAGGGAGAAATGCTGTAATCAAATTATGTTCTCAAAAATTAAAATAATATTATCCATTATTTATCTCTAAGTGCTTGAAGTGATTTCTTACTGAGAAGGCATGTTAATTTTTATAATGCTGCAACTAACTTGCTGTCCTAAAACTCTCTATATAGACTAGGTTGACCTTTAACTCAAGAGAGGTCTGCATGCTTGTACCTCTGAATATTGGGACTAAAGGCTTGCACTACCACACCTAGCTTAAAACTGTTTCTAATACTCAAACAACTCTGAAAACCATGATGGAGCAATGCCTCAGCTGTTAGGTACATATATATCTTCCAGAGGGCCACAGTTCAGATCCCAGCACCTACACTGGGTAGCTCACAAGTGACTGTAACGCCATTTCCAGGGTATCTGAGGCTTCAGGACACTACACCTACACATATCCCCACACATATACTCCTACATATAATAAAAAGGGAAATTTTTAAATCTTAAATGAAATGAGATATCATCAAAAATTTATAGATTGGGGCTGCAGAGAAAGCTCAGAGATTAAGAGTACGTACTGCCCAAGCAAGGACGCAAATTTGGTTCCCAGCACCCATGTCAGGTGGCTCACTCTGAAACTGCTGAGGTCTACACTGGTGGTTTTCATGGGTCTGAAGTTTTGAGACTAGACAGAGCTACCATATACTGCCATCTGAAGGTGCACAGAAAATCTTCCATAAGACAGTGTGGCATCCATAATCACATTCCCTTAACAAATGCCTTCTGGAGTCTCTCTACCGACTCATATTCAGTAAGTTCTTTCTCTCTTTCTCTCTCTCTCCCTCTCCCTCTTTCTCTCTATCCAAAACATTAATTAATGCACCTACCCTCCACTGAACTCTGATTTTACCCAGAAACCTAGCCTCTCAGGTTGGCGGACGCAAAAGAGAGTGTGTGAAATAGGTCGATTCCCATCGACCTGCTTTGACTGATGGTGACACGACCCATTAGAAACAGGCATTCTGCTTTCCGCTGGTCTCTTTCAAGTTCAGTAAATGTGATTCAGCAACCCTGGTTGAACACATCGTGATATACTGGCATAATTTAATTTTGGGTTGGCTAAGCTAAAAGTTATACCTTTGACTATAACAAATTTACAAAATGGTGTCTTAATAATCTTTGTGGCCAGGGACATCATCTGATTAATACCTGGTGACCAGAATGACCCAAATGGCCTTCCTTCAGGTATTTATAGAACCCCTTTAACTCTTTGCAAGAAAACTAATGGTATATATCAGCAAATAGACTTTTTTTTTTATTTTAGCAGTAACAGGCATGCCAATCTTCCTGTGACACATAATATTTGAGGGTAAATTAATCATAACTATTGTGGACTATTGAACAGCACATGATGATGGAAGAGGCATTGAATGGGAACTACAAAGTTAGGTTATTTCCATAACTCTATGCTAATTAGCTATACAACCTTGGAAAAAGATCATTTAACTGTCCCAAGCCTCAATATCTTTATCCATAAAATGGAGAACTTGAAATATATGCTGTCTGAGTTCCTGCGACGGCCCTAGCAGCCTCTTACTCTAAGCTGCAATGTTAGCTTATACTCTAAAAGTCAGTCCATTTATTTTGTGCCAAAATGACTTCATTTCTTTCAAATATTGGCTCTTGGCTGTCAGGGTTGCTCTCCGTGATTAAATGGACGTCCTCTGGTGGCTCTAGGATTGCCAACCCACCTGACAGAACATTTCTTGAAAATGCAAAGTGATATAAGCAAGGAAGGGAACCATTGCCCGCAGTGCCTGCATTCTGCTCGACATCACTCACCACCCAGAATGAGGCTGGATAAAACTTTACTTAGCCTGAACAATTACATTCTCCATGGAAGCCCTAATCACCTTCATTCAGGCTCTCCCCAGCCCTCTCAGCAAGGCAGAGCTTCAGAATCACTAAATCTGATTAACCAAAGCCCCCTTTTGTTTCTGAACACTTAGGACAATGTTTCTGATTTTTCTAAGATGCTGACCAGTTAGCATTCTACAAAATAAACTTTCTTACCTTTTCAGGTAGTTTTACAGATGGACAATTACCATGGATTTTGCGTTCTCACTTCCAGAAACAGAATGAGGAATATAGCAAGTATATTCTTAAGTCTCTTGTATACCCAAACTGTCAACTCCTACCATTTATTACATCACAGAAAAATCATTTTTCTTTATCACTTGTGCTTTATTGAAAAATAGTAAGGTGATAATAACATTTTCTTAAATGTGTTATATATGCACAATTCTAGTTTTCCTTAACACCTAGTGTTCCTTAAGAACATCTCATCAATACTGTTGCGTTTATGTGGAAAATTTTATCATGGTATTTTCTTAATTGAAATGAAACCATCTATTAATTCAGTTGTCACTGCCTCAGATCAGGCTTCCTTTAGTAATCCCCTCAGCTCATGTGCTGACTGGTTGACTGGACAGTGTATTTCCAGTCCTCCTCTGCTATAATCCATTTTTCACCATGCAGCTCAACTGATCTTTCTAGGCTGTCAAGCTGATAATGTCAATCTTCTGATCACCGCGCTTCAGTGGGTTTCTAGAGCCCCAGGAAAATATATCCATCCCCTACCCTTCCTCCAAATCGCTGTAGCATACATATTCTCTCTCTCTCTCTCTCTCTCTCTCTCTCTCTCTCTCTCTCTCTCTCTCTCTGACACACACACTTCTTCCCTCATTAGTGCACATTAATAGATTTCACTGTGACTTTTATATACATACATAGCATATAAACATGGTATATTCCATAATATACTCCGTCCAGCTCTCATTATGTTTCTGCTAGCTTCTGCCTCATCTATTTGTCTTCATAAATAGTTCTCTCTTCTAGTTTCATGTTCTCTCTTCCATGCAACCTCTCCATCCCTTTCTATTGCCTTCTTTTTGTCAAGATTTCATGTCAAAGAGAACTTACAGTTCTTATCTTTCTAAGTCTGGCTTACTTTAGTAAGTAGGAAGATCTATAGTTCCATTCATTTTTTTGTAACAGAAATTATACTTCTGTGGCTAAATAATACTCTATTGTATGTATGTGTTTATGTCTATATCTGGATATAGATGTGTGCATAAACATAAATTGTGCAAATATGAACAATGTAAATATATGTGTGTGCATGTATATAAATAAGTACCACATTTTCTTCCTCCATTCATCTATTAATGTTCTGTATGCAGATTCACCTAACTCGGCTATTGTCTCACTCTCATTTTGATGCCTGCTAATTCCGATGTACAACTCTCAACTACCTCACCAGCAGCATGTCTGCCTGCATGTCACCAGTTTTCCCACCACGATAATGGACCAAACCCCATTTAAATTGTTTTCTTTATAATAATTGCCATGGTCACGGTGCCTCTTCACAGCAATAAAACTTTGAATAAGACAGCCATGAAAATTATTTTAAAGAAACCTATCAGACTAAAAACATCAACATAGGAAATGAAAAGGAAAAAAGACTTCTTATTTTAATAAGCATGGTTCATCCTTACCTATTCATCTGCCCTAAGATATTGACAGAAGTTGGTAGTCAAAAACCAGACTTCTGAATCAGATTACCTGACTACAAAGACCTGTCACTTACTAGTTATGTGAGATCAAACAAGTTAACAAACCCCTGAGAGGTCACAAGGATTACAATACCAGCACCTGCTCTAATGGGAACATCTAAATTATAACATTATCAAAATTGGCTGTATACATTTTGACTCCTGAACATGAGGCTCATTTGCATGTACTTCAATCTGGCTTGACCATGTGTCTTACTTATGCCAAAAGACCAGGAACATGGTTAAACACTGGAATTTCTCCTCTTGATAATCTTCAAGTCCTGACTGTCAGCTAAACATTCCAGGATTTCCATAATCACATGATCCAGCTATCACTACTTCCCCGGCAACAGCAAAAACCTGAGACTAGACAGGCCACAGACCTAGGAGAAAAGCAACTACTACTGTTCTACTAAAGGAGCACAGCCGTGGAAAGACCCCTAACAGTATTCTGCAATACCCACAGTTCAAGTCTCGCTTAGCTGTCATCAGTCATTAGAGAAATTTCCTCATGCAGTAGGTGGGAACCAATATGGTGACCTACAACAAGAGAATGTACAGAGTCAGAGACCTTGGAACACCCAGTCCTAAATGAGAGGTATTTATCAAACCCCTGTCTCCGGGGTTGAGGGAAGTGTGCAGAAGAGGAGGCAGTAGGGATGGAGGATACCAAAGAAACAATGCCTTACAGACACAGCAAGACTGTTACACATATGACCTCGCAGAGGATATGGCAGCAGGCACAGCGCCTACACTGGTCCAAGCCAAATAGGGTTCCACTGCTGAGAGCAGATCTGGGCATGAGTACATGACTCCGCAGATAAAGGGACTTGCCACCAAGACTGATGAACCAAGTTCTGCCCTCGGGAACGACAGGATAGAAGAAAACGTCCTACTCCTACAAGTTTCCCTCTGACCTTCACATGGGAAATCTGGCATATGTGCACTCATAAATAAAAAAAAATTGTAACTTGAAACAACCTTAAAGTGGATCAATATAGAATAAAATTGCTCTTACATCCTCTTCTGTAGTTATTTCTTGACACTCTTGCATGCTGTTCAATGTCCCTGCTGTGAATACACAAGAAATTTGTTTACCTCACAGAAACATTTCTGCACTGCAGTGCCATCTTCCCTGCTTTTCCACATCACCTTTCTGGGAATCAACACGCCACTATGACACCAGCTATGTTAATTCTACCACTCTTTACTATCTAAGTCAACCCCATCCAATCAACCATCATTGATCAATCAAAACAAAACTAGTAAGTCTCAAGGTTCGACATGGTTTTACCTACATTTCTGTTAATCCTAGAACATCTGGTTTTTTGAGTTGTTTTTATTTTTTAATAGACTAAAAGATTGTGTGTGTGTGTGTGTGTGCATGTGTGTAATAAATAGTTTCATTCATTTCAATCACTGTTTCACTTAATTGCCTGGCTTGGAATTCGTTTATTTTGTTGTGTGGTTAGTTGTTTTGTTTGTTTGTTTGTTTGTTTTTTCACATATCCATGCTCAACTTTAGCCTACTCTTCTAAAATGTGGGTCACTTGCACAGTAGGCATGTTTGCCACGTGCTCATGTGGTGTGTAAATATCGAAGAGAACTGGAAAAATAAGTGCATTTGTGTTTGTTGCTCTAGTGCCCCACAGCAACAATCGTGGCTGTATGTAGGAAGCTGTAACTCTACCTGATCAAGGTCATGTTGCCTCATTCTGATCAAAAGCATAATGGAAGAATTCATATACCCAGAAAAGATAGCCAAGCCACCTAGTGCTTTCCACAAACTGGAGGAATCTACTTTGAAATGACTGACTTTTAATTAACACATTATGATGGCTAGTGACCACCCTGCTTTTTTTTCTCAGCACTCAAAAGCCATCTGCTTACCAATTTTGACTAGAATTTTTTTTTTTTTTTTTTGGAAAAGAGCTATCATAATCTATTATTTTCAGAATCCAAATGTTCCATCAATTTACAAAATTAGAACAGCAGTTTCAATTTCCTAACACCTTTCTTGTGTCCAATGAAGCATTAAGATAAATGTAACTATACATAATTTCAGTGCATCCATTCCTATTAACCAGAGTTTAAAATGCTAACTCTGACTTCTCTGATCTCTTCCTGTGTGTTGAATACTGTTCTAGGTATAAGATAAACATATTCAATGTTAGAAATAATCCTTTTAGGACTGAAGTATTATTTTTCAGTAACTCATGAAAAAACTAGAACAGAAAGTTGTCAAGTTGCATAGTGTTTAAGTTATAGAGTCAGGATTTGGACCTTGGTAGCCCCAAACTATGTTCACACTATTAGCTATCTAGATAAAACCTAAGTCATCTCTGCTAAACTAGTACAATTGGTCTTCTGCCATGATGCCCACAGAAGGTCATAAACAGTTGTCAGTTGCTAGCTTGAGAGGTTGTTGGATTTTCATTCTTCAGGTAATCACAAACTTCCACATGGAATGCAATAAATATAATAATTTTCTATCAGCTGGGACATGTTCTGTATCATTTCATGGAAGAGAAAACTTGATGAGCATTGTGCGTAGTATATTTAATTTCCTTGTGGCAGCTCAGCACTCAAGTACAGGACCACTAAAATAAATCACCATATTACAGAATGTAATTATAGTAAATGCCAAAAGAAAGATGGCCATGAACTATGTCCTTCTGGATATTTGAACTGACGCCATTTTTATTTTTGTTTTTGTGTATAGAGGGTTGGAATGCCCATTCACTCTTTGTCCTAAGAAATGTAGTCCACACTGAACACATAACCAAGGTGAACTCTAATAAGATAACTGTGGGCTATTCCCATAGTTAGGACATGGGTATTTCTCTTTATGTAGACATAACCAATGATCTGAACTGATTGCGGCATTCCATCAACCTGTTGGATTGTTTGGCAATGTGGTCACCCAGCTGTCTGTCAGAGGACCATCCAGCCGTAATACACAGCTATCAAGAAACAGACATACTGACAGCGCTGGGTACCCTAAGTGGAGGAGGACACGAGCAAGAGATTAATGTGACAGTTCAGTTTATAAAGCAATGAATAAATACAAAACAACAGTTATAATTTATGGCAAGTTTGTGTTGGAGAGTCGCCCTAGGCTTGGAGAGTCTATTGTAGATTATTATCCTGTGTTAAAAATTAAGTGCCAAACAGAGGGCAAAATTCAACACAAACTGAACATTTCCTTCAGTTTGGGTGAATTCATGCTGTGCTCTGATATTCTTCACCAGGCAGTTGGTGCCACTGGAGGAAACAAGTATTTTGAGATCCTAATCGGTTGTTATGAAGCCTATTCAATATGTCAAAATTCATTTTGAAATACTATCCAGTGTGATGAACCCATCCTCATTCCTATCAAAGGATCTCTGTAGCCAATTTCCATATCTAATGATCCTTGGGTGTGGAAGCCAGACTACCCTGTATTCTTCCCTTATCTAGTAGGGAGAGCTTACAGGAAGGTAATTGCTGATATCTTAGGGCACTGACACCTACAATAATCAAGAAAAAATGATGCTTTTCTTAAAAACAAGCAATAAGTCTTGCAACTTATATTCAAATGGCTGGCTCAAATACAGCGGTAATTTCCAGCATTTTCAAATAATAGAGCAGGCTACAGGCAACAGAAGCACAATTACAGATTTGACAATTATGTCAGCCTAGATAAACGTTTTGAGTATTACTCTGCACTGGATCCTGTCACAAGAGGTGTTTTTTCCAGAGCTAGGTGACGACAGTGAGGCATCACAGTGATTTATGGTACTTGTGACAGCATTCAATTAAATTGTTCTAAACTGATTTTAATTAATTGGAAAACAGTGTTAGTTTGGGAAACATGACTTTACCTCTGAGGATGAAATCCTGATTGAATGGAGTACAGCACCAGCATAAAAGCTCAGAATAAAACAATAAAGGAATTGTTTCTCTTTAATGTGGGAGTTCTTTTCCCTTGTTACTCTAGGAAATAGATGGAAATATATTTTATGCCATCATGAAGTCCAGGAGCATCAATACACAGATTTCAGAAATGAAAAATTAAAATACACTGCATCAGTGCTTCTCGGAGACCTGACATAGGTTGGCTTCTTCACTGCTTGGAAATGGTTTGATCTGCTTTTTCTCCTCCTTACTGCACCCAATCTCGAGACCGCTTGTCTTGCAAGTTTGTGTTGGAGATAACCTCTAGCGTGTTTTAAATTCTATCCAGTCTGCACATCTGAATCAAACCATCACTCAAGCCTCAGAGCCGGAGTATGCTGGCACTGTTCATTGAAGGAAACACCGAACACTGCTCAAATCTATCAGCTTGTTCTGTGGAAAGCATTTACATACATCATCTCATTAGGCTTCATAACACTCCTGTGAAGAAGAGGTTTTCTTTTTTCTCCTACTTTAAAGCTGAAGAATAAAAGGTTTTCTGGAGTTCAGTAATTTGGCCAACAATAGTTCTATAAATGCAGCCAGTTGGCCACCCAAGTATAAGTTTAGTCTATTTTGTTATGCCAGGTGTTCTAGTCAGCCTTCTATTTCTATGGCAACTGCTTGAGATAATCATCTTCTAAAGCAAAATGGTCATGTTGGCTCCTCATTTTGGAAGCCTTGGTCCATTGTTTAATCTTGTTGGTTTGGGGCCTGAGGTGAGGCAACACACATGGCAATAAGCTCAAGGCAGATAAAAACATCCTCATAGCAACCATGAAAGGAAGGAGCTGGAGTTCTGTTACTCACTGATGGGCCCACTTCCAGTGACTAAAACCTCTTGCTAGTCACCACCTCTTAGAATTCCCACCATTTACCAGTACCATCAAGCTGAGCACCAATACTTCAGGGCCTTTCAAGGTCCAAACTACAATAACATAGAACCCAAAATCAAATCATATCACACTTCCGTAGAAACTGTATCGTCCCTAGTTTATCTTGTCATTCTATAAGGTCTGCACGATGAGGAAATCACCTAAAAGTGCATTACTCAGAAGAAATCCCTGTGCCTAAATGTCATGTGACAAGATTCTCCCAGATATGATCAACAGCTTCCCCATATTTATTTTTATTTCTATCACCATACCTCAATTTGCAAATGTTGAAATATTTAGATCTGTAGTACACACTCAGCCTCAATTCTCCTACTTCTTTTCTTTTCATAAATTTATTTCCAATTCGAAGACTTAGTTCAAACAGAGTACCTACTGGATTTTGTGACATCTTTGTTCATCACTGGGATTTCTTGACTTCTATTGACCAAATTGTTTGTCACCTTGGTCCCTGCCATTAGCCCTGTTAGTCCATTCACATGTGGAAAAAATAATCATCTTACTTGACTTATTTATCAATCATTATCACTGAGCTGTATTTACCCAAAATCTGTACATTGATCCCCTAAACCCCTACATGTGACTGTATTTGAAATCAGAGAAAAAATATTTTTAAACATTTTTTTCATTAATTCTCTGGGAGCTTCATACAAAGTATCAGCAACTTTAAAGTGTTGAAAAGGGTAAAAAGAAATAAGAATGGTGCTCTAATCCCATAAGTGTCCGGCTCTAGGAAGAGAAGGAATATTCAGGAGGAATGAACACAAACAATTGACTTGACACACATGTAAGAAAATTTCACATGCAGATCCCTTTCTTTCCTTGCTAATTAAAAGTTAACTGTAAAAGAAAGAAGTAGATAAAGGCAGGCCCACCACAAATAGGAAAAGTATGAAGAGGACATAGCTGTATATGGAATGCTTGGTACTGAGCAGATTTCTCCATGCTACTCAAAGGCCCTGAAGACCTAAGAGTCCACATGAATTGTGCTCTCTCATGTGCTTTCTTTCCCTCTCTCCACCCCCAACACACATCTTCTCTTTCATTTATGTAATAATTGGGTTATTTTTTTTAACAAAAAATATGTTATTAGGATATTGTTTCTGCACTGGGTTACAGAAGCTAAATGAAAAAGATAATTGTCAGTTTTTATAGAATTCTGATCTACTTAAAAAACAAACATTAGAATAGCCAGGTATTGTAGTATATACCTTTAATCCCAGCCCTTGGGAGGTGAGTCACAGAGAGTTTGTTCTACATAGCAAGTTCAAGGCCAGCTAAGGGTACATAGTGAAAATGTGTCAAAACAAACAAAATTATTCTTCCACATACCTACTTCCTAGCTTACAAAGACCTAGAGAATATAAACATCTTTCAGGAACTACAAGAAAATGATGAGAAAGTCACTCATTCTGTGCTTATCCTGAGCAAAGATGGCATGATCAAGTCAAGCCACACTGGTCTCAACATCAGCATGCCTCAGTGTGCTAAGTGCAACTCATCGAATTTCCAATACTCTTCAAAAATAAGACTCTTGGTAGAGATATTATTAACATGAATCATGCTTCATCTGTTGCTAAACATATGGGCTGAACTGATGCTCTGTTCATTGCCACTATTATGGCACATCGTAACAAAAAAATGTGGAAGAAAGTCCCCAAGTGTTAAAATGTCCTAGAACCGTCCACTATGAAAGAACTGGAGAACAAATGAGTAGGTAGGAATGAGTATTCAGCCAGCGTTTTCCCTCCAAGTAGTTCCTCTGGATAGTGCTTGAAATAAATTAATAGGCAGTGCCACGAGGCTTTAGTATTATTGCCTCAACTGTGTAGATCAGCTTTCTGTCAAACAACTATAATCATGTGGGAAGAGTGACTCTCAGTTGAGAAAATGCCTCCATGCAGATGACTTATAGGCAATTCTGTAGAACATTTTCTACATTAGTGACTGATGTAGGAGGAACAGCCTACCATGGGTAGTGCTAAGCTTACTAACCTCTAATAGGAAAACATTCTTACTCTTTCTTCCAAAGTTTAACTTTAAGGAAACACTATGTCCAGGATTTAACATGAATCTACATGGTACATTCAAATGTGTTGAAAATAAGTTGGTATCATCTAATTCAGTGGAGATAATTAAAATCAGGTATCAAAATGCCACCTGGGGTTGCATATGAAATATTTATGTCCTCAACTAGAAAGTGGTGGAAGTCCCTGCACTTACGGCTGCAGTCCACCAGGTTCAGACAGCTTTCTGAGCTCCTAGTAAAATAGAGGGCTTTCTTTCCAGCAGGGATCCCCCCCCACCTGGATAGTGTCTCTAGGATAGGAGGCCTGACCCTATATGGAAACTGTCCACCTCAAGCATGACCTTTGACACAGAACACTACAGATACTCTCCTCCTGCTGCCCATATGATAATCAGCTATTGTCCTCCAGCTGTAGGATAGGACCATGTGGCCAAAAGCAAATTGGATGATGCCCCATCCATTGTCTCACTGGCTGTCTCACTGATGCTTACCCCTGGAAAACTATTTCCATTGGTATTTAGAGCAGTCTGAATCCTGTTCCCAATTTCTGCTCCCATTTGTCTCTTAGACCGCAGGTTAGGATGGTTAAAGACAATGTTATTCCTTGGTTTCTGGAGAAAATTACAAAGATAGTGTGAAGTTTGAATTAAGATGGTAATTTAGTTGATAGTAATATAGAGTGAAAAATTTCTCAGCTTTAGTATATATGTCAGCATATGAGCATATGAGGAAGAAGCAGATGAAGAGCAGCCCATGGGAATTCTCTATCTTTTCTCATTTGTGAGGACTGCTTGTCATAGTATTGGAAGGCGTCATGCAAGCTGCAAATGGAGAAAAAAAACAAGCAATCCTACCCAGTCTTACCCATCTCTAAATAAACCACAATGACTGGCTTGAAAAGATATCCTGAGCCAGCTTATGATCTAGCCAGGCTATTTTCTGTACAAGACTTAGACTCCATAGAATAGAATGTTTATTGAAACATTTAGTATGTGTTTTTTGCTTAATATTGTTTATGCTGGTTGTAGTTCTAATAATGCTTGATGTCTGTTCCTAGTGTATGTGGTTTTGGGTTGGGTTTAGAACACTTTTGTTTAGACAAAAGTGGGAGGTGCTGTGGGAGCACATTCTGCTCCTTCAGCCAATGGCCTTTAAAATACCAGCCCACTTGGGCATCGTCTCTTTTGCTTTAAAAGGCAGCGGTAGCCGTGTGCTTGCTCTCTTGCTTCCAGCTCCCACTTCTGGCTGCTAGACTCTGTTCCTGTTTGCTCAGAGGGCTGTTGTCTAGGACAATGATCTGTAAGTTTTCCCCTTAAATAAATAACCCTTTTGTTATCCATAATTCTGAACTGGTGTGGAATTGTTTTGTGACTTATACCTTCAATGGTGCATGTCTTTAATCCCTGTGCTTTGAAAGGCATAGGTAGGAGGATCTCACTGAGGTGGAGGCCAGCCTAGTCTGCAAAGTGGGTTTCTCTTTTAGGATACAGGCTATTCTGACCCAGTGTGGGGCAACTTGACACAAGCTAGAGGTATCTAGTAAAAGGAACTTCAGTTGAGAAAGTCCTCCTTTCAGATTACCTTTTTGGCAAGTCCACAGTACATTTAAATGATGAATGATTGGTGTGGGTTGGCCTGTCCTATAGCAGGGGTTGGGGACACTCTTGGGTGAATGGTCCTGAGTTGTACAAGAAAGTAAGCCATGAGTAGCAAAACCAACATCAGCATACCTCCATGACCTCTGCCTAAAGTTCTGCCTTGCATTGCTCCATGATTTCTTTCAAAGATGAACTGTGATGTGAAATAAACACAATGAGCCCTTTCCTCTTCAAGACGCCTTTGTTCATGGTGTGTTAGTACAACTCTAAAACTCTGCCTGAATCATCATCCATCTACCAGGGTTATTTCTCTCTTGCCTTCAACCACTGAAAGCACAGGTTCCAAGTCATGTAGGCCTTCATGTTGTTACTCTTTCTGTAAAACATCCAAACACCCAACGGTATGAAAGTGTCACTACCAATTAATAAATCATAGCTCTGTTAGTGACACTAGTGTAAACATCAACTACATGTTCACTGAAGCTGAGGCTCCCCTTCCCAGAATTATCATTTTGTATGTATAAATATTTATTGAGCTCTCTCCTTCCTCCTAGCAGATGGCAGACCTGAGAATTGTATCATAGCTGAAGAGAGTCAAACAAATTATCATTCACTGACAGACCCTAAAGAATATCGTGAAGGCCAAAGTTTTTATTTCAAAAATAAGTAACTGGAATTTATAGCAGAAGTGTAAATCGCACCCTGATGAACAAATTTATTAATTCAACTTTCCTATAGTGGTTGTTAACTCAGAACTGTGGTCATAAAACCTGTCCACGTGTCTGCGGTGTCCCTGCAGGAATGTCCTTGGATTCATATAACAAAATGTTGTGCCCAGTGAGAATAGCTTTATAGTGGCCAATAAGAACGAGGTTGTAAGGCTTTGTTGAATTACTTGCTGACAGAATTACTTCTGACAGACCCATTGTATGCAAAAATCCAGTATTGGAAAAGCCCATGCTATCCAAATTATCTCTCTATACACGTGTGCATGCATGTATATCCTTAAAATAGGCACCTCAACAGCTTATATCAAACACATTTCCTTCTTCTTAGGCAAAAAGTATAGAAAGCATCATCATCAAAGCAGTCTGAGAAAGATGCCTGTGTAACAAATTAGAAGTAGATTACCACAGGCCTCAGCACATACCTTCAATATCTTGACATAGATCAATAAATAGAGCTTGCACTTTCATACATTTCAAATGAAAATTGCAGAAACCCCCTACCCAGTCTCTTCCATTGCAATCAATGTTGCCCTTCTGACATTGAATCAATATTAATTGCAAAGTCCCTGTATGGCATTTCCATATGCATGTGGAGGAAGGCAAGGTCAATTTTATCCCACAATATTTTTTCCTCATCCACCCAAAAGACTATGCAAGTGGAGACGCAAGGTTAATTAAACCAGGTACACTGCAAATGATGATACATCGCCTGCCTTTCCTTTCTACTTCAAACTCTATCATTTACATCGAAGGTAATTTAAATGATTTTACACTCACTCAGACTTCTTTTTCCCTTATCCATCACTTCTCACTGTTTTGAAGCCATCTTCTCTAACCAAAGAATTGTCTTCACTTTCTCACAGTGGCATCAGTAACTAGACCCAATCAAGAGACAGCCTTGTCACCAGCTCATGGAATCCTGATGATACCCGCTACTTAGATTAATTGAGGCCCCTTCCCCTGAACCGCTGGTGAAAACACAATATCTGGAATGCAGGACATCAGTCAGAGGAGGACTCCCATCCCATTGCCTTGTACTACTTGGTCACAATGATAACGAGTCACCAAGAAGCACATTATTTACCTTAAACCAGTCCTGTGCTTGGATTCTAAATGAACCCATGGGATCCACTATTATTTTTATTCCCCCAACTGTGAATTCATCCGTAAATAACAAAATCTGAAATCTGCCAAATTGTATTCCAACTAGAAATCTCATATGGAAAACTAAATACAACCACCAAAACAGCAACCAAACATAATGATTCTAATCCATCAATGGGGTCTCAAATCCACATAGTGTGGAAACACAGACTTTACACAAGGTTCGGCCATGCCCAAAGTGCAGTTCAACTTCCTTGGACATTGTGAAAATCAGGGTCCGATTTCAGAGATGATTCACTGTAGAGATGAGTTTCTATGATGCTTTTGTCTCCAGTTACCCAATAAAGTATAAAGCAATCCCATTCCACAGACAGGTAGTGAGAGTTTCTAACCAACAAGTACTTACATTTGCGGATTGTAAAGCTGATGGGAAAACTCAGATAGATTGCCTTTAGACAGCACAGATTTTCCTCCTCATTTTAATTTTATCTTAATAGGTTTTTTGTTGTTGTTTTTTTTGCAAGATTCAGGGCAAGAAGGGAAGCCACTGAAAATTTTAAAATGATAGGAATTATAGTATCTCTCATTTTAAAATACAACTGGCAAAGTGGAGAAGTATTTGCTGTGCAAACATGGGTACCTGAGATTGGGTAACCAGAAATCACAAGACGCCAGTACAGACAGATGCATATATGTTACGCCAGCATGGGATAGCGTGGGTGGCAGATAGGGATATGGACATAGACACACGGAGAGACTCACTCTCCAGCTAGTAAAGCTCCAGTCAGTTCAAAGTTCACACTTCAAGAACTAAAGTGGAGAAAAATAGGAGACTACACCTAGATCATCTTCTAGCCTCCACACACGCATGTGCAGTGAGAGCACTGATAATCATACACAAAGTCATGAAAATTAAATTTAAAAAGTTATGTTTGAAATCTGAAAACATAATTGGTAACCTTGAGAAACTGAAAACACCCGGTGGGTATTTTCAAACAAGTGCCTTTGGGGGAGAATATATTTATGCAATCTTACAAATAAAAACAAACACTGTAAAATTTATCAAAATTTCCAAAATTAATAACTTTGTATTTTCATCCAAATGAGTCATTCAGTTACATCTCTGTCACTGAAATCAACTGTACTCTTTGCTGGTTAAGCAATGAACTACATGTTTAACTGGCTTTATACAGAAGAACTAACTGTTAGTTCTGGCAAATTTATCAAATGAAGCAATACAGAAAACCGTGGAAAACAGCTCTGAGTTGAAAGGGGAAGCATTATTATCATATCTGTGCATATACATGAAAGTGCACGCACACACACACATACACACAAAGAGAGAGATGGGGGAGAGGGAGAGAGAGAGAAGAGAATGAGTGTGAGTGTGTGAGTTAGAAGCACAGAGAACATTTCGAGAGTTGTGGCATTCAAGTGCTGGTTCACAATCCTACAAGCCCAGCCTCCCTCCCAAAGGCTGAGCTCATGCATGTGGAGTAGAATGGAAAGGTGTTCTTCAAGGAAAGACGAGCGGATAACAGGAAATCCACTTAGCTCTCTGAAGCTGCCAGCCACAACTGCATACCTTGAAGTGGTAGTCCTGAGAGATCATATCTTTACATTCAATTAAAACCAGTCTGTCACTTGCATCTAACATCCCTATTCCTCACACTCAGAGTCATACAGGACGAATACGACCACACTCTCCCGTCCTCAAATATTCAAATATGTGATGGCATGCACCAAAGCTTGAGTATTCCAAATGAAAAGGCTGAAATGTCCCACTTCTTAAGATGACCTTCAGAGAAAAACTGGATGATCATGGAGGAGCAACCATCACTGGCCCCACTTCAGTTCCTCCGCCTAAAATAACAGAATACATTTCTGTGGCTTTCAAACTAATATAAATGAATATAATAACTTCCTTTTGTTCGTGGCCGATTACATAATATTACAGCAGCACGACTTCCAGGGCTAGCATGCAAAAGTAATTTATTTTTCTCCCACATCTGTAACTATTTGGGAGAGCAGCTAAGTCTTCATAATTATGCTGCAGACACAGTAAATAGAGCAAATGCAATAGGTCACACTTCGACTATAGTTCAGGGAGAGAACAATTATTTTTACCCCATATAATTTGCATCCAACACTTCATACAGGAAACTAAAGATAAAAACAACACTGGCTTAGAAAATTACTGCAGCCTTTTAATCATCACTCTTCTTATTTTTTTATTTATGTTAAACAGATTCCCTCTAAGAAACAGGAAGACACAACATGTACATACACACACGCGTGCGTGCACACACACATTCACACACACAAATGGCATGCCTGAACAATTTTCATTAAGATTTCATTTCCTCTCACATTGCTACTCATTTTACTTTGTCTGACACAGATTAAGTTATTATCAAATTAACTAAAATTGCCGCATGTCATTCAATTTTCCTTCTTTGCCTCTTTTCCGTTCCTCTCTGCAAAAAAAAAAAAAAAATCTGGCATCACCAAAAGAATGCTCTAACTAAGAAACAGAGCTCTTCTTTAAAGATATTTTTTAGTTAAGTAGAGAAAAAAAAACTGCTATCAAAAAATGCAAATGGGTGTGGAGATAGTCTGCACCCAAGCAGCTGTCTATAGCAGAGGACAACCGTACCAAAAAGTAAGGCCAGAGTATTTGTATTTTGTAAATTATTATTAAAGAAAAATATGAAGTGTCAAAAAGTTTTTCAAGATGAAGGAACAAAAGAACCAAGTCCGTGGCAATCCCCCTGACACCCAAAGGATTTTGTCTAGAAGACTCTTTGTTTTAAAAGTTAAGAGTTGTTGTTGGGGAGATCAATGTGAGTCCCATGAGAAATGCAGTCTAATAGCCTTTGTATTTTTAACAAGGAAGAGCCCCAGATGTAAAAACAAAATTAAAAGCACTATGAAGAGGACACACAAATCAGACTGTTAATGAGGAAGCCAGGGAGCCCTGGTGAAACCCAAGGAGCCTCCAGAGGAAAGGATTTGAGCTGACCCTTTGCATTTTCGCTCCATCTCACTGTGGGGATGATGAAGATTAGCATCTCAGCCTGAGGAACAAGGGCTCACTGCTCTCTGAGGTCAGCCTCTTCATCCAGGCCCAGAAGCTAGCTGCATGGTGGTGGTCACTGAGTGGAGGCATTTTCCCCAGCAACTTATGGATAATTATTGGAAGCTCAGCAGCATGAACTCTCATCACCAACAACCTGCTAAGAAACAGAACTGTCACACAAGGAGTCATAGTTTAACTCATGAAGGGTTGCTTGTGTGAGCAGAGTTGAGAAACCAGTTTCGGAACTGCTGACCTCTGCAGACTTGGATCATTCACTTTGATTTCTAAACTCAAATAGTCTGGCCTCAGCCACCCATGGTCACTGAGCATGTCAAATGCAGCAAATGTAGTTGAGGAGTAAAACTTCACATTTAATATTATTGCAAATAATTAAAATTTAAATTTAGAAGTAGATATTCTCCTTGGTTATTTGGAAAACTTCTCAACCATGTTGAATCAAATTGAGCATGTTATTTGATTATTTTCAATCAACTGCAAACACAGAAAGAATAGGTGGTTTCCAACGAGGGGCTAGCATTTGTTGTGGGTTTAATGAGAAAGGTCACCTAGGCTCATGCATTTGAACCTTGGTCCCCAGGGAGTGGTGCTGTTTGGGGCAGTTATGGAAACAGTAGGAGGTGCAGCCTTGTGGCCTTTGCCGTTCTTCAGGCCACACACTACATGTGCTATTAACAGTAAGCCAAGGAATTTCACTTTCCTTTAACTTTGGGGTGTTTTAACACAGCAACAGACAACAACAGCATCTGAAGTGAGCTGCTTTTGAATAAAGCAGGCACTGACTTCAAAGACTTACTAACAAAAAGAATTAAATGCTTTACATTGATTGTAGGTTGAAATAATATTTCAGATAAAATTAATTTTAAAGTTGTATATATTTTATATATATATATAATATATATATATTACCCAGCATAACTAATATTTCTTTTTTCAATAATGTCTTCAGGAAAATCTTTAATTACATTTATGAGTCATATTTGTGGCTTATATTATATTTCCTTCAGACAATGCTGATCTGAATCTTGGTTTCTTCATCTATAAATCATGAGGATAATCACTATGTTGTAGGGGCTTCTGAAATAAAATACACATATTATCGGTCATTTCTTCCAGTGTCTCCTATGCCACTTAATCAGTGGCCTTTTAGAGACAAGCTATCATGTATCCCAGCCTGAGCCCTTACTACCTGGCCAATGATGATCCTGGACTTCTGGTCCTTCTGCCTACTTCCTAAGTACTAATTTTACAGGTCTGTTCCTCCACAGATGGAGACCTACTGAGCGACATTCTTAGCCCAAGTGGTCCTTTCTACTAATACCTTATAACCTATTGCAGAGGATTCTAAGCAATACTCAACAGCTCATATCATAATCCTAACAGAGAGTGAAGATTTCTACTGTTGCAATAATAACTGCAATGATGCATTGTTCTCATCTCTACCACTTCAGTCTGCTTCATTCTCCCTTCCTCTCCTTCAGAAGTAAGTTAGCACACGGACTTCTGGCTTATTGGACCTTCATGTGTTTCTTTTCCCCAAATTACCATATACACACATATTTTCATACATCTTCCCTTTTTCATTAAATGAACACCATTTTCCTACTTCCTGCTAACGACTCAATAGCAAGGAGCTCAGGTTGCTCTCCCTCCACCTTGTTACTCTATGTGCAATTGCAGAGAACGCCAACTGAGTAGAGGATCTACAAGTCATTCAACTCATCTTGATTTAGATTGTTCCCAATAAATTGCAATTATAAACAATAGTGCAATGAATAACCTTGCTCATGGCTTCAATTTGTTGAAGGAAGATCTTTTCCATGGATTATTGAAGGGAGAAGCTTTAGTGAAATGGTAAGTCCCCAGACAAAGCTTTGTTATGTATCTTGACAACTCTTCCTCGGTAACTCACCACCACGATTCTCCCCCAACAGCAATATGTGATGCCCCATGCATTTAGTATTGTTTTCTTGGCTAAACCTATGATAATCAAAGGATTCATACTGACTAGTTCCTTTGAACCCTGGGGCCATTATGTAGCTTTTCTCCAAGTAATTAAACTTTTAACTTCTACCATCGTCATTTCTTGATGTGTCAGTTTCTCTCTGACACTCTCTCTTCATACATGTATGTAATGCATGCATGCACATATGGTGTGGGACAATTGTCTATATTCTGTCAAATATATTTTAAATAAACGCTGATTGGCCAGTAGCCAGGTAGGAAGAATAGGCGGGACAACCAGCCAGGAAGTAGAGGCGGGTCAATGAGAACAGGAGTATTCCTTCTGGGAAGAAGGAAGCGCTCTCTGCAGTTGTTGCCCAGCCACAGAAGAAGCAAGATATGACTGCCCCGCCGAATAAGGTACCAAGTCACATGGCTAATATAGACAAGAATAATGGGGTAATATAAGTTATAAGAGCTAATAAGAAGGCTGAGCTAATGGGCCAATCAGTTTATAACTAATGTAGACCTCTGTGTTATTTCTTTGGCACTTAGCGCTTGCAGGAACTGGGCAGGACAAAAACCATGACAACACACACACACACACACACACACATATATCCTCCCTAAATCACAGCAGTCTCCTAGAAGAAAAGAAGAGTTGGCCCAGAAAACAAAACACATTGTTCAACAACTTCAACAAGTAATTTCCTACTGCCTATAAAAGGAGCATCCATGTTTTTGTAAGCTCACTGGCGGCTGTTTTAAGATAGCTTTGGGCCAGTCTCACCTACAGCGACATTTCTCTGGACACTCTCTTCCTGGAGAGTCTGCATTCAGGTCACAAGCTACAGCTGTGCTCACAGGCTTGTTTTGCTTGTCATTCCATGCCCTGGCCCTTCATACCTCACCCTGTCTATCTGAACTCCAGCTGTCAGTCAAGCTCAAATGTCAGCCTCGCTTCTTCAGATCAGGTATAGACCTTGCCCACTTCTTGATGCTGTGAAAGTTCCTCACTGACATAAAACCCACTGTGTTCTTGGATCCAGACCTAACTGTTCAATCTCCCAAAGGGATGTGATTCCACCTCTGTCTTGAATGGTTCACATCACTTAAAATTATATATATATATATATATATATATATATATATATATATATATATATATCATCACCATTACAGGGTCTCTATCCTCCACTCAGGTAAATTCTGATATCTAGGTGACTAGAGTACTTTGAGACTGGTAGAGTTGTTGAAGGTGATGATTCAGAATAGGCTCCTTTATCGTAAATGAAGCCAATAGGCAAGAAGTACTTTATGAGCATCTATGAGGACTTTTCAATGTAGGAAAAGAAAGCACTCTACACTACTTACATTTGGGAGAAGCAGCAGAAAGACTTGAATAGATAAGCACCTGTGGATACACTTTGCTATAATAGCTAGGTAATCCTAGCTATATTCACCAGAATGTAGACAAATATTATTAAGTGTCTTCCTGACAGACTTTATATATACATTGGCTTCTCCATGGCTAAAAAAGTCCTTTTAGAAAAAAAAGAGAAAAAAACACTCGTGTGTGTGTGTATGTGTGTGTACAGGCTCACATGCATCTGTTCTTTTTTTAATATTGATTTTTTATTGAGCTCTACATTTTTTCTCTGTTCCCTCTCTGCCTCTCCCCTCCCCATCAACCCTCTCCCAAGGTCCCCATGCTCTTAATTTACTCAGGAGATCTTGTCTTTTTCTACTTCCCATGTAGATTAGATCTATGTACACCTCTCTTAGGGTCCTCATAGTTGTCTAGGTTCTCTGAAATTGTGATTTGTGGGCTGGTTATCTTTGCTATATGTTTAAAAACCACTTAGGAGTGAGTACATGTGATATTTGTCTTTCTGGGTTTGGATTTCCTCCCTCAAAATGAAGTCTTTTAGCTCGATCCATTACGCACACGTTCATTAAGTCTGAGTGAAGGCAAACATACAAGTGCCACAGTGTGGTTACAGAAGTCATAGGACAACACAGATGTCAATCCTCACCTTCTGCCTTTAGACAAGGTCTCTGTTGTTGCTGTTGCGACTACTGTTATTAGTTACTGTGCATGCTAAGGTAGCTGTGTTACATGCTTCTGGAGTCCCTAGTCTCTACTTGTAATCTCAACCTAAGAACAGAGGACTCGCAGACACATGCTACCACTCTCAGCTTTATTGGTTCCTAGGCATTCAAGACTCTTAACCTTCTATAAGCTGGCACTTTATACACAGAACCACCTTCTTAGCCCTATAAAAGGGTTCTTTACATAAGTGTCATGAAATGACTTTTCAAAAATATATGTATTTATTGTGTATGTTTGTAATGTACATGTGTGACATATGTCATCTCAGAGGCGTGGAATCAGAGGACAATTTTCAGTTGTCTGTCAGCAAAAATATTTTCAATTTAGGGAATATATTGGAGGGAGAGGTGGGGTGGATAGGATTATATTTCATTGTACATATGTATGAAATTCTCTAAAAATAAAAACCTATAATCAATAAACACAAATGACTAACAAGTACATGGAAAGATGTTTATGATCACCAATAATTAGAACAACACAAAGGCACACGTGGGCATCATCTGGCACCAATATAAATCAAGACTAATGTTGATAAGCATGTGGAGAAAAAGGGAACCCTAGGCACAGTGGGTAAGAAGGTGTACTAACTCAACCACTGTAGAAGAGTTACAGAAGAAGTCCATTAAAAAAAAAAAATAACAAAAACCAAAGCAACTCCATGTTATGTGGCAATCTCTTTTCTGTGTATGCATACTAAAGAACTGAAATTCAGGTCTCGAAAATATCTGTGCTCCATGGTCACCTCACATTATTCCTGATAGCCAAAGTACGAGAGTAACCTACAGGGCCATCAGCAAACCAAAAGAGAAAGAAACCACGGCACACACATGAAGGAATATTTCAAGCATAAAACGGGGAGGAGTCTGCCATTTATGACAAGACAAGCTAGTCTACAGATTATCTTGCTACTGTAAATATCTAGATGAGAAAGACCATGGCAGGTCAAAGGCCAAATTATCAGTTATATGATGCATGCATTTATGATATTCAACACATCTCACTGTAACTATAGCTAGCCATAGTGTACTACATATTTAAAAGTTATTAAAAAAGCAGATCACATTGTGGACTCAGCATAAATACATGCATACGTGTGTGTGTGTGTGTGTGTGTGTGTGTGTGTGTGTGAAGGACTGATGGATATTACTGAGCCTGAATGTGATAAACATATATTTCACATGGAGGTGTTTCCATGCTTGTGTCAAATTATTTAGCACTCCTTACACATACACTGTTTTATGTGTCAATTTTATTTCAATGAAGTTAGAGAAAGGATAAAATGGAGTAGAAAAGCAATGATTTCAAGTTGCTTTATTACCAGTTAAGAGCTTTGACCAAGTTCCAAAATCACACGGCTTCCACAATTAGAACAGAATTTTTCCACTAGAAATGAATTAATAACTAAAGTTCTGAATGTGCAGCATACACTAATCCTGCTTTTTAAAATCCCTAATGGGCTTTGTAGCAGTGCAATTTGGCAAAGTGAGTAAAATCCTCACATAATAGATAAAGGTAATTAGAGATGCAGAGCCAATTCCTTTTAAATGCCCTGCAAGCAATTTGGACCCTTTAGTTCCTTCTTCAGAAATGGGGAAATTGGTGAAGGGCAGAAATGCTAAGAACTAAGAGACAATCTTGCCACAACAACCCAAAGGGATCTGGGACTTGGACAGTACAACAGTTCCCTCTACCTACTTGGATTTTCTGAAATTTCCCTAAGAAAGCAGCCTCCTTACCATCAAATCTGTACCTTTAGAAAGTGTCTAACATCAGTTTGTATTACCAACATCTAGAAGCAATTGACAGCCAGGAACTTAGGAGGACCTGAAGGAACATGTCTTAGGGAAAATGTACCTTTGAAACCAAAGCCACGCAGATCATTTCACTTATCTCATGGAAATCCATTTCAGGAAGCACAGGTTCTTTTCAGTCTCCGAGGAACAAATCTGGTTTACATACAAAGTAGGTGGCCAGTTAGCCTTCAAACTGTACCTCATCTTTAGAGTAGTGTGTCAATCTGAAGCACTCCTTTAGCTTGTCAATGGAAACTCAACAATGCCAGAGGCAGAAACAGAAGAAATGAACCTTAGGGTTGATGGCTAAAGACAGACTTAAATAGTCCCTGGGTCCTGGGAAGGAGGTGAAGCTTCTGAAGCTAGAAACTGCATTTTTTTTAATGGCAAATGATGTGAAGAATGGTTCATTAGACAGGGAGGAGAATGTGGAAATGGACATGACTAGGTCCTGATTCTGAGTTTTATAGGTCACAGACTTCGATGGCAAAACCACCCTTTGTGGTATCTCCGGAAGCCCGCTATCTCCTCAGCATGTCCTCTTTGCTGTAGGCTTCAAGATCCATCAGAAATCCCCATGGCTCAAAACGTACATGGTAAAACCATACATTCAACACATGTGGCACTCCAGAGCCTGGTGCCATACTTCACCACGGACACAATATTCCAGAGTACCTCTCACTTTCAATGCCTCCAAAGAAGAGACAAGGTAAACCAACCTTGACATGTAAAATATAGGCCATTCTATGACAGTGTGCTTTGACCTTTAACCATGATTTCATTAAAACTGGTTGAGTTGGGGGTGGGGAGCAAGCCTATGAGAAGCAGAATCATCTTCAAAGTCACAGCTCATTCCCTGTCTCAACTTACAAAGAACCACAAAGTAAGTGAGTCCATAAAACCATCCATCACAGCTGAGCACTGGTGAGACCTAAGCAAATCTTCAGATTCCCAGCTCAGAGATTTTGTAGTTTCCCCCTGTTGAGTATGGCTGGGCTTCCCATAATAAGCTTTAGACCACACAGATCCTAAGCTAAACATAACAGATTCTCAAAATACCGAGGACATCTCAAGAACTTGGTCGAGACAGTTCCTTGATGACATTTTTTCTTAAAATAGCTGGTTGCTTTAATGTGGAATCTTTATACAACAAACTCCTTTGCCTATTTGTTCCCTAGCTTATGAATAATTACATCAGCTCACTGGAGTTCTGGGTTTAAGTCCAAAGTCCAAAGCCCTCTCCTCAAGGATGGCCAGGAGCTAATCATTGGCTGTATCTCTTTTATGTATGTATTCATTTATTTGCATAGTGTGTGAATGTACATGCATATGATATGTGTTTATGATGCACTCGTATGAGGAAGTGCATGCATGAAGAGGTTAGAGGAAATGTTGAGCCTCTTCTCTATCACTGCCCATCACCATCCCTGAGACAGGGTCTGTCGCTGAACTGGAATTCTGTATTTCTGCTTGGCTGGCCTATCAGCCAGCTCCCGGGATCTATCTGTATCCGCCCTATAATGCTGGGGTTAAGGGTACCTGTTGCCATGCCTAGCTTCTTTTTTTGGGGCGGGGGGGGCATGCTAGGATTTGAACTTCGGTCCTAAGGCTTTCAGAGCAAGTATTCTTACCAACTGAGTGACTTCACCAGCTCTGGTTGTCTCTTTCAATAACTGCTCTGAAACACCATCCAGTCAGACTTTCTTAAAGTCTTGAGTGTTTTATATATTTGGCAGAGAGTGAAATACAAACCTATTTCTGATGATAATGCCTTTTAACAGTTGTCAAAACTGATTTAACAGGAGGCTATAGCAATGCATGTACCCTAGCGGATTTCTCATCTTTATATAAAACTTTGGGACATCATGAATAATAATTATATTTGTTTTTTTCTTCCCTAAAAATGACAGAATCCCTAAACTGTGACTTACAATTTTGCTTGACTTTTACTTTTTAAATGTATACCATCATAGAAAAGTTCCCAAACGTGTCATCCCAGGACTGTCACCTCCGTGGCCTCTGGGTTACCCTAGACAGCAATGAAACTGCTTAGGGCAATTTTAGATTCCCAGAGGAGGGCATGGATGTGTGAGTTCCTAGCCCCTGGCAAGGTTAAAGGTGTCTTTTCTCCTCTGCCCATCAAACATCTTTCCTGGACTTCAGTTAGAAGCCTCTTTAAAAAGCCAGGATTTTTTTTCTCTTGCCATTCTGTGCTTTGGGTCTGCTTATTCCAAATCCATGAGTAAATATAATTAATCTACTGAGTTGATTACTTCATTTTTTCCCCATAGTAGCAAAGTGCATGCTACAAAGGACAATGAGGTGAATGTTCCCAGATTTGTCTATCATCTACTGTAGAGAACATTTTATTTACAGATTCCTAGAACCCTGGAAATGGAAATTACCCGGAGCTCCGTCTGAAACCAATTACTGCATCCAAACAAACCTGGAGCCAGGCATTCAGAACATCCAGCATCTTCCCTACGGCACAGGGCATCCTACCATAAATGTTGTAATTCTCCTAGGGAAATGCAGTGACAGGTGTTTTCCTGGAGATAACTGACCCTGTCCTGTAAGGAATGTGCAGGAGGAATCAATGGGCTTTTTCTTCATCTGTGAACCCAACAATAAAACCAGCAGGATCCTCAAGCAATTTTATATCTGTGAAGTTAAATTCTGGTGCTGGGTTTTACAAAAGCAAAGGTCTTATGATCACCCATACAGTGCTATTGTATGGATTATAAACTAAAAAAGAAGAAAAAAGGAAAGGAAAGAAAAGAAAAGAACAACAGCAACAAAAAGAAGAAACATGGGTGTCACTGCTTAGTGAGTACATATGTTAGCTACTAGTATGTTATCTCTAAGTCATGTAGAACAATCTATTTTGTGATCTCCAATCAGGAATTGACCTTAAAGGATAGCAACATACTCTAAGTTTAAAAAAGCAAACAAACTAAAATAACTTCATGTAACTCAGAGAGAGAATTCTTTTGCCTCCTCATTGTATTCTGAAATATTTTTTTCTACTGCCAAGTCAGAAAATGTGGTTTACTTGGCAGTGATGACTGACACAGATAAGTCTGACAGTGCAGTGGGTAGCACATCTCTAGCTAGTGCATCCCTAGCCCATTTTACTAAGCCTGGGCTGTAGACCAGTGGAGCTGGTGGGGAGAAGAAAGGGGATATTGTTGCCATTCTTGTGCAAAAATATGTGCCATCTACAAAAGCAGCAAAATGTTTAAACATTTAATTAAAAGGATGTTTTGTAACCTGTATGTTTTTAAAGGTACACATTTGTTATACGTTTAATAAAAGCCACTTATATAGACTCTAGGAGTCTGTAATTGTTTTGTGTGCATAATTTCTAATCTGTATGATTACTTTAGCAAAAATATACATGAGTATAATAGTATAATATGGTTTAATATAGTTTTATGCACTGCATTTTTATCTTTTTCTATTTATTCACAAAAATAGCCAGTGCTGGGGTTTCTGTTGGAATTCTCCTTTAAATTTTCTCTCGATTTAACATGATTCCATCCTAAAAGCACTGCCATTAGAAACTACTGCTGCTAAAGCATTTATATTTCTGGTTTGACTAGTCCTGGTACCCAGTGACTCCACACAAAAAGGCTTTGAACTTGGCTGAAAAGAATTATCTTGAGAACTCTAAGAAATACTGGCATTATTCCCATTCTAGTCATCGGAAAGAAAACCTCTGATGCTGGGGCCAAGGAATCATAATTGTGAACTTTCTGCTGTGGGCTCTCGTGACTTCACCTCACCTACTCACCTACAGAACTACTGAATGCAGTCCCTCATAACACAGGTGTCATAGCACAGACTGACACATCCTGCCTCTGTTGCATGCTGGCAGAAAATAAACCAAGAAACCTAACAGACAATAACAATCTGTGAGAAAAGAAAAGGCCTACATAAGAGTAATTGTTTTAAAATTAAAAATTGCATTCAACTAGGCATAGGGGCTCACACTTTTAACCCAGCACTCAGAATGCAGATCAAATTGATCAAACACCAGTTAAGTTGGGAATCTAAATGTATAGTCAGTTGTCAGCAGCACACGTGGGACTTGGGTTGACATCCAAATCAGGTGGGAGCCAGACATGGCTGCACCTGCCTTTTATCCCAGCCTTTGGAAGGTGGGGTACAGAGGATCAGAAAGGAAGGAAAGAGAACCTCTATGAGTTTAAAGCCAGCCTGGTCTACATAGCCAGGTTCAAGCCAGCTAGGAATACATTGTAACACTTTCTTTCAAAAATACAAAAATAATTTTAAAATGAAAAAAAAAAGAATTTTCCCTTGTACATTGTGTAACTTTTGCTTTAATGTGTTAAAATCATGTACACTTTCCTCAAATACTGAGCACTGACTAAGTTCAGCTTTGCTTTAGACGTTAAATTTACAGAACGCCTTCCTCCCCACTTTCCCAGTCACTCGCGAACTGCAGACTGTCCATTTGCTCAGAAAAGGTACTTTTGTACTCTTCATCAACTGCCCAACAGGTGAGAACAGCTGGGTGGGGTCTCCAGGCAATCAAGATGGCTGGTTCTGCATACTCTAGCCACTGAGCTACCCCACCCAGGTCACTCTTCACTTTGAAGCCTTTCATTAGCTCTCATGACATAATTTTAAATCTTCTAATCAAAGTAGTATAGAAGGGTACAAATACATCCAATAAACAATGTATGCATAGTTTTCAAGATGAATTTTTAAAATTGAAGTGGTAGTCCATGCTCACTCTACTGTGAACAGCATGCTAATGCTTCCATGTGTGAAACTTTGTCCCAGCAAAAAGTCTTATGTGGGGCCTTAACTCAGCCAGAAAATGAAACACCAGGATTAATGTATTTCAAGAGCTCCATGAAGGTTACTTATGGCACCTGACTTGTGAATACCATTGCTTCAATACAGGAATCAATGAATATCGGTTGATGTCTGTACTGACTTCATACCGGGAAAACAAAAACAGAGGTGATCTCACCAGTGCACATATGGGCACCACTAACTGGAGGTAATGCATTCTTTGTCTGACATGAAGTTAAGAGAAAAACTGAGGGCTGGTGGCTGGATTCTTTTTTTTTATAATTATTATTTTATTTTTCGAGACAGGGTGACAGGGTTTCTCCATAGCTTTTTTGGTTCCTGTCCTGGAACTAGCTCTTCTAGACCAGGCTGGCCTCGAACTCACAGAGATCCGCCTGACTCTGCCTCCCAAGTGCAGATTAAAGGCGTGTGCCACCACCGCCCAGCTGGCGGCTGGATTCTTGAAGGAAATTGGAGGACAAGGTGTATACTAGATATGATTAAGACATTGCATACATGAAATTTTCAAGGAATAAATATATTTAAAACATATCGTAAAGAGCATGGGTGAAAACAATGGAAGATAGCCTTACCTTGAGGATAGCTATGTCAAATCAAGAGTTAGGACCTGGATTCCATGCCAACTTCAATAATAGCATAGCATTCTTTAAACAAAGTTAGAACTAATACAAAAACTTAAAATGTCTAACCTCTCTCCTGCAGCCTTCACCCATTGTTAAAGAGGCCTTACAGGAACTTAAAATTTTCCTGATAACTCTAGAAGTGACTACCCTCGAAATCAAGGATAATCAAAGAATTTTCTAGCATAAGTTTGGTTTGTAATTTCCCCACTAGAGAAGCTTCTATATTATATCTATCTCATTTCAAGCTAGACTTAGCAATAAAAATTTATAAAGACAGGATAACTTGCAAAGTTGCCTAAGCATGCCAGTCAGCCTGGAATATGCTTTCGTGTGGAGCCCCAACAGGGGGTGGCTCCTCAGCCTAGGGAATATCCAAGTCAGAGAAATTATGACCAGTTATTTTCGATTTAGGAACAAGTTTTTCATTCTAAACTCACAGGCATGGATCTTTGACAGGGCCCTCTCACCCCTTCAAAGCTCATGCGACAGGGAGATGACCATCCAAATGACCGCACTGCGGACAGAGTGTTGAGAGCACACACAATAGGAGAAAATAAATTGTTCCTATGGAGTACCAGCGCTTTCACCACGGCAGAGAATTAGAGGGGCCGCGGGGAGGGACAGCAGAGGGAAGAGAGAAGAGCTTGCCCGCAGCAAGAAGAATACACAGAGTGAGGATCACAGGACACATCTGAGGCACAGGTAGGCTGCGTGAGGTGGTGATGATCCACGCAAGTCCTGGGGAGGGAATCAGAATGAGAAGATTCCGGGCCTGGCATGATGAGTAGAGTGACTCAAGCTGAGAGCTGTAATGAGCTGGGAGGCAGGCCCACCCCGGTAGACTTTAAACAAACAGCATTGGAAACTTTACCTTGTGGGCAATGGGAAAACAGAAAGAACAGGAGCAGAAGATAGGCATTGTCAGGGTAGAGCACTGGGGAAAAGGTTCTGACTACCAAGGATGGAGCAAACTGATCCAGGGAAAAGTAACAGAGCGGCTACATATGTAGCAGGCAAGAAAAAAATCAAGACGAAACTGATGGTAGTAAGAAGAAAAACAAGAGCCAACACTAACTTGAAATTAGCTTATTTGTAATTTGCATATCATTTGTTTGAGGAGGAACCAAACAAACACTCCTCCAAATATTCCCAAACCTGCATGAGCTCCACCCCCTAATTGGAGAACAGCTTCCCCTCACATTGCCCTGTGTTGTTATATAACACATCCCCGTCACCACAAATAGACAATCATAGCCAAAACCCACAATTTCATGGATCCCATGTAGGTACATGGAACAATAGGAACAAGCTTACCTATAGGTCTAGTCTATCCCATGGGATAAGATGGACATTTTCATGAAATGTCAAACTTTTAAACAGTCAGACATCACTAAAAACCTTTAGAAAATTACTCTTTCACAGATATTTTAAGGAATGGAGATACTGAAAGTAAACCTTCATGGAGACCATTTTGTTGTTTTTCTACAAGGTCATAGTCTGTAGACCTAGCTGACCAAAAATTTGCTATGTAGACCAGGCTGGCACCAAACACACAAAGATCTCCTGCCTCTTCTTTTTGAGTCCTGGTAGTAAGGGCAAGTGCTGGAATTAAAGGTTTGCACCACCACTCCTGGGAAGACAAGTTGTTATACATATTAATATATGTTTATTCTTCAAAGGCATGATTAAAATATTACCTTTTCTGCCATTGTACTACCCAGCAACCAAAATTCTTCATCTCTAAATCCATACTGTTTGGGCTTAATTTTTCTCTGCTGATTAGAAGAATGCTAGACACCCACTAGCAACTTCAGTTGAGCTTCTCTTTTCCTGTGTTTCTCTGTAGCGAAGAGCTCGAGGACTTGATCCTTCTTAATTACCAAAGCATGATGTGTGCATATGGTGGTAGCTGGGATGAAGAAGAGAAGAAAGGACGTCATAGGGTTCCTTGAGGCTCACTGTAGTAGTGTCCTGGCCATCAGTTGGTCATGAGGGAATAATTGGAGCCCATGTTCATTAATCACCACAGTGACCTCCTACAGAGAACACATGCTAACAAGCACTCTCTCATTGCAAAGGGTCAATCGGGACACTTGGGAGTAATCTGCCACCACATAAAATTTATATTATTTTATGTTTCTCTGATCACTGCACAAGTTCATTATTATTTCTCAGGAACAGCTGGCTCATATTCTCAACATCATCTCTTCCTACTTCAAATAAAAATATGCCAAGAAAAGGGTGGAGCAATGAGTGAAGTCCTACATACCCTTTTCGAATTAATCTTCTTCTTGTAAAAACACCTAGGGAAGATGCCTCAACTCTGCCACTTGAGACACTACCTGCAAAATGACCAAGTACACAGGCACTGAACACATATAGCATCACCGTGTTTCAGGATACTTTCATCCTTCTCATTACAACTCTGCAAGCGAGAACCTGATGGGGCACTCCTACCTCTTGGGCTAGAAATAAGAGCCTCAAGCACAGCAAACACTTGATTTCATCCAGACTGTGAATCCTAGATCTTTATCAGGATAGATAAGCATTCAACTACTGGTAGCAATAGCTGGAAAACATCACATTGAACATTCTTTTTAACATTTTATGTATTTTTTTTCCCTGTAAGTATGTGCTTATTTTTAAATGCCTCAGAAATTCCACATATTCACTAAGTACAGTCAGGTATTTAAATATGTATTTATAAAATACCCCCTATTTAAAAATATATTTGGTATTATGGGACAAAGAAAGAAGATACTGTAGGTGTCCATCAGAGTGATAACATAATATTAAATGACTATAGAATGAGGACACATGGAGACCCAATGCACAGCACAGCAGCTATAGCTGATAACACTGCCCTGTATCCTGAAATGCTATAAGGAAATGTGTTTCAAGTGAGACCATACACAAAAAAAATAACTGTGAGGAGGTAGCTATAGTCATCAGATGGACAGCAGTGAGCATCTTTACTGTATACACATCAATCAAATCAGCATGCTGTGCACTTGAAATATATACAGTTTTCATTTTATCAGAAGCAATTTTATAACCTTTGAAATATTTGATTCTGTGTGAAACACAAACTTCAGACTTGACATTCTAAACTTCATTCTGAAGTCTACTGAAATGGCTAACGACTACATTCAGTACTCTAAAAAGGGAAATGGGAAAAATGGCAGGGGATTTGTTAACTGAAATGGAGGAGGGCAATACTGAAGGAGAAGGACGAAGGAAGGATAATGAGGATATTTCAAAAAGCTATAGGGAAACATAATAGGTCATGGTTACCTAAAAATACATATATAAATGCATGGGTACATATATTTAGTATATTAATATAATTTAACATTTATGAAGCACAGTCTATTAAGAATAATCATATTTATATTAAAATGTAACTGCATTATATTGTAAATATAATTACATTAATATTAATATGTTTTATATATTACACTTAATATATACTACATTTTAAATGACACCATATGGGCAATAATGCTTCCCTAAAAGCCACAGACTTTCTAACAAAATCCCTAGTAGCAGTCTTCGGAAACCTCCCTTCAAGTTGTTGGTCAAAAGAGTCTAAGAGACTCCAAAAGCAATAGAGGCTACTGTTGTTGCCCTCAGTTGTTTCCCATTACTTGAAGGTAAGACCCTGTTGCTGAAGGTACCACACATTGTACACAGACATGCAAGAACAGAGCTAGAACTGGCATGGAAGGATTCTCTCTGAGCACAAGTTTTCAAAGTTCCCTGAGGTGCTATGCAAGTCAAAAAAAAAGGGAGTAATCAAAAGTCCTGCACTACTCTAAAGTTTTCCAACCATAGGAATGCCCAGCATAGCAAGATATCTCCAAGAGTGCTCAGATTTTAAGGGTAACAAACAGTCATCAAACTGAACTTTTGGTCCACCTAATAGAAGAGAATTCATGCCTAGTATTGTAGACCTTGCCAATTATCCATGACTGGAGTGGCTATGGAGCCTAAAGGGGACACTAAACTGGTATGATGCTTACCTGTATCCATCATACTTAGCCTGATACACACATACAAGTGTAGCTCTGAGACCTCTTCAAAAAAGTGTCATTTATAGTAGACAGAGACCAATACAGAAATTCACAACTGGTAGGATCCAGAGGAAAAACTTACCATTGAATGGACAACCCCAGCTGCTACATCTCCAATGTATCTACTACACTTAAAGCTCAGGGGACAGCTATGAAGAGAGAGGAAAGACTATAGAAGACAGGGGATCAGGAGACCCGACAAGTCAGTGTCTTCTCAACATAACAGGGAAGTCATATCCATGAAATTGCAACAATATAGTCACCTAAACAAGACCAGCACAATGACAATATGATTAGATAGGTCAACATGTATGGGGAAGTCTCAGAGACAATTGTTGCTCAGAGAGGGAGATTCAGTCTTCTTCATAGACAAGTCCCTGGTATGTTATCCAATTCAGCCATAAACATATATACATATGAGCAACAGTATGACTGAGCAGATTGCTGTGTGTGTATGTGTGTGTAACAACAACTAATGAAAAACAGGTCATGAATAAAAATGAATCTGTTTATATTTTCCAACACACCCTGAACCCAAGGATATTTGGCCACATGTGAGGCAAGTCCTGAGCAGGGAGCACATCCAGAACTCATTGTTAGAGTAAGCCTGGCTTTCACTGACGTCATTAATGGTAACCACTTGGAAGAGACTAACTTTTCCATACTAAACATAGGAAGACAACCAGTAAACGAGTCAAGCAGCCTGAGTCCTTCCTTTCGTTCCATCACTATAGCCTCAGCACCGGACCTTCTTAACACTTTCCTCCTTTCGCTAAAGATACACATTTGGTGAGCATGCAATAGCATCTCTAAAAGGAGACATTATAATTGTGACCCTCTGGAAGACATAGTCATTTTCTCCCATACATGAACAAAAGTTTGCAAAAGCAAAACAGGTGTCTTCCTAAGAAAGACAGTCATACATGGGAGAAGTTATTCAGAGTGTATTATTTTAATAGATCTCCAAAGGACACCACATACCTAAATTAATCAGAGGGCATGAGAGGAAGACAGGGAATGTTGGGACCATTTGGAGTCCTGGCCTCCAGCTGCTCTTCCCTGCTAGAGATCTTTACTTTCCTTCTGATCTGAGTTACTAAAAGCTGTGTCAAAGTTGTTTACCAGCTCTGCTTCATGAGCACATGTTGCCTTGGCCTTGAGGATCAGAGGATAAGGTTTTCACCTGTTGGCCCACTTGACTGTTGGGTATATAAGCCTCTGTGGTGCTATTGAATAAAGGGCTTCTTACCAGTGACTAGAGTCCATGTCTCTGTCTCTCTGTCTATGTGTGTTTCAACCTCCAGCCCCTTACCCGAAGCTCGCCAACTGTATGGTAGCGTATAGAGCACAGACAGGTGGTGTGCGCTGCAAGGGAAAGATGAGATGGGCAGCCTACATAAGAGTCCAAAAATGACGGCACTGGGACGTGGTTGGCATTGTGGAAGATGCTACTCAGGAAAAGCTTCAGAAAACTGTCCCAAGACCCAGGGCCCAGCATAAAAACAAGAAGACTAGAAAGGAAAAACAAGAATGGAGACAGCCACAAGGCAGTGACTACACAGCACAGGAGTAACGGAGAGGCCATGGTGAAGAGTTGTTAAAAAATTTCATTTAAAAGTTCCCTTAGGAAGCCAGGTATGGTGGCATACCCATTTAATCCTAGCACTTGAGAGGCTGAAGCAGGAGGGATATCTGTGAATTCAAGACCATTCTGGTCTACAAAGTAAGTTTCAAGCCAGTCACACTAAGGAGCCTATCCCCCAAAATTTATCAAGTAATTAATTATAGTCTTTTAAATGAAGCAAAATCGGTGTACTTTTAAGAAAAAAAAATTGTCCTTCAGCAAGCCAATCACTTCAGTGTTAATTTATTAATTTGAAGCAAAAGATAAGTGCCCCAAACACCATTATGCAAATCTCCCACACCTAGATTATGCGTTTTTACAAATCTATGAGCTACGCTATCGTTATTTAGAAGATTGCTTAATGAATGTGAAGCCAAAACAATGGAAAGAGCTGGAAATCAAATATGGGATCAGTTCTAAGTTGTTAGAATCCTGGTATCACAACACAATGTGTACAGTCATTAGCAGAAATGCCTGACTTGGGGCTAGGGTGATGTATTCATTGGTAAAAACCTTGCCACTCAAGAATGAGAGCCCAAGTTTGGATCCTCAGCACCTACAGAGAAGTCCTTGAGCTCGTGCAGCTGAAGCTCCTCTAACCTGGAGAAGACCTACACTGGCAAGGTCACATGGGGCCCACTCCCTTCTGTTGTCTATACATTGGGAATCCAGCTGACACACAAGGGTTTATTTATTAGTTATGCTAATGTAATCAATCAGCTTCCAGTCAAATCTTGATGGCCCCGAAGCAATTCTGACTTTGGAGGCATGTGTGGGCAGAGGGTGTAAAGGAAAGAACAATGAAATTTCCACCTATCTAAGCTTTGATCCACTGTACGTCAATATGCAACTTAAAACTCGAAGGGCAAGTACTGCTTTAGAGTGCTGTTATTGAGAGGCAAATCTGCATACTCCCTGTCATGAGAACTTCCTCAGAGGATCTGAAAAATTTATTAAAAGGGTAATTAAGCAAATGTAGATTGAAACCTTCACAAGCCTGTCAATAAAACATACACATTTTATCTTCAATTTCCATGAATCATTAACAAGAAATTGATCCTATATTAAGCCACCAAGGAAATCTTATATCTCTACTTCCTTTCTTCCAAAATCTAGGATCAGAACAAAGACCCATATCCTATTTATATGAAATGTCCCAAACCTTTTAGAAATGTCAAACTATTTTGTTTATAAAAAGGGACTGACACAGTAAGAAAAACAAAACAAGATTAATCTAAGGTATAAATGAAAACCTATTTAGACTACAGATATATCAAATTAAGGCCAATCATAGCAAGTGGCCTGTGAGTACCACTTTACCTATGCTATTCTAAGTTCCAAGAGGGAAGTGTCATAATTCCCACTTTACTGATAAGGAAACTGAAAATTCTGTATTTACCTCCACATCATCCCAGCAGCAAACAAGGAAGGTGGGCTCGGGGTCTCCATCATGATGAAAATCCCGCCCAGCCAGCTTCCAGGAATAAAGATTAATTAAATATGTGTAATTACATGGAACTGAAATAAATGTAAACAAATAAAAAACACAGCTAGGAAAACAAATAGAAAAATTTAGATATATTGCCCAGAGAAAATGTACTATGTAGAAGAAAGTCTTATTGTCCCCGTGGTTGGAAGTGTTGATCTTGATTCATATTTATAAAACTAGGTTTTCCAACACTTCATCTGAAATTTGGACAGACTAATGCATAACAGCTTGTGACATCTGTCGGGACTTTTGATCCTGAGTGTTAGATTTATTCTAGCCTCTGACTTTTGAACAGAAAGCCAGTAGGCAGTAGAATAGGGTATAAATAGATGCAGTCTAAACAGGATGGTCAAGAAAAGGGAGATGTGTTACAAACACATTCTCAGACTGATGACATTTAAAACACTCTTAAAAGTACACAAAGTCACATTGCCTACTAATATCCTCTGGCTATGAGTGTCTATATCAAAAATCTATATTAAGAACTTCAGATGCAGACATTGGTTTTTAAGTAAGTTGACAGTATCCACACCTGTGTTAGGGTGGGAAGATGTTGCATAAGGCAATGAGTTAACGTAACCAAACTCTGCCAGCACAATGACGAGATAGAGTATTACCACACGGCAATGGGATCTGCAAACAAGATGGAGTATTGCCACAATGGGATCTGCAAACAAGATGGAGTATTACCACAATGGGATCTGCAGGCTGTCTTCAGCTATTATAAATGTCTGGTATAAATATACACGTTCACTGTCTTCCACATTGGATATATTCATATGTGTGTGCACGCACACACACACACACACACGTGCGCACGCACACACATACACAATCATGCTCTGCAAATTAGGAGTGTCAATCCTCAACAAATATTTGCAGGGCAAACAGGTCGCAGACTCGGTCCAGAATCATTTTCTCACCCTTCTGAGACAGTTTAGCTTCTTAGGACTTGATCGCCACTGTGCTTAACTTCCGCAAAGGGTTCTTAAGACAAATCCTTCTCTAGAGATTTGCTAAATCATCTGAAGAAACCATTTCACTCTTGGCTTTTCACCCTGACAGTTCTTTCCCACTGTGATGTCTTTAAACACTTGCATTCACACTGCAACAGGAGGAACCATACATTATGATGTCTAGGAAAATTCTACTCCTTAAATGCCACCCGGTAACCAGCCAGCTCTTTTGAACTTTACAAAGACAAGATTTGAGATTCTCAAATGTTAAAATGAGCTCCATTCAAAACATAATTATGCACAGTCAGTGGAAGTAGACAAATGAGTCCTCATCCCTGGGAACTTTTTTTTCATAGAAGCAATGTGAAAAAAACTAAATTGACACTAATATAAAAATTCCACAAAAGGCATAAAAATTATTCTAGGACACAAATGCTATGTGTTATAAAGCCCTGTCTTTTTTCCTGGGTTGCATACTCAATTAATGGACAAAGATATTAAATTTAAACTTAATAAACTTATCCAAGCTATCTAGACACATGCTGAGAGTTTTTGGACCCAAGTTTACATTGGAAAAGCAACAACTTTATGTAAGACAATGAACACCCATCCTGAAATGGTTGTGAACAGAAGCAAAGTACTGAAATTAAATCTGAATGTTTTCTGTGTTTCAGCCATTAGTGTTCTCTAATATCACTGAGAGAGAATATTTCAAAAATTCCTCTTCTGGGGATCCCCTAAAAACACACGTTTCAGGAGGTATTTACTACTGCAGCATGGCGGAATTCAGACAGGCTTGCAACAGGGTGGTTTAACAGTGTAAGTCCTGAAGAGGCCTTGTTTTAAGCTTTTCCATCACACCAAGATCCACTGTAAAGACAAGTATTAGTTACTTTCAGACAGAATACCCAACGTAATTACCTAGTGGGAGGAGGCTATAGATATTGACTCATGGTTTCAGAAATGTCGATGCACGGTTGCTTGGCTCATTTGCCCGAGCAGACCTCAGGGGAGCGTATGTCAGGAGCTATTCACATTGCAGCCATTTAGGAAGCAGATAGCACCAGGAATCTGGACCCACCTGGAACTACAAACCATCCTCAGTGACCAGCCGGCCCTTACCTCCTAAAGGTTTCAATCATGCAGAATAGCACCACTAATCAAGAGATGAACACTCCGAACAGGAGCCTGCATAGGCCACTTCTGAATCAGACTGTATTAGCAGCAGGCTGTGGTGAGAGTAAGATGCTTCAGTACTGAAATCACACTCCCTGAAGCCAGCCTGAAGCATTCACCCATTTCTTCACAATTCTGTAGTGTTATAATAAGTGCAACAAAATAATCTAAAACTACATACATTATCCCATGCCCAGAATTTATGTTTATAGCTGGCTCTATTTGACTAATTTAGGAAATAACCTGCTTGGTTTTCTGTCCTTAAACTTTGAAAACTTAAGGCTGACAGGAGAACACGGTTACTCCAAATTTAGTTAATGTCATGTGTTTGGACAGAGACATCTCCATTTTTCGGACAGAATCCATTTCCTCACCAACAGGAATGTTGGGACTGATGGTACTCAGCTGTTCTCTCTAATTTTGGGTCCTCTCCTTTTAGGACTGTAGCTATGACAGAGTTCCTCAAACTGTATTAATTCTGGGAGTCTTTCCCAATGTTCTTTAGATAAAAAGGCCACTTGGCCTAAATACAGTTAGTGTGTCACACAACAAGCATCCATGCCCTAACCTTGTACTCTACTCAATTCTGCAGACCTCATGGGCACTCTCTGTTTCATACTGATCTGTACGAGCACCAGCTTTTTCTCATGCTAAGGACTGAAATATTGGTTTGAAGGGGGAAACGGTGATATAACATGGAGATGTGAATGACCTTAAACTAGCAGCTTTGGCAGAGTTCTGTGGAACCCCTGAGTCCACTGAAAAGCCTCAGTGCATCCAGGGCACAATGTAGAAACCAGTCCTAGACTGAAAAAAATAGAAGGATCACACTCCAAATCACGTTGTTCCAGTGGATAGGCCAGGTCACGTAATTAAGGGGCATGGAAGTAGAACAAAGTTGTATGTTTTGATTCCATGGCACTTATCGCAGTGTGAGACAGGCCTAAAAGGCCGCTTTAGTTGCAGAGCTGTTGTCTGTGTAATGAACTGAGTACTCAGTCCCAAGTTCTATCTTAGATCTTTGCAGGTCAACTTTCCTGTCTGTGGTCCTGCCTTCCCTTCCCCCAGAGAGCTGATGCCCCCGGTGCATCCAAGTAAACATGCTATACTAGTTTGCATCTCAGAGTCTATATCCCAGGAAACCCAACTAGTGCAAGTCACTTTAAATGAAAAACAAAAATAAAAAAAATTTAAATACCCCAGTTATTCAAACAAATATGTATTTTGGGTGATATTTATTTCTTAAACATCATCTCGCAGTTTCGTTTGGGACTGCATAAACACCCGGCAATTCAACCTCACAAGTGTTGTCTGTGAAAAGCTGACAATTTTAAGAACAGCACAGCATTCTTTCCATTGCACAGCTGCTATGTTCTCTGGAGTTTATGCTGGGGGTGAGCAGACTGACCATATGGCATACACCTAACAGAGGCTATACTGCAGGCTCAGCGAAGAACAGCTTCCAGCCTTATTGTGTTTGCAAAGACGTTCTCATCTGCAACAGTGATAGGAGACTTCTTTTAAATATATCAGCCCAAAGGGAATCCCCGTGGTAGAAATCCTTCCTTGTCCCAGTGCCTACCAGAGTGCCCAGAAAATTACTGACACGTAGTATTTGTTGAACAAAACAAAGTTTCTGTGGAGCTCAGCATCTATGGCCCCTTTAAGGGTGGTTATTACCCTGCAGTGTAATTAGATGACAGAATCCCATCAATCCCCCTGAAACAGTAGTCAGGATGATGATATATATGAATTTTACTAACAGAACTCACTTAAAGAGTTGTGCTATGCTGATGAAAAACGCTAGGAGTCCGTGCCCAGCACTACTGCAATATATCCATAATGTACGAGGGGCACATTTCAATGTTTAAAGTTAAAGAAATAAATAGTGATTTTTTTTATTGCAGTCACAAGTATAGTGCCATAAGTTGGCAACTGAAAGAAATGACTGCCTATAAATTTACTGTATGCTATGAGCACTGTTTTAAATGGCCATGAAGCAGGTGTCTGCTAGAGACTTGTACAAAGCAAAGAGGTCCATAAAAATATAAACGAACAGTGAAGCTTCATCTTAGATCTTATAATTTAAGATCCAACAGAACACAAGGCTTTACTTTTAATTTGAGTAATAGGCTGGAATGCATTACCCACTACTATAAAGATAATTGTGCAGTCTATCAATTTGCCATAATGACTAACAAAGACAGCATGTTGTATTATTACTTTTGTTTTCAAAGCTATAACCCCCTCAAAAGGCAAAAGCTTGGTAAATGGGGCTTCTTAAGGACTTAGAGTAAGCAGAAACTTAAAGTGTGTCTACCAGCTATGATGACTTGGACATGATTTGTGTGCATACCCCAAGTCCTATATGCTTAATAAAGCTCGTTCTCTAAAATGTCAACACTGAGAGGTGCTGGAACCTTTAAGAAATAGAGCCTGATGGGAGGTGATTTTGCCAGGGGTTAGAAGGAGAAGGGGTAATTCAGGTCATGGGACTAGATTTGTTAGCACAGAATGAGATGTTAGGAAGTGTTAGGAAGCACACATTCGGCAACCTCAGATGTCTCCTGGTTTCTTGTCTCACCATGTAATCTTTCCATCTCACACAGACTCCATCCATGATACATAATAAATAAGACATGTGATATTGCCAGATGGTGCCATGCCTGTGAGCCTTCCCAACTGTGAGATAAAGAAAAACATTTTCTGGCTAGGTATGGACACACAAGTGTTTGATCCCAGCACTTAAAAGGCAGAGGCAGACGCAGTGACAGGCAAATTTCAAGAAGTTCATGGCCAGCCTGGTCTACAGAGAGTTCCAAACTAGTTGGATCTACATAGTGAGATCTCTCAGGACAAAAAAAAAAAAAAAAAAAAAAAAAGAGAGAGAGAGAGAGAGAAAGAGGGGAGAGAGAGAGAGAGAGAGAGAGAGAGAGAGAGAGAGAGAGAGATCTTCTTCTCCATCACCACGCACCACCTAAGACCTCTCAGACTTCAGTAGTCTCAAGCCGGCAGCAACCTGTACCAAAAATGCAGTTTTCAGTGTAGACCAGCCCTTTGAAACGTGTTCTATGTTAAAGAAGTTCAAAGGTCACTGTTTTTGGTTTATTGCTGTAACTAAAATCATAAGGTATTAAAAATAATTGTCAGTTAGAATTTAATGATCCTCCTTTACCACCATATTTCAACAAAAGAACATCCCGTCCTTGTGACCATCTTGCATATGGTTCGCATAACTCTTCCTCCCACCCCCAGGGAAACTTTGCACCAACACTGGGTCCTTTAACCATCTAGTTCTCCTGTGACACTCACTGTCCTTTGGCTCCTTTGGGGGATGCTTCCTTCAGAACATCCTTCAGAACCTAGGTGAGAAGGAGCCTATATAAACAAGTCCCTTGCAGGTTCAGTGTCGTCCACCCTGAGTGAGCCTCACTATGCACCATATATGACTGATACCTGTCCTCGCTGACCCCAGCAGGTGCCGTTCCAGTCACTTCCAGGCTTTCAGGTCCTTCCTGCTGAAGCCTCAAACACCATGAACAGTCATCAGTACTACATTAAGCTCTACTCCTGTTCCACAGAACCCACTAGTAGAATAAAACAGTGGGACCACTAAGCTCGTGATGGTTTGATATAGCAGTAATTATAACCATTATGTACTTCACTATGGGAACATAGTCTAACCAAGAGCAGAGCCTTGGGCAGACTGAAATTTCTGGGCTTCAATTTAACCATTGGACCGACTCCCATGCAGAATAAACACTGCATCCTTCAAATCTCAACAGTATTTACTGTATGTTTTCCACTGATATTTGTCAACAAAGGAAAACACTTGAATACCATGATTGAGGCATATGATTTCACAGTCATTTTTCCAAGAAAAGGGAGTGAGCTTTTCTTCCAGTTGAATACAACCAATTGTCTTTTGGTATAACAGACTTCATACAAGCTTCTTAGAATTTATCATCAAATTTTGTGAAATTATGTTAGCTGGTAGAATGAATGGTGATTTCAACTATTGAGGAAGTACAACCTCTAGAGGGGTTTATTAATGTTCTGGAGGCTTGTTTTATTATGGAAACTTTAAAAATACACAGTCAAAAATATAAAAATTAGTCCTCATGTACCCATAAACTAACTTTAGTAATTATCAGAATGTTGCCTGTTTTTAGCAACATCTTCCAAAAAACTACAGAATGGCTGGGCGGTGGTGGCGCATGCCTTTAATCCCAGCACTTGGGAGGCAGAGACAGGCGGATCTCTGTGAGTTCGAGACCAGCCTGGTCTACAAGAGCTAGTTCCAGGACAGGCTCCAAAGTCACAGAGAAACCCTGTCTCGAAAAACCAAAAAAAAAAAAAAACAAAAAACAAAAAAAACACACAGAATGTTGATGCTATTCCCAGAGAGCACACCATTTCTATGTCTGTCTGTCTAGCAAAAGAAGGATCAACAGATCACAACCTACAGGTCAAATCCAGCCTGCTGCCTGATTTGATAATAAAGTTTTATTGTAAATCCATTGACACTGACTGACTCTCTGAGGGACTGTCATAACCACTACCCCCAGTATTTTGGGCAGCTATAACAGAGAATGCATAGCCTGAAAAGTCTAATGTTCATAGTGTTCAACTGTTTTACTAAACAAATAAAGAGACTCAGTAAAACCTTGCAATTCCTGTTCTAAATATCCAGAATCTTTGGTAAGGAGGTTGTATTACATTCCTTGCAAAATGGTCCATATCTAAATTTGGCAATAATCTAGATTAGTTAAGAGTTCCAAATTACTGAGCTGCTATAACTATGGCTAACATTTATTTTTAACTACAGAGAAAAAAAGATTATTTTGAAATGGCAGAGTTGATATGATGTCAAACCTGACTTAGTTATTTTTCTCCTCCCAATATGGAAGAGTATACATTCAGACCTGAAACATAGTCTCTTCCATGTTCTTGTGTTTTCACGTGTTTGTATTATTACAACTATTTTCAAGGGGCTGTGTCTATAAGAATATATGTGTGTGTGTATTTATATACATATATAACCTTTCTACTAATTTTACATTATCCAGTACCAAGCAGCTACCACCTAGTTGCTCATTGTCCACTCTCTGGCAGCACTGGCCCCACTCCTCACGTGAGAGACCTCATGCACCACAGATGGTCCTGCCACCAGGCAATTAACATAAAAAAACAATAATGCTTTTACTATCTTTTAGATTAAAAACTGGATACTCAACAAAGCTTGGTGTGCACATATGGATAATCATTGAAAATTAGTCTCCAGATCTTTTTTAAATACTTAAAATATTTCACATGGAAGATTCTACTGCACCTGACCTCCCAAGAGATCTATTGCAAGGCTCACTCTGAAGGACTGCAGTTACTCAAACCCTATTTGATTGTATATACAACATCAGCAGTGCCCAAGCAAACAGATCAATGACTGATAAGCTCCAGCTTGGGCTGTCAATTTGGTCTTTGATTTCTACAGCTAGACATCTAAGACCTGTTCTCGCCCTCCACACATCTCTTGATTCTTTGAAATTACCTGGTTTCTATGATTCTGTCTTGACCTCAACCAAACTTACTCATGAAAGTTCAGTTTAATGAAAAGACTGGGTGTTTGGGGAATATATTTTGAAGGGGGAAAGGAATTCACCAAAAATGAATAATAGCATCAACAAGAACAAAACCCGTGACTATTAAATGATATGTTGATAATAATTGTGTCACACTGGAGTTTCCATTCAATACAGTACAAGTAGATATTTATACTATCATTTGCTGGATAAGAAATGCTGCAGGTGTGGAATCTTTCTAAAACCACAAGGTAAGTCCAAAGTGAAATAAGGAAAATTAAGGAAAAAAGAAAGCAAGGTCACCACCTGATTTCGGTTTCCTACAGTCAGGTCAATTAGTGTGCATCCTCGTATCTTCTGCAGCACTACACATACTTACCATTCTAACACTCTCTTAAAATATAAACATAATTCATTGCAACTACTTTAAATGAAAAACTTAATTATTCTTCTTTGAAAGTTCTATGGGCGATATAGCAATGAATGACTGTCCTCCCCCTCAACTAGTTAAAATGGATAAAACAGGCAATATTTTGATTATAATTCAATAAAATATTTTTATTATATTTGAAGAAATAGCTTCAGAGGAGAGGGGCTCCTTTTACTTATTAGAATTGCTAGAGACATTTACAGGGCTGGACAGAATACCTCTGCAAGGGACTAAGAAGACTGAGGAGGAGTTTGTTCGTCAGCCTAGCAGGCGGCATAAGCTTGTGTCTTAGACAAAAACATGCACAAAAACACTGAGCTGTGAAGTCTGAGTTTTTATAGCTCATGTAAAGTATAGAATAAAAGGCAGTCAAGAGTTGATAATGGGAGACAGTGAGATGGTTCATTGGGAAAAGGTGCTTGACATCAAGTCTGTCTACCTAAGTACCATCCCCAGGGCCCCACATGGTAGGAGAAGAGAACGAAATATTACAAGTTGTTCTCTGACTCCCGCCCCTTATATGTACTAGGAACCCCCTCATGGATACACAAGATTAACGTAGGTTTTCTTACAAGAATAGAAGTGGGATGGTAGACCAGGGTAAAACTGTAATGTCAGTGAATATGTACTTAATGTTATAGGCATCAGAGAAACACTTGATTTTCATAAGCTATAAACAGCATCATCTGAAGATGATCTGAACTATAGGATATGTGAGTATTAAGCCTGTATCTTGAATGTAACATAGAACAAGCCAGAATGTATTGAAGGTTTGTTCCCCAGCTTGAGGTAATGGACCTTTTTGTTTGTGGGGAATCTAGTGCAGGAAGTTAGGACACTGGGTACTCCCTAAAGGGACCAAGAAGACATCACACCTCCTCCCTTTTCTTCCCAACTATCATGAGGTGAAAGGGCTCCTGTTGTATTTTACTCAAAGCAACAGGTCGAACCCAGAAGATCAGGCAATCAACTATTGACGAATACCACTGAAACAATGATTTAAAACACTCCCACAGTTAAGATTTCTGCTATATTGTCATTGTGATAGAAATCAACTGATTACTTCTCCATGTATAAGTATCTTAAGGAAGAATTTATAGATGATAAAAACCTCACTATGCTGAGGCCACATCACTGAGAAATGTAACTGGGATCCAAGCTGATCCACATTCATTCCCAGAGCTGCTGCCTCTCCCCCTTGATGGAATCTTCCTCATTATGTCAATACAGCTCCTACTCTGGGGCAACATCTACTTCAGATTTAATACAGAGCTTCGAGGATGTTTGGGAAGTTTATTGACATCACTGTTATAAGTTGATATGGACAAGTTCAGTAGTTAGGTAAATTTTAAAACCATTTCGAATTGAATGGGTTATAAAATGTCAAATATTTAAGAAGTCAAAACTCTCCATTGGAAAAATATTTCGATAATCTTTAATCATTCAACACATAGTCAGTCAAGCATGACCGTAATTCCTAGATGTTCAACAATATAAATTTATGCCAAGTGGAAACGAGGAGAAAAAACACTGGAAGAGATGAAGCTGTCACTTGGAGATGGGTCCCAGAGTTTAATGCCCTAAAGTTAACATGACAACTGGAGAACCTACAGACGATGCACACTTCATTATCACCAAGGAACAATTTATAGCTGTTATGAAAATATTCTCAACATTGTCCCACTGCCCAGAAGCACTGTGAAGGGGCCATTTTTGATGCTGTCCCTTGGTTGTCTTATTCACACAAGTCAATAAAAAAGAGATCATGAAACACAAAAGACTATTGCAGCCACAGCTATAGCTCCCCAGCCCCAGCTGTACTGAATAGCAACAGACATATCTCTGCTAGAGATGTATTGGCCTTCAAAATTAGCTCAAGAACGTAATTGCAAATTATCTCTCTCCCAGGCTTGCTAGGACAATGAAATTTCCAAATGCTCCATAGTATTAAAATACAACTGAATACCCAATATTGGAGAGCACTTAAGAGTGTTCTCATTAGAAATTAAAAAAAAAAAAAAAAAAAAAAAAAAAAACACCTGGAAAACCTTTTCCCTCCCTTAGAGTGCAAGTGACCATACTCAGAACCAGCTATGTACGTGTCTGGCACGCACATAGACTCCAGGTTTAGTCCTGGTTCTACCTCCCATAAAGGAGAGGAACTACAAAGACGAGCACTGAGGGCTCCACTGAGGACCGGCAAGGCTGACTCTGGCATAATAAACCGCTGTTTACCTTTTGGATTCTATTTATGCCACATGCACATTGTTCATCATTATTAAATGATCCTTTTTTATCTTTCTATGACAGTTACATATTTTAACAGGTGACAGTTTGCCTTTATAAGCAGCAAAACACTGGTTTATTAGTATGCTTGTGTGGCATAAAATAGAGTTCATTTTTTACTGAAATAACTGGAGGAAAGAAACATCAATTGTGCAGGGTTCTGAATAGCTCAATGTGGGTATAGAAGGTACTGGCAATAAATTAAGATAGGTTTGCCTTATTTATGAGTCTTAGGTATTCCTTCACAGTTGCTACTATGCATGAATTTTAAGTGCCCTTTGATGTGGGGGGGCTCATCTGAAGAAGAACCATAAACTCGTGGATAGTTTCACAATTAATCACTTCTCTGCCATAAACTCAAGGGATGGAATCCAATAACTCAACCAGTCAGAAGACTGCCCCTGGCTCCTGACCATGGCCATGCTGGAAAACAAGGACAGAGAAAGGGGAGGGGGAAGAGAAAGAGAGACAGATTATGTTGTTACTGAGTCACAGAAAGGGCAAAGCCCATTTCTTTTTCAAAGTAGAGGCTAGTAAATTCCAAGAAACCCCAAAAAAGAGTCAGTAGTGCCTCTGATGTCTCCTGGAATAAGGCTTGGAACAATCCTCCATTTACAGCTTAAGCTATACCCATTGGGGTCCCCAGAAGAAGATGACATGCATGCCCGATGCCATTTTAGAGTCAGAGCCGCCAAAGACCCTACAGGCTGTTGTTCATTTTTATATTTAATAATAAGCATAAACAACAACCGCTTACACATAATAGCTGTGTGCTTTGCAGAGGAGGCAAACAGCCCATCGCCCAAAGAACGCCAGCGCCTGGTGCTGCTGACGAAGCCTAAGTTAGTAGATCATCTCTACAGCCGCTTGGAGTGAGCACCTCATTGGGTAAAATATGGTCCTCCTGAATGATAGACTGCGGCAGAGGCGTCTGCTACACGGGTAGGTATGGTGAGGGCTGAGATAATGCGCCTGGCGGTGGCTCAGTTATTTGTTTCCCACCTGACAGCTGAGCCATTCTGTCTGCATTTCCAAGGAGACATAACTATACCTGTCACTCGAAAGGCAAAACTCACTCAGGAATAACACCAGCAAGTTTCTGGTGGTGATGGTTTTATTCTCAGGAGTCTGAGATGCAGCCAATCAGTGTACAAGGTAGGGAGCATTTGTTTTCGCAATTAAAATTGTGAGGGGGCACTTTCTCTTTTATAGTTTAGCAGGGGCCTAGAGAAAATGGCATAAACTGTTCTTTGCCAGAAAGTTAAAAGAGGAAAAATAAGATTGTATCTGCCGAGGAGCTGCCTGGCTTTTTACATATGCACCCAGCCTTGATCTACCTTGTTCCTCACCCACCTGCTCTCTGGCATCCACACACATGGGCCTGGAGGATGTGTCTCATGCATGCTTTCATTACAGCACTAAGAGAGGGGGGAAAAAGATCAGTCAGCTTTTTGCACTCCTCTGGAGCACTAAGGTTGCCTCTGCCCTTTGAAAATATGAAAGCCCTTGAATGATTTTGTATTTTCAAAGGGTAAAAGTGCTAAAGAGCACTCCTCTATTTCAGAGAGGAGGAAAGAACGGAAATCAGCCAGCCTAAAGTGTTCACTCGGAAAAGGTAAAAATGAACTACGGGTGTGAGGAGTTACCTACAATAATATATAGAGCACTTTGGAGTCCGTACCTGAAAAATAACACCAGGCACTTGCCTGCACACCACACTGCAAGGTGTAGGCTCCTGATGCAACCAATTATTTTACAAAGAATGGTCCTGAGGAGGAAGACATGGCCATCTTTCACTACTACCCTGGACAATATGGTGATGTGGGTAAAACTGGTCCTCTATTCCCCAACCCTGCTCTCTAACAAGGGCCAGCAAAGTGCCCTGCCTGCACTAAAGATGTGTTCTTTGGAGAGGATTCTCTCCCCCATTTGGGTCACAATTTTTCCTCAAAGCATTGGCTCGCCTGTCTGCCCACCCCATCAGGAATGGCTGTACATAAAGTATTTGGGCCAATGATATCTCTTGGAGATGCCCGTGCTTACCCTTTGCTCTGGAATAAATGGTTATCCTCAGGCAATTACAAAACAACAACAACTACTACTAGACACGAAGACAACCAGGCTAAGAATATTCCTTAATGGAACATCCTTTGATCTGCAGGCTTTGAATGTCCTCCATCTCCCATTTGTCCCTGAATAATTCCCTCCCAAAGTCATCACTTGCCTCAGTCAGCAATTCCTTTGGCAAACTCAATTTTCAAGTTTGGGGAGGGGCTCTTGGCTACTCTGTCATTATTTCCCAGAAACACTGTTCACTCTCCTTTTCCCATATCATCGCACTAAGACTATGCTAATATCCTGCTCTCTCCTTGGATCTTTGATATCTCTGTGGATGCTCTTATTTCTAGCTCCTACTTTCTACATAATGCTTCAGCACAGTAGTGGGAATGCAGGTAGAGCACTGTGTACTGAAAACCTTTAGGGATTTTACACATATCAATCGAATTCTTCTACATGGTATATCAATACAGAAAACAGTTTTAGTAATCCAGATTCTTTAGAAAAGGAGATACAGAGATGTTAGGGAATTTTCCTATAGCCTCAGGGGCAACAATTACCCAAGTGGTCTGTCTACTTTAAAACCCTTTATCACTACCTCTTTCAAATTAACATATTACTATAGTTTAAATATTTTGGGTCACTCTAGAATTCAGGTTGAAATGTAACCCTCAATACAACAGTATTAAAAGAGGTGTAAGGGATGGTTAGGCCTTGAGACCATTGTTCTGACAGCTTTGGTGAGTCCCCTATAAAGGGATTAGAGAAGTATTTTACCATATTTCATCCTGCCGGGCAGGCAGCATGGGCAGGTAGCAAGCCCTCGCCATTACTAGTGCCTCAACCTCAAACTGACCAGTCTCTACAACTACAAGATGTAATTCTTACTCAGTTATCCAGTCTTTGTTATTGGATTGGTTTAGTTATTGTCTCTATAACCACACATCTGAGAGAAGCAGCCTTATAATAGGCAAAGTTTATTCGGGCTCATGGTTTTAGTAATGTCTATAGTTAGTCAGCTCCATTGCTTTTGAGCCTAGCGTGAGGCAACACACCTGGACAAGGAGCAAGCTACTCACAGTATGGTAGCCAGAAAAGGAAGCCTCACAATACTCTTTAGGGCTGTGCCCTCAATGATAGAAAGCACCCCATTAGATCCCATAAACACTAGCTACTGTCCAAATCTTTAAACACACCCAGCAAAAATAAGGATGAGGATGTATTTGGCTCATCGTTTCAAAGGACTCAAACTATCACACAGCACACTGACGTAATTCTTGACAGCAGGACAAGTGGCTGCAGGTTCTCCTGTCTGGGCAGACCAGGAAGTAGACAATGAGAAGAGGAAATTGGCTATAATCCTCAAAGGCCAGTCTCAAATGACCCATCCTGCCAGTCAGGCCCCACAACCTTCCAAACAATGTTACCACCTGGGATCAGTTGCTCCAACTCACAAACCTGTGGGGCACACTTCAGATTCTCACCAAGCCACCACCTCCTAAAGTCTCCAACACTTGCCTGTGACCCCAAGCTAAGGGCCAAAATTTTAATAGGTGGATTTGGGGGTGGACAATTAAACAAACCACAGCTGTTAACAGTGGCCAGATAGACCGAAACATATATACAGACAACAAGCTTTTCAACAATGCTTTTTAGACTTCTTTTTAAATTTTAATAGATCTTAAACAATTTTTAAACTACTTAAACAGTTATTTTCAATTTTGCTTTCTTCTCTGCAACATTATTTTTCTCTCCTTTGTAATGAAATAAAGTAGGCTCTGACCTGGCTACCACAGGGCGTAAGTGTGTGTTAAACACATTTTAGTTCCCTTGTTCCAGTAGCAACCAATGAGTTAAAACACTGGTCATAACTGCAGTTATAAATGCAAGTTACTAATTTTACCCAAGGTCATAACTTGGCCTATAATTCCCACTATCACCTATTATTAGTTCACGCCAGTCAATGCATGCCCAAAGTTTGCCCACAGCAAGGTCACATCATACATAACACATACTTCATGGAAGAAATCTTACTATTTCTATTTCAAACTTAACTCATCTGGATACACAGAACTCTTAAGTGCTGTAACTTCAGAGACTGTGAGAGCTGAAATCCAGCCTGCTGAGACCAAAAGGCTTGCTAGTCAACCAATGCTCAGAAATCCATTGTCTACGACTTCTGTGATTCCGAGGCACCAAAAGGGAAAAGAGAGCATATAACAGATTTTATAGTGGCTATACCAGAGACAAGAGAAAAACAGAAAGGACAAAAATGATGGGTTCCAACTTAACATTTGCTCAGAGAACTCCTGTCCTCATCCACTATTTAAGACAAGGCTGGAGAAAGCTACATTGGAAAATTAACAACAGCTGGCTCAATGAGAATTAATACAGTCAAAGAATCAGGGAGCCTACACCTTCACTATGAACTTAGAAGGCACTCGGACATGATACTAAGAAAGAATGCATGTGAGAGATTTAAACATTCCTGGGTTCAAATCCCCTCTTCTCCATATTATTAATTACTTTTCAAGTTGTACCCAAGCGCTTGGCCAATCAATCAATCAATCAAACTAAAAAAAACAACAAAACACAGCTACTGAAAAGACAATCTATTTTGGTTCACAGTTTGAGAGAATAAGGTCTCTTATGGCTAAGGATACATAGCAGCAAGAGCGCCAAGGTATCGGAAGCATGTGGCTGGGACTTTTCATGTTCTTACATTTCTTTAAAGATTTTTATTATTTTTAACTGGATATATAAGTTCAGATTTTCATGAATTTCAGGAGAGGGTGTCAAATGCCTTGGAGCTAAAGTAACAGACAATTACAATCCACTTGACATGGTTGTTGGGAACTGAATCCAGGTCCTATGCAGGAACCGTATAGGGTCTAAAGCTCTTGGCTGCCTCTCCAGCTCTGTGTGCTTACAGCTTAATAATAACAGACACATACTACAGTCCAGAAGCAGGCCAGGGCTATTAACCTCAAGGCCAGTCCTCAGTGACTACTTCCTTAACCAAGTTTATATTTTCTAAAGGGTCTAGACATTCCCAAAAGAAAGCAGACAGCTGACCCCAAAGTATTTCACATTTCAGTTACAGAAATCCACTCCTAGCCACCAGAAGTTCATAAGCATTTCATAATGCAAATTGTATCCTGTTCAATTTCAAAGTCCTAGTTTTGACACCATTCAAATATCCCACATCCAAAGTCTCCTATGGGATTGAAGGAAATCTCTTACCATTAAACACATGTAACATTAAAAACAAGTTATATGCTTGCAATCCAATACCTGATGGTATAGAGTAAACATTACTGTTCTGCAGCAAAAGAATTGGGATATGCCAAAAAAGATCAGACCCAACCAACAAACCCCAACAGGTTAACAACAAAGTGGAGACCCATGTCGTCTAGCAACTGGACTTCAAAGGGCTTGAGTAGCTCCATTCTTCCAATTCTGCTGTCTGTAGGAATTGTGGCCTCACTCTTTGGCCATCTCCACTCAGTGTCACTAGTTTGGTTTAGTGATGTGACTTATGTATCTGGCATCATCAGTAACCTGGAGTCTCCACTGGAATTTAGGCTTCATGCAGAGTCATGAGCTCCATGTAGAAAGTTTGAACCTACTATGGTTGCCTGACCCCAAAAGTTCCTAGTCAAGTACATTGGTACAAGCCTCTAGGAGCCAGGGTCATATACCTTGCATCCCTGCAAAATCAGGACCATGCAAATGGACAGATTCACTGCCTTCTTGAAATGAAGCCTGCTACCTTGGCCACAGATCTAATAACCTTTGTGTGCCTTCCAGGCTAAACCTGGGAATATGAAATATGCATTTATATTATATGGCTGTAGCAAGAATTGTGTGTATGTGTGTGTATATTTATTTATATATTATTTATATAATCTATATATTTATATATTATTTATATAATTTATATATTTAGATATATATATAAAATCTAACACAACGAGAGGTCCATGACAGATAATCACAATATGAAGCAAGAATGCATTAATTTAGTAAAGTGTTGCAAGCAATAAAAATTCAAAAACAAGTTTATGTCATGCAGGTACTTTAAAAGGAAATGAAACCAAATTCAATTGCCAGCATAGGTGAGTAGCTTCAATTATTTTGCACACACACACATATACACATGTATTATACACATGCACATGAAATAAGTTAGGAAAAGGTTGAGGATAAAATTGTAGAAGCCTTCAGCTCAGAGCTAGAGAGAGGGAAGAATTGAGCCCTTCATCATACTAAGTCACAGCTTTGCCAGCTTGCTAAAATAAGTATGTGTGTGTTGTCCCTAAATTTTATTTTCTATTTCTTAATTATTTCAATTTCATTTTATTAAATCATTTTTTTAAATGTAGAAAGGGACTTGGCAAAGACTACTAGGTATAACCTTAACGAAATTTGCCTATCAAATTTGTTAATTGGTAATTTCCATCTCAGTCCAAGAAAAGTAAGTGATACATATGATGTCATAGCTAATACAAGATTATGTTCCACCACAACTGAGCCAATGTTCTTGCACACAAGAATACTAAATTTTCTAAACACAGGGTTGCCAATTAACCAATGTCCACAAGAGCCACAGGCATTTATACTTCTGAATTTCACAGTCAGTGTGATGCTGAGACAACAATCACACACACACAGCACACCAGAAATGAAGAACTCCCATAGTCGCATTTCATTTCCATTTTAATAAATAAAGTTTGCCTGAAGAGCAGAGTGTAAAACAGCCTAGGAGCCACACTAGTTTGCTGTAGAAACAGGGCAGGGCATGCCTTTAATCCCAGTGGTACATGCCTTTAATCCCAGCCCTAGAGAGGAATATAAAACGGGAGGAGACAGTTCTCACACACAGTCTCATTTTGAGATTCCTGGAGGCAGAATTATCATTTCGAACTGAGGTCAAGGTAAGAGCCAAAGGCTGGCTGCTTTCCTATTCAGACCTTCAGGTTGAACCCCAATATCAACCTCTGCAATTTTATTAATCATGCATAAATCTATGTCTCAAAGGTGCCTTGGGAAGGTTTAAAATCAACAAAGAAAACTTCAGTCCAGATACCACACACACCCTCATCTCAACAAAGAACAACAAAGCTGTGAGTGTGTGTCTCTTATTGGCTCACTTCACAGGAAATACCACCTCCTGCTTGCCCTAGTTGGCTGCTGTGATCTTGGGCACTATGGCAGGCATGGCCGCTCACCCGGGGCAAGCGCTGCAAACAAATATCCTGCACGTTCACACCCACATCTCCAAAGGCACAAAATGTGCAGGATTCTAAGTTCTTGGTACAAAGACATGAACACTCTGACCCAACAAGAACTGCAGACACCAGTATTCCCTTCTGCACTGAGAGAACTGGTTGGTTTTCTTCTCGGCGGTGAAAAAGAGTAGACCTTATGGTCCTGTATGTGATCAGAGGCCCTGGGAAGGGTGTAGTGTGCCCCTGAGAGACTCCCTGGCATGGCTACATTTGGAAAACCTCCTGAGGACCTCTGTTCACTTACTTAGCTTTATTTTAGAATTTCTAAGAATAAGTGGGCAAGATATGAGAATTCAGAACACTTCATCTAGAATGAAGCTACTGGAGTAGAAAGGAAAGTCATGAGCCTGCTCATAGTTCATGAACTGCAAACCCCTAGCTCGTGAGAATGTTCCGGCAAACAGGGTTGACTGTCTCAGTTCCGGACATTCCAGACCTGGCATCCTCAACCATGTGTGTCCCATCACAGGCCCAGTGTACCGTTTTTATTCTGCAAAACTTCCCTAACTAGGGCCTTTGAATACATCCCTCAAGTCCTTTAGCTCAATTAGACTACTGTGACAAGGGCTAATGTTTCAAGTATACTTCTCCCATAGGTTTGTTTTATTAGAGAAAGACAGCGCCATCATTTTACCCAAATGAACACACATTTAAGCAGTATGCTGGCTGATCAGATTTACAAGCTTACTTGGAGTTTTTTGGTTCTTTGCTAGTATGGGTTTATAATTAGAATATCGTGGAAACCTGACTTATATAGCAAAATACACTTAGATTGGACCATCCTTGTACAGCAGCAGAAAAAACTGCTATCTAGATAGGAGACGTAGCAGATACAATAATCCATAGAATTTAAAATCTACTGCTGGGTAGACATAGAAACAGTGTCACATGGCGACGGCTCTGTTGAAGAAATCAGAAAACAGATGTGTAAGTCCATGCAATGGCTGTATGATGCCAGCCACTGAGATGTCAAATGATCTTCATTCTTGCTTGAGAGACATGATGAAGGGTCTTGGACCTATTGCCTATGTGTCTCTTCATTTGGTTTTCCGGTGTCTTCCTCCCAGTGCTTCACATTTCTGGGAAGAGGTCTAGTGAGTCAGCCATTTGCTCATCAAATGGCCAATGAAGGGCTTTGTGGAGGAAGCTCAAGGGTGTGGGGCAGAGTGGAGCTGGGGGAGGCCAGCAGCCAAGTTGAACATTACCTTTAAAGCCTATAAATTGTAGTAAGTATGGGTGGGCTGATATGATGAGCTGCATAATATCAAAATCATTTCAATTTTATTGCAATGATTTATAATATACTCTCTGGCTAGAAGACACCTTATTCTATATTATTCTTGAGGGGATCAATAATAAACAAAACACGATGGCCACTTTAGACAGTTTACAGTGTAATGAGAAGAAAACCAAAGAAAGATGCCTGAACAAAAGCACAAAACTAAAGGAAATTGAACAAAGCACAAACTGCATATGACAAAGAAAGCCCTGAAGAGTCATGAGGTGTGGCACAAAGTCACCTGAAGAGGGCATTTGGAGGGCGGTAGTTATCAAACCAAGAGGCCACTGAGAAACATGTTAAGTCAGATTAAACTCTTATGAATACATGAAACCTTCATAAACTATATATGTGGCATTGTAATCACTATAGAAAAACATAAATATGAATGATGAAAATGTAAGGATCATAGAAATAAAGCCATAGGTATCATTAATGCAATTTAAGAATTATTTCCTAAGCGCAGCACAAAACAGCTAAACACAAAGTGAATTAGTTATAACATTGGTTACATTCAAAATTCTAGTTCACAAAAAGACAACAGATAATTTCATTTTATTCAGCACCTGAAAGGCTGAAATAGGAACACAAGTTTGAGGCCAGTCTGGCCTACCTGGGCAGAATTATGCCAGACTAAGCTACAAAGTAAAAGTCTATCTCAAAAATATTCAAAAATGAATCAGAAGATATCTAAAACAGGTTGGGAGGGGAAATTGTAGTCGCATACAAAACATCCGGGAGACGATCACAGGCAATCCCAAATAGGACATTTCTACTTTGCAACCATATGAAATGGCATGTTCAGTAAACACTGTCAGTCTGGATTCTGAATGCTGGTTTTCCTGTGGGCTGTGATGCATGGTACAATGCTTTCCCATGATGCTAGTTTCCCATGTGATCAAGAGAGTGTAGAGGACTTCCTAGCATACGGTCTTTCTAGGCTCTGGTGGTTAGAAGGCTATATGCATCTATTGCACTTTAAAGATGAGGTGCTTTCAATTTATGATGATTCCATCTGCATTTACCCATCATTGGTGCAGATACATCCACATGGGAACACACACTTAAAACTTTCCCAACTCAGAGACAAGCAAAATATACACAAAAAGTGTGTATTTTTCACTCAATACATGCATGGCGACTTAAATACGATGGAAAATGTTTAACTTCATCAGCAAATACGGGGAAGTAAGTTAAGTGCATACATACACAGAGACAAATGACTAAGTACTGTGTGTGAAAATTAACCTAATGATTCCCTAAATCCAAATAATCTACTTTCGGATATAGAAGGAACAATTAGATATATACTGTGTTCGCATCATAAGTATTCCTGGCACTTAGCTGAACACTGTGCTCCAGGGAAGCAAGCCAGCTACATTACATACAGGGACACAGACAAGACATAATCTTGGATGAAGAAGCTAATTGCTGGAAAACACAGAGACTGTATTTTGTAATACAACATAAGGGGATTTTAAAAGGAGACAGAATCAACTAAGTGTATATCCCTGCTTGCAAATATTAAGATCAAGCATGAACTTCAATGTTGACCCCACTAAAAACACAGTGGAGAGGTTAAAGAAGCGGTGAAAGACATTGATTAGAGTCTAATTTTAAGTGTAGTGTTAACTTCTTAGACACTTGCCAAATCTAATACATTTTAAAATCCATCATTCAGATGCAAAAACAAATTATGAAATGTTTTCCAGATACCATATATATGCCTTGGACAATTAAACTAGTACAAATACATTCACCCACTCCTAAGTATGATTCCTTAGTATTTACATGCTGGTTTCTGCAGTCTAAATCCTGGGTGTGTGTTAATGTCTCTGTCCCCATGGTGGCACTGTTGGGAGGCTCTGGAATCTTTAAGCTGTGGAACCATTTGGGAGGTCGTTAGGCCACTGTTCTTGGCCCTCAGAAGAGTTCATCTTTCTTTGCTCTTTGTAAGATGAGCTACTCTGATCCTGTTGGGGTTAGCTACCTCACCACAGGTACCACCCGTCATACGATGCAACTTCTAAACCTGTAGGTCAAAAGGCTCCTCTTCATAAGAGAATTACAGGTATTCCACTGTAGCAACAGAAATGTAACACAGGTGCTAAGAGTCCTTAGATTGTGTGTGTGTGTGTGTGTGTGTATGTGTGTGTGTGTACACGGGGGGTCTCCATTTGTGGGCCCTACACTACAGTCTATCCCCAATCCTTTGTTCTTAAGCCTCCTGACTTATTATATAATCACTCTCACATAGCTTTGCCCCTTTAACAAATACCTCAGTTTTCCCAGCCTAACAAGAAAGGACCAAGTCCCCCTTTGAATGCAAACAATCATCTGCATTCACCTGGGTCATCTGAAATTGGGAGCAGAAAGAGCTAGCTAATGGGGCAGGTGGATGGCAATCAGGAGCAGCCCCCTGTATCTAGAAAGAACTAGGTGATCAGGGGCAGTCCCCTGCATCCCTTCAGAGTCTCACTAGTTTTCTTCCCAACCCCAAAGTCGATCCACTTCTACATTTACACACGTTTATAAACATGAAGTCGGTGGCTTTTGAGCTTAGGCTCCGAAACCAAGAATCAGCTAAATACCTTAACAGAGAGAATGGCCTTGGCCCTGCTGAACTGCTGACTACATTGCTGAGATCCAGGCAGTGTAATCAGCTAACTGCTAACACTGGAGTCAAGTTGTTGTTCTTTAGAATTTAAAATCACTCATGTATATTTTTCTATTAGGCGATACTACATTATAAACAGCTCAGCTTTCAATCTAGTATATTCCATGAAACGGATAAGTATCCTTTAAACAGCTCAGTTTTTAGCTTATCCGAACAAAAATGAACAGCACCTACACAGCAGGCATCTGTCTGTGATGCTCCAACCTAACCCTGGGTGGCACTACTGTACATGTTTGCTCCTTTAGAAGTTTGAAAGCACTGCTCTGGGTGATAGAAGGAATTTGCTGAGTTAAAACCTGCCCGCCATTTCCAGAAGCGAGATCCTTCCCTGATAACTGCTAAATATAGCCAAACTGAATATTCTGACACCTAATCTCCAAGAATTGGAAGTTTCCATCACCCCCTGTGTCTAACACCTTCTCGGCAAGGTGGCATCCACATGAATAATTGTCATGAGGATCAGAAGCTCCAGGACAACGGATGGTGGCACTCGACAAGTTAGTATGCCCTTAAGAGATGCAGCTTCCGACATTAAAACAAGACAACAGGAACGCAGGAGGAGAACGAAGACAACTGAAGCTTTTAATATGATACCTAGCCAGTCTCTCTGGAGGCTGATCTGTGGCTTTTTAAAGGGCCTCATTAATATGTCACTGCCAACATCAGAAGCAGTCTTCGAGAGTGCATAAAGCAGGTTGCACAATCAAAGCACCACCTAGTGTCCTCTCAAGTGAGCAACATAAATACTTACTGAACCCAGGGCCATCTAGGTTCAGAGGCCCTAGGCTCAGAGGCCATTCAAATAGATGAGTCTGATTTTTCACATGTGAATTCCCAGACTTAAGCAAGGAACAATCAGGAGTTAGTAGGAGTTAGAGGCTGCTAGCAAAACACTCTCTAAAATGATTTCCTTTGGATAAGCTACACAGTGAGTTGTTCCAACTCACAGCACTAATGTCACATAGCTTAATGGAAATGAGGTGAAAATGTTCTCTTCCCTATGAATAGATTCTTTTCAAAATAATTATGTACAGAAGATATTTAGACTCCACTTACTGGAATCATATTCAACAAATGTATTAGCAAGGATACAGAAGCTTAAGACTAGCTCTAAATTTCACCCAAACACAAAACAATCTGTCAAGCAAACATCTTTATGAATATCAGCTCTCCTAACACTGAGCTAACCCACGTCCTTCAAATCATGGTGCCAGCATTCAGTGACTCAGAATGAAGAAGACGTATAGCTTACTTCAAAGAAATTTCAGAAAAATATAAACATTAAAGAAAAGGAAAACATCCTTTGACAAAGAGGGAAAATAATCAATAGTCTTTAGTCTTCTGGTGTCATTCTTTTGAATTCCTTTGTGCTTTTATTGATTACTTTCCTTATTTGAGTCAGAAAAGAAAAGAAGCAAGGACAACAGCAAGAAAATGAAGGTCTGGGTTCATGGCAGGAAAGGTACGCAAACCCAGACAAGCTACTTTCTCTCACAAGATCCTGCTTGCTCAGACGTAAATGCAGGCTTTGCCCTAGAGAGACACTTTCCACAATGAAATTTTGTGACTGCTTTGAAATGTTATGAGAAGACACACAAACTTAGTGTACAAATCAGTGCTTATCAATTATTAATTAAAGGTCACTTCAGGGCCTGAATGCACTCAGTGGTAGAGCACTTGTCTATCAAGTAGGAGGCCATGGGTTCTATATTCAGCCAAGTAAAACACAAACTGAAAGGTCATCTCTAAGCTTTATGCCTTCCAGGAAACAAAGCTCCTTCACACACAGAAAAAAGGTGTTACATGTCCACTCGGGTCCTCCCCATTGATTTCAGATGATCTGGAAAACTGAGAAATCGTATGCTTTGACCTTTGAGTCGATGTTTCATAAACTAATTTGAGTTTTCAATTATGGAAAATTAATATAAAATTCCATATATCTGAGTTCTTCTTCAAGGAAAATCAACAGGCAGGGCTTAGCCCACACACTCGATGGAACAGCCAAGTGCTCAAGCGAAGGAAGCTCACCTCTTTACGCTGTTTCCAATGGGCCTACTTCTGCTCAGTCCGCAAATACTAAGCACCTGCTAACATGTTTGACAACGGAAGTGCTTCAGGTTTCAGAGTTGTTCACATCCGGGGACATTTGCAAAACCATTACTGACTGAGCTTCCCTAGTTCAAAAAAATTAATGCTTTAGACATGAGAACATTTCTGATTCAGACTTTGGGACTGGCTATGTTCAACCTGTAGACATATTCATTAACAAATGCTGATTTAAGAGAATCAAAATGGAAATTTCTTTTATCCTTGGTACATTCCTGAAGAATTACATAAGCCCAAGACCTACATCATCATTCCCATTAACTTGTCTCACAAATTGTATTCCCACAGTTATTCATTGAGAGTTTTGATATATACTTAAAAAAAAACAAAGAACAACACCTTAAGAAATAATGTCATTACTGTGAAGAAGTGGTTCTGGAAACAAAGGTGGCATCATGGAATGGTGGGGCAGGAAAAAATCTAAAAGATAACTGAGTCAATTCTTCTCAGTTTGAAAAATGAGAGGGATAAAGTGTTGCATGGAACTGTGTCTTTAGCCATCTTTGTTACGACAAGACACCTGACAAATCAACTTGGAAAAGGCTGGCTCTGCCCTGCTATGCAGCCTGCAAAGATCAAGTACACAAACCATGTCCGCTCACATGTTTAGAGGTTCTCAGCCCGCGTCAACTGCCTCCACTGCTACAGACTGTAGGGAGGCAGAACACCACGATGGCAAGAAAGTGAGGCAACCAGAAAGCAGAGAGTGACAGAGAATAAGTATGAGTGGCGAGTGCGTGCGTGTGTGTGTGTGTGTGTGTGTGTGTGTGTAAAGAATATCCTTCAAAGGCACACCCCAACATTCCTCCAATCACTACCCACCTTACACACTTTCAAATTCTTTCCTCTGAGCCTCTCAATTTTGAGTACACCAATCGATTAGAGCATTGATTAGGCCAAAGTCCTCATGATCCATCAGTTCAGAAGTGCCACCTCTGAAGACACGGTTTGAAATCAATCATCAAAAATACGAGTCTTGTGGAAGAATATTTTATATCCAAATTTGAATAAGGCACCTATAGTCTTGACCTGTCAGTCTCCTAAATTAGAAGAACACGAAGGAAGCCTAGGCTTTAGAAATAGTAAAACAGGCAAGAAAAACTAGAGATGAGGGCTAGATGTGAAATTGAGAGTACCATCATGTAGACAATGACTTTCAAGTCAAACATGTGACTGTATCTCCAGCTTAAGTGTTATTAATGCCATTTAAACTAATGGCATAGAACTTAGATGATATACATTTGGAATAATGATGACATATGACAGTCCACTAATGTCTAATACACACAGAGATACCCGTGCACTGCAGCACTTAGCACCTTGACAATTATTAATAATTGCCCGTACAACTGTCTCCTCTGACACATGTGAAATGATAGCGCTGTCTTTTCATATTGACATCCAGAGACTGACATGCAGCTCAGGCTAACTGCTAAACTTCATTCTTTTTGTTTGTTTGTTTGTTTTTTTTTTTTTGTTTTTCGAGACAGGGTTTCTCTGTGGCTTTGGAGCCTGTCCTGGAACTAGCTCTTGTAGACCAGGCTGGTCTCGAACTCACAGAGATCCGCCTGCCTCTGCCTCCCAAGTGCTGGGATTAAAGGCGTGCGCCACCACCGCCCGGCTAACTGCTAAACTTCAAAAAACATCAGGTGGATTTATTTTTTGCTCCAAAGTTAAAAAAATTAATTAATGACAGATCTTTAAGTTGACATGTTTCTTTAGAGCAAACCCCAAGCACTTTCCATCCCACCCACGCACCTCACACCAGCAAAATCTGTGAACCTCCTGACTGCTTTTTCTTTTTTTCCTCTCTCTCTCTAAGGGAAACAACTTTGGAAAAGTCCATATGCAATCATCAGAATACTGTTCTGATTCATGATGGGATCGCTAAAGTCTACTCCTCAAATGACGAACGCATGTACTTTACAGGTACTGCACACGACTTCCCTCCAAGAGATTACAATAAATCATTATTTCTCTAGAATAAAAATTTACTTTGAAAAATGTATAATCTTCCTTATCATCCTAAAGATAGGTTAAATAATTATTAAGACTTTATGGAAAAATGTTACTGGAAGGCTAATTACAGCGTGCCACTAAACTTCTTTCAAATACAAGATAGGAGATTTTGACCTCATTAGAAGACAAAATGCAAGGGGGGAGCACATTCACTCAAAATTAATAGTAAAGACAAATTGATGAACCTACTTCAATTCTGAATATGTGTGCACATATGCTGTGTGTATATGTGCACGCATGTGTGTGCAGGTGTGCACGTGTCTCTATGTGTGTGTGTATCTCTCCTCTCTCTCTCTCTCTCTCTCTCTCTCTCTCTCTGTGTGTGTGTGTGTGTGTGTGTGTGTGTGTGTGTGTGTGTTTTAGGACTAGAACTGAGAGCTTTGGCTCAAGCCCTCCACCATTGATCCATATCCCCAAGCCTAATCTTCTGAAATTTAAGATGATGAGGTTTCTTAGCAAGCTCCTAAAATGATTTTACTTACCACTTACTCCACATTCTAGTGTGCTATTTTTAATGCAGTCACTTCTGTACTTTCCCCCAGCCTCCCGACACATTTCTTATTGCTCTTTCCCTAGAAGAAGCCATTTCTGCAGAAAACCACAAGAAACCTAGCGCTGCAGACTAGGAAGGTAAGGTAGACATTTGGAAGAATTTTCATTCATTGAATTTTCATTCTCTCTCCATGTTCACACAGCCCCACACATACTGATGAGCTATAATATGAGCAGAAGCACTCTATCATTCAAGTTTAGTCCAATCCATCTATCTGGCAATAAAATAGAATTATATGATAATGTAGTTGAAAAAGCCAGGGCACCAGTTGAAGACCCAAATTCTCTTTCCACTGCTGGTGATCAGCAAGGCACTGGGGTGTTGATGTTGGGGGTGGGGTGATCTGTTCAGTATGAAGAGAGAGAAGAACATAAAAATGACACTGTGGAGTTCCTGTAAATTGGGTATCAGAGCACAGAAAGAAGTTGTAGAATTCTAACCACAGTGGGTGGCTATACTTCACAACAACATATATATTTCTTGAAGAAGCAGAGGATATAAATTTATAGGTACTGAAACACAAAGACATGATAAAAAGACGGAAATCCCAATTGCCCTGATTTGATATACATTGAAATATCACTTCACACCACGAATGTGTACCACAACGACCAGTTAATCAAGATAAAACTTTCAAATCCCATATAAATACATTATAATTCAGAAGAGATGCACATGATGACACGGATTACTGTTAATTATCCTTCTTGCAGTCTAAGGATGCAGATTTTATAATCAGTTGTGCGGGTAAATACCACTGTGCACGTACAGTTTGTGATGGGGGGGTCGTACAATATGAGTAGATTTCAGAAGTTTTTCCCTAGTGTGGTTCATATCTTAGCACACAATGCTTACAGTGAGACAGGCTGCCATGCTACAGGACCATCCTCTGCCGGGTGAGAGAAAGCAGCATCGAGTCAGGAGCAGAACCAGAGGGACCCAAGCCTTTGACCTGCACCATGGTGTAACAACAGCAACCGGAGCCTCTGCAAGACCTCAGGAACCCAAGTGGACATGGCTGCAATTTTTGAAAGACATTGTTTTTCTTCTACCTCTCACTTCTCTAATTACCTAGGATTCCAGATCACTCTGAAGTATAGAGAAATTAAGTCAAGAGAACACAATAAATTGAAGCAGGGCTGAAGAGGGCTAGAAAGGCTTCTTAACAAACACGACACTGAGAACACTGTGCAAATTCTGGGAAAGTCAATTTCCTCTTTATTACAAGAAATTAATGAGATTCAGAAATAAGAACCCTAATTACTTCAAAATGAAATCTAAGGCATAGGATGGTGTCCATGAATGTCTATTCGTTTAGAAGTAGCTGTATGTCTACCTGAAGAACACTGGCATTTGTGTGTCTCTACCCTCCTGCTGGTCTGTTTTTTTCAGTCTTGTATTGAAACCCCACTTCACACTTCACACTGACTTGCAAATGAAAAACAAAGCCAGCACCAGAAAGGATGATCGCCTATGGCCTGTGGACGGATCACCTAGGAGCTTGCTGGAAATACAGAGTCTCAGCCCCATCCTCAGATTACGACATCAGAACCTACATTTTAATGGGAGTTGTTGCTATTCAAATGAACATTATCATTGGAAAAGCACCAATTTGTAAGTTCCAAACATCATGCTGCAGCTTTCATAACCTCTGATCTTAAGACTCCCCATCCTTCCCTGGTAGATTTACTGAGCTACATTTAAATAAAGAGTGAAAGCATGCAGTAAGTACTGTCCTCGCAGAAGCCACCAAACACACCCAGGCAACTCCAAGAAGCTATCACAAATGTATTTAGAGGCAAATTGTACCTACTATTTAGCCAATTAGCTTATATTGTTTAATATGTCCCCAAAATCTGTGAATGATGTTGCAGGGATGTAGCTCTCCTCCTGTTGGTTGGGCGATTGAGTTAGTCAACATGGGTTCTTCAATATGGCCTTTGGATCCTCCTATTTTTTATGCCTGTCTGCCAGTAACTTACCTTCAGGGCTATCTGAGATGAATGTCACTTTTTCTGACTTCTCTGGCTAAGACACCACAGCATTCAATTCAGGTGACAGCACAGAATCTAGAAAGTTCACCCTTAGTTCCCACAGGCCGCCATGACAGTTCCTATCTGCTCCCTCCTATCCTTATGATGGAGTATTGAAGTCATGTGGCAAGTATACAAAGGTCTCTTCCAGGAGATGAAGATTCATTTGAAGCTTATAAAACAGAATTTGGGGTCATAAAATCAATGCAATTGGCATGTCACATACATCTATTCTGTGTCAGTTGCTCAACAAGTTGGACATCAACACATTAGAAAAAGTACTATTTTCCACTGAGCATGAAAGATTGTATTTTATTGTTGCCAAACCAACTCTTCAAACCCAATTTTCACAACAGTACCCTAAGTATCCACATAGTGCTGCATTGTCTTAGAAATTATAGAAACCTAGAGATCATGAATGCAGGAAGACATGCATAGGTTACACATGACTGCTACGCCAGTTTTTAATAAGGAACCATAGCATGTTTTGGTCCAGACACTGGGGATGATTGCATGTGCACTAACTAAAGGGCATCATTGAACCTCCCTTGAAAAATAGGACTCAGCTTGTTAGGAGCATTATTCATGAATCCATGGCAAAAGCTGGTCATAAAAACAAACTTTGAGCCTACAAGATGGCTCAATAGATAAACGCACACCTGGTGACCTGAGTTCAACTCCACATAAAAGAGTAAGGAAAGAAATGACCACAATCTTGTCCTCTGGTCTACACATATGCAGCGCTGCATGCACACCCATGTAATACACCTAACACACACACACACACATACACATACAATAAATACTAGAAAATACTTTATAACCTGTGGGGTAGCTAAAATGTAATCTGAAAGACAAAACACAGGTTTGGTCATCTGTACTCCAAAATTCCAAATCTACAAAACTCCAGCATCAGGACGTTTAGGATCACCTATCATATACCACATTGCAAATTTTTAAACTTGACTGCGTGGGTCTAGTGAAGGTCAAGGTGTCCTAAAAGTGATGTATAAATTGCTGTCAGGCCACCCAGATAGTCTGTAGGTGAACCATAAATGAACCCTCATTAGACTTGAGTCCGTTTCCAATATACCTTATTTATACAAAATTTGAGCAATTACTAAATCAAAATGCTCCCAAGTATGTCTGCTAAGGGATACCCAACATTCTTGCCAGATTCTATATCAGTCCCATAAGCACAGCCCGACTATTTCTATCTCTGAGTTCTAGCTCCCTGTAGTGGGAGCAAGGCAGACAGCAGCAGTGAGCTGAGCTGAAAAGTCTTGGTGCACATAACACCACAGACTTACCCACTTCTAAAAGAGAATTTTCAAACCAAAACAGAGTTAGCAGTGCAGTGCAGATAGAACCACCCAAACTGAATACATTAACATCCGCCTAATTCGCAAAATTATCTACATGCGGCGCATGTGCACACAATAAGGCCATTCGATGCAATGTGGCACAAACAATTAAAAGTTCCTTTCAAAGTGGAAATGCAAAATAGAACGAATATCTATTTTCTATAAATGAATCTAGCCATCTGCCTTGCAAAAGCAGCAGCAGGAGGAGTACCCAAAACAGCAGAAACAGCAGCCTCTCGTGTTAACAATCTATTCTCAAATCTCATGCTCCACATTTCCCCGGCAAACAAGGCTAAAAATACAAGACATGCAACAAATAGTCTTTTGGGATCTGCCATTCCATGGATGGTGTATTCAATCAGAGTAATATTTTCTGTTGACACTCAAGACTGGAGAGAGAAAAAAAAAAGCAAGCTATCATATTAGAAAGTGGCATTCAGCATTTTAAGCGTGACTCCAATCCCAAAGTATATTAAACTGAATGCTGTAAGAATATTGTTTTCATACAACATAAATCTCTTAGATTTATCTGAATAGATTCGCAGATATATTTAAGCTACTTCAAATTCCTCTATAATTCTTGATAGTTATGAAGACACCATTTTAGCACTTTTGTCAACAGAATGCAAGGGACCACTTATTTTCAGCATAGCTGAGCTACACTGTACATTGCAAACTCTTAAGTCAGACTGACTGGGTTTAAGATCTTGCATATTCTAACTCCTCCATGGGCTTGTGATTTTATATAAACCTCATGCTCCTCTCTTCCTAGCATACAAATAGTAACACTTAACATCCTGAGTCATTTTAAGGAATAAACAAACTAATGTGGGTAACATATTCAGAATAATTAATGAATAATATAAAAATGAGTTCATATTCAATATGAAAAAATGCCTTCTTTCAAAGAATAACCAGAATACAGAACAAAAACGATGTTCTCAGGCCAACAATGTAGAAAATGAAAGGTAAAGGAGAGATGGCTCACTTAAAAGTGGGGTTCCAAAAGTGGAACACTCTATAACCCCAGCATTGGGGAGACAGAGAAAAGACATCACTGGTGCTTGGTAGCTAGCCATTCTAGCCAATTCATGAGCTCCAGGTTCAGCGGAAGACCCTGTAACAAAACAGGATGAGCCAGCAAGGTGACTCAGTTGGTAAAGGTGCTTGCCACCAAGCCTGATGACCTGAATTCAATCCCTGGGTCTCACAGAGTGGAAAGGGAAGAATACTTCTGCAAGTTTCCTCTCACCTCCAAATAGACACCATGGCACACACATGCCCCCTTTGTAAGTGTGTGTGTGTGTGTGTGTGTGTGTGTGTGTGTGTGTGTGTGTGAATACATGTAACTACAAAATTAAAAATAAAAAGACGAGTGATTAAAGGAAGACACCATGTCAACCTCTGGTCTCTAACACATGAACACTCACATACACAAAGTGAAGAATAAGTGTTTGGCCTTTACATAACCTAAGTGATTTAGGGTGGACAGGATGAGTTTCCATCATTGTTCTGTTTCACAGTTAGGTTATGACAGCATCGGAATAGGCAGAAGGAAGATGACAGGGACAGTGTCACTCAGGAGGGAGGCAGTGCCTGGAGTAAAGACTAAAAGGATTAATGACAAAGGTGTTCTCCAGAGAGAGAGAGAGAGAGAGAGAGAGAGAGAGAGCATGTGAACCTTCTCGTGACGAGGCCACCCCACATCACTACTACAACTTCCTTAAAAGTCTCAATGTTTGGAATCAATTTTCATACATGTGGCTTGTATCTACACTCTAATGTTTAAAAACAAAACAGGCGGCAGAGAAGGATATCAAATAGCCGCTATCTCCCAAGGAACCGATTCCTTCACAAATCTCCATGTTGGCAACATCTTAAGATGAGTACTGTATTCTGGGAAGGAAAAATAAATAAACAAAACACAAGTTTGCAAGTCACTAGGTAAGAAGAGCAAACCGAGTATTCCGTGCACCAGAAACGCTGCTCTGGAGCTCCCTGACCAATCCTGTCAGTCCTGAGAGCACCCAGGGAGAACCTTGGGACGGGCTGGGTTTCCTGGACTTGAGAGCAAGCACTACCTCAAGAATGAGACTCATACACGGGTGGTTCAGAGTGAGGAAGTCCATAAAGAGTTCAGGTGCTCTCACACTTTCATTAGACAAATCAAAGCAATTAGCCTCCTCTTTAGAACTGAGATACTTAAAAGATCTCTTGAGTAGAAAGTTTTTTCTTCAGGTAGGAAGAGAAGGTGCCACAGGGCTGCTCAAGCCAGGAATTACAACCTTTGAATCAGAAAAGGTCTGGCAGGAAGTTGGGAGTATGGAGGGTGCTTTACCTTCAGTTTTATGAGCAGATTCTACTTTTCTGAAACACAGGAACACAAGGAGAGAGAGAGGAGAAAAAAAGGAAGTATTCTCAAATAACATTAAGAAAGTGCCAACAGCTATAAGAAATGGAGAGAAGATGGGAACGCGTGTAAGTCATATGACCGTCAGTGCCTATAACGTTAAATGTGTATGTTCTTTGCCATAAGCATACCCCTCTAGTTATCAGAAGCAAAGGTCATCATCTAGCCTGCTTAATGACATGGTCTCTTCTGCACATGATCTAGTGGAAATCACAACTTCCCCAGCAACACTCTCTTCTAAGAATAAAACAAATCAGTATGATATGGTGTGGATTCAATTACCACTCGGCAGGCCACAAGTAACTTTTAAACATCCTTTGTCTAAGTTGTAAAGTGTCAAAACGTACCTTAATTATGGTATCGGGGCCCTATCCTTATACTTTACCAGCAGGAATATAAACTTGCTCTCTGAAGGCATAAGCTTTGATTAGAAAGGCAGAAAACCAAATGGCATTCTGTATCAGGGCTGTTTCCTTTATGTAGTGTCTTGTCCTAAGTGGATTCCTCACTGAGTGTATTTGAAACCAATCATCCAAAAATTATCCTCAGATTTTCAGATTTTTCTTTATATTAGGTCAAGAAGCAAAGATTAGTTAGAGGGGAAAGAGATGGTGGTACTACTATCATGGAAATGGATATCTGGTAAATACTGTATGAACAATGCTCCAGAATCTCATACACATCATACCACCAAAGCATATAGAGTAACTCTATATATGCTGTTCACTAAGCTATAACATCCTGGATCGAACCCACAAGAGAAACTGTTGATGAGCTACAGTTATGTGTCAATGGAAGAGTACTTGTCGGGTATGCACAAGGCACAGGGTCCAATCCCCCAGCACCCCCAACGGAAAAGGTTCTCAGAATTATAAACTTTTGACTTGCAAATACAAAATCTACCTATAGAACCCATTAACCATACACAGCACAGTGAAACCGCTAGTCAAGGATGCTGCACAAATCCACAGCATTCTGGCTTTAATGCACCATACCTTGCGGAGACGACAGGACTCAATATGGAAAACTTCAGTTGTACCCACCTGTCCAAAGCTAGGTGCAAGCGAACCCACTGGCTGTGTGGCCTTTGTGATACGCATTTAATAAACTAGCTCCAAAAGCGGCGAAAGGTGAATGGAAATGCGACAAGAGAAACGCTACTCAGATTGACTGCTCCACGTGTCTCGGGCATCTCTATGCTCCGTGCAAAACATTTGCTGTAAATAAGCCTGCAGAGTGTACAGTATGTTTTCCAGGAGACCTTTACAGAACAGCTTGCAGACAAGAGGTGCTAGCCTTGGTTTCACAGCCAGAAAAACTCCATCCAAGAGGCTGTTGGCATGTTCCCACCTCTTGGTTTGAGCTGGCTTAAAGACAACTCCACAAACCAGATTCCAAGACCCAGTACCTGGAGTCAGTCACCACCGTGAACTATCCCCCACACTGGGAACAGCAAGTATAAACTCAAACTGTGAAGGAAAAAATGGGGGAAGGGAGGCACCCCACTTTCGCCCTAACAGTATTAAAAAACACTCAGAGTTGACCGAGCTGTGAGGCAGTCTCCACTCTCCGTAGTAAATTAAATGGCTGAAGCGCGTGCTTTCTTCCAGCCAGAGAAAGAAACATGCCTCGCTGTAACAGTATGTGGGAATCACTGAAGCTCGGTTTTTTTTTCAGCCTTTCCTGCTTCTTCTTTTTTTTTTTTTTTATAAACCTGCTCCATTTAAAAAAAAAAGTTCAGGAAATGAAACGCAAATAAGCACAGATCACATAACGGAAAACCTCTATCCATCCTCTAAAATTCTTCTTTCCAGGCAATACAACTGCCCTTAACACCGCTAGCTGCTATAAAAATGAGATTATATCAGTTCTTGGGATCGTTGTCAACCCTTCCAAAAGCCTCATCGATACCAGGAATATGCTGAGGCCATAGAGGAGAAGACGAGGTGCTTAGCTCGGTGCCACCTCAAGCATTAGGTAAAATGTTTAATGCAATCGCATATTCTAAGCCCGCCGGATGGCACGCAGCAAAGAAGGTAAGGTAAGGAGGGCCAGGGAATGAAAAGCTCCTGGATTATTTCAAAGGTAGCCACGGCACCGGGGCTGCCTGAAACTGCCTGTGATCAGCTTCAAAACAGGTCCGTAGGGGTGTATCTTTAAGTTGATGCTCTGCTGGAGTGCAGCGGATCCGGGTGGTGGTGGAGGGGGGGGGGGGGTCCTGGGGTCCTGAGCTTAAGAGAAGCAGCAGAGATGTCCCTGCTGCTCAGGGAGGCCCGCGCTTCCTAGCTGGAGTAAGCACCGAGTAGGGAGAGGATGCGCCGGGAGTGGAGCCTCGGGCCAACTGCTTATCCGGTTGGGCACTGCAGGCGCTGTTAAACCCTGGGGTTACACACAGCTCCCCAGAGCTCCCGCATCCACGCGGCCTCTGAGAAGCAAAGCCAGTGCTGGCTTAGAGCCAGAGCTAGGGTCGCCCGAGGGGTACTAGGCTTGGCGCAGAGCTAAGTGACCAGCTCCGCTGCTTCCCCTAAAGGGAAAAAAGGCGCAGTCTCTACTAGAGCCCACTCGCTTGCCTCTTTCCCTATGTACTCCCTAAGATCATCGTGGGCGCCCACCCCGAAACGAGCTCGCCCAAGAAGGAAAAGTGGAGACGACAGAGGAGAGCGAGGATGTAGTAAAGACAAGCTATCCAGCCTGCAGCAAATAGGGAGGGTTCGGGAAACCGAACAGGTACTGAGACTCGAGGGTAGGGGCCCAGGTCACAGCAACCTGTAGGATTGAGGCAGATAGCAAACTTGGATGGGAAGGCAGTGGTCCCCTGGAGCACCTCCACCCGTTCCCACCGAGTCGCGCTCCGCACGCGGAGAGAAGCAAGCACAACTTGGGAAGCCCACGCCGACGGTGCGGGTCCCGCTCCTCCTCCGTCCGCTCCTCTGCGCACCGCCGTCCACCCAGCGCTTACCTCGGGCAGCCGCGGCCCCCGCCGCCCAGAAACAGAGTCCTAGCCACGGGAGCCAACGGCGCGCTCCGCAGCCGCCGCCCGCAGCCGACGTCCCCATGCTCTGAGCTCCGCTCTGGCTGCACTCTTCTTCCACACCCTGGGAGTCCGCAAGGCACGACGGCGGGGGAGACCACCCGCCAGTAGGTTCCCACGGGGGGTGGTGGTCTGCGGTGAGTCGAGCTTCTCCACCGCCGTTCCCTACGGAGCGGAGACACCGGATGGGCCGCGGGACAGAGCGTCCGTCCCCATTGCCTCCTGCGGCGCCGCCCGCCGTGCCCGCTGTGCGGACCGCAGCCCCAGCTCCTGTCAGGGTCCGGGACTACCGAGCTGAGCCAGGAGACCGCATCGCTAATGAGGCCCGGGCCCGCCCCTGCTCCGCCCCTCGCAGCGGCCACCAATGAGCCGCGCCGGGGCGGGACGGAGGGCGGGACCGAGAGCGGGCGACGCAGGTGAGCCCGCAGCAGGCGCACGTGCAGACGCAGCCTCCCCTCAGCGGAGGCCCCGCGCGTGCGGGAAGGCAGCGCGCTCGAGCCAGCGGCCTGAGGCGAGGACGCGCGCCCGCCAGCAGCGAGCTGTGCGGAGCAGCCTCTGGGAGGCGAGCGCCCAGCGGCGGGATGGAGGCGTCTTGCTTGCTAACTCTGCGTGAGACAGAAGCTTCCGGGAAACCGAGGTTTTACTAAACTTTCTATTTCCACTTTCTAGCCAGCAGACGGATGAAACAAGAAAAAAAATATCATAAACCATTTCTAACTATGGCCAAAGAAGTGAATTGAGGGTGCTTGTAGATGTACGGGATCAAGTTTTACTTTGCTTTGTTTTAAGGAAGCAAAAACTCCCCATTTTCCTTTTCTGTTATAGGTGTCTCTCCGGAATTCTCAGAAGTTCTCAAAAGTTGCCTCATTGCTGGTCCCTTATATATTTGTTAATTTCAATCTGGGCTCTGGAAATTGCTTTTCTGGTAAGTAAAGGGAAAGTTTAAAACAGAGAGAGAGAGAGAGACAGAGACACACACACACACACACACACACACACACAGAGAGAGAGAGAGAGAGAGAGAGAGAGAGAGAGAGAGAGAGATGCTCAAAGCCTTGAGAGAGGAAAAAGATTTTTTAAAAAGCCACTTGTTTAAATTGTTTGTTTCCTCTTTTTTAGGTAGTTAAATCTTTCTTTAACTGAACTTGGACCTAGAAGGGCCTCAAAGTTGTTTTTGATCCTCTGCAGTAGACTACTGGTTTTAGGCAAACAACCCCCTTCTCCAAGACAGTTGATTTCCTGTCCAGGGCCCCACAATGAGATCATGACTTTCTGTCTGAAGCCATCACAATGCATCAAAGACTCAGCTGATGAGAAATCTAGGTCCTCCCTTCTCTGGTAGTCTTCATAAGAGAAGGAAAACTTGGCTTGAAAGACAGCATTGCCAACTGTTCCTTGATGGCAATCAAGGGCAGTATTGATAGATGCACAAAGCAAACAAACATATCTTGCCAAAGTGCTACCTGTTCCCAAACACCTGTCTATGGAGAATAAACAGTTTAAAGTAAGGTGATTGTTGAGAATGAGGTAATTGCACTCACTTACTTTGTCCTAAAGACAAAGAGGATGCAGGATAGAAAGATTGATTACCTGATAAGCGCAAAGACCATCCCCCCCCCACCCCCCTCTGAGGACACCAGGCTTGTGAATGTCAGAGGAAGGAGCTGATTTTTTTCCTACAGAGCTCTTGTAGCTCAATAACATGTTTGGGTCCTGGGTAAGAACCAAGCTCTGGGGAATGGATACTTCAAAGCAAAGACTGATGTGGGGCTGGCAAGGGACTCGCCTGGAAATCTCTTTAGAATCTTGGTAAATGAGGGGTTCGTCCTTTTCTTCTGAGAAGGTGAATTGAAAATTAATCTACCAAATATGCTTCACCTGTCTCCCAGAAACCAATCATTCATCGCCTGCCTTTCTGTATTCCTCAAGACTATGTGGAAGCTGTTACTTGTGTTATTTGTACGGTGGTTGGCTTTTTTTTTTTTTTAAGAAAAATAGTTAAATTTCCAAGAATCTATGACCGTAGTTAATTCCTAACTTTTGTCCCCACAGGGAGCAAAACTAAAGTCAGCTTATTTTGGGAAAGAGCCTGAGAAACAGATAGGCAATTTTATATTAATAATTCCAACAGAAATGATGGATGAAAGAAAAGGAAAGCAAATTACCTTTGAACAAATAAACCACAGTCTCACGAGCAGGCCTTCACACATGTTTCTAAAGAAGACTGTACAAGGCAGGTAGTAGTATCACTATCTGAAGAGAAGGACAGTGAAGTTGACTTTCTGACATAAATTTCCCAAGGCCGATGTAAGTAAGTAGTTGTTGAACGTCAAGAAAGAACAAGAAGAACAATGTCCATTTTGTGTAATTTGAATTCACAGTGAAAACCACAGGCATGTCTGGTCAGTGAGGTTTATTTAGTTCTTGGATGAACAGAAGTGTTACCTGAAGTGTTGTATAACCTGTACTAGACACTACATATTAATTATGAAGTATATCCAAATTTCCTGTGTTAGCTAACTTCAGATGTTTTAAAACACGGACAACTGTTCCATTTGTATAAATAACCATATCTGTTTGGACAAAACAGTTGAGCAGTTGTCATTCATGATTAGTTCCTCTATCCGAGCAGCAAGAGCATAGAATGTGAGCCCTGGGACTGATGAGATGGATCATGGGTAAACGCGTTGGCAGCATGAGCTGGTTCACTCTCCACTCGAGCTTCATGCAGGGGTCCAGTAGAGAAGGACAGCAGCTATTCTGAAAAGGTGCTCTCTGACAACTACAATGTAAACACCCTTGCACGTGCGCACACACACACACATATACACGTGTGTGCACGCCATAATGAAAGAGGGGAGGGAGGAAGAGGTAACAAGTACCCTAAGAATCTAGATACAAAGGGACTCAAACCCTCCCTGCCAAGAGCTGGCTGATTGGCTGGCTTAAGACTGGCAAATCAACCCCCCTCCCCATTTCCTCTACCACAAACTGATCACTTGCAACCAATTCAATTTTACAACCAGTTCCATTTAAAAACCATCAATTTTTAACTCTGCCTATCATGATTTTGAATATGAGTTACTCAACTGCTTTGGAAATTAAGCTCTGTCTTCTGGAATTGAAATAATTGTTTAACAAACACCTTGTGTTCAGAGAGATTATTTTGGATTATAGTTAAACTATAACATTAACTATAGCCCAGTATGTATTAATAGGATCAGGTTGCTGTAATAAAAAAAACTGAAGGGTGATTAGCTTTTAAATAATAGAAATTTATTTCTCACAGCTATTAAGTGCTAGTGGATTCAGTGGGTGCCCTGTCACCCACATTATCTCACAGTGGAAAAGTGGAGGTCAGGCTTTTTATATAAAGGCATTGATTCCATTCATGAAGATTCCAACTGTATCACCTACTAAAAGTGCTGCCTCCCAAGACCATCATCTTGGTAAGTAGACATCAACATATGGAGGGGATAAAAGCACAAACATTCAGACCAAAGCTAATATTATTTCAAGGAAGAGAATTGGTAAAGTGTTATATTTTTATATTTTTGTTCTTTGACTTGATGATGCTAATTTTCTAATAATTCATCCACAAAGAAATCAGGTATGAAATTTTGACTTCTATCATTTTTGGATTATCTCTACTTTCAAAAAGTGAAAATATGAAGTGACTCACACTAAGAGGAGAGGAGATAACTACTGAATCTGTAGAGATATGCTTTCAAATATATGTATTTTTATAGGCCTTGTATTATACTTCTCTAATGTCTTCTTTTGTTTCCCTGTTGATGTGATACAAACACTGTGCAAAATGACTTGAGGAAGGAAAGGCCTTATTTGCCGTCTAGGTTATTTATACTTCTTCACTGAGAGAAACCAAACCAGGAACTCAGCATGAACTAAGTATGGAAGCAGGAGTCAAGAAGGACGGCTGCTTCCTGACTTGCCCCTCAAGGCTTGTTCAGTCTTCTTTACTATAAAACTCAGGGCAACCTGACCAGAGGTGGCACTATCCACAGTGAATTGGGACCTCCCACATCAATCACTAATGACTAAATCCCTCTCAGTCTTGCCCAAAGGCCAAATCACTGGAGGCAATGCTTCAACTGACTTTCCTTCTTCTCTGGTGAAGTTTGTATTGAGTTAACAAACCCATCTCAGCGCATTTGGGAAGAGTTCTCTGTGTGTCTGGGAAAAGAGTACTTAGCCCATCTTCTCGGAACAAGGAGCAGAACTCTGGGAAAAGTGACTACAGTGGAAGTGGTCAACTTGAGTTGGCTTCTAGATATCTTCTAGGCGATGCAGAAGGACGATGGAAGCTTTACAGTTATGGAAGGCTTGCCAAAGATGTGGCCTTTCTTCTTGGAATCCCAGGAAATCATTATAATTGTGGACATGGCATCATTCTTAATGACAATGGGCATAGGGATTGTATTTTTAATGAAGATTACTAAAAAATAACAGTAACACTCAAAAAAGAAAAACATCGCTTTGGACATGAAAGCATTCAAAATGAAGCGGCAGATTTTTTTTGTTTTGTTTTCTCCCCTCCTGCCCCCCTTTGGTTTTTGTGGATTAGACTCCCTTGAGATCAACACATGACTCATTTAACACATACGCAAAGGCAAGATGCTGAAGACAGTGAGATGATGATCTTTGGGAACAGAACACAGCTATAGCTGAATAGAAGAAAGAGGCTGAGGACCACTAAAGACTTTCTGGAAGAAGAGCTGAAAATACAAGGCGATGAGCTGAAAATATCATGTGCCAGGATTTACCTAACCTATGGGCTGAGTGGGCAATCTGAGATGTAATGGATGTTAGAATTATTCTTTATAGGGTCTTAAAATAACTTTCTTTTCTTGGGCATGGGTCATGGACCAGTTATTTCTCTACATTTATGGTACAATATTGCAGCTTCTTCCCCATTGAATTTGTCCACTGTTTCTGAAGACCCAACTAATATCTATTTCTAGCTTTGCAACTGCTGGATGTTTGTGGTAGAAGCCACTGTCTCTATTAATCATACAATTATGCTAATACATGTGGGAAGACTAAAAATGAACTGGATGAAAGGGCAACAGCTGGCGACCTCAATTGGTGAATTTGGCCACACAATTAAATGAGATATTTTACACATTTCCCCCGGGAATGCCGCATGCCAGTCATTTCCCGGTATAGTTTTGTTCAGTCAGAGCAGCACAATTCAGAAATGCATGCAACTTATGGTGAGCACGCTGTCAATTACACAGGACTGCGTGCTCACACAGCGACACCTGATTCATGAACTTGCTGGAAAGCAAAGGAATAATACAGGTGTTAAAAGCTGTGAGTTTTTCACATGGAATGTTCTGTCTGTGTACCATAATCCAGGTTAACAACCTTCCCTGTAAAAGGCAATATGGGGTAGTTTGTTAAGTAAACTCTCTCTCTCTCTCTCACAGACAAAATTAGAGAAGTGTATTTTAGAGGTCAGGCTATGAAACAGCAATAAAGTGCGAAAATCCAATACATTTGTTTAAAAAGGGCAGCAGGGCACCAAGATAAGACTCCAACTAAACAGATTTTTCCTGACATTACAAGTGTGCCTTCCTTCTTGTACCCTGGGAATCGTCTCTGAGCACCAGTTTCCCAGAGATGTGGCTCCAGCCCCTGGCACAGACGAATGAAGAGAACTTAAAAATAGTAACAAGAACACAAGTCTTTGGCAGTAAAATTAATGCATTAGTGCTTTCAAAATAATACACTTGAACGAGAAGAAACAGTATGTGTTAGCTCATCAAAGATGCAGCCTTTGATGTCAGAGGAACAGGCAACCTTTGAACAATATGACTTTGGCCTTTGGGATCAGAAATGCAACAATTTCCTCATCTCATCACTTGGTGGCCTTGGTGGCAGCTCAGGAGAAAGAGCCTGATATCATTCCTTACTGGAAGGAAAATGAGTAGGATTCTTACTATTAAATGTTTGATGTGTGTTTATGCTGAGCTCTTACTCCTCAGTTCTGTCTCTCTCTGCTCCTTCTTTATTGTATCATCCGATTCCCTCATTCCCTCTTACTAGTCTCTCTTGATCTGCTCTGCTAACACTAAGTCAACTGGTGAATAGTCAGGAAAAGGGAGGATAATTAATAAAAAAATAATTATTGCCATTTTAACTAATAATTCAAAGGAAATCAAAGAGAACATGAATTAGACATTACATGTCTTCATGAATCCTCCCTTAGCTCCACAGTTATCTCCAGGGACAAGAAGGAAGGTCTAGGGAGATGATAGCCCTGTAGACTCTGCTCTGGAATGCTAAATGCTAATATGCTGAAGATGTGAATGTCTAATCAATTCTAAAGTCTCCATATCTTCATTAATAGCATGCAATCCAAGGATCATTACATGAAGCCAGCCAATCAAAACAACTTGTTGACAGAAAGGTAAGGTCAGGTGTCCAATTTCTAGCATATGAACATGGAAATTCCCAATGAGTATGGCCTTACAGTGAAGCTGTCTGGCTGACGCTATACCAGAGCTGAAAAATTAATGTGTATCAGGGAGTGTTTGAACATCAAATTTGAAGAGAGTAGAACGTATGGCTTGTTTAAGATTTTTTTAAAAAAAGACAGAGAGTAAGCAAAAGAGCAACATAAATAAGTAAATAAATAATTTGGAACTTTGCTCTAAAACACAGCAAACAGTGTGAGTGTGGTTCATACAGATTTGGTAAGCAGCCTGTACCATCATCAGAATGTATGATGCTTACTTCATTACAAGTTCTTGTTAAAATGTCATCTGGAAAGTACCAAGAGAAGAACAAAATAGGGTCCCGAGAATATAAAGTCAAGGGCACAGGTCATATATGTCCTTTCCCATTATATCTCTTTCTGCATACATTCCTTCCCATTACAACCCTATCTGTACACACCCTTCCCATCTACAACCTTTTCTGTATACATCTCTTCCCATTACAACCCTATACATACACACCCTTCCCATTGACAACCCTTTTTGTATGCATCCTTACCATTACAACCCTTTCTATACTCATCCCTTCCCATTACAACCCTTTACATATATGTCCCTTCCCATTTGTTTATTTTCTTTTTCCTTTTATCTTTCTTTCCGTTGATTTTTATTCTGAATTAAGATAAAACAATATACTCCCTAGAATTCTGAAAAGAATGACATTCTTCATAGACCCTTGAAAGTAGTTCTTAATACTGTTACATGATTAATAGTTGAAGTTTTATAGGCAGAAAATGCTAATTTAACAAACAGACTCTTTTTTCAGTTTTTAAATAAAGCATTTACTTTTCTGGCCTCTAACCTATGCCTGTTCTTCTTTCTCCATAGGTATAGTAGATAAAAGCTATTTTTTATGTCTTAAGGTTAAGGCAATCGACTTAAAAGCATTCATCAGTAAATGATTGGCATGCATTTTGAAAGAAAAAAAAAAGATCTACTTTACATGTTAAGTAGCATTTTGCTGAAAATAAAAATTAAAAGACTTTCATTGCAATTTAATTCAACCACATATTCTGATCATCTTGTCAGATAGGAGGGTTACTTAATGCCACTTCAAGTGCCAGCTTCGGAGACAGGTAGTTTGGCCCTAGAGTAGAGGTGCTAGGGATCACTACAAAACTGTGGCCATTGGTGTCTAGAGAGAAAATAATTCTCAATGAAATTTCTTTGATTCTCATGAACTTCAGCCAGTGACAGTGCATCTTGTGCAGAAAAGAGAAACCTCTTACCTTACATATATATATATATATCTCCACTGGGTAGATAAATCATCATTTTATTTTATATAAATAGAAAAGTTGTAGATACAGACATGGATGTATGTGTTCATAAGCGGTGTGTGCATTTGTATGCGTAAATCAAGAGAACTGAGATATTTGACTGTATCCTTTAACACTCGGGGTAGAAGGATCTGAAATTCGACCAACATGATGCATTAACTCTGCTCCTTAGTGCACAGAGCGCTCTACTGTTACCAATGAAGAATGATAGACAGCACGTACAAAAGGAATGTTTGACACTTGTTATCTGACTTAAAACCAAGATGACTATGACTGTGCATCATCAAGGAAACAGCTTCTAGATAGTGGATAATCTATAGATTTTTTTGGACTCTGGTCAGCAGAAGGTGAAAATAGGAATCATGCAATACCCTTGGAATAATTGGTCCTTTGCCAGAAAAAAAATCCAAGCCAGTTCTCTAACTCTAAACAGAGACTGGGATGAGATGATCCAAGTCAAGAGTGGACCCTGCTAGTTAGAGAAGCATAGATCAGAAGGTTACCACTTCATCACTGGAAGGTGAAACTCACCGCAAACTTCTTTGAGGTCTGAGTACCATTTCCTACAACCATAGAACAGTACAGCAGTCCTGAAAGACTAGTCCATATAAGGCCTAGTTTTACACTTGGGGCTTTATTATCCCAAGTATTATCTTGAGATCTCTGTTAATCTACAAAAAGGAAAAAGCTAGTCACATTAAGAATGGAGATAATAGAGGTGGGGGCCTAGAAAAGGAGCCACCCCAGACCTCAAAATAACCATACTAATCAATATCCTAGAACACTCTAATATGACTTAAAAATAGATCAAAATAAAACCAACATTTGAAGGTCAAGTCACAGTATAAGAGAAAACACATCTTAGGAGATTTTCTTGGGATGCTCTAAATAGGAAGAGATAAATAAACTGAAATGAAAAAAAATTAACATTAGAAAAATGCAGAAATCTTGAGAATTAATAATGTGATCATTGAAACATATAGCACAAGGCTCAAAACTAACAGAAATAAAGAAATAGTTAATAGTGATAAGACATTAGAATACATGAAAATGCAAGTACAGTTTCAACCATATAAGAGAACTAAGAATCTTTGAGAATAAAATATTAAGAAACTGTGAAACATATCCAAAGAGCTAAAGAGAAGGAAATTTTAGAGAAATCAATATTACAGTGTAGAAGTGAGAAAATGTCAATATTAAAGCTGAGATATACGTGCTACTAAGAGTGTGCTCAAATTACTAGATACAGCATGTAGCTAAGAGTCACATATTGGCACAACAGAATAATATGACAGTATAAAGGACAATATAAATATAATAATTATCAAATTCTTAGCGAAATACAAGTTACCTTGAAAATAAGAGATGGCTATAGATTCTTTTCATTGTCCTTACATAGATGTCTAAAACCCAGGAAGTGATATCATCAAATTACAACTACCAATATAAATGTATACAACTAAACCTAAGGTAAAAATGTTAAAGTACTGTCCAGCTAGAGTTGGTGAGCTCCCATTAGCTGTTTCAGTGGGTGTCCCCATCATGGTCTTGACCTCTTTGCTCATATTGTCACCCCTCCCACTCTTCAACTGGACAATAGGAGCTCAGCCCAGTGATCCACTGTGGGTCTCTGCCCCGTCTCCATCAGCTGGATGAAGGTTTTATGGTGACATTTAAGACAGTAATTAATCTGATTACAGGGCGAGGCCAGTTCAGGCAGCCTTTCCACAATTGCTTAGGGTCTTAGCTGGGGTCATCCTTGTGGATTCCTGGGAATTTCTCTAGTGCCAGGTTTCTTGTTAGCTCCCCAATGGCTCCCTCAGTCAAAATATCTCTTCTTTCCTTGCTCTCTGTCTCTGTCCTTCCTCCATCTCGACTATCTTTTTCCCTCAAGTTCTCCTCCACCTCCCTTTCTCCCCTCCTCTTTTTCAGCCCTCCCTTCTCCTCCCACCCTCATGCTCCCAATTTTTTCAGGAGATCTTGTCTATATCCCCTTCCCAGTGGGATCTATCTAAGTTTCTCTTCTCTTTTTGATCACATTGTTACATAGCTTCTCTAAGGTCATGGATTATTGTTTTATAGCTAGTATCCACTTATGAGTGAGTACATACCATGTTCATCTTTCTGGGTCTGGATTACCTCACTCAGGATGTTTTTTTTTTCTAGTTCCTTCCATTTTTATGCAAATTTCAAGATGTCATTGTTTTTTACAGCTAAGTAGCACTCCATTGTGTAAATGTACCACATATGCTGCAGGACAGGGAAGGAACCAGCATAGGAACAAGCTAGATCCTCTGAAGGTTGGTGACAGTTGTATGGCTGGGGCAGACTTCAGGGCCACTAGCAGTGGCACCAGGATTTGTCCCTGCTGCTTGTACTGACTTCTTGAAACCCATTCTCTTTGGATAGATACCTTGCTCAGCCTGAACATAGTGTGGAAGGCTTTCGTCCTTCCTCAGAGAACTGTGCCTTGCCCTCTCTAGGCAGTGTATGGGGGTAGAGTAGGGGAAAGGTGGAGGGAATAAGAGAAGGGGAGGGAATGGGAACTGGGGTTGTTATTTAAAATGAAAAAAAAAGATTTAAAAAATAAAATAAAATGAAAAAATGTTGAAGTACTTTTCACCCATAAAAGGTTAAGAAATTTATTAAATGTAAATAAACACATTACTAATGTAATTATGGCAAACTTCAACAATTGACTGGAAAAATCAAAACTGTCATATGTCTAGATTCAAGGTTTAAAAATATAATAGTTGAAATTATGAGTTGATTTAGAGACAGGATTACCATAGCAGATGAAGAGATATGAGCGATAGATCCTTAGAAATAGGAAGAATGAATACATGATAAAAAGCCAACAGAAAGAGAGAAAATAAAAACACCCATTACATTTTGACAGCTCTAAATTTAGAATTTTAATATCAGTAAAATGTAAGGATTAAATGTGTCGCAATTAAAGAGATGATTACTGAAATGTTTCATAATCAATGGACCTAATTCTGAACATTCAAAGACTGCTGTAAACGTGGAGCAGGATAAAAAAGGAAAGAAAACATATCTATGACATCAAGTAAGGCTGCTGAGGAAAAAAAAAACAGAAAACATTTTTAAGGAAATGGCAAAAGCAAAGGAATGGCAAAAATAGACATACTGCTGACATCTCAACGAAATGATGAAAATGTAGGACAATGTAAGAGGGTGATGTGCCAAGAGACACTGCCTTCACCATATGGAAAGATAAAGCAGGAAAGGAAGAAAAGCAATAGAAAATCAATATGTCCAATACTTATTGTTATGAAGGCTGATTCTGTACAACCAAAATTGTATGACCCATTTTCAGATAAATACATGAATTTTTAAGAATATCTAATGTAACCCTTGGTGTGAAGCAGAGCTTATGTTTGGTCATGGAGAAGGACACAGGGAAGAAAAGAAAGCAGTGGGAAAGGTATTGGTTTGAGTCATGAATTTCTGTTCAAATCATGAGAAATTACTTTGCTATGTAATGTTGCTTTGGTTTCCATATATAAATTATACCTATATAATGTATATCTTTTTTAAATTTATGCAAGAATATCATAAAATAATGTTCACATGAGGAGTTTTCTGCAATATGTACAGCAAGGTTGCGTTTTGAACAATATGTTTCTGCACATTTATAGAACTGATGTAACAAAATTAATTATTCTTTAGTTATCAAAACACTCAAAAATAAACACATAAGAGTGGCCAATTTAATTGACTAAATAATAGTCTATAATTATAGCTGAGAATAACAATTATACTAAAATGTTATACTACCTTTTATTGATAATGCAATACAATTCAGTAACAAAGGTAATGTAAGGAAATGGTAGCCCTTATATTTACTGATGAGAGTATGTTAATACAAATTTGTACAAAAATTTTTGCCATATATTGTAGAAGGAGCTGCGGGCTGTGTTCCTGCCACCCCAGCTTCTGGTCGCCTGGCTAACTTATGCCCCGAAATAACAACACACAAACTGTATTCTTTTAAACACTGCTTGGCCCATTATATCTAGCCTCTTCTCGGCTAACTCTCGCACCTGGACTAGCCCATTTCTAATAAGGTGTGTAGCACCCCAAGGTGCCCTTACCCGAAGATTCTAGCCTATGTCCATCCTGGGTCGGAGCTTCATCGCATCTGCCCTCGAGAGCAGAGCTATGGCATCGCTTCTGGCTCTGAGAGGAGCTGCCCTGCATCTAAGCTCACTTCCTCTTCCTCCCAGCATTCTGTTCTGTTTACTCCACCCACCTATGTTCTAACCTATGAGGGCCAAGCAGTTTCTTTATTATTTAACCAATGACCTTCCTCCATCAATATATATTGTAATATCTCTGACCTTTGATAAGTTTATTTATAAGCCTAAAAATAAATACATCAATATAATTTGTGTAAGGTTTTCACTGAGGTTTTGCTTTGTTTGGTTTGATGGGGAACATTATTGTTGTTTGTTTGTGTGTTTGTTTTTGAGAAAGCTTCTCATTATGTACTTTTGGCTGTTCTGAAACTCACTAAGCCTGTCAGGCTGGTCTTGAACTCACAAGAATCCACCTACCTTTGACTTCTGAGTTGTGTTATTAAAAGTGTGTATCAAAATTTTAGATGGATATTTACTGTTCCTAATGTAAGTTAATGGCAAAAAAATTAAAATTTTCTATCTCACATGACTACAAATTTAACTGAAGAAATTAAAATAAATTGTACTACATGCATATTGTGGAATATTATGTAACTAGTGAAAAGATTATATCATAGTGTGGAGCTGTCTCCTTTTAATAAAATCAAATTAAATATATAAATTTATTTGTACATTTTTGAAAAAATAGAAAGAGTAGGCAAAAATTTGCATGGGGCAAGATTACATTTCTTGCAAGGCAAAAATTTGAATGGGACAAGACTATATTTTCATAATTCTCCTAGAAAATTGAGCACTATTTCTTTTAAAATCTAAGTTCCAAAAAAATCCCAAGAAAAATTTAAATGATAAGATCAGTAAAATTCAAATACTTATATATATAACATATACCAAAGCCCAAAGTTTCAGAAATGAAACTTTAATTGAACTAAATAGATCAAACATAGATCTATGTACATGAGCGTATTTGTGCATGCATTAGTCCTGCCTATATAACAATATCATATGTTACAAGGTTTATATGCAACCAAAATTTATCTATTTTCGGAGTCAATATTATATTACCCATATAGATACAGAAAAATCATAACCCATGAAATTACCTGGCGCTTGCTGTGCAGAGTTCAAGGATATGTGGCAGGAGCCACGTGTCTTGTCTAGAGAGCTGATACTTTCACTGGAAGATTTCTCACATAAAATAAGACACAAGTTTACAATCTAATGTGACAAATGACAGGAAATTGGCTGTAATTAGTAATCAATAGATCAACAACAATAACAACAACAACAACAAAAAAAAAACGACAGAAATGAGAGTTTCAGAGAGCCAGATTTTATTACACATTTTAAATAAGCCTTTCAGGGGTGGTTTGTATACCCAGTGAGTCTCTATTGGAGAAAACAATTTTTTCCCTTTGCAAACAGCTGCCAATGAAGATAGCTTCTGGACTAGGGATAGGTGCTTGTGTCTTCTTCCTCACTCAGTGCAGGACCCCATCTGACTTAGACCTACGCTGGTCCTGTGTGTGCTGCCACCGTGTCTGGGAATTCATATCCTGTTGTGTCTGAAAGACACTGCTGCCTTGATGACCTCCATGCCTCTTATAATCCTACCGTCTACTCTCCCACAGAGTTCCCTGAGCCCTGAGGGAAGGTGTTAGATGGAGACATTTCATTTAGGACTGAGTATTCCATGGTCTCTTGTTCTCTGTACAATGTGCAGTTGTGGGTCGGTGTATTTGTTCCAATTGTTGTTATTATTGTTGTTTTATTGTTATTAATTAATTCTCTGCAGATGACTAAGCAAGGAATTGATCTATGGGTATAGCAGGATGTCTTAGGGAGTCATTTGATTTGTGTCTTTTTTTAGCCAAGCAGTAGTATGTGGTTTTCTCCTGGGTCTATGACCTATCTAGTCTCAGGTTTCAAGCTACCCAGTCAGTGTCAAGCAGTGGTTCTATTTCATGGACTGAGTCTTACTTCCAATCACGTAATGCTTGATTACTTCCACAACTTTTGTGCCACAGTTATGACAGCATATACTGCAGGCATGCCACCGTTGTAGATCTCAGAATTTGTAACTAGGCAGCTGGTCAGTGGTGGCTCATGCCTTCATTCCCAGCACTCAGAAGGTAGAGGCAGGTGGATCTCTGTGAATCTGAGGCCAACCTGGTCTACAGAGCGAGTTTCAGGACAGCCAGGGCTACACAGAGAAAGCAGACAAAAAGAAAAAAGGACTTGTAGATGGGTTGGTGACCTTCCTTTTCTGGTAGTGTGCAAAGTTGCCCCACAGTACTATGAACAGTAGTAGAAAGGGTGACACTCCTGGGAGACACTTCTCCATTCTCAATGGTTGTGTAAGTGTTGTCTGCAACAATTGTGACTTACCATCAATTTATGAAGAGCAACCAAGAGATTTAGTAATAGCCTGGGTTATTTGGAGGTTTCCATTGGACCTCTTTTGTTAACAATTTCATTGGATATAATTCCCAACGTGGGAGGTTTCATTTGGTGCTGAAAATGCCTACTTGGGGATTTGTCTACCAAGTTCTTTGGTGATTCCACTTAGATTTCTTTCATATAGATATAGATATTTGTGTAGTGTTAGCATTCCCATTTTGTTCCAAAACGGTTTGTTTATTTTTATTTTATCTTATTTTATTTGCATTATTTTAAGGTATCGATTTGTATCTTTTGAGATAGAGAGAGGAAGGGGGTGGATTTGGGGTACATAGGAAAATGGGATGGATCTGGGAGGAGGTGGGGAGGACAAGCTGCAATTAGAATACATGAGATGAAAAGTATGTTTTAATTAAAAAAAGAAAGAAAGAGAGCAGACTGAGTGAGCCATGATTAACATCCCAGGAAGAAGTACTCCTCTATGGCCATTGCATCAGCTCTTGTTTCCAGGTTCCTGCCCTGTTTGAGTTCCTGTCCTGATTTCCTTTGATGATAAGTTGATGAACAATGGCCACTGGCCCAGGATGCCCTGGGAGACTGTGTCACGGGCTAGGGCCACAACAGAGGCCTATAGAAACTATCTGATCACTGGAGCCTTAAACTCAGCTTTTCCTGCACCTAGATCAGTGATCACCGGAAACACGACACCATCTGCACCTGAAGGAGTGACCACCAGAGGTGTGGCCATGCCTGTACCAAGAGGCGAGACCATCTGATGGGGCCTTGGGCCCATCTACACCTGAAGGAGTGATTATCTGAGGCTCAGGTTCACCTGCACCTGAAGGAGAATTCAACAGAGCAATAGCCCCCAGTCACCCCAATTGAAGGAGCAGGGACCCCTGAAGCACAGGCTCCACTCATAGCAATTAGAGGAAGAGATGGGTAGACAACAAGGTAATAATACATTAAACAGCACAAAAACCAATATAGCATCACCAGAAACTAATGGTTCTATAGAAAGACCTGAACATTCCAATGCAGATGAAGCAGAAGAAAACAACACTAAAAATAGTTTTATGAAGATGATTGAGACTCATAAAGAGAAAATGAAAAATTCCCTTAAAGAAATGGAAGAAAAGGCAAACAGAAAATTGGAAGAGATGAAATCTCTTAAAGAAAACCAAGAAAAACAATCAAACAGGTGAAGGAAATGGTTCAAGACTTAAAAATTAAAAAAAGTCAATAAAGAAAACACAAACCAAGAGAACTCTGGTAATGGAAAATCTGGGTAAATGATCAGTAACTAAGCATGAACAATAGAATACAGGAGATGGAAGTGAGAATCTCAGGCATTGAAGATAATGATAATGGAATGTAAACCAAATGGGACCTCATGAAACTGAAAGCTTCTGTAATGCTAAGGACATGTCAAAAAAACAAAATGGCAGCCTACAGAAAGGGAAAAAAATCTTCATCAACTTCACGTCAGACACAGGATTGATCTCCAAATTATACAAAAAACTCAAGAAACTAGACATCAAAAGACCAAATAATCCAATAAAAATTAGGTACAGATCTACATAGAGAGCCTTCAACGGAGAAATCACAAATGATCAAAAGGAAATGCTCACCATCCTTAGTTGTCAAAGAAATGCAAATCAAAACAACTCTGCGGTTCCATCTTACACTTGCTACAATGGTCAGAAGCCTTTAATCCCAGCACTTGGGAGGCAGAGGCAGGCGGATCTCTGTGAGTTCGAGACCAGCCTGGTCTACAAGAGCTAGTTCCAGGACAGACTCCAAAACCACAGAGAAACCCTGTCTCGAAAAACCAAAAAAAACCAAACAAACAAAAAAAAAAAAAAAAAACAAAACAAAACAAAAAAAACTCCAATGACTGCTTATTCTGGAGAGGATGTGCAGTAATGTGAACATGCCTCCATTATTTTGAGAGTGTAATCTTATACAATTGCTTTGGAAATCAATATGGTGGTTTCTCAGAAAATTGGGAATCAATCTACTTCGAGACCCAACAATACCACTCTTGAGCATATATCCAAATGATGCACACTCACACCACAAGGACGTTTATTCAACTATGTTCATAGAAGCATTATTCATAATATCCATAACCTATAAACAACCTAAATGCCCCCCAACTGAAGAATGGATAAGAAAAATGTGGTACATTTACACAATGGAATACTACTCAGTGGTAAAAAAAAATGATATCTTGAAATATGCAAGCAAATAGACGAAACTAGAAAAAGCAATACTGAGTAAAGTAATCCAGACCCCAAAAGACAAATATAATACGCACTCACTCATAAGTAGATAACAGACATAAAACAAAGGACAAGCAGCCTACAGGACACAACCACAGAGAACCTAGGTAACAAAGAGGACCCTAAGACAGACACACGTGGATCTATCTAGGAAGGGGGAAAAAAGACAAGATCTCCTGAGTAAATTGGGAGTATAGAGGGTAGGGGTGAAGGTGGAAGGGGAGAGGGGAGGATTGAAGAGGAGTGAGAAGTGTGGGAAAAATATATTGTACATTCCTATTCAAACAATTAAAATAAGAAAGATTTTTTAAAAGATGATTAAAAAGGTGATGATCAGTGATATGGAAGTATAAGCTAAATAAACCTTTTTCTCACCAAAAACAAACCTTTCAAATGTATTTACATAAAAATAATCGAAAACGTGAAGCATTAAAAAAGACAGATGAACAAAATTACATAAGCAGAGGTGTTATATAGACCATGTTACCCATGGAGGCTGCACAACTTTCTTTCCCATGAAGCTTGCCCTGCACTCTTTAATGGTCTCAGACAAAATTAACAGACAGGCTGTCTTATTCAAACCAGCACACTGGTGCTATTCAGAAAACGTGTGTAGTTGACACGGCTGTCCAAAGCAAAGGGGGATGGAAGCATGGCATCACTTCTGAGAGTGGAACTAAGAAATAAAATACCATGTACACCAGGAACATCCTATCTAACCTAACGTGGTGTGCTGTAAGGAGCAAAACGTACTTCAGAGAATTCTCCCACTGCTGCTGAAGGCAAACTTCTGCCTATGTGGCCACCAGGTGTCTGAGTCCTGGGGTAAAGAAAGCAGGGATGAAAATTAGATAAGATGCGCCATTTCAGGGGACTGCAATGGGGAAAGAGTGATAACAGGAGAAGGCAAATTGAGGAGAGAATAAGGATAAGAGCTAGAAAGTCTGTCCTTGCCTGACGCTGCTCCCATATCCACTGCCCTGCTTTATTGGTGAGGATAATAATTTTATCTGCACAAAAGCCATCGAAAATCTTGACAGCTTTGTTCGGACAGTGAAATCCTGAAGCCTTATCATCTGTGAAGCGGTAAACTTGATAGGAATGAATGGGAAGGCAGACCAAAGGCAAACCCCAGGGAACCGTATTGACTACTACCGGAGTACAAACCTCACCTGTGCTGGTAGAGGACAGATACCATAGCTTAATTCAAGGCAAGATATCGAACAAAACAAAACCTGGTGGAAAACCCAGGATCTAGAAGAAATATTAGTGTTGTAAAATTCTCCAGTTTAACACAAGCTCTTGAGATCTAAAAACAAACAGAAAACCATGATCTACAGCACTAAAAACAAGTCAGATGGGACTGACGGCATTCTGGCTTTACTTAGCAGAAGAGACTATCAATGAGGTTGTGAATTCATTCAAAGAACAAAAGAAAAGCAGGGAGGGGAGCAGAGAAAAATGTGGAGCTCAATAAAAATTTTAAAAAAGATACATAAGATGAAGTTTACCATTTAAAAAGAAAATTAAATGATGGCAGAGAGGCGGTGGCGCACACCTTTCATCCCAGCACTTGGGAGGCAGAGGCAGGCAGATCTTAGAAGTTCGAAGCCAGCCTGGTCTACAACAGCTAGTTCCAGGACAGGCTCCAAACCTGCAGAGAAACCCTGTATTGGAAAAAAAAAGTAAAACAAGTAAATGATGTAGGATTGTTCAGCTCTGTAAAGGGGAAATCGAATTCCATGAAAGAAACAAAACTCCAAATTTATATGTTAAAAACTGCTAGAAATATAGCTAAGAAGATATAGCTGTCATGGATAAAACCGCACAATGAGACAGTGAATGTCTTTTAGTACGTGTTTACATGTGAATGAATTCAACCCCAGACTCAAAGGTATGTAACTTAAAATAACCTACAATGCACCCCTTTGGAATTAAATGCACACTTAAATTGCAAGTGCAAAGCAGAGCATGGTTTTGTGCAGCAAACTCACCAGAAGACATAGGGACAACTATACTTATATTATACCACATAGGTTTTGAGTTAAAAAGCTATTGAAAATAGTATGATGCATTAAAAAAAAGACAAAAATATTTAGATTAAATTCTTACTACCTAGCATGAAGGAGAAATAACAATTTTGCAAATTTTTCAGGAAGAAGCTGATATTTAATTTGTGGCATGACTACAGAGATAATCTCTGCTCCTATGCTGTCAGGTTTAAATGAAGTTACTTCTTGTTGACAGAGGGTTCTGTCCCGACCAGTACTGCAGCAGTTCAGTCCCAAGTAAACACACAGAGGTCTATGTTAATTATAAGCTTGTTAGCCTAGTAGCTCAGGCTTATTATTAACTAATTTTTACATTCTACATCTTAACCCATAATTCTTAACATCAGCAAGACATTTTCATCTGTGTCCTCTACATCTGGGTGATGACTGCAGACTGAATCTTTCCTCTTTCCAGAATTTTCCTGTTCTCATTGCCCTGCCTCTACTTCCTGCCTGGTCACACCGCCTATACTTCTCGCCTGGCTACTGGCCAATCAACATTTTATTAAACATGTATAAAAAAAACAAATCTTTACAGGGTAAAATTATTGTCTCAAAGTAACTTCTTACCCAGATATAAGAGTTTATTACTAGCAACTTGACTGAATGGAATTAGCTGCCTTGTAATATCAAGCCATTAGGAAACAGACAAGAAAACTCAACTGCTCCAATAAAATGATGAAAAATAGTTAAAACAATAAATTTATCCATTTCTGTAAGAACGGTACCCAGTACTCATGGCAGAGTGCTGATTGGGGGATGCCAATTTACAGGCAGGGTTTGATATGATGTCAAAGATGGGGAGAGGAAGGAGACCTTCTTGGATTTATACTACACACTACCAACACAAAACAATGGCACTCTTCATGCTAGGGTGTTTCCTCTATGCAGCCAGGTTGTCTAATAGAATCCTCTTTCATGGTCATTTTGGAAGTTGACAATCCATTGTCAAGTTCTTCATTTCACAGATTCCCTTTCCTTGAAAAATTCTGGTTTTAGTAAGCCAATAAACGCATGCATAAAATGATCCTGAAATTTAAAATAGTTGTACTATTTTTTAAAAACATTTCTTAAAATCAAAAATATGTTAACCTTCTGATGAAAGTAGTGGAAGAGTACTTTCTAACTTGGTAGTAATTCCTAAGAGGTCATGGGATTTTCTTTTACATGATCTCAAAGATAATCATAATTTTGCATAGAAGTATACTTACATCAATTATATCCATTAACATAAAACATAAGTATGTTTCTATAAAAGCACTTTACACTACAATGACATTATTTATAATTTTAGAACAAGCATAAACTACTTACATGTTCTTATTTTGTATGTTAGGTCAATGTGGTTATGATTTCTCAGCTTGAAGCAATTGAGTTCTTAATTGTTGGAACAGTGTCAAAGAATGAATGCGATTGTGCATTATTGCACTTAACTTGCCTCCATCTTTTTTTTTTTTACTTTCCAATATTGCAGTTGATAAAGTAAAAAAAAAACAATTTTAAAAATTTAACCAGTTTGTTTTCATTTTTTAAAAGCACAGTAGAAGCCGGGCGGTGGTGGCGCACGCCTTTAATCCCAGCACTTGGGAGGCAGAGGCAGGCGGATCTCTGTGAGTTTGAGACCAGCCTGGTCTACAAGAGCTAGTTCCAGGACAGGCTCCAAAACCACAGAGAAACCCTGTCTCGAAAAACAAAACAAAACAAAACAAAAAAATAAATAAATAAAAGCACAGTAGAGGCAGCAGCACAATTATCTAGGTGTCTTCTCAATAACAAAGACACAAATAAGACATGTTCACAGAAATAAATACAAGGACAGAACTTCAAGTGCAAAGAAACAAGTCAGAGCAGAGCCAACTGGTAAAAATAATTTAAATAAGTCATATTATGTGTGATTCTTTGGGTAAGAAGATTCCACTTCTGAAAAGTGTGAACTCCACATCAAGAAATAAGAGAAGGAAGGGCGAGGAGACATGGTGGCTATGAAAGTGACCTGCGCATTTCTGCTGTTCAGCTAGCATGCTAGGTATATAGAAAGAAAAGCTTTGGTACTGCCAAGTTGGAAATGACTTCAGGAATAAAACAGAATATTATTTGTGGTGTAGACAAAGCATTGTCTGAGCAACAGCGTAGAGGCTACACACTCCCACTAACTGTGCATCTTCCAGTTAAAATAACACAGTTGCTTTTAATCTGCAGAACAAATATGACATTCCTTAAGTAGAAGACATCTGTTTGGTGATATTTTCCCTCTGAATACAGTTATTGAATTACCAGCATGTAATTAAATGATGTAGAGCATTCCAAGGTACTCAAGGAACTGAATAATACAATGAAATCTCAGTCTACTGACTGCCTATTAGAAATTCACCCAGTGTATATGGAGACGTGTGTGTATGCATTAGTATTTATATATATTGCAGTGTAGTGTGTGTGTGTGTGTGTGTGTGAAGGACAAGTCTGTGCCTAGACTTTCTTTTCTTTTCTCACTTTAGAGAGAGAGGAACTGGTAAGCTTTGTTTGTGAAAACTTGAGTTAGGACCTCAAAGTAATCAGGGTCATAAATGTCTACTTTGAGTCAAATCATCACTTAACACTGCCTTTTTGTATTGGTCCCAACTGATATATTTTGTATATTTCCCTTCAGGATCTCATTATCGGGATTCAAATAAGACATGAGGGCAACGTTCTGACAAAATAATTCATGAGTGTGCATGAGTCTCTGGTGAGCAGACACAAATGCTGGTGTAAGGCCTGTCAAAATGATGAATGACCTGCGCGAGGGAAGAGCAGGGAAGAATGAGTGGGATCCGTGCTGAGGAGATTTCCCTTTGGCTGTTGCGGGGTTACTCCACTGGAGGTTCCTAATGATGGGAGTAGAGATGGGTTTTGGTTGAGTTCAGGTAACAGTCCCCTGCTCACACGTTGGTTGTAAGTTCTGCATAGAAACATGTCTCCATATCTGTATCTAACTGGGTTATGTAAGTATGAGAAAAAAGTTATCTTTAACCGAAATCCACAGAGAGGAAATGTTTAGCAAAAGTACATAAGCAAGTATAGTTTTTCAATCTATTTGTGCTTTTTAATTAATGGCTAGTACAAGCAGCCTCATTCTGTCTTTTCTGTGTTGCTTTGCAAGATACAAAGAACTAGCTTTTTTAAAAATAACCCACACAGCATCCTTCCATATCCTTCCAATGGTTTAGACAAAGGACCAGCTGGGACAGGTAGGAGTGGGAGTCTTTCTTCAGGCTTGAGGATTTCATTTAAGGTCAGCTCTCTGTGGTATTCACGGAATTCCTTCATGGGCAACATAACTTCTCGAGTGTCCAGGACTGAACAGCGGGCATTTCCAGGCAATTCCTGAAAAGTACTAGCACCCTGATGTGTGTTTTAAGCTGGGTCCAGCAAGGTTTGTTCCTGGAAACCTGACAGAAGTGGGAGGAAATGAGGAAAGGACAGATACTGCAATATCTACACAGAAAAGTTGGTTTTACGTGGACCAGGCTCATACTGATGGGGGACACCAACTGCACGACAACTGGAAACGTCTGTGAGTTCATTGCTACAGCACAGGGATGAAGAGCTATCTAGTCTTAGCAGAAGGTGTCTATAAGGGAGCAATCGAAGGCTGTAATCATCCAGAAGGAAAAAAGCTGCAGTTGTTACTTTTTTTGCACACACTGCCAACATCCACAAACAGCTAATTCCCAGCCTGTTCAGAGGAAGGCTTTGCCAATTTCCATGGGTCTTAGACTTTGGGGATCTTGCTAAAAACACACTTTCACTCTGGGCCTTCTCCCTTCTCAATGCACTTGAAATCCAAGCTGTCACTGAAAATACTGTTTCTTTGCTTGATGTGTAGAAGGAAGTCATGGCCAAAGAAGCTGCTCCTTGGAAAGGGTGGTCTTACATAGAGTGTCTTGCCTGAAATTTTGATTGTATAAGGTATCAGTGGGAACCCCACTACTGATTTTTCTCCTAACTGCCTCATCCTGGTAAAATGAGTCACGTCTTGCATACAGTGTATACATGTGTGGTTGCATACCAATAAAGTTGTTTAATGCTCATAGCCAACAATTTTTACTTCCTGATAGACATGGTTAGGTATACAAGGATGTTAGCACAGGAGGCTAAGACAGAAGAGTCTTCAATTCAAGATCAGCCTGGGCTACATAGTAAAGCCCTATTTATTAAAAAAAAAATCCCCATTTTAGTTATAAGTTAAGTGACTCTTCAGGCACACAGAATCCCTCCAGAAGCTGTAGTAGTGCTATCAGCTATCAGAATAGCTCAAATCCTGAACATCGTTCTGAGGTTAGAAGCTTACAGAATAGAGGAAGTGCTGACATGAGGCGATGGGGTGATCTGAAAGCTCTCTCATCTTTAACCTGGGCAAAGTTACATTTTAAGTGGATGAACTGACAGGGGTGAGGAGAAGTAGAGGAACTGACTGGCTCAGTGAATCACACTGGATCTCCAAACTCAACATGGTGCCCATTCCATAGTCTAAGAGTCTTTCCTCACGAAGGATAGCTTCAATATTTATTTTTACTGTAGCCTGACTTAACATGCAGACTGTCTAATATTTTACAGAGCTTTGTTGTTTGCAAAGCTCTCGCATACCTGCTATCACTTAACAATGCTCATAAAAATATTAACTCAAGTATTCACTTGAAAAACACACTAGATGGCTAGAATTATAAACAAATTATAAATGATATTCTGGTCATCATTATAACCATTTATTTGCTGGTTTGTTCTATCCTTGTACCCATCCATTCACTCATCTACCCCACCTGTCTATCTGTCTCTATCCACTCAATGTGCTCTATCAAATAAAGATCAGATGTACGCCTACCATGCTGGAGTTCTCAAAGCAAATCTGATGGGCTCATCACATTAGGATGGAATTGTAGTAAGGAAGAAAGTCATTAAGGGAAGGTTTGCTTCCATCCACCAGCATTGGTAGACTAACGTTACAGCTGCTGTTCATAACCAAAACATCAATGAGATCATGATGGTGATTATCGATGACATACGGTACACCGAATACGTAAGTGTACGTGAAACAAGAACTTAGTTTGGTAGAAAAGAAGGCTTCCCAAAAGAAGGAGTAGTTGTTTGGGTAAAGGTTTTGAGGAAAGAAAGAGGTGGGCTGAGCAAGTTTGAAACAAAATCCAAAAACTCTGGCACAAAGCTTGCTCCGTGATGATCTGTTTAAAACAGAGTTAAGACCTGAAAGAAAACGCACATGGTACTCTCTGGCTGGTGTTGAGCAGTGTTGGTCTCACACCAGAATTCCTCGCATCCTATGCCAAGGTCTTAGTGTTTAGTAACACTATTGCAATCTTCCATTAGATTTATTTCTCAGCACACGCTATGTCCTCATAGTAGCAATATAGTATCAGCAGTAATATGATTACTGAAAATAGATAATTTTTAATTACATGGTTTATTTCTCTTAGGACCTATTCCACTATGACTATGTAGCAAATTACTAGGTTTTGAAATCTCTTGAAGCATTTCCTTTCCAAATGGTTATGCCAAAGACTGAATTACAGGGCTTGGGGTGTCACTCAGCAACTGACAACGTGCTTGTCAGAAGTAAGACCAGGGGTTTGATTTCCAGGACCCAACTTCCTATCAATTACATAATTGTGGTTATTTCCCTGTATTTTATTTTCAAGATCTTTTTATAAAATTTAATTTTGTTTTATAATTATATATATTATATGCATGTGATTTTTTGAAATCCATTTATATCAAATGTATTTGAAGAAATTAGACTTGGTCATTTTCTTTTAGCTTTATTTCTCTTTAGCCTATCTTAAAAATGTAAGTAAAATAATATTTATGCACATAAATTTGTACACATATACATAGACATTCATGCATGCCACACACATGTATGTATTTTTATCCTTAGATAACTGATAGCTCTCTTGAGAAAGCTTTTTCTTATTTATAGTCATAAAATGTCTAAGAAGACTACTATCTCAGAGGAGGTAACCTCCCTAGGGTAGCATGCAGACCCTGTTGCCTAGGGTAGCATCCAGACCCTGCCTAGGGTAGCATCCAGACCCTGCCTAGGGTAGCATCCAGGCCCTGTACTGACAAGATGTTTCCAGAGAACACAAAGCTGAAGTTGAACACACAAAGCAGTGACTGTGTTGTTCCATATCTCTTCATTGGTGAACTGTTTAACATCTATTTACTCTATCTTCTTCCATTGTTGACTGCTTTTTCCAGATTAAAAATGGTTCTTTGATTTTTCCTGAGTTGAGTTAAAGGTTTCATTTTGGAATTTTAGTAGAGTTTCATCCAAGTTGTTGAGCAAACACACTGCAAAGGCACCACTCATGCAAACACCTACACTGCACACATACCTTGTGCAAGAGGACCCTGGTTTTCCAGTACAGAAGTTTAGAAACACAGTTAGCTCTTTTGTTATTTTCAATTTAATGTACAGATTTTGTAGTTAACAGACTCAGTATTTGTGAAATTAGATTACTCAGTTTTTACTGTGAATTACTGTTCAAGTTAAGCCAGTCTTCTGTTGCCTGTGTTCTGGAATTAGCAAAATGAAACCAGATCTGTCCCTGAAGGGAAAACTATGGCCATTTTCTATGTTATGTATTCCTTTTTATTTAAAAAATATATTATCTTTCAATTCTGTCATGAAAATTAATGTTTCCCTTTCACTTTAGACAAAATACAATTTGGGGTTCTTTTTGATCACACCAAGTCTGAGAAATGGAGTTGGCTTTAAGCGAACGAAGCTAATACATACTAATGAATTTGCTCATTCATTCAGCAGTGAGCATTTGTTAATCTGGCAGATGTTTGGGTGCTGAGGATGTGAGAAGAGAACCTGGGAGAGAAGAAGGAGGTCTTTCCAGGAGTGATACTGTGCTGGTAGGCACAAGTCTGCCTGAATCACAGGGCGTGGAGTGAGCACAGAAGCTAGAGAAAGCCCTGTGGAAACAAGCTTCTCATTTGCACACGTCAATCAGTAAATTTGTCTAATAACTCACAGCTGAGGAGCTCCCCGGCCCACGGGGTAAGCCTACTACTATTATTCTGCGATGTGGACATACAATCAAACTTCCCTCTAAATCTCTGTCTCTCCATCCATAAATTAGTAAGTTTCCATTAACTTACTTCATGCAGTGGACTATGGTGAATGCAGAGACTCACAGCTGCTCAAAGGTGATGGTGGAGAGCTCAGTCTCAGATGGGTTGTCACGAGAACACCCTTGCCTCAAGGTTCAGGAACCATTTAGAAAAGGTTATAAGAGTCAAAGGTCAGGGGTACCAGAGTGGAATACTGTCTTCTGGACCTAACAGGACTGATTGCTGCACCCGTGAGTTGATAGTAGCTGTGGTTGCCTAGAGAACACTTGCACAAGATCAAGCCAGTGAACATTCTAGTGGGGCAGAGGAAGGGATTGGGCCTAGGAAGGGGTCCATCAGCTTCCTCTTTTACCTGATCTCTATGGACAGTTAATGGCTTCTGGTTGAAGAGAAGTCAGTTTTCTTTAACTGTGTGGCTCCTGATACTTTTAAAATGGTCCAGAGAATGGCCTTATTCCCAGGAGCATTTGAGCAGGAGAAATTAGAATCAGTCGGTTATAAAACAAAAAAACAAAGACATGAAATTTGGGTGTGGGTGGGCAGGAAGAACTAGGGAATTGGAGGGAGGTAAATATGATCAAAATACATTGCATGAATTGTAAGGGAACTTTTAAAAATATTAAAAATAACAATAAAAGGGCTCTCCAAAAGTCAAAAGATTTCAATTTAACATCATATTACATACTACTCAAATTCAAGTAACAAAAATAGAATAAAATAATCATTTGCTAAAAAAATCCTCTTGTTTTCTCTAAACATCAATCAAGTCCATTAGAAACAGGTGTGGTGGCATATGCTTGCAATCCTTGGACTTGGGAGACTGAGGCAGGAGGATTATGAATTCAAGGCCACCTTGAGCTATATAGCTAGATTCTGAAGTGTGTGTGTGTGTGCGTGAGTGTGTGCATGCAATGAGTTCATCAGCATTTGATTTAGTCAAAGCATTTTACCCAGATATCAAGTAAAAGTTGGTATATTAATAACATTAATCTTCATAGTTTTGTCCTCATGAGATCATTGGTGACCTTGCGATCAACTGCAAATATTTATGTGGGAAGTAGAAATGGTGAGAAAGCAGAAAGGGCTTATGTAATTTATCTCATGCCTTTCCTTATGCAATATTTATTACTCTTTTAAGAAGTTTAAGTGTGTGGGAAAGAAACAGAATGGTAGTGTGAAGATATTGAAAGACCAAGAGCAGATCTAGGAGAGGATGTGGAGTTGGAATATAATTTCATTTTTAAGTGTTTGACTTTTTTCTTTCATCTTACAGATATATATTGTGTCTAGTAGTCATAGTTGGATTAAAATGAATATGAAGATGAAGTCCTGTCCCCTTCAGCAGAACCATCCTCAATGATTTGGGGAGAGGTCTCTATCCGTTGATTTCTTGTGTATTTTCCTAATGTAAAGATGTATGCATGCTGTGCATTATATCTACTGTTCAATTTTTTCATCTCTGGTATTTAAAATTTGCATTATGAGGTCATTACCATCATAATCATGAGTAGTTATCTCCTAGAATTTAAAAATCAATTAATTTCTTAATATGTTCATATCCATCTTCCTTTCTATTCTTTATTACTCCCCTCTAATTCAACTTCCTCCTTATATTTTCCTAAGTTTTTGCTGTTGAATTCTTTAAATTTTTAAAAACTTTTTTTTAATTATTGTTAATGATGAGCATAAGTGTGAATAGTCCTTTGGTGTGAGTATGTGAGTGAGGTGCCTGGAGAGGCCAAAAGAGGGTGTCAGATCCCCTGCAACTGAAGTTACAGGCAGCTGTGACCCTTCTGACTTAGGTGGTAGGAACTGAACTCCAGCCCTATACTGGAGCAGACCTCAGTACACCTGAGCCCCTCTCCATTCAGCTACTGTCATTTTAACCAATGTTTTCTATTTGACTTACTATCACTAGTTATCCTATGCTTCTTGATACTAATGAGACATGGACAACTTACTTCACACAATATTAAACCACTCCGTAATTCCATTTTATTCTGCCTCCATAATTACTTTGATATCAGTTGCAGAAAAAATATACTGACTGCTCGCCCGCGTCTTTTGCTAACCTTACTCCAGTTATTTGTGCGTAAATAAAATTCTCGATAACCAATTTTTTTTTTAAAAAAGAATTTATGGAAAAAGTATTTTCTCAGGTTTTTTGTTGTTGTTTTGTTTGTTTCAAACTATTCGCCTGTAGCTTTTATACACGTCCTTTTTGTATCTTTTCTGACCAGATAGAAAGTTCACAACTTGGCCGGGCAGTGGTGGCGCATGCCTTTAATCCCAGCACTCAGGAGGCAGAGGCAGACAGATCTCTGGGAGTTCGAGGCCAGCCTGGTCTAGAAGAGCTAGTTCCGGGACAGGAACCAAAAGCTACGGAGAAACCCTGTCTCGAAAATCAAAAAAAAAAAAAAAAAAAAAAAAGTTTACAACTTGCATGGTTTTCATTTTTACTATTTATTAATGTAATGGTGTTTCACTGTCTTTGGCTATTTGGTACTAGGATAGAAAAAAAATATGGTCTTATTATACAATGGGGATGTATAGTAGGTATTTTTATGATAAATGCCATGACTAAAAGCAACTTGAAGAAAAACATATTTTAGTATATGGTTCCAGAGGGATAGAGTCCATCGTGGGGAGGAAGGCACAGTATGGTGTCAGAAGCAGGACGCAGACAGATCACACCTCCTCTGCACACAAGAAACAGAGAAAGGAAGAGCAGCAAGTGGGGATGGGCTATAAACTCCCAGAACCCATCCCCAGTGATGTGCTTGTCCAGTAAGGGTGTAGTTCCTGAAGGTTCCATAACCCCATTAAACAGTGCCAGCAACAGGGGACCAAGCATTCAAATACCTGAATCCATAGGAGACATTTCTCATTCCAACCCTCACAGGACTGTCTTTGCTTGTATGTGTTTCTGTTGTTATTCATTTACGGACTCTTTGGCTATCTTTAACATCCAATATTTTCAGTAAGTATATACCACAAATTTTATGGTCCCGTTTTTAATTTTCTTATGGAGAAAAATGTAGATTCAGTGCTTAATTATCTTTAAAAAATTGTCCATATCACCTTAAAATATTGATTTGCTCAATTACTTTTTTATTTTTAAGGAGTCCAAATGTGAAGATGTTCTATGAAAGTGGCCATCACTGAACCAAAAGACAGTGACCACAACCTTTGCTGGGTCCCGTGGATTGTTTCTAAATCTGCTTGGGACACTCCTTGTTTTCCTCTTTCCTAACTACTTTGTTCCTGTGGATAGCTGCTGGCGGTAACAGCTGCTCTTATATTCTCTCCAGTGGTCTTCATTTCTCTAATCCATTGCTTCTTTCCTCCTCCCTCGGTTTTCTGTCAGCTCATGTTTCAGTCTTGACTGCTGAGTGACCATTTCCCCCTGAGCTCTTATTTTTTCGGCTTTGCAGTCTTCCTTCTGCGTTGATTGTTTCATAACTCATTTTAACGGTGGGATTTTGGACAAAATTTTCAGCTACAACTTGACAATATTTTTCTGGGACTTCCTTACTGTTGGAAAGTTTGACTGCTGTTCCACACATTTTTAATAGTACTTTTGTGCGAATTCTGTGCCACTGTACTTTTATGACTCAAGGTTAAATGGATTAAGTTTCTCAGGACCAGCTCTTCGCAGTTTTCCCTGGCAGGTGGAGCTGGCAAAGTGTGAGGCAGGAAAAAGTATGTCTCACTTACATTTCTATTTTCTGATGCCAGCGAATTCCGCAGCACAGACTCACAGTAGAGGATTCCGTGCCATCTATTCCATAAAAGCCTCCTCAATGGGCAGCCCTCTGGCACCTCCTGCCACTATTCCTTGGGGTGTTCCTTCCATCTCTGCCTCTGAATTCCGCCGGCTCTGACTTTAGCAATTCTCATTTCAGTTTTTGTATCTTAGGGTGAATCCAGTTGTATCAGGAAGTTCCTCTTTGTCATTTCTTCCAGGGGTTTTGTTTCCTGAGACATTTCGTCATCACTTTGCTTATTGTCCAAATTTAAGCATGAGCTAACCTTATCCTGATACTAAAGGCAGATGAGGACACTGGTAGAAAAGCTATAGGCTACAGGTGAGATGAAAATAGATGCAGGATCCCTCAACAGTGTGCCAGTGAGGGAAATGCAGAGCACACTAACAGCAATGCACAGCCACACATGGAATTCACCTCTGACAACAGTGAAGATAAATGATCAAATGTTCAAAATGACCTTTGATAAAAGACAAAATGTGACAAAAGCATGGACATGCATACACACACATGTACACACACAGAGACACACACAGTATTTAGTTTTGAAGAGAGAAGTAAATCTAGAACATGGGTTAAAATGGATGAAACTGGAGGATGCTGTAAGAATGAAATGAACTATGTACAAAAAGACAAAACTGTAATCTTCTGTGTAGGTAATCTTATAAAGCAGAACTCAGAGAAGCACAGAGGACAGTCATCACTGCCTGGGACTACAGATGAGGGTATTGGGGAGTTAGACCAAAGATGCTCATCTAGGCTGGATGTCGACTTCTGGAGCTCTGGTGAGCATCACACTGTGTTGCGTATTTGAAATCTGCTTTCCGTGTGTACACCCCAACTGAAAGCTATGTACACTGATGTATACATTAATTTGGTGTATTGCAGTTCTCATTTTACAGTGAAAACCATCATACCACACGTCATAGATATATGACACTTTATTGTCATTTATGCAGCAATAAAAATAGATTTTTAAGAGATTCAAGATTGTTGTGTCAATAGTACCTGCCCTTTAAGATGGGACTGATGAAGATCTAAGTAGTCCCAGGGCTGCTCTGAGAAGACAGGTAGTGTGGTCTTACAGAGGAGAGATTTTGATGACTACCTTAATTGTTATCATAGAAACTTCATCCAGCAAATGATGGAAGCAGACACAGAGATCCACAGGTAGCACTGGGCTGAGCTCCAAGTGTCCAGTCAAAGAGAGGAAGGATGGCCAAGATCATGATAGGGATACCCGCAGAAACAGCTGACCTGAGCTAGTGGGAGCTCACTGACTCCAGACTGACGGTTGGGGAGCCTGTATAGACTCAAACTAAGTCCTCTGGATGTGGGTGACCGTTGTATGACTGGGGCAGCCCGTGGGGACATTGGCAATGAGACCAGGATTTATCCTTAGTGCTTTATTTGGCTTTTTGGAGCCCATTCTCTTTGGAGGGAAACCTTGCTCAGCCTAGATATAGTGGGAGAGCCTTCGTACTGCCTCAAAGTGATAAGCCAGACTTTATTGATTCCCCATGGGAAGCTTTATCCTCTCTGAGGATTGGATGAGGGTGGAGTGGGAAGGAAGGTAGAGGGAATAGGGGAGAGCAGGGGGGAACTGGGATTGATATGTAAAATGAGAAAAGATTGTTTCAAAAAATAAAATAAAAACACACAAAAAGATTTAATGTCAAAATAACTAAAATTTCATTACAAATTATGGAAAATTCACTCCTTTTGGGCTAAAGTTACGGAGGTGACTGGCAATAGGTGTTGCAACAGAGATTTGAAATCAGCTGCCTTGGGATAAGTAAGAACTTTAACAAATTATAAATCAGACTAAAGGAGAAAACCTGAGGGCAAAACAGTATCAAAGGGTAAGAATTAAGTTACTGTAATAGCAGAGGATTGGAGAGATGGCTCAACTCTTAAAAGTGCTTGCAGCTCTTGCAGAGAACCCAGGTTTGATTTCCAGCACCCATATGACAGCTCCCAACTATACAAATCCAGGTCCAGGGACAAGATGTTTTCTTTGGCCTTATGGGCACTGCATGCACCTGGTGCTCTTCTATGCTGGCAAACACACTTATACATAAAACATAAATAAATGAGTTATATTTTTAAAAGATGGCATATAACAGAAAAGAATAAAAAGAGATAAGTTAGTGTTCATGGGAAGAAGACAGAGTGCACAGTATTTAAGGATGCTAATTTGAAATGACATCACAGGGCTTGCCAGTGTCTTAGGAATCTATCTGTAACGACAGCCCTCGCCGTGAACATTTAGTCCTTCACATTTGTTTCAACCAGAGCAGACATTAATGCATCTCACCAAATGTAGGGGCAAATTAGCTACCTCCAACTTTCATAGTTAGAATGTCCATGTAACTATTAGCAGAAAGTCCTAAGTGATCCATAAAATATTATGGCACATGGTGTTGAATTCACTACTTAGTTGAGAGATCAGATGTATTTCAATATCAAAATAACATCAGGGACACAGGCATTTAGGGACAAATGAATCGCTTCACGTGAAAACTGTAGTCCAGGCCTTTTCAGTTTAATAATCTTAACCTGACTTAAGCTGAATAGGACCAAAGTGTTCCATGTCTGTCAGTCAACAAATACTGATTTTAGTGTGTTGAGCTGTGTGTGTCCGTGTCCGTGTGTGTGTGTGTGTGTGTGTGAGAGAGAGAGAGAGACAGAGAGACAGAGAGACAGAGAGAGAGAGAGTTTATGACACAGTTTCTAAGTATGTTTCAGCTTTTCATTCTGAAATTGTGCAAGTTTTCATTCAATAATATATATTTTATATACACTGTAATGAAATTGTTAGCTTTGCATTCCTAAAATATCCCAAATCAGACAGTACAAAGTGAAGCAGTGCCAGCACGTCTGAACCATAAACCAACTCAGAGAGAGGAGAAGCAGAATATTCTGTAGAAAAATAACTCCCACACAACAGCGGCACAAGCTCCCAAACCACCAAGGCCATTATCTACACGATCTCTACCACCACGACCACCACCACCACCGTTATCTTCACCACCCCACCCTACCACCACCACACCAACACCACCACCACCACCGCTATCTTCACCACCCCACCCTACCACCACCACACCACCACCACCACCTCCACTATCTTCACCCCCCCACCCTACCACCACCACACCACCACCACCACCGCTATCTTCACCACCCCACCCTACCACCACCACACCACCACCACCTCCACTGAAACAAAAACCAAGCCACCTAAACATAGGGCTGGTAGGCTTCTGTGAGTAAGGGCATTTGCTGCCAAGCCATACAACCAGAATTCAATTCCCAGGACCCACACAATGAAAGAAGAAAATTGATTCGAGCCCACTCAGACTCGAGCTGTCTGCCCTCTGACCTCTATAGAGTTACTCAAGTGCATGCACATCCACAAACACCCATGGTTACAAAAATACAAAATAAATAAAAACTGTTCACAAAAATGCTAATACACTCAAAAACTGAGCAACGCACATAGAGAAAGTGCTGACAAGGGAAAGATTTAGAAGCGCACTGCATCTTTGTCAGAAAAAAATCTAGGATCTGGTGCTAAGAACAATTCAAATTAAACTCTTAAATGAAGGACTCAATTACTTAAAGTGATATAAACCCTTATAAGTGTTTCGCTTGTTAGGTAACAGATAAACATTTCACCTACTTGATGTTCCTTTGTCTTAACCATGTCATGACCCAGGTTCAAGAGAAGAGATTCATCATTAACAACTTGTTCACTCTTAGCTTCCAATAACTCTGGCATAATACAGAAAGTATAAGTCCAAATCCACTGTCTTCCAAATAGAATCACTTTGATGACAAATTTTTAGAAGGCAAAGCTCTGCTTTTTCTCTCTTGCATTAATCAAACATGTCAAAGTTGTAGAAGAATGGCATCTTATGCTAATAGCTAATGCCATGGTGTAATATTGCTTCATGAACAACAGATATATGACCATGAAAAGTCAAAGTCTAGGCATGGTGCATGCATTTAACTCCATTGCTGAGTAGGTGGATACCAAAAGCAATATAAATGGCTCCTAAGAATGACACTTTAGGTTGTATTCTGGCTTCTGTGTGTAATTCTTGGGCATACACAAACAAGCACACACACAAACAGAGAGAGAGAGAGAGAGAGAGAGAGAGAGAGAGAGAGAGAGAGAGAGAACAACAGGCTGGCTCCTGGATCTTGTGACTATTTGTTTATTGCTGTTGTTTTGTTATATACCTGTCTAGAAAACACAGGAAAATGGTAAGCATACTGATGTACTTATTGGACCACATATCTTTTCCCACACTCCGTACATTATTATTTCTGAAAATACCTGACATCGAAAGTTATGTAGAGTTTTAAAAGTGAGGAGATAATGGCAATAGAGGCAGGATTTTAAGACATCTGTAGCATTTTATTCTTGCTTAAGAAAACAATGGAAATCAAATCAAAGTAATTTCTGCCTCTCTGAGAGGCAATTTAACAGCTTGACTGTATGGGAAATTGTGGGTTTACAGGGAAATATTTCGGATTCATACATTACCAGGAAGTTACCCAAGGTAGTCCTCAAAACATCTTATATACTGTTTTGCATAGCACTTGTGTTGCTTAAAACAGGTTGATTTAAAAAGGAGAGAGAGAAGTTTTCATATTCTCCATGGAAAAAAGCAGTGTAGGGAGATTACATGTAATACACGAGATGTGCAGCGAGAAACAGTTTGGGAGCTTTTAGGATGCCATTATTCACTATTCACATACATACATTTTCTCCACCACTTGAAACAGGTTTTGTGCATTTGTGAGTCATAGAAAATATTTATTCAATAAATAAAAGCTTTAGTGGCATAATAAAGCACCACCACCTACGTTATGAAAAATGTAGATTATGGAAAACAAGAAAGAGAAAAGAAAGGCAATGCAGAAAAGTCACTTGTCTTGTCAGCCTGGTTTTCCAGCATAGACTCCAGAGCCACATTTCTGAACCCTGATTCTGCCACCCTTTCTATCTATCAATGGCAAGGCAGGACAACTATTTAATCCATTTTCTTTGTCCATTATAAAGGAAATGCTAATAGCACCTACTTGATTTGGCTGTCATAAGGGTGAAATGTACAAGCTATTCTAAGTACATAAGTAAAGGCGAAGTAAACATTCGTTCCCATTGTCATGGTGTTACCAACAAATGCCGTGGTGGGATAAGCCTAAGGAACAAGTGGTTCAGCCCCAATTTACTGTTTCTAAATTGCAGGAAGCTGCAAGGAGCTAGCAATTTTGTCTCTGACAGGTAACAAATAATAAAAACCTAAGTTAGCACATTAACTACTAAAATGCATGTTAATTAGTAGTAAATGACTAACTAAAATATATTACTATAGTAGGTATTTTAATAATTAACACATGCAAGTAATCACTGTTTTTTCTTGGTTGTTATGTTTCACTGCTTTACTTTTTTATTATTCAATATATTCACATTTTACACTTTTGCAGTAAGAATTTGAGTGTCTCATTCCTCGTCACAGAAAAAAAAAAATCCCTGAGTCAACATTTCTGAACCCACAGGTTGAGGCAAGTGATTCACCCGAAAGTAACACCTGAAACTGGTGAGGAGACTCTCTTGACATGTTAGCCTGGTCACATGTCAGGATGCATGTATGAAAGAGAGAAGGGAAGGCCTCCTTGAGTGAATGAAGGTGGAAGGAGGGCATCCTAGTTAGGAATTCTATTGCTGTGATTGAACACCATGACCAAAAAGCAAGTTGAGAAAGAACAGGTTTATGCGACCTTATACTTTCATGTTGTACTTCATCACTGAAGCAAGTCAGGTCAGGAACTCAAAGAAGGCAGGAACCTGGGGGCTGGAGCTGATGCAAAGGCCACGGAGGAGTGCTGATTACAGGCTTGCACCCTGTGCTTTGCTTAGCTTGCTCTCTTATAGCACCCAGGGCCACCAGCCATCAATCATTAATTAAGAAAATATCCTACCGCCAGCCTACAACTTGATCTTATACAGGTGTTTTCTGAATTGAGTTCCTCTCTTCTCTGATGACTTTAGCTTGTGTCAAGTTGACATAAAACTACCAAATGCAGGTGTCTATATAGTGGCAGATTGGGAATCTTGTCTGGCTGTTTCTATTTTCTGCTTCTGATGCAACAGATTCTTAAGACAATCAAAAATTGCAGAAGAGTCCCCAAAACATGAGTTCGCATTCATCAACCTATGAAATCCAATCATCAGTTCCATGGGAATTACAGCCATGACTTTATGGATAGGGTGAACTCCTATCTGTGGCAGGTTAGAAATATGTGAGGAGCCCCAGCCTACAGAAACCACATACTGACTGGAAGAAGCTGGTCACTCTGGGAGGAATAGAACACGACACTAGCTTAGCATGGGGTTCCTTTTGATCCAAAATGAACCATTCAGACTCATAAGGTTACACAAGTCAAATGCATGTCAGGAGTTGAATGCCATGGCCTGTCTTTGTCTGTGCAAATACGAGCCACATCTCCCAATCCCACGCATTTTCTTTGGATGCAGAATGGTACACGTTCTGGGCTGAACATTTGAGTTCAGCCAAATTCATACGCTCAACTCTGTTTCCCAATGTGACGGCATTTGGTCAAATGAGGAGATAATGCTTGTTAAAAAGATGGTCTGAAGAGATGGTTCTGCATTTATTAATCCTGGGGTCCTTCTAAAGAGAGGTGGTAACACTCAAGTCCCTTTCCACCATGGGAGGACTCTGAAAAGCAAGGCTTCTCTGTTAGGCAGAGGTAGAATCAGCCAGCACCTTGATTTCAGACTTATTAGCCATGAGATCTTTAACATGAGTTTCTGTTATTCATGGCATCCTAGGCTGGCAGTATAGTGAACACACAGGTGGCAAACCAGACAGTGGGAACTCAATGTTCGTAGCTACAAGCTGTATGACCCTGGCAAAGGTATATAATTCTATGAGTTCTGTTTGTCTGTAAAATGTAGAATATGATCTTTTCCATGTAGAATATTACAAACATTAACTGAGATCCTGTTTGTCAAACACCTGGCCCAGTGCAGATATTCATTTGTGATAAACCACCTCTAATGCATCTATCAGAAAGTTGAATAAAAACGACATATTCTATGAACACAGGGAGCAAATTCTCAATGCTGTGGAGAAATCCCAAGACTGTGCACTCTTACTAAAGGAATTTTATGAATGGGCCTCATGTGGTGGCAGGAGTCATAACTGGCATTTTCATGTATGAGAACTTAACTGTGGAAATGATTGAAGTCTTGATTAGAGTCTCTAGAAAATGAATGTGATCCACTCCCCCATAAAAGGGTGTGAGTCAACTGCTTTCCTACTTGTGTAGCAAACACTGTTAGCTATCTCAGAAGGTGACGGTGATGATTAGTTGGGTACTTCTCATATAACCCTGGGCCTTCCAAATTTAAAAAGTATTGTCTTGCCACATTGCCCTGGAATTATTTTGCGGTGGAGAATTAAAGGGGATTGGGGAGGGGTTGTCAACTGAAAGCCAAGTAGGAATAAATTGTCACCAGGACGTGGGTTGAATGTGCTTTTGGCCTTTTCCCTTGAGTATGCATGGAGTGACACATTCATCTCGCACAGGTCAGAGACAGGCTGCCGGCTTCTGCCCAGGCTGTCCTCTGCTCTGGACCAGACAGCCCCTCTCATTTCATACGTCTTTTCAGAATAACTTTAGTTCATTGATTTTTTTTAAGTCTGTCCCAGAAAATCTTGTCTCTTGCACTGGATGTCTCCCTCCCCCGACGTGGATCCTTTAAGAGGCAAAGGAAACCCTTTCTCTTCCTGATACTATTTCCAAAATACCATTTTTATAAATGAGAAGCAAGAGGAATGAGATGGCGAATAAAGTCTTGTGTGCACACGTCGATAGAAAAGCTTAGTAAAACAGGACCCCACATCTCCAAGAGTTGTGCTCATTGAGTGCGTACTGTCAATGACACTGGGTTGAACGTCCCTGTGGGTTACTAACATGGTCCTAGGAGGTAGGAATATTGTTATTGCCATTCTAAGGCAATGGGTAGAAACTTGGAGAGGTGAAGTGGGCAGGTAGTGATGCTCATCTGAACGCAGGCAGACGGGACACAGAACACAGAAATCGAGCTGTAACTAGCCAGCAAATCACATCTTCTTCATCTAAGTCTTCTTTTTTGGGCATTTAGAAGATGAACCTCTCAGTAAGTTGCTTTACATCAAACAACACATGTAGCATGTCCTATCTATATGTCAGACAGTTTTTATGGAACTTATTTTACACATTAATATTAGGCAATTAAATAGGAAGATCTAATTTGAAATGTTTGAGGCTGTTTTATGGTTCAAAACATTTTACCATGTTTCCTTTGACACCATTCACAATAACCATGTAAGGAAACCAGCTTATGTGCCCACTAGTGGGTAAAAGAATAAAAAAAATGTGGCAAATGTATTCACCAGGCATTATTCAATCTGATGAAGAATAGAATGGTTGGTAACAGGAAAGTGGATAAGAGTGAGATTACCTTGTTAAGGAAGCTAAACTAGACTCAGAAAGAGAATCATGACATTTTCTCTCATATACAAAATATATGAGAGAGAGAGAGAGAGAGAGAGAGAGAGAGAGAGAGAGAAAGGGGAAGTGATGGATAAGTGGATAACAAGTGAAGGACTGGCAAAGAATCTTATATGTACATGAGAAAATGTCAGAGTAAAGACCACTATGTTATAAAATTTATATGGAACATATTTACATATGCAAACAAAATGATAATGTAGAAATCAAACAAGCCCTCAAACGACATTTTACCTTCACCCAATATTTTCCATAGTATGAGGAGGTTATGAGAAATGTATACAAAATTCAAATACCAGGCAGGAACTAGGAAGCAAGTGCTGCTTGTACATGACAGCTGAGTCTTTCCATCTCAATTAACGTACACCTTTGTCTCCTAGGTGATCCTAGATCCTGTCTGATGGAGGTGGGTCTTGTATTAATCTGTTGCTTTCATTGGTTAATTAATAAAGAAACTGCCTAGGCCCATTTGATAGGCCAACCCTTAGGTGGGTGGAGTAAATAGAACAGAATGCTGGGAGAAAGAAGCCGAGTCAGTGAGTCACCATGATTCTCCCATTCCAGACAGATGCAGGTTAAGATTTTTCCTGGTAAACCAGCTCGTGGTACTACACAGAATATGAGAAATGGGTTAGGTCAATATGTAAGAGCTAGCCAATAAGAGGCTGGAACTAATGGGCCAGGCAGCAATTAAAAGATACAGTTTCCATGTAATTATTTCTGGTATAAAGCTAGCTATGCGGGCGGCCGGGTGCTAGGAACTTAGTCCGCCGCTCTTATTACAACAGAGTGGCACCCAACGTGCTAATGAACTCCACATAAAACCTGAGAGGGCTTAAAAAGGACACAGAGAGAATTTAAGACAGCTTTTTGCTGTTTGTGGGTTGTGTGCTGCAAAGAAATTGTCCTGACTCAGCAACAGGAAAAAACTGACTGTTTTAAAATGCCGGCTTTCTGGGCTGTGCCGCCATCGTGATCTCTGTCTGGCTCCTGCTGGAGACAGAGCTTTTGAATGGAGCATTTGGAGTAAAGTGCTATGGCTTGCTTGATGGCAATGTGGACTGCTGTGTGTCTGGAACTGCGTGTGGCTCAGGGGCACCAAATGGCTCTGATGCAGGAGCGGCTCAGCTCTGCCATGGTGAACTGTGCTGGTCTCAGGCAGGAACTACCGTAATTACCATAATAACAGCGCAGTTAAGGTTTCCACTGGGCAGGACACAGGCGGTACCATATTATCTGTATATGGTGCAACTTAAGTTTTTAAGAAGTGCTTAACATTTTAAGAAATGCTCCTGGATAGTAAAAAAATTACAGATTCACAATAGAACTGATTCAGACATGTTGGATGAATGTACGTAGGCTTGAGAGAGAGAAAAAAATATATATAAAGAATAAAGTTAATGTCTTAAAAAAAGGGTAAAGTCTTTAAAGAGACAGAGTACAGATAGTTATAGATTAAAAGAAATAAAGAAAAATAAGCCACGTAAAAATGGAAAATTCACAGAGAGTCTGGATTATGTACATTGTGTTTTCTTTAAAATTTTTGACTATAAAGGAGCTAAGGACAGAAAGACATTTCATTACATGGGCTGCCAAGCTAAACCAGAATGGATATACGGGTATTATGATTTCAGAATTTGGGACTAAGGATATGATGCTTTGGAGAGGGTCTTCTTTTGTTTTCACAGAGGATGTGACCCTGTGGATTTCTTCTATCCCAATATGGTATGATAGACCACGCCCTCCTGAAAGGTTACTGTGAACACCCTCAAAAAATTACTTCACTCAACTGCCAACTGAGATGACCCTGGCACAGAGATTATACCATGAAAGACCTAATTAACGACGCCCCCATTCAGCAGGAAGCAGTTTGGAGAGAAAAAACTGCGCCCATGTTTCCAAATATGGTTTATAAATGTTCTTTTACATTTAAAGGGGGATATGGTATAGATATAAATAATTTGCATTGGTATGGATTATAAGGTCAATTTTGTTATGTGTATATGTATTTCTGATCTTGATTAAGGTATTGTGATTGTGTAGTTCATTTAAAAATATAATGTATAATTAAGAAATATAGGTTAATGGATAATCATCAATAGTTAAGCTTGTAGTCATGTTAGATTTTCTAGATATATAGAGATATATATTTCAGTTAGATAGACATTCTTCTCTTCATATCTTTCAAAGACTGCAGAATATGGCATTTAAAAAATTTTAATAACTTAGGACTTTTCATGACAATGAGACACGTCTGCTCCTGGCAGCACCAATCTACTTCAAGAGGATGATGGGCATCGAAGAGGCTCCTTATGGAGTTTGATAGCCATTTGGGCATGAAACTGCTCATGCCTGGACTGTTGCATAAACTGGACACAAAGAACCCGCATAAAAAGAACTGCTGAACTTGCCTAAAGGTGAGATGGTCTTTTGGGGTTCCTGATTCATGAGTCTATGAGACATTCTGCAGGACACAGCAGAAAGTGACTGAACTGTCTTTGAAATTTTCCTGCTTCATGGAAATGTCTGCTGAAAACTATGGGCCTGTAGGCTGAAGATGGATGTCCCAACGGTACAGAGGAACTTTGGGTGACTGTCCAGGCAGCAAGATGTCTCTGTCATTTCTAGAGTTTTCTTATTTCTTGTTTACTTAGGTAATATTATATCCTTCTGGAGTCTTTGATGGAGTTGAAGAATAAATAGATAGTTATAGTTTTCCTTAGTTATGATAAAAGATAAAGTAGATATAAATATTGTAACTGTAATTCTTGCTTGATCACTGTTTTGTTATATGTAATTTTACTATGTTAAAGTTAAAGTCTTTCTTTTTTGTTTAAACAGAAAAAGGGGAAATGATGGAGGTGGGTCTTGTATTAATCTGTTGCTTTCATTGGTTAATTAATAAAGAAACTGCCTAGGCCCATTTGATAGGCCAACCCTTAGGTGGGTGGAGTAACACCCAGAACAGAATGCTGGGAGAAAGAAGCCAAGTCAGTGAGTCGCCATGATTCTCCCATTCCAGACAGATGCAGGTTAAGATCTTTCCTTGTAAGCCACCTCGTGGTACTACACAGAATATGAGAAATGGGTTAGATCAATATGTAAGAGCTAGCCAATAAGAGGCTGGAACTAATGGGCCAGGCAGTGATTAAAAGAATACAGTTTCCGTGTAATTATTTTGGGTAAAGCCATGAGGGCAGCCGGGTGCCAGGGACGCAGCCCTGCCGCTCATATTACAACACCTGTCAACTTGACAATCAATATCAACCCTCACTCTCCGCAATTAGCTCTATTAGGCAAAGCTCAAGCGACGTGCATGCATCGGGGAGTGGCTGTGGAGACAATGAAGATAATTCTTTCTCCCAAAGCTTGCAGGGTCATTTGTGGTAGTAGACGGCGCATAAATCACTCACCCAAGAGGAAAACTAAATGTGTCCATGAGTCTGGATTATCCTGAGGTAGAGGAGTGATTCTGCCTAATGAAGAATTAAACCCAAGAAAAATACTTTGAAGACCGTGTCTTAGATCTTCAACACGCAGAGACAGCAGGGCAGAGCTGCTTGTTAATATTGGTAGCTTTCCACAGTGCTCCGGGCTTAAGTGAGATATTGGCCTTATTATTTGCAAGGTAGGGCCCTGTTGAGTGTGCCACAGCACACAAGCCATGAGGATTTGTCTCAGCGGTGATAATGATGACACATGTCCCTGAGTGAGCACTATTTGTGGGTGAGGAGGGACTATCACTGTCATCATTTCTTCCTCATCAAAGGCTTACTACAAGCTGTCATTTGGAGTAGTGATTGAGCCCCACCCCAATCCTGCCAGGGCCAAATCACATATCAGAGATGAGTGAAAACTCTCCCTAGGGGGCCTCAAGCCAGTAAAGAGCTTTGATGCATTTCAGGCTGACAATGTGATTTTCAGCTCTTCTCCATGATGCCTCGCAGCCACTTCAGATCTTTGTCATATGCCAGCCCAGTAGGGACAAGTTGACTGTGGTCTCTTTATCTCTTTCTCTGGAAAGCTCAAATATTAGCCCCCCTGGAATATTTTCTGAGATTTTTTTTTGAATATCCATTGGCATGAGGGGAAGGGCAAAGGCTAAAAACAGCATCACCTTGGGTAATTCTAATTGAATGAAGAATCTGGCCCTACACGGTTGGCAATTTAAAAGTTCGAGTGTGTTGATAATAAACAAGCATCAGATAGTTTTGCATTTGTTGTAAGGACATTACATATGTTGTCTCATTAGCAGTTGTGTAGAAAGTGCTATAATTGTGTTTATTACACATTTGTAGTGCTACAACTAAGTCTCTAGGACATGAAGGTGGCAAACAGTGGAGAGAATTTTGAAATTAGGTATTCTGGAGGGCTATATACACTCTCAGGCTCTTTGCAATGTCTGCAGGCCTCAAACATTGCAGAAATTGGATTTTTTTCCTTTCTTTTTTTTTTTTGCCGCTGAGTTGATGGTATCCCAATTTCTTAAAAGGGTTTTAATTAGACTCTGAATTCTTATCATGCCTTCTGTGATATACCACTTACCGCAGCGTAGGCATATTTGGGGACTCTCGTGTTGAAATATGGGGTCTGGCCTTATTATGGCATGATTACTCATATTCTATATAAAGGCAGCTCTGTGCCTGCATAGATGTTGTCTGTGTGTGAGAGGCTGTCTAAAAAAGTTTTATTATTGCAGCATGCCGCTGACAAGTAATGCACTGTTGCCATCTATTGTAACAGAGAGTAAGCTGATTTACTGCAAAGGATAGCGAGTTCAAAGTCACTACACTGTTGGGGACTGCAATTTACTCTTCCCCTATGTTTTTCAGGTCTATCTCTCAGGAGCCTTAGTCTCATAGGCATGTATGTAACTTGCTGAAAGCCAAATCTCGTTCAGTCTAGAGTCATGAACCCTCTTGGCTGGTGATGAGCCCAAGGAAAATGAGGAATCATTTGACTTAGTTGATTTAAACTGAACTATAATAGATGGCATTGGTGCCATCTATTATAGAAGCAACACTATGCAGATCTAATGCCAACAGCACTGAGTAGCAAGGCTGCCACTGAGCCCCTTATGGCCTCACAGCTTGACAGTGAAGGAAATGCCTGCTCATCCTTTCAAGCTGACACCATCTCCTCCTCCCCCGGGAGAAGCAAATAATGGCTTGGTGGTGCGAAAGGACTGTCTCCTGCACCCCTTTGCCTCCCTGTCTTCTCAGTTGATCAAACAATCTTGGGGGGAGCATGATATTGACTCCGTTTCCTGCTGGTCTTCAGTAGACTTGTGATCTACTGATCAGTGTTGAGATCATTCACGGGAGCAGCCAGCATCCTGGGTCTTCTTGTTTCTGAGCTGTCATGGACCAGGCCTGGGTATACTGTTCATCCCTGGAAGTCACATCAAGGCTTTTATCTCTTTCTTTATTCTGTTAGGAGCCATTCAAGTCTCACCATTCAGGCAAGTCTGACAGTGTCAGTTATTCTAGGAAATTGGCCTAGGTATGTACTGAACCCCCTTGGCTTGCTCTCTTTGCCCTGATTCTGGTATAGCACATCACTTTCGTTTGGTATCAGTTCATTCTATTGGCTTCCATGGGTTTGATGCTTGCTTGGTGATAGTAAGAAATCCCTATAGAGACTGCAGATCCTCCTGGCTGATTTAGTCTTGATATTTCAGTTTCCTCTTTGTTCATCCTGTGCTTCCTACAGCTAATTAGATTGATTCAGATATTTAGTAGAAACCCCCACTGTGGTCTTATAGTCAGCTGGAAACATAGAAACTGTAAAGAAATATAGTTATGCTTTGGTGAGGCAGTATGAAGGTGATGAGAACAAAATTTCTGTTTGTGCAATCCTAGCTGAGAGATACAGCAGACATTGTGGACTCTCAGGCATCTAGTACCTACATTTTCTTATGGATAGTTTATCTTTATCACCATTTCTTTTTTTTTTTTGTGCAGCTCAAACTCAACCGATATTGCTAAGTGCAAAGAATATGGCAACTCTAGAGTGTCAAAGAAAAACATGACATTATCTTGGTTCTCATTGATCTTCTGGGGTTAAGTGTAATCTTTAGGCACTTTCAATAGATTGTTTCATTGAGATAGTCAAGTTTGCATGGAATGCAAAGGGGATTTGGGAATATTTTCTGGAGAGACACTACCTTTGCCCATGTAAGTAAAGCCAAAGGGAATATTAGCAGAACAAAGAAACAAACAGAGTAAATTATGGAGAATGAACTCGAGTGATGCCAATTCCAAGAGAGTGTTATTAGTAGAAGATAAAGTGGGCAGCAGAAGGATGTTCAGTGTGTTATGAATGGACCAGCACTGAGTATCACTTCTTCAGAAACCAAGAAGGATGCTGTGAGCTTCGATATGTTCTTGTGCCCAGGAACTTAGGGTCAGGTGCCTGGTGGTACCACTGAATTACTCTCGATGTCTCTGTTCGGTGTCGCAGAAAACTTCAGAAAATCCTAGCCCTAATAATACAGGTATGCCAAGGAAATACACGTCTGAAAACTAATTGTGCACATTTTTCTAGGCAAGGCTGCCTTCAGCTTTGGCAAAGGATATCTGCTCTAGTTCTGGGAACAGCTGAGAGGCCTGTGAAGCTCCAGTTCACAAATCTACACTGCCTAATTGGTTGTGGGCCTACTTCACTTGATTTGGCCAGCATGAAGATGAATCCACTGCCCACTGTGAGTCCCAAAGGAGCCTGCATCATCCTCATCATCCTCTCTTTCTCTCCCCGTGTGTGTGTGTGTGTGTTTGTGTGTGTGTGTGTGTGTGTGTGAGAGAGAGAGAGAGAGAGAGAGAGAGAGAGAGAAGGATGGGGGGGGTCTGTGCTTTCTAGAACAGTATCTCATTCGTCTCTTATGAAGGATTAAGGAACAGTGGGGAAAAAGATCCACAAAAGATGAATATCTAAACTTTGTAACATCACACCTAGCAAGCAGAGAGCAAACTTTTGAAGAGCATTTCAGAGCTCCACAAGACCCATCTGTCATTCTGTGCTCTCAACAGGGCAAACCCTCAGTCAATTTAGTATTATGATCACCATGCAGGAAAGTATAACAGCCTCTTCTAATGAAATAATCCTTTCTTCCTGCTCTAATCAGCTGATTGGACTCTCTTCTAGGATTAAATAATAATGGTCATATAATCTAATATGGCAAAAAGGAAATCAGTAATGTATCTAGATAATGAAGAGTTATTACTCAAACCACTGCATAATTTTCTTTCTGCTCTGCCTTACACAGATCTGGAATTTTAATATGTATATGCAGGGAAACATACTAGATGGAATTTTGAAGTTAGCAAAAAAAAATCTGATAAATAAAGTGTATGCCTTGCTAAACTATCTTAAGTTCCTATGTGTCAAGGGAAACAGTAACCTCATAGAACTTAAGAGACTTTCTTAGGAGACAGATGGTCAGAAATACCAGCTCATGGAGAATTTTCTCTCTGCCCTATTCCTGGAATACTAGATTATATTCTAATTTGGATATTAACCACATGGATTCCAATATAGAGCTGCTCTGTTATTAGTTGATGTTGTTTCTTTATTGCCTTTTAACGCTTCCTTTTCTGGTTGTGAAACAGTTTGCATAGCATGAGAGATGTATATGAACTTATGGAGAGAACAATTCACTGTTCATCTCATAGCTATGACAACTAAGAAGCTATGAAGAGTGGGTGCAATCAGCCCACTCTTCTCAGTGATGGTTGCTTTACCTACCAAATAGGAGTTGTAGTATCTATTTTACTGGATGTTATTGCTATTGTGAAAAAAGAAATACAGTGAGTAAGTTTATAATATTTCACTAATAACACATAGTGTAGTTTGAATGTGAAATCTCCACCATAGATTTTGAATAATTTGGTTCCCAGAAGGTGTCACAGTTTGGAAAGGCTACATTTTTTTCTGAGAATTAAAGAGATATAGGTGTTTAGGTAGTGAAATCTAATATGTGATAGGTACCAGCGCTCACTCCTTTGAGTTTTTATTGGAATCTGACAAGGCCAGTGTGATGTGAGGGATGGGAGCCGAGGAGGGGACTTCATGGGGCTGTATCTATTTGAAGTGTAGGGAGCCCAGCTAAGATCTTGGTTTTTGGTAAATGATTGTCAATTAGTTTGATATTATATCCAAAGTGATATTTATTTATCATTTTATCATATATTTATCATTATTTTTATCATACATTATTTATCACACATTTATATGATAAATCATTCAGTCCTGCAATGTCCAGGAGATTAGTCAGTCCTGTACACTTAATCCTTAAAAGTGGTTTCCTCGGGAAGAAGCTGGAGAATGATCCAACTAAAGGTGTGTCACCAAACAAGGGCTCCAGGCTCACCCACATTGTCCCATGAATCTGAACACTTTTCACACCAGCTCCACAAAAATATTGCTTGATCTCCAAATCAATCTCACAATTTCCTGAAAAACTAATGTGAAGGCCCAGAGTAATTTGCCTTTTGTCTACATTTTTGGTATAAACCTTAACACCATTGACTCTAAGGGGTTGTTGACCCACATTTACTTTTGTGAAGCAGAAGGTGCTGAGGGGGGCGTTTGCTCCCCACACAGTTCATTCTAAGGTGTCTGGAAAGAGTTTCTCTGTAAATTGACAAATAAAGGGCCACGTGTGTTTTACCATCTCATTTAGCCATTCTACTTTTTCGGTGTCTGGAAAATGAACCCAGGCAGGTAGATTACAGGCATGTACCCCCAGGTGCACAGCTTACCCCTTGTTTTCCAACAGCACCAGCGCGACACAGGCGGTTGGCCACAAGGCATGGCACCAGACCAGAAACCCAAGCACCAGCAGCACCCAACTGAAGATCAACCCCATGTAGCCAAGGGCAGACACTGCTAGCAGCATCATGAAGCTGTGACCACTGCTACATCCACCCACCAGCTACCAGGAGTCAAAGAGGACCGACCAGGAGCTGTGAGAACACAATACAGCTGCCAGCTTTAGCTTCTCTCTCTGCAGGCCAGGCCAAGCTCCCACAGCATGGAGCACCCACCAAAGTCCCAGCAGGTGCCACAGAAGCAGCAGGTGTCCTGGAAGGCTCTAGCAGACTTGGACACCTTGGGCAGGCCAGACCGAGGGACTGGAACCCCAGCTTTACCAGCGACGCGCTGCCATTACTGGACTGACTGCCGAAGCCCAAGGTGGGACCCAGGCCTCCCTCCATGCAGTACTGCAAGGTCTGCGGTGTCAGCTGCACAGGGCCACAGACCGATCCGGACCACATAGAAGGACCTGAGCAGCTTAGATGATAGACACACAGTCCGACAGAGATCCCAGAGGGGCCCAGAGCCTTCACTGCGGCCTGGTTGCACACCAGGCTAGGGAAGCCTATTACTTCTGTGCCCACACCTCAGAGTGTTATCGGCACCAGCCTCCAGGCTCTCATCTCCCATGCCTCCATGCAGTTCACTTCTCTCTGCTGAGGCGAAGGTGGCACTTCCACAGATGACAGGTAACGCCACCCCGCCTGTCAGCAACCCTCTGAGGTGGACAGCAGGGGATCAGCAGTCAACAGGGGTGGGAAATTGTATCGGACCCTTATGTCTAGCCACAGCCATATGCCCAACGGTGTCTCTAGACGAGGGTCGGCGTACAGAAGCCGAGTCTTGGTTACACGCCACATTCTTGGGTGTCAGTGCTTATATGGAGATGCTGGGCGCAAAAAACCAAACCAAAACAAAACAACAAAAACGTGCCTTCCTAACCAAATGAACAAACATGACTGACAATAGGAAAGGATCGAGGTCCCAACACTTACCCTCCAAAGGGACCCAGGGGCCTTTTCACTGAAAATACACCGTTTGGGGGCGCTGTGTAGCACTCGAGTAAGGAGAGGGTGATGAGTAGAACCTGTGCCGGCCGAAACATAAAATTGGGCAAGCTCAAAACCTGTTACAAGTCCCTGTTTCGGAAGCCAGATAGTGCTGGATCCTAATGTTGTCCTCCTGGGAAGGAGTGAAAAGGCCCGCTCTCGATGAACACAGACATAGGGAGTCAGGAAGAAGACTTACAGATAAAGACATTCTGGAGAAATTGTGTACAAATGTTTTATCTGAGGTTGGGCTTTCAGAAAAGGAACCAAGCTGAGGCAGACAAGTATGGAAGATTATATTCATTGCAATACTCTGAAGCAACACTTCTTTGTTATTTAAATGAGGCTGTTGTTGGCTCTCATTTCTGTGAACAGCCACCCAATGCCAATCTTGTCATCAGAGGTTAGAGATAAAAATGGACATCTCAGGGGGCTGGAGAGATGGCTCAGCGGATAAGAGCATTGCCTGCTCTTCCAAAGGTCCTGAGTTCAATTCCCAGCAACCACACGGTGGCTCACAACCATCTGTAATGGGGTCTGGTGCCCTCTTCTGGCCTGCAAGCATATACACAAACAGAATATTGTATACATAATAAATAAATATTTAAAAAAAATGGACATCTCAGCAGCGCGGCGGTGGTGGCGCACGCCTTTAATCCCAGCACTTGGGAGGCAGAGGCAGACAGATCCTTGTGAGTTTAAGGCCAGCCTGGTCTACAGCAGCTAGTTCCAGGACAGTTAGGACTGTTGCACAGAGAAACCCTGACACACAGACACACACTCACAAAAGAATGGACAACTTCAAAAATCGACCTTTCAAGTAAATTTTAAAAACAAAACAAAAACAACAACAAAAACCCCTTGTTTCATGATGGTATTTCTTCCAGTGACCCTGAGTAAAAATAGACACTTCATGTTAAATTTTAATTCACTGCAAGCTGTTTACTATGTCTAGCATGAATGCCGGCCAAGGAGTGGAGGGCGGGAGCTGGTGGTGAACTGCCTCTCTGGAGAAGCGGTGAGAATTAATCTTATTCAGCCCCTGTGGTGAGATTAAAGCAGAGTTGAACACTGCAATAATGAAATGCGAAGGAGAAGACAAAGCTGTAGGCGCGACAGCAGAGCTAGAAGCCGGAAGCCTTCGTCAGGGAAGGCTAGAACCCTGTAGAGAGATAAGGGAAACGGGTTAATAAAAAGCAGACCCAAGGGTCAGGGGGTGGACAAAACCCTCAATCCAGACCATTTTCCAAAGGGCTGCAGCAGCTTTGCGATGCCCAAGGCTTCTCTGGCGACTGTGAACTGGATGGGATGCCAAACACACACAGCCTCAACCTTTCTGCTGTCTAAGGAGCACCTGATGCCCAATAAACTGGAGAGAGCCTTCAGGAACAAGACTTGTATGCCTCATAGCCAGGCAAAGTCTATCACCTAAGCACTTCACATTACCTTCTGACGAGAACCTGAAGCTTGGGGACTGGACCTGTGGGTACAGCCTATGGGTAAATAGTCATTGTTTGGATGACAAGGGTGATCTCCTGATGAATGTTTCAGGTCCTTCTGGTGTCAAAGGTCATCAGATCTTTTCTCAGACATAGGGCAGTGCTTATAGCGCATATTATATATGTACTAATTTCTCAGCTATGCCAGCCTCAACAGAAATATAGTCACAAGTTACTCAAGTCTATAAATTTACCTGATGAACAACTTGCAGCATCAACTCCAGAATTTGTTGCTGTAATACGTTCAGGAAAAAATCTTTAATTTCAGTCCTACCGAAATGGATGATTCCATGGCATAGGTAGGTCAGGGGTTAGAAGTACTCTCTGAAAAGAGCCAGAGAGCCTAGAATTTTGACTGTGTAAGACAGATGGCCTTTGTCGAAGTGACTGAACTCCATCAAATGTGCATGGAGGGAGTCAGAGACATGTAAACAAGTAAGTATGGCTGTGTTTGAATAGTACTTTAAACAATAGGCAGTGGACTGGGTTTCTGTAATCCCTGAGACAGAAGTACTGTGCAGAGAGGTAGACACATAAGTACTTTTCACCTTAAAACTATGCAATGGCTAGTCGTTAAGGGCACTGGTAGCTTTGCTAGAACACTCCTGTTCCATACCCAGAACCCACATGCTTAGCAATCCATCTCTAATTCCAATTTCCGGGGAGTCAGTGCTTTTTGTGGCCTCTGGGCACTGTATGTACATGATACACAGACATACATGCAGGTAAAACATTCAGAAAAATAAAATAACAATAAAACACCTTTAAGAAAACCATATATATACATAGCTGTATATGGTTTTCTTAAAGTGTGTATATGGTTATGTGTGTATATGTATATATATGTGTGTGTGTACATATATACACACATACAAACAATTACTGTTTTGTTCCTACTTTGAGTGTGTTTATCTGAGTGTGTGATTGATGTGTGTGTGCAGATGATGTGTGTATATCTATATAGATGATGTGTGGTTCAGTCTATAACATAAGTGTGTTTGAGTGTATAGTGTGTGTATATGAGAGATGTGTGCATTTGTGTGAATGTATCATATATGTGTATGTAAGTATGCTTCTGTGTGTGAATATGGGCATGTATGTGCCATATCATGCAACTAGAGATGTCTGCCCTTCACTTCCTTCTTGATTGAGACAGGGTCTCTTGTCTGGATGGATGGCTTTTGGGCTTCCTGGGTTTCTTCTGCTCTGGCTCCCATCTTGCCTCAGCAGTGTTGGGATTACAAACCTACACTGAGAAGTCAGGCACAGTGTGGGGTTGGTGCATCTTTGCCATTTGAGCCGTGTGTATTTGTAGAAGGCTTACACAAAGATGGAGTTAAGAGCTAAGATGTATTCCCTGCTCTTGTTGCTAATATATGGCAAAACTGCCAGCAGCAAGGGAAGATTTTTCATCATTTATGGTATGCTTTTAAACTCCATTCAGCTGGGTGATTAAGGGCCAGCGTCATGCTCATTTCAGGCTCTGACGTTCTGCGTTGCTGTCTTTCTTTATTTTGGCATTTTCACAAAAAGATTCTGATGATGCTTGAAGGGGAATAAAGTTCCTTCTGTTTGCCTTAGAATGAACATGAATGTACTTATTAGTTTGCAAAGGTTGTTTTACATTAACTAACTTCTATTATTACTCATGAAAATATCTCGAAACTGCTGTTAAATACTGAATTTTTTTGGAATTTAAATTTGGGAACATAAACACTGCTTTTAAGGATTTTACATATTCCTTTAAGAAGGCAAAAAGAATTCCTAGTGTCAAGCTTCCTAGATCATTCAATCTGGTTTTTTTGCTTGTTTTGAGATACTGGTAGGAAATGGATACAACAGAGATAGGATGCTTGACGGTAAGAAGGACATGAGTGGGAACAGCATCTCTATGGCTTCCCCCAGGTTTTCTTAAGCCATATGAGATCACTGATGGCTGTCATATGCTTATGAGACAGAAGAATATCTTAGAGAGCTCAGGTGTGGGACAGGGTTCTTCTTGTCCTTCTACCAGCTGATCTCATTTTGAGCTTGAAAGCCATCTTTTCATTGAGGACAATTATTTTTAATAGTTAAGTGTCAGGAAAGAAAAGGGCATTGAAGTACAGGAAGAGAGATAAGAGGGATGAGTCCAGTCACCATGAAAAAACCCTTCAAGAATGCATTGCTTCTTGAAAGGTGGGAGCATCCACTCTCTGACTTTCTGGAATGCCTTAGTTCTACCTCAGGAAGCATGCGAGACTGGCAGGGATCTGCCACTGCGCTATTCAAGGGCATATGTAATACCCTGAGATGACAGATTAGGCCATATTTCAAAACTTGAATTTTTTAAAAGCAAAAGTAATTTTTTTCAATCCATAATATTGTAAATGGTTCAGCTTAGGACTGGACAACAAGCCCGGGGACAGCTGGGTGACAAGAATCTGATTGAAGCAAGAGGACTGTTTTTGGTTGAAGGATTAAGGGAGCAAAAACGGAAAAGCTACGCACGGAATGGAAAAGGTCACTTTATCACAAACACCTGGACATCCCAAGTCCCCAAAGGAAGGAGCTGTTGAGAACATGACCTGAGGGCTTATGCTCTCTCTCCCTCTCTGTGTGTTTGTGTATGTTTTCAAAAACTGAGGACATAGAAGAGATCTGATTGTTTTCACCTGCACACTTCCTGCTTCACATACAAAAACAAGACTTTCTTTGTAAATTGATCTTGGGGTGTTTCATTTGAGGTGTGAAAGAAGCCAATGATATTGTTTTCCTCTTAAATATTGTGTTTGACTGTTTTGTTTCTCTTCTTCTTTTTTTCCCCAGATATAATAGGATCCCCTAACCTTATCAGCCCTTTAAATGTGAGAATCTCTCGTGGCTGAGAATGAATTCTTGGAAAAAACATTTGGGGGAATCCAGAAATGTCACAGTATTCTTCTCTGCCAACTGCAATTATTTTCCCTGATGATTTGTCATCTTGGTGATCTATTTATCTATTGCCAAGCTATCTTGTCAGGACACCCTGTACTGAGTTCAGTGACCGTGGGTTCCCCACACTCTGGGCTGGCTTGCTTTCCTCTCTCCCTGGTTGAAGCCAGGCTTCATGCTGATCATCCTGCTGTCTCTTCTAGGAAAAGCTCCCCAAGTTTCTGAGCATGCTGGTTTCAGGAAGCCCACTCTGCAATGTTCTTAAGGAGAGTGTCATCTTATTGATCATGGGCAAAAAGTAAGAGAGAGTCTGCTGGTGGATGCCTGCGAGAATAGAGAAAGAGTGTACTTTCTTGTGAAAATGAAACAGAATTTATGAGGAGCAGACAGTGTTTGCTCTTGCTTGGCACTGTGCATAAGAAAGAGGCCTGTATCTGAACAAGAACGAGTTCTAGTGAATTTGGGTGGTGTGTGTGTGTGTGTGTATGTATGTGAGTGTGTGTGTGTTTGTGTGTGCCTGGGAGAGAGAGAATTTAGGCACATCGAAGAGCTGAGAGAATTCACACAGGCAAATTTATCAATACTATGAGACACTGGAGGTCAACAGCAGGCACAGTTCCTTTTCTTCAGAATAGGGGTGGGGATATGTCCAGGCTGCAGACAGGTCTTCAACCCTCCATGGCCAAGTGAGGAAAGGGGCTTCCTGATGCTTCCAGAACAGGGAAGTTGGCCTCTAGCACAGGTTTCCTGTAACCCTGTTACTTGGCAGGAGATGGGAGGATATGCTGAGAACTCTTGATCGAGCAAACCAGAGTGTCCCCTTGCTCTGTAGCTCAGGAACTCAGGCGAGGACCCCGCTTGGGTACTAACTAGACATCTTACCTGTAATTTACTGCATCAGATTCAAGCATCTATGTCCTCGATGGACCAAGATGCACTGGTCTTAGCCTTAAGTTTTAACCTTGATGTTCTGTATTATCTATGACTTTAACTTAGTCCTTCTTCTTGGTATTTTCCCCCCTGGGAACCTGCATTGTTAGAGACAATCTTTACTGCTCTGACCAGACTGGTCACAGTTAATTTCAAGAACAGAACTACAAACATTCAGCTATCCATATTTATTATTGACAAAACAGATATCTTCTAGGGCTACCTCTGGATAGGTGTAGCACAATCTGGAAAACTCCTTCCAGGTTTTACCTCCGGACTATTCCTCATCTTTCAGCTCGAAGCTGGCAGCAATTCTGGCATAGCTGCAGCGAGTCGCTAGGAGACAGAGGTTATGGGCATATTTTCATACATTTTACAACCTGCAGGAAAGAAATCATTTTCCTCTCCAAGAGCAGACGGTTGTTTCTACGTTTGATAACCTGGTAATGAGGGTGAAGTTGCATCTGGCTATGTGCGCATGTGCGAACATTTGTGCCTCAGGACCCATAGCAGCTAGCAGGGCTAGTGACTAAGTCTGGATGGCAGGACTAATGCACAGGATACTTTGCTAGGAGCATTTAATGACTGTCAGGAAAACAAAGATTGTGAAGGAAATCAGTGACCATTCTTGCATCATCTGTAGTTCCTAACATTAGTGTAACTTTAACCAGCCAGCCAATCCCCCTCTAGACGAGTTTTATAATTTTACCATGACAAAGCAAGCTCTCTGTAGAGGGCGTTTGAATGCTGTAGGCAACCTCTAGATGAAGATGAGGGGAGGAAAATAGACAACGCCTTGGTTGTTCCAGCAGACATTGCATCCAAAAGAACTCAAAATCATACAGAACCAGCTTGTACCACATAAACAAATAATGTCTCAAATTTCTCACACAGAAGGATGGTAAGACAAAGGAGAGTCTTCAGCTGAGGCACCAGCTTAAGAGAAGAAATCATGCAGCTGACGATGGTGATCCAGGAGCCTTGAAAGGGTCTTTGGCAGTAATAACAAGAGCTGATCAAGGAAGCCTGGGCCACTTAGTGTCCTGACTGTTGTACCTTAAATTTAACCAGACTTACTGATAAAACTGCCTTCGACACTGAGTTACAAGCATGCTTTACCGAATGCCTGAGTGGGGAACAAAAGTAACTCAAGTCAGATGGAAGAATCCATTTCTTTAGTAATCTTATGCTTTGATGGCATGATGTCATTCCTTCCCTGAGGAGTACAGCTAATAGATATGATGTTTGTTATATCATACATGCTTAACTGCATGCATTGCATCTTTGCCCTGCTTCTTGTTAAGTCTGTCTTCAGTCTTCACTGGCTGTCACTCTGTTCTCTGAACAGCCCCTGGCTTCCCATGACTTTGTCTCTGCTCATGTCATTTCCTCAGGCATTGTGAATCTCCACATTCTGCTCACCATCCAGTGCTCAGGCTCTCACTCCTCATCCTGCTGATGACGTCATGCTCAGCGTGGTGATCCGTTGTCTGGGTCTTTCACACCTGATTGCCATGGATCATTTTATTAATCTTCCTGCCTTTTCTTTTCAATTTGTATCTGGGAATGGCTTCACAGTAGCCACAGTGGGAAAGATCTCATAGATCCCTTATTTTATTGCCTCTAACACTCTTATATAATCAGTATGCACTGCTGCATAATGGAAGTAGTGTATGCTTTAATCATCAATGAATGGCTAAAGAAAGCATGGCATGGAAGAGAAAACCCCCATATTGAAAAATAACCTAGATTTGGACAAATGTTTTATTTTTTCACTCATATTTTTGTGGATCCTCAATTACACATATGTACAGTACACATGCACGCACACACGCTCACACACACACACACACACACATCGAGTCTTTCACAAGCATATGGCATGAATATAGAAGAAGAACTACCTGGGAGAAGAAAATACTTAGCAGGTGAGGGAAGGGGAGAAGGAAGAGGGCATTGGAGTTTGTACTGGGTGGTTTTGTGTGTCAACTTGACACAAGCTAGAGTCCTCAGAGGAAGGAGCCTCAACTGAGGAAATGGCTCAATGAGATCCAGCTGTAAGGCTTTTGCTCATTTAGTAATCAATGGGGGAGGGTTAAGTCCATGATGGATGAGGTCACCCCTTGGCTCTTGGCCCTAGGTTCTATAAGAAAGCAGGTCGACCAAGCCAGTAAGCAGCTTCCTCCCATCCTCAATCTTCAATAAGCTATGTGTTGTGGGATGATCATCTTTCTGTATGCTGTTGAATATATATTCCACTCATTGGTTACTGGACGATAGCCAGGCAGGATAAAGTTAGGAGGAACAAACTGAAAACTCAGATGAGGAGGGGTGGAGTCATAGAGATGCTAGGCAACTCCAGAACAAGCAGGGTATATAGATAATGAGGTAACAAGCTTTCAGCCATGTGGAAAGCCATAGTAATATAGGTTAATTTAAATGTAAGTTAGCTAGTAAAAGCCTGAGCTATTCATCGAGCACTAGTAATTAATACAAGCCTGTGAGAGATTATTTAGAAGTGTCTATGGGACAGAACAGGCAGAGAAACCACAATTTCCAGCTATGATTGGTTTCTAAATCTCCTTTTGCATGTAGTGTCTTGAATCTTTTGAAATGTTCTGGATAAAAACCCTGGACTTGTCCAAGTTAACTGTAGGTTTCCCATGGTTGAGTGGAAGGCATGCGTCTCTTTGGCTCCCTAAGGTGACTCTGTCAATCCCATCCATCAAGGCCTGGAGGATTTCTCCAACTGAGTTACAACTTTTTGAGTAACTACTTTTTGAAGTTTATGCATTTGACAGGAATTCCTAAGTCCAACTGCATTTCAGGTGAGGGGAATTAGAGTGTTCTTGAAGGAAGGAAGAACAAGGAGTCTGTGGGCATGTACTAGAATCCACAGTGACAATGTGTGTTGTGACAGGGATTGTTAAAGCTCCTCAAACTCTACCTTTATGCTCTCTGCATGTGCTGCAGCAGGTAGCTGCGGTCACTGCAAGGCAGTTCTTATTAACAGTGCTTTTGACTTCATTTCTTGGTTCTCACTTTTAAAGGTTCCCCTGTAAGAACGAAACTAAGCAGCTTTTCTAATTTATTTACATATGTAAGCGTTTATCATTTGTACCCAATATTTTATTTTAGCGTTGACATTGCAGCACTGGTTATATTTTTTATTTCTGCTTATTTTCATTTTTTTTTTAATTTCTGGCACTTCAATGTGTTCTAGGATCATATTGTGTTATTTTGAACCTTACCTAGCCTGCACAGGGTCTGTCTGCATCCCTGTTGTTGGAGAACATCAGTTAGGAATCAAGTCCTGAGTACTCTTGTGTCTGTTGGGACAGCCTGACCCCTGCTTTGTGACAGTCTCAGTGTAAAGTAAGAAGTGTACGTGTGGGTACACTATGCTGACAAGAATACATGATATCTATCTATCTATCTATCTATCTATCTATCTATCTATCTATCTATCATCTATCTCTATCATCTATCATTATATCTGTCTATTTATCTATCACCTATCTAACAGCTATCTCTTTTTCTATCATCTACCTATAAATTTATTCATTTTATCTATTATCTGCCTGCTTATCTATCATCTAACTATACCTATCACCTATCTTTATTTACCTAAAATCTATCAATCTTCTATCAATATATCTACTACCTGTATATCTCTATCATCTATCTGTTTACATATCATCTATCTTTATCATCTATACCATCTGTTGTCTGTTGGTTTACCTATCCATTTATCTGCTAATCATCTATTTATTCTGCAACCTGCAAGCATGGGTTCACACATCGATTGCTCTCTGCCACCTTTTATTTGATTATTTGTACCTCTTCTGTCTGGCAATGTGAAACCTGGCTTCTGTTACTTCTAGTTCATTTACTTATTTTACTACTGTGTGTCAATACAGTCTTGCATTTCTTACTAATGAAGAAAGGGTCTAATAAATGCGTTGCTAAGCAACTTTTCATGTAAATATCCTAGTGTGAACTTATACAGACTAAAGCAGATGATGCCACATCACAGTTCTTGAGACTAATACAATGTGGTCCATCCATGACCAAATGCTATTATCAGCACATGCATTTTCAGAATTGCTAACGTATGCCCTCAGGAGTGTACTGACCACTTTACACTACACCGCTAACTATAACTCTTTATTTTTCTCTTTTCTGTTATACTTTCTGATTTCGGTCATCTCTTTTGCCCTTACCTGTTCAGTGAGGCTTTCCTAGAGACTTGTCCTATAGTTAAACTCACTGCTTAGTCTGTATTCCACCTGGAATATCCGATTTTTATGCTCATGCTTGTTTTTATTCTCATGTGGTGGAGTTTGCTCTTTGTCATGTATAGTATCATAGACTTTGACCCAGTATTGTGCAGCATATGTTTTATCAAGTAAAACTTCCCTGTATACATTGTAATGGTCAACTTCTCCTCCTCCTCAAATCCTTCAAACAGCTGGAGATATAGCTCAGTTGTAGTGTGGTTACCTAGCATCCACAAGGCACTACACTCACACTTATACACACATGTGTGCGTGCATACACACACACCATGAATGTAATACACATCTTTAAACACACAATACATACATATGTGCATACACATAGACATATATATATGCCCCCAACATGAATGTCCAGACACACATACAAACACATATACATGTGTAATTACATGCATACATACACACACATGTATATATGCATATAAACACACACCTTTAAGAAATTTTGTTTCTCAGTTTTACAGTTTGTCTTACCATGGATGTTATATAAATTGCATATGCACATATAGACTTTTGAGTTTGGTTTTGTTCACTTATTATGAAATGAAGTCTCAACAGTAGCTCATAATATTCTATTGTTTGTATGTCTCACACTTCACTTATCCGTGTAACTGAAACCCTTCCCTTTTTGAGATATGGTCTTACCATGTACCCTTGGCAAGTCTAGAATGTGCTCTGTAGACCAGGCTAGGCACCGACTCAGAGAGATCTGCCTGTTCCTGCCTCCATGTGCCAAGACTTCAGCATTCTCTTGCACATCAAGAAGAATTGAAGGACTTCTTGATTGTTTCTGGTTTTGTGAAACTGTAAATACAGCTGTTATAATAAAGTTGAATAGAATTCCCCCCCCCAAAAAAAAAGAGTCCACCAATGAGATAGACACTTAGAAAGATTGCTAAGTCTTATATATATAAGGATATAGTAACCTTACAAGCATTGATGAGCCAGTTTTCAAGTTGGCTGCATTACTTAGCTTTTCAGACAGTAAATAAAGAATAGTTAATTAACATTTTATTATTGTTTCTTCTTTAATAACAATATCAGTGAGAAATTTTTGTCAGCAGTAACTCAGCCAGACAAGGTTTCTTTTCTGCAGGTGTCTCTACTCAGGGCTCAGGTATTCTTCATTTTACTGCATAAAAGAATTTCAAAAGAAGATAGTTTAAAGTTTAGTTGGAATTTGTTAAAAGACCTTGTAAAGACTAGAGAGGTGGCTCAGTGTGTAACAGCTCTTGCTATGAAACCATAAGGTCTGGGGTTTGGATCCCAACATTCATGGAAGAAACTCTGAGGACCTGACTTTGCAAACTCCATTTTAAAGAAGGGGCTTTATCTTAAGCCATCTAATGAGTCCAGGCCTGATCTCAGCTCCAGAAATGTACTGCCATAGCAGAGTTAGAACGGATACCCTCAAAATAGCCAATTAAGGAGCTAGGGGACAGGTCCATAAAATTTAACAAGGTGCAGAAGTTCCTGGGAGGCATCCTGTCCTTGAAGATACCTTGTCAGTTATTAAAGGCTCTTTGTTAGTGTTTCCTGCCCCAAAACTGACCAGCGGCTTCAAAAATTACCTGACTCTATGCACTCTTTACCCAATCCCAACTCTTCTGATTACGGCTTTCCCTTGAAAAGCTCTTTCCCGGTAGGCACTCTACATCTGTCACCCACTGTGTTAGTGTGCTGGAAGTGCAGTCCAAACTTGAGCTTGTATATTAAAGACCCTCATGTAATTTGCATGGGAAATCAGGGCTCTGTGAATTTATTTGGGGACCAGTTACTTGGGCATAACAAAACAGGTGTCTGGTGCACATCTGTAACTGACTCTAACGTGTACAGTTAAAGGAGGATTACTGGGGGCTTGCTTGCTTCCAGACTTGAGAAAACTTCAGTTCTAGGTTTAGGGAGAGACCCTGTCTCAAATAAATAGAATTGACAGAGAGGGACTTGTGCACAGGACACACACCTTCACACACAGTTGTGAGTGTGCAAGACATATACACTCACACATAAATAAATAGTAAACACACAAATCTTATAAAACAAAGGCATTTTAAACATAGGTTTAAGGCACCATGGCTAACAGAATTAGGCCTGTCAGCAAACCCTTCTGAAAGGTGAGTGACACAGAACTCCATTGTCTTTACAGTGGCCACATGGACAGCTTTGCTGACTTCTGGAGTTTTATCTTCAGACAGTCGGTAAGGAATTTAATAAAATCCTATACTCATTCCTGAGTTGTGCCTGACAGGCAGGATTACCGTCAATCAGGTAAAACTCCAGGTCACGGGATACAGGGAGATGAGATGTGTTTACTGTAAACAAAAGCAAATCCTTTTATTTGGGAGAATAAGGGGCAAGAGGTGAGGCCATTCTTCTGGGAGTATACCTTCAGAGTTTAAGCGCCACATTGCTATTTAAACATTTTTATTTGAAAAAAACTGCATAAAATAACTATTATCTTCTTGGTGACTTTTGTAATAAATGTTAACTGTACTGGGCTCTTTCTTTTCAGTAAAAGAGAAACATCACCCAGACTCTGGGGCGAGGGCTTCCTTTCCCTCTTCATGTATCCACAGTTTTCCTTTTGATCCTATGCTTATTCACTTGATTTATTCATCATGATTACCTTTTAAGTCCTTATGATGTAAGGACCATTTGAGTGTTTTTTAAAGTACACATTCTCTTTATTGGTGGAAAACACAGTACATGATACAAGGAACTCAGGATGATGTAGATGATGGGGATGTTCAAAGATAGTGCGTGGGATGGAGGTGAAGGGCTATGAAGGAGCAGAGTGTGACAATCACTGTCTAAAATCTAACAGATACTATTAAAGACAAAATGGAAATCCATGAGGTCAGTGAACATTTCATGGGTCCGCTGCAATGATGCTTTGGAAAAACGTTAGTTAGAGAAAACAGAAGGCTGCCATCTCACTGCACTTTATCCCTAGAATCCCCCCACTGCCCAGTGAGTGATGAGCAAAGATCGCTTGAGCATCCTCCAGGTCTGTTCTTGACCATCCTCAACCTAATGCAGCTAATGAAGAGTGGAGGGACAGAGAGGAGAAAAAGACGCCACAAAATGTGTGTGTGTGGGGGAACGTTTGCAGTGACTGTGTAAATTAGACTGAAATATAACTTAAACACTTTCATACCATCAAAAACTTTAGTTGGTTTTCAAGTATTCATCTTTATATATGGAAGATAATTTTTTTATACAATAATAATGCAGTATTTGGAGACCATATAGCATCGTGCAGGGGAAAGACTGTGACGCACAACTAGGGGCTTCAGGAATTGGTTTTTATACATTGGATTATTGGTTTAATCATTTTCCATTGGATTGGAATCCATTGTTTCAGAGCCCTTTCCCTGGTAGCATTGCATTTCCTTTTGTGGAGATGCATTTTTTTTCCTGCCATAGGAAAAAGACAGGTTTTAAATATCCCACAGGGAACTCTGGTTAATGGAATGCATTCATAATGCCCAACGAAGGCCTTGGGTTCGAGGACTTCAAGCTCAGGTGTGACACTCGTTCCCAGGAGAGAGTGTTCCTTATGAAGACTGCTCAGCAGCACCACAGCTCCACTGGCTTTGAACTTGGGCTTGCCAGCAGCTGAGCCTTAGGCACTGCAGTGGCTGCGGTTATATGGGCAGCGCCATGATGACTTCCGGCCTCCCTGTCCTGCCCAGCTATGATATCAACACTTGCTTCCGTTTGTTTAATCATGTAACTGTTTATTGCTGGCTTCTGGACACAGTTCAGATTGATGGCTTCCGCGGAAGGGAATGATTTTGGAGAAAGCTGTGTTGAATGTCTTTCAAAATTCATGCCTTCTCAGAATTATAAGCAAAAATATTCAGGGCCAATTTTAGAAGGCTTTGGGTTGTTTTACTACAAAATAAAACCAGAGCAAGGGTTTGGAAGACCATCTAGCTCCTTGTCCTCTTCCCATGATTTCAGGACTCGGTGACAGTCACTTAGAGATCCAGATCCTGTCACTGTGGAGGAGAGAGCTGTGCAGACGGCTTATTTACCTCAGACTTCCTCACTCCCGCCAGCTTATCAACAGTCATTCAGAAGAATTTGCATGCCTTTCAATTTGTTGCTGTCCATCTAACTTCACTCTGCCTTTCTGCCCACAATCTCAGCAAGATGACTGTTTTCCTGTCTAGTTAAAACGGCATATAATGAATGAAGCTTGAATAGTCTCCATGAGATAAATACACACATACATATGTATGTATAGATATGCCTCTCTATTCTTGGCCATGACCACATTAGATGTTATTGTTCTCCAAGCAACCAAGGATAATATTGGCGAAGGGGAGGAAGAGGAGGAAACGAGGAGGTATTATTTTTCATAATAAAACACGCAACAACGGCTTAACAGGAGGACCTGCTCAGGGAATTGTAATGTAATGAATATTTAAAATATTTTAATGAGTAGAGTGTATCTTTAAGCTCATTTAAGGAAAAGAATTAAAAACAAATTAGAGAAAAGCCTAGATTTATTCCAATATAGGTCAGAGTTTGGGTCCTGAGACAGTACACTGTCTTAATTTGTGGACGAATCACCTGCTAAGTGAAGAGATTCATTTGTGGAGATGAAATGAAGCTGGGCTCGCTGACAGCTGTCGCAGCGGCGCCTGTGTGGACCCGGCCTGCTGCTCTGCACGTTGATCTGCTTTGCAGCAGCGCCACCTATCGGTAACGAGCAGCAGGGAGGACCAATGCAAATTGACTTAGATTTCAGAGTTTGGCCGGTATTGTTCCTTGATGCAGAAAGGCAATGGGACAATCATTTTGAACCTGACATGTTGTGTTCCCCCACGCGTTAACTTATTATCGGCTCTGGGTAGGAACTCACACACGCGAAAAGATAGCGAGAGGATCTTCAGGCTGAATGAAGTGATGTTTGTGGCTTTCAAGCTGCATGTTACTAACAAATATTTCCATCTGCTGAAGCCCTGCCAGCAGTCCCTTCTTTTTCCACCCATTCTGGTGATAGAGAAAGACCCCTTAAAGGTAATGAGCTCTGAGCATCGCTGGGAGATGCGTTCTGGAAGCGCTTCCTAGTTCGGGCATTTCAGAGGTCCTGACGGTACGTGCCATTAGCATTCTGAAATACAAGCTACCATGTCTTAGGTAGAAGGACACAAACTGGATATTCTAAGGATATCTGGAAGGCATCATGGCAGCGGGAATGTAACTGACTCACAAAATACCTAATAATAAATAATAAAAAGGAATGAATGTGAGTGTTTCCTTAATATTTCATTCTGAATGTAATTGGGATGACTTGCGTCTATTTATTTCGTTATTTATTTGTTTATGAGAGAGAGAAGTAAGACATTAGTAAAATTCGCATTTTCATCTTTCTTTGGAAGATATTTAATTATGTTTCACCTAGAATCGACCAGTTCTCTTCCTCAGGTTCAAAATGATTTGGAAGGAAAATGAATGGATATTTTTGGATTTCCAGTGAGGATCAAGGGAGGGTGGATGGAGAGGAGCAGAGAGAGTGTTTCTTATTCGCTTATTGTGTGCTCATACCTCAAGGAGGAACAGGTTGCTTGCCACCATGGGGATTATCACGAGCAGCTGTTGGTCTATAACTAAAAAGCTCCAAGCAGCCAACAGTAGTCCCTCATCTAAATCGTTGAAATCTTTCATACCTAGGAATCCAAGGAAAGTAGACAGGCATGATGGAAGTCAAGTGATTTCTTACTGTAGAGCTAGGAAACAGTCAACGAAATAGACGAGGTGACAGCCACTGCATCAGTGTTGACCACTAACACAGGGGTGTGAGGGCACCTGGTGTGAAAGCCTAGTCCTTCCTCATATGATGAATCTTTTCTATGTATTCCTCAGAACACATTCCAGAATCAAGCATGCTTGATCCTTCATATCATGAGCAAAATATTATTGTTCACAGGATGAGTCAGCTTCACACTGAACCTCCGTCCAGCCTTGGCTCGATCAGAATGTCTCCTGTGGTTTGACGCCATCACATGCCTGTGTCAAAAGAGTAAGTGACAGCTAAAGACAAACAGAAAATCGAGGTAAACCAACCGAACTCGGAAAAAACAATTCACCACAAACTAACATAGTTTATTGTATATTCTAAAATTTAAAACGAGGCTAAAAAATTGAATCATTATTTGAATAATGTATGGAGCAGGCAGTGAACCTTGGAGGGAGAGTTTATGCATACAGAGAAAATAGAAGTGTATTGAAATTAACAACCGAAGGAGAAATAACAACACAGACCACAGCACGGAACATGAAAGGAGGCAGAGATAACTGACAAGGAGGAGGGGTACCACGTTCCGTGTAGTGATGAGTGGACTCTAACAACCTAGACAAGCAAAGACAGTTCTTGGGCTTTAAGGACAGAGGCGATTGAAGTGGTGACGTCACTGCCCTTTCTGCATCATTAAGTTTATTCTTCAGAGTTATTTTGCTTTGATCTGTTACACATTTTCAAAAGTAAGTGGTTTTAGGTATTTTAATTCAAGAAAGCCTGAAAATACATCATAAACGTTGCTAGAAGTTCAAGGCCGCTTTCAACTCTAACCTCTTCAAAGAGTTGAGATAAATGGCCAACTAAGTAGAAACAAAAGCGCATCTTGAACTGAGATGTGCGTAGAAGACCATCGGGCATTATTTTGGAAGGAGAAGCCACAACTTGAGCCATCTGCATAAACAGCCGTGAGCATGTCTCACTGTAAGCTGTGCCCGGTGGCACACTTGTGCTTCCTCCATTCCTCTTCTTCTCAGCAGATATTTCATGGGCAGTTCCTCTAAGTAGAAACACTGATTTAATGACAGGAAGCCGCATGGAGAAAGGCCTTGATGGATAGCTTCAAAAGGCTGCCTAGTCTTGTAAGGGGTAGGATGTGTTTGGATGATATCCTTGGGTGTGAGGTCTGCACTTTTCTGAAGAGAACTAGAGGAGGAGTGGGTCTGGGGAAGAGGAGGAGGTGGGGGACTGTGAGGAATGGATGGAGAGAAAACTGTGGTTGGGGAGTAATGTGAAAGAATAATAAGTGTTGTCTAATGTGGAAAAAAAGCTGAGTTCAATCCCTAGGACTGAAAAGAACCCAAACCAAATAATAAAAACCCAAAGTGAAAATAGTAGAACAATCATTATATTTAGGTTAATAAAATAACAGAAAAAATGCATACATAATATGTGCCAGAATAAACTCTGACTTTTGAAAACACATGTATGAATTTGAGCCTTGAGAAATAAGAACTCTGACAGCAGAAAAAAAAATCATAATTCTTTAAAGTACATGCCCATGGGCCTTGAGATATGGCTCAGACTTAGGCTGTATGCTCTTTGCATAGGACCTGTGTTCAGTACCCACATCTGGTGGCTCACACTTCCATGTGACTCCAGCTGCAGGAGTTCCTCTGGCCGCATGTAATTATGAATAGTAAACCTGAAAATTTAGACTATAGAATAATACATGCTTGCAATTAAAACATATGCATTCTAGTTATAAAGTCCCAAGTGTGAAAAGCAAATAGCTTGAATAAATTTGTAAACATGTTATAATAGGTAATATTTGGGAAGTTCTTGAATGTTGCACAGGATCACATAGATTTTATCTTTAGAACAATGACATAAGGCCAAAAAGAGCTTTAAACAGAGATGTTTAAGATGTTGGCTCATGCTCAGGAAGTAAGGACACGAAAGAGTTAAGACAGACAATATATTTGAAACCCAAACAGATCAAAATAATTAAAATAATTTGTACTGGTTTAGTTGTGAAAGCCTGAGATTAAATGAGAATAAATACTCTGGGGAAATTGGTGCTCAAAACAGAGAGATTTGGAAATGAATGGTGAGGCAGAGCCATTGAGACTTGTGGATGATGATGCAGGCTGAAGAAACAAGACATCAGAGACAATAACTGCTAAAGCTGTCTGAGATGTCAGGCAGGACACAGGGATTTCTGCGATGATTAACCCACAAAATCTCAGCCACTGAACACCGTAAGAATCTACTTTTGTTCAATCACGCTTTAATGAGGGCTGGCAGAAGAGTAATCATCTTTGTTCCACAGTCGCCAAGGAAACTGGCTCCCTCTCAGGGTTCTACAGTATCATGGGATCTTCAATTGCTAGCCTGGAACCTGCATACTTGGGCAGGAGTCATGAGAAGAGGGAAACACAGAGCAAAATGTTCCAAAGCTATAGAATCCATTTCAGAAGGGGAATGTATCACTCTCTTCATTTTCTACTAGACAGACATGTTTGGCTTTTGGTCCACTTAGCTTCAGGGGAATTAGGCAATAGTACCAAGCAGCAGGGCAGTTATCACGACAGCAGATATGGGAGAACCACTTATCAGTTTCTGTCATAATTTTCGGTAGAGGTGGATGCCCTGAAACCCTCTACAAAAACAAAAGGGAACTGGAAAAATATCTCATTAGAAAGAAAATGAGTTCAAAGTTTGTCTTGTTGAGTTAATATTAAATGCAGAACTCTGCCCTGATTGTAATGTTCTGTGTGTATCTGGGAATCTGGGGTGGTGTATGAAGGTGACGTTATGGATCTGGAAGTCACTGTTGTGTGGGTGGTAGTAAAAGCAAGGTTGTGATTGAAGAAAGGAGAGAACCCCCACAGGGTGCCTCTGCAGTACAGAGTCATGGAGTCATCTCTGATAGCTGTGTTCTCCTGCAGCTGGACCACGAAGGACTCACAGCTTCATAAATGCAGACTCCTGAAGCTGACTCCGGCTGATCCTGCCCTCCTTGAGCTGTTCCAGTCACTGTGCCTGTTTACAACCATTGGTCCCTGCACTCAGCTCTACATGCGAGTGCCAAGTCCTAACTCCTGTAGCCATGTGGACATAGACCCCAGTCTCCTGCCACCCTGAAGAAGCCTGCCGTTGGCTCCTGTTGAGGCCTTAACAAAAGTCTGCCGCAGCTGAGTAGCACAGCCAGGATCTCGACTAAAGTACAATATCTTTATTTCTGGGGCTTTGTTCCCTGGATGCTGGAACCAAAGGTGCCACTATGCCCCTAGTCATCTTCAAACCTACCACCGACTAGCAGAGTCTCCTGTCACAAAGGACCTTGCAGTTAGTGCTGGGGGGGGGGGGGGTGTCGCTGCTGAATGTAGTGCTCTCAAGTCAGTGTCTCTGGCGCTGAGACACTGAACACTTCCGGACTCTGCACCACTTCATGTTTCCACGTTGTGCATCTTTGCCGCTTGGATCACTGCCCTGCGGTTCTTGCCACTCCAGTAACAATTATACAACCAACCAAGAGTGCTTGTGATGGCCCATCTTGTCTGTCAGCTTGAACACCTCTGGAATCGACTAAAACCCAAGCAGCTGAGCATGCCTAAGAGGAGTTTCCTTGACTGTATCTTCAGAGGTGGAAAAAGCTACGTAAATCTAGGCCATAGTTTTAGTGGCAGCCCATATAAAAGGATATGGAGGAAGGAAGCTTTCGTTATTTGCCCAATTGCCTTCATGCTCACTGACAAGTTCGTCTGTCCTGTGACTGAAGCACTCCTTCATTGGCCTTAGAATGTACTTCTTTGGGATTTCAATGTAGACAGAAGACCCACTGAGACATCCATCCTTGGAAACTGGCAGCCATTGTTGGACTAGCTGGACCACAGCCTGGAAGTCACTCTAATAGACCATATGCGTGTGTGTGTGTGTGTGTGTGTGTATGTGTGTGTGCATGTATACACACACACTTTTTTTTCTATCAGTTCTGTTCCTCTAGAGAACCCTAAATAATTTAGTACTCTCCCAGCAAGTCTGTCTCTCAGAAATAAGGGTGATGCCAAGACTTTCCTGATAAAGAACATCAAGGGAAGTTATCATGAGAGCTGGCTTACACACAATGCTAAAGGACTTCATAACTTTGGTCTATTAAATGTTAAAATGTACAGGTATAAAACTTACTGGTAAAAAACATATAAGTTTAGAATATATTAATATTAGAATGGAGATGTATGTAACTCCAGTACAAAGGTTAAGAGACAGAAGTATTAACTGTAATTACTTTTAGAATAAAATATTTAGAAATGTTATAAAAATTCATAAACTTAAGAGGAAATTTAGATGTGATAAGGGAGTAACAGTGAAGGGCTGTAGCACGTGAGAGAAGTGAAGTTACCATCAGCTCAAGAGAGAGAGCATAAAGTACTAGTCTAGAGTCACTCTAATGAAACAAGAGCTGTGTAAGAGTGTCCGCACTGCTGCTTTGTTGTTAGGTCACCTGTTGAACATGGCAGTGCCTATGACTAAGTGCCCCTTATCTTATTTGCTAATGTTGGGGAAAGCAGTAGCAGTGATGTTGACAATCTGGGTATGTCAGGGAGAGGCCTGAGGTGCTACTTTTGGGTGAAAACCTTTTTTTTTAAAACAAAACAAAACAAAACAAAACAAAAAAAATCCTCCTCAATGTAAGGAAGAGAAAATATATACCCAGATTCCCAAGATGTACAATGAAATTATTTTATTTCATTTTAAGGATTTATTTTGATTATGTGTATGTGTGTATGTCTGTGTGTGGGTTTATACACACACAAGTGCAGTGTTCAGAGAGTCCAGAAGCGTTAGATTCCCTGGAGTTGGAGTTACAGGCAGGTGTGAGCTGCCCAACTTGAGTGCCAGGAATCAAGCTTGGATTCACTACAAGAGCAATATCCACTCATAATCGCTGAAGAATCTTTCCAGCCAATGATGATCATATTATTACCCATGAAATTGTGAATAAAGAGATTTCTGGTATCTTTGCTACTTTGTGTCTCCAACTGTGGAGGTTGCACCCCGTTTGGGAGGCGAATGTGCAGGAACTGGAAGGGAGGCACTGAATGATATAGCTTCATGCTTTCTGCAGTTTTGGTCATTCACTGTGGCTTGGGACATCATCCCCTGCTGATCACTAGGAATTACCCACTGCAATTTGAATTTTGCTAGGAGAATATATTCCACCAGGCTGAGAAAGGGCAGCTACATGAGGCGATAGATAGTTTACCCACTCTCACGCTTGTAACCATCCTTATACACGGGTGTATTTCCAAACATGCTTTGGGCCCTAAATATATATGATATGTGCTTATCAATCGTACTTCAATAAAGCTGAAAATAACCCACAGGAAATGAGTTTCTGGCTAGTGAAATGACTCCGTGGGTGAATGTGCTTGCCTTCCTGAGACCCACATGATAGAAGGAAAGAACTTACACAAATTGTTCTCTGACCATTTCACAATACTGCGATATGTGTGTGAGTGCACACACACACACACCTGCACACATGTGCACAAAATCAATAAATGTAATATAAGAACAACATGTGAAAAAGGAATAAATCCATCTTACTTTTATTCCTACAGTGTATCTCCAGTCAAATAATTGAAGTGCTTCAACCTTCATCTCCTTACCCACAAACTAGGGCAAGGCTATTTACCTCTCCCAAGCTTTACAATTTAAAAAGCATTGATTATAAAGCAAACTGTAGAATACAGAATGTGTAGTAAATGATCTATGGGTGAGTGCCAGTGGATAACAAGCTTCTAAGCCTTGAAGATGACTCACACAAAGTGCAAATGTAGAAAGGGATTTGATGAGAAAACTTTGGAAAAAGAAAAAAAAATCAGCCAGGATGAACTGATTGTTGGTTGACTTTTACCAATTATGGAAGGAAACACACTCAGGCACCAACAGCTTAGAAGACAAGAGCACATCTTCATTCTGCATGCATTCATGATGACACATTGCCAATCAGACTGTGGGGCAGGAAGAAGGAGCAGTTAACAGAAAGTTTTGATTATGTATGCAAACTGGCGTAAATGCCTTGAATTTAGTTTGTGTTTTAAAATGCCATAAGTAAGTGCAGAGTGATTTATAGAAAAATCATTGTGTGAGCATTTCATGGATAAAGCCTTATTTGAATGTATAGGTGGATAATATAGGATTAATATTATTTTCATTTTTGTATAGCTTGAAATGGGTACAATGGAGGGTGTTAAATACGCAAAACTTCCAATTTTAAGTCTTCCTAATAAATTCTCACAAAGAATAGTCTTATTTAAGTAGTAGAAGTGTTTTCTTTCTTAACTCTTGGAGAAAACTACACTTGAAAAAAAATATATGTACCTGAAGCAAGATAAATCAACATGCTTGCTCCTGAAGAATTAGCTGACTGCAGACAGTGTTTAACAAGCTATTTCTCTACTACTTTAATTAACTTCAAACAAGGACCCTTTTACAGAGCTGCTCTTTTTCAAGTAGATGAGTCTGCTCTTCACATGTGATGAAAACACCGAATTCTGCCGTTTTGGAAATCAACCTGGCATTGCTCTGAGTTGTCCATTGAGTTGAAATTATGCCATCCAGTGTGAGGAGAGTTTTGCTTTCTATGTCCCGATTTGCTTCTACTTTTTCCCCCAACCCAATTCCATTGTAGCAGTCAGCAGTCTGTAAAAATTTCTACGTAATGAATTTGAAAAAAGTAAAGATCTATTTCAGCACATGGTTTCAAATGTTCTTGTCAGTGGCTGTGTATACTCACATAGATTCTGGCCAGTAGTTGTGTAGACCCATAGAGATTCTTGTCAATGGTTCCCATAGAGGTTCTGGTCAATGGTTGAGTAGACCCATTGAGGTTCTCGTCAATGTTTGTGTAGACCTACTGTTTTTAAAGCCTGTTTTGAGATAGCTCATTGTGGTAAGGCATGCAGCAGGGCAAATCCACTCTTTTCACAAATCAAAGAGCAAAACAGAGTGCGAGGAAGGGGTGCAGTTCTCACCCCCACTTAAGGGTAAGATTCCTGTGACCTAAAGTCTTCCTAGTAGGCTCTGCTTCTTAAAGGTCCCATCACATACTAGCTCCATCTTAACACATGGGCCCTTAACTCCAGATCCAAACTATTATAGACATGATGAAGCCCAATAAGAGAAGCTAAGTTAGAATAAGGGCAAGGGGTGAGCAGAGGAGTTGTAAATATGAATTATTAAATCTGTGCTTAGTATTTATAATATTTCAGTTCTTAGAAAGTATTTTGAAAATCAGAGTTAAGTAGTAAAATTATTTTTATATTTGTTCTTTTTTCATTTTTAAGTGTAGGGAACATCATTTAATTTTTCTCTGTATAAAATACACACACATATTCATATGATATTCATATATTATCTGTGCGGCTTACCTTTTTGAGAACTTGTAATTCGATAGGCTATGTGTTAAGTGATTTGCATATATTAGTCTTCCAAGGTTCCAAGTGTTTTGCGTATATGACTTTTGTCATCTTCACAAGTACCCTAAAATTTGGTTGTACTTATCTGTACCAGACAGATGAAAAGCTATGATTCATAAGTGGTAAAGTTGCTGTCTGAACAAAAAGTTAACAAGCCACCTTCAAAACTACAAAGCTCCAGGAGCCTTTTGGTAACCATTGGGATGCTTAAGGTAAAAGGAGCCAAAGTATATTCGCCTCAGAGGGACCGAGGCTAAAGCTGGGCTGAGTCTTTTACTAACTTCCAGCTGAGATTGCTTTCGGCAATTTCTCGGCCAACTCTCCGACCGTTGCTTTCGGCAATTTCTGTAGCATTTGTCTGGAAGTTCTAATGCTTTCAGGAGGCTGGAAAAGGGAAAAAGTTGTTTTGTGTGGTAACTTGAATGAAGAATACTCTTCCTTGGGAAGTAGCTGACAGGAAGAGGTCAGAGGTCAGACCTTGGGTTGGAATCACAGTGTGATGACCTCTGGAACACTTTTCTCCCAAATGTCATCACAGTCAAAAATGTAATTCTTTCTTTCTTTCTTTCTTTCTTTCTTTCTTTCTTTCTTTCTTTCTTTCTTTCTTTCTTTCTTTCTTTCTTTCTTTCTTTCTTTCTTTCTTTCTTTCTTTCTTTCTTTCTTTCTTGACAGGGTTTCTCTGTAACTGCCCTGGCTGTCCTGGAACTCAATGACCAGGTTGGCCTTGAACTCAGAGAGATCCACCTGCCTCTGGTTCCCGAGTGCTGGCATCAAAGGCATCTGCCACCATTGCCTGGCTCAATTGTTGATGCCAACATTCTGAATGTAAAATTCCAAAACATCAAATCTCCAAAGCTTAAAATCCTGAAAATTATAACCATGAAAAATTAATGTCCTGTGAACACTGAACTCCTAAATTCTGAAATCTGAAGAAAACATATCTTCACTGAAAAGAGCCAGAACACAAAAGTGGGGTGCCGAGTTGTGAGGGAGATTTTACTGGGTTTTCAGGTTCACTCCAGGAAGTTGCGCTGGGCTAGGGGGACAAATACTTAGAAACCTCGACGGCGTTAGTTTGTGTGTGTCTAGAAGTGAGTGTGTAGGCAGCCTGAATGGAGAGGTTTCCCATGTAGGAAAGAAATGGAGGCAAATGCATCTCTGAGAAAAGACACAATTATGAGAAGTATGCCCCCAAAAGGATGACTAATGCAGACTTGACTGGGAAGGCTGTCAGTCTCCCTAGGATGACCTCTGAGAATCGCTTATAACTAAAACATGTGATACACTTTTCCTAGGCTGAGAGGTCTCTAGCACCCCATTAGTTGGTCTCCTTTCAGTTTCTCCCACTATTTTAAATGAACTTTTACGATACGGGGGGCTGTGTATTTCTTCTTTTCACCATGTGATGGTTTGAATGAGAATAGCTCCCATAGATGAAGATGTTTGAGTACTTTGTCCCCAGTAGGTGGAACTATTGGGAATGATTAGGAGGTGTGGTCTTTTGGAGGCTCTGGAGGTTGTGTGCCGCAGGGGTGGAATCTGAGGCTTAAAAATTATCCTGGCCATTCCTCATGGGCTCTCTCTCTTGTGGACAGAGATGTGAGCTCTCAGTTGCTGATCTAGGTGCCATGCCTGCGCTCTGCCATCGTAAACTCTATACCTCTCGAACTCCCAGTCCAATTCAACTTTTTTTGTTGTTTGTTTTGTTTTGTTTTTCGAGACAGGTTTTGGAACCTGCCCTGGAACTCGCTTTGTAGAGCAGGCTGGCTTTGAACTCACAGAAATTCAACTGCCTCTGCCTCTCTGAGTGCTGGGATTAAAGACACGAGTCACCAGGGCATGACAAACGCTTTCTTTTATAAGCTGCCTTGGTCATGGTGTTTTATCACAGCAATAGAAAATAAACTAATATATTTCACTCCCATTATGGGAGATATAAATTGTGAAAAGAATTCTAAAGAACTCTAATTTATCTTTTCCAAGCTTGACTCTGAAAGTGCCTTTTTCTCTTTGTGCGTTGTGGAATATGCAAAATGGTGAAACATCTTTAGTCAATGAGAGATCTATTTTTGGACATCTGCATTTGTGAAAGATAAACTTTCTTTGTATGGCTGATATAAGATAGTGGTCCATCATTGTATTTAATGGATGTCACCTAAAGAGTTAGCAGACTGCACACAATTATCAATCACACTGATATTTATTTTAGTGTTTCACTTCTTGATGTATTAACTTGTTTTTATCAGCATATACTCATATGTAAAAAATTATAGTTTTATCACAATATTTCATATATTTATATTAAGTACTCTTCTCACATTTATGCCTTTCTTTATTTCTCTTTCCTCCTGATTGCCCCTTTCCTATTTCTTCTCCACTGCAAGAAAATCACATATTCAAAAATAGGTTCTTTGAGGGAAAAATGTAATATCTGTGAGTTTGGCTTACTTGGCTTTAACATGACAATTTGTGGCTCTATACATTTTGCTGCAAATGTCACAATTTCATCCTTTGTGTTTGGCTAGTTCTTTATCACGGTGGTCCATTTTCCTGTGCTGCTACACAGCTGGCAGTGATCGTATATACCTGAGTGTTTAGGTTCACAAACATGTGCCTGTTATTCTTGTCTATATCATGATGTAAAACAGGCCAAAGAATGTCTGTCTGCTTACACACCTTAAATAAATCCACTTTGAAAAGGTCTCTTTTAGAGAATTATTATTTCTGGTGCTATGTTCCTGAGATGCTGACGTTTCAGGATTTAGAAGCTAGGGATTTTAGACTTAAGGCTTTTGATTTAAGCTGTTGGCTAATGCCACTTGGAAGCATGTCTTTGGGGATTATGGCCCTAACCCTTTGCTCTTTTGTTACTACCTCAGTCTATCATAATCACATGGAAAGGAAAGGGCGAAACGAGTCCAGGTGGGTGTGACTGCACCTGGAAACACTTTTCTGGAAAATGAGATTTCTCACCAGGAGCTTACCGGGCAAGCCAGCTTTCCTTGCACTAGGATGCCGTGCCAGTGGCTCAGGCCCGAGAAGCTAAGGGGGAGTGGAAAAGGCCTGCCAGATCCCTGATGCAACACCAGAACTCCCCAAGGGTTCCTGCTGCCAGGAACTCTGTTATTAGTCTTCATGGTGATGCTCTAAGGTGAAGCCCAGGTACGGAGTGCACAGACATCGGGAATGGCTTTTCAAAAGGCCAATAATTGTCCCAGCTGCCAAGAATCATCCAGAAATAGGAACAATTTGGACTCTATTATTTCACTGGTTGTTTATGAGTGAAAATCCATCACTCCTCCATCATTCTCCCTGATACACAGGACATAACTGTCGAGTGGTTAGGCAGCTACCTTGAAAGAAACATCTATCCTTCCCCTAAAGTAAGGATCAAGCAGCTCGGGCTTTGTAGCTTAATTGAGTGGGCCTGTGATTTGAGTCTTTGACACAGAGGAAGTAGGGCAGCTTCCTTGTCCCTGATACTTTCTCGCTTGTCTTTGTTGCTCCTGTGAAACACTTCTTTTACTCTGGAGAATAGAGACGATTCTAATTTGAGACTGAAGTCCCAACTTGGAATCATAGCTTCTCTATAAATTATCAGCTCTCCGTGTGGCTGCTGGCTTGTTCATAGCCTCCACTCCCGTGGCTGTGAAATTGGGAGTATATTGCTTAGCTCAGATTTGTGAAAAGATGAAGACGAGATGATCTGAGACAAGAACAGAGTGTTAATATCCACACAACTCCAATTGGTGTCACAAGTACAAAGTCAGGCTGGCTTTGACGAGGTCTTGGATACCTGACCTGATCAAGAACAGGAGAGGAAGGAGGGCTTTAAGTACAAGTTGGCACATCTCTCTTATAATGCTTTTTGAGGATCGAGAATATTCAAGGACTTTTCAGGTTTTTTTAATTGCTGGGTCATTCCTTGCCATTGTCCACTGTCTTGTTTTCTTTAGATACTCAGAGAAAAAATGGTTGGAGCTGTGATAACTAATTATGTTTTTCTATGTGTATTTATTTTTTCTTTTATAAAAATATTTATTTATTAATTATTTTTATGTTTTGTGTATATGCCTGCGTTAGTTTATGAGTGTCATAGGTGTGTAGAAGCCTGCAGAGGCCAGAAGAGGCATTAGATTCCCTAGAATCAGAGTTATAGGTGGTTGTGAGCCACCTTATGGATGCCTGGAACCACATCCAGGTCTTCTGTAAGAGCAGGAAATGCTCTTAACCACTGAGTTGTCTCTCTAGTTCAGTTTTGGGTATATTTAGAGCATATCAGGGATAGAATAATGTATAAATAGAGTTCAAAAATTTAAATTATTTTCTGTCTTAGTTAGGGTTTTTAATTGATGGAAAAGACAACATGACCACTGCAACCTGTATAAAGAAAACATTTAATCGGGGTGACTTGCTTTCAGTTTTAGAGATTCAGTCCATTATTGTCATGGTAGGGAGCATGGAGGCATGCTGGCAGATGTAGTCCTGGTTATATCTTGATATGCCGGCCACAGGAAGTTGACTGAGACATGTGGTGGTATCCCAAGCACAGGAAACCTCCAAGCCAGCCCCACAGAGACACGCTTTCTCCAACGAGGCCATACTTGCTCCAACAAAGTCACAGTTCCTAATAGTGTCACCTCCTTTGAGATTATGGAGGCCAATTACATTCAAACTACCACATTTCCTGACCACACACTTAGGAATAACTTTTGCTCATGCATTAGTTTGCGACATCATTAAGGACACTGCTATATATAAGACTGTAACACATGCTCTTTCCTCTCCCTCTATCCCTTCCTACCACTCTTCCTTCCCTGATTCTGCTTAAACTATTTCTTTTCTTTCTCTTCTTTTCCTTTTCTCTTTTATTTTGCATGTGAAAAGTGTAAATTTACATTTGTTTTAACATTTGTTGAAAGGGTATGACTGAGAAGAATGGGGATTTGGCTATGACTCCTTCATTGAGTGTTTAATCTTAGTACACAAAATTACATATTGACATTTCACTTTGAAAAACCAAGAGTCATTAAGACATTGAGTCTTATAAACTAGATAAGGAACTGTGGTTTACAAGTGGCTTATTTATTTATTTTTGTGATACAGGTGTGTCACTGACAGAGTCAGAATATTCTTCCTGAAAAGAAGATCAGAACTGCTGTCACACAATGCCTCATGTTAACCCAAAGGAGGACAATGGATTGCAGGTGTTAAACTCTAGTAAGTCTGATGGAGGAAGGTCATTGGTTAAAAATAAAGAAACTGCTTGGCCCTCATAGGTTAAAACATAGGTGGGTGGAGTAAACAGAACAGAATGCTGGGAGGAAGAGGAAGTGAGCTCAGATGCATGGCAGCTCCTCTGAGAGACAGACGCCATGCTCTCCTCTCCAGAGCAGGTGCGATGAAGCTCCGACCCAGGATGGACATAGGCTAGAATCTTCCGGTAAGCGCACCTTGGGGTGCTACACACATGAATAGAAATGGGCCAGGCAGTGTTTAAATGAATAGAGTTTGTGTGTTGTTATTTTGGGTAAAGCTAGCCAGGCAGCCATGAGCTGGGCTGTGGGAAGAGGCCCACAGCTCCACACTACAGTAAGTCACCATAGAGATACAAACAGAATCATTATTTACTTTTTGGTTTTCCTAATGTATACTGTGGGATAATGCTCCTGTATCCTGTAAAGATTTCTTGCTTGTATTAGTTTAATAAAATGCTGATTAGCCAGTAGTTAGGCAGGAAGTATAGGCAGGAAAACCAGGCTAGGAGAATTCTGGGAAGAGGAAAGGTGCATTCTGCAGTCACCAGTCAGACGTAGAGAAAGCAAAATGAGAATGCCTCACTAAAAAAAGGTACCAAGCCATATGGCCAACATAGATAAGAATTATGGGTTAATTTAAGTTGTAAGTTAATAATAAGCCTGAGCAAATAGGCCAGTCAGTTCATAATTAATATAAGTCTCTGTGTGTTTTGTTGGGACTAAACAGCTGTGGAACTTGGCAGGACAGAAACTTCCATCTACAAATGTGCACTGTCCCCTCTTCATCACTGAGAACCAACAAGAGTAACAAAAACACCCCCACCCCACTTCCAGTCAGCCTATAACCAGCAAGGAAAGAGTCATCATCCATCAGTGACACCATAGTGAACATCTGGTTGATTAACAGATGTTAATGCCAGAATAGCTTGGGCTTGATCAACGATGTAATCAATCATGAAAGTCATAATTTTAGCAAGGTTTAGACTGTTCCATTAAACAAAGATGGAATACATCTGATGTTGAGATTTTTAAAAATGTTTTTCTCTAAACCAGTGTTTGTGCAGCATCTGCATATATATAATTTTAGATGTGATTTCTAGCATATCCATATGGCAACTACCTTACATTAAAACAAGACCATAGAGGGAGAAGGTAAGGATATATTTCTGTTATTTGGAGCACGATACAAATGTAGTTTACTTTTATGCATTGAAGGAAAAATATACAAATATAGGATAAAAAACAAGATGTAGTTAATAAGGAGGAAATTGCTCACTGAGTGTTTTATGTACTTATATTACATCATCTGAATTTGGATTTAGGTTTCTTCACTCTTATTGGACAAAATAATTACAAAGAAAACAATACAACAGAATGAAAAATTGAAAAAGGATCAGAGGAAAGAAAGATTAAGCATTTGACATTGGTTTTCTCTAAGAGGTTATTATAAAAGTGCCACAAATACACAAGCAAAAGCGGGAGTCCCTCAAAGCATGTTGCATATGCACATCTCTTCATTCTAAAAAGAGAGGAGGATGGAAAGCAAATTTTATCCTCTAGTATTAATTTCTGATCTTTGTCTTGATGATATTAAACATATATTTTAGTACGAGTTCTTCAGAAATGCAGGACTGATTGGAAGAGAAGGGGAGGAAAGGAGAAAGAGAGAGAGAGATATTGCGATTTAATTTGGCATTAGTGTATCTGATTGAAGAAGCCATCAGCCAAGATCTTCAGGGTGGGCTGGTTGTCTAGAGACGTAGAAACATCTGATGTGTAGGCTAAACCCAAAGGCAGATAATAGGTAGAATTTCCTCTTCTTTGAGAATATTCATTTGATTGATTCAAGCCTACTCATATCATGGAGGGTACTTGTTTACTCTGGTTCTACAGATTCAAATGTTAATCTTATCTTGAAATTACTTTCACTACAAAAGGTGTATCAGTACTTGATCGAGCAAATTTCTGTGTACCATGACATAGCCAATATGGTAGTTTGAATAAGAATGCCTCTTATACATTTGCATATTTAAATGCATAGTCATGGGATTGGCACTACTTGAAAAGGAATAGGTAGTATGAACTTTTTGGAGGAGATGTGTCTCTAGGGGTGGCCTTTGAGGTTTTAGAAGTCCTCACAAGGCCAGAGGGTTTCACTTTTCCTGCAACTTGAGGATCTGGATGTAGAACTCTCAGCTACTTCTCCAGCACCATGTCTGCTGTGTGCTGCCATGCTCCACACCATGATGATAACGGACTAACCCTCTCAAACTATAAGCAAGCCCCAATTAAATGCTTTTTTAAAAATTAGAGTCACTGTGGCCATGGTGTATCTTCAAAACAATAAAGCACCAACTAAGACAACCAGGTTAACACAAAGTTAATCATCACATTATTTAAAAGTTCCTTAAAGCCTATTTTTGTTGTTGCAAAGAGTCTTTTTGCAAAGGATTGTCTTTTTGTGCCTAAATCTGGAATGAGTAGGTGACCACTTCAGATACAATATCTGGTTTCTAGTGTATTTCTGTTTTGATAAAAAAAAAAAAGTTTTCCCTCCAGTTCTACACATCTCTCTTAGTGCTATGTTCTAAAGTAGAAAAGAAGGAGTTTCCCCTCCATACACAGATGCTGCATTTTAGTGCCAGATTTGAGGTCTGCATCTGTGATGGCTGGCTCTCTGAAGTCATTTAATAATGAAGATTGTTTTGATGCATCTAGCAATCACACTCATAGAATGTACAGGATACAGCGACCATGCTTTGAACACCACTGTGGAATGATGTAGGTTACAGTGAGGGACAGTCTGTTCTGCTGCCTAGATAGTTACAATCCAACCTGCAACCTGTTATTGTTTTTATGTGGCTTTAAAAAATGCTTTATTTTTGTGGAGCTGCAGGGTTTTTGAAAATGAATTCAGCTGACACATTGAATTGAGATATAGAAAGATGGATGGCAGATTCATATTCCAGAAAAATCACATGACTTTTATCAATTTAGTGTGTCAGCTAAAAAAAGTTTTAAGAGAGAAAAAAGTTTTAAAAATTTTATATTGGCTAGAAGCAGGCTTACTGAAACTGGTTATTAGTGTAAATTTACACTGTGGTATTTGAGTTTAGTTGTAGATATCAATATAATTGATGCAAAGCTGGAGGCTAAGGCAGGAAGATCTCAAATTTAAGTTCAGCCTGGGCTACATGGAGAGTCTCAGGCCAATCTTAGCAGCACGGGAAACTCTTATCTCAAGCAAAGGAACAAAATGATAATGACAATGATAATACAAGGTTAAATTTTCCACAGTGGAATAGACAGTGACACATGGAAGTGAGGACCATCCCTAGAGTAAGGTCAAACCATGCTTGCATTATTAGTTGAAGAAACGGAATTGCAATAATTGTTATTTTGAAATACTAAGAAATGCTCATGAGCTTTATACATACTAGCCAGGTACTTTATCATTGAACTATACCTCCAGGCACAACCTGTACTAATTTGATATGAAAAATAGTGTTCATGTAGCACAGAATCTAAAAGTGGATGGATTCTTTGATTATTCACTTAGCTTTTTTTAAAAAATAAAAGAATACGTATATTTATGCTATTATCCAATTTTCTCATTATCTATTTACTTTGTGTCCCACGTGCCTGCTCCTTAGGATTCACTCAGAAGCCAAATGGGAGAAACGTGGAGCTTGTTTTCACATATGAGTAGATGAAAAATAAACCATGGCTATAATTAAAGTAACAACTCTACTGCGTTTCAGAACATAAATATTTCTATCAGAATTAAGGAATTCAGAGGAACTGCAAAGACCGAGAAAGACCTGGTGGGTTGGGAGGTGGTTGGTTGCTCAGGTGTGCCTCATGGGAAGGTGACATTTGAGGGAGGATTTGTAGTGTGTGTGTGTGTGTGTAGGTTCTCTACTGCACCCCTGTGGAATCCTGGGAGTATTGAAGTGGGAGCAATTCAAGCTTGCAGAGTGCTGAAGATTATGCGCTGAAACGGTTTCATGCTTTGAGAGACAGGAGAAACCACCAGCAGTTAAGAGGGAAAGTGAAATGATCTGAAATATTTTGACCAATGATGATCAACCGGTTGCCCAGTTGAGAATAGATTCTAGAGAGCAAAAGTAGAAATGGGGAGAACGAGGTGGTGCTGCAAGTACCCAGAGGAGACAGGGAGAGAGCTCATTCTAAGGTGAGGGAACGAGACAGTGTGTGTGTGTGTGTGGGGGGGGGGTTCTGGACATGTAATGATTGAGAAATAGAACCGACAGCATTTTCTGGCTCACAGGATCAGTTTAGCGAATAGTCAGGGATGACTTAAAGAGCCTTTATTTGTAGAATTGACAAGATGGAACTGAAAGTTAATCTGCACCAGGCTAAGGAAAGTATGCCCTGGTGGAAATGGTCTGGATTTCAGATATTGATGACTGGTTGAGATGTCTACTAGCAAGGAACTGGAGAGCAGGCATCAGGCAATGGAGGTTAGGATGTATAAAGAACCACTGAGCTGGCATCCTGGAATATGTCGATCAAACAAATGGTTTAACTGCACACAATGGACAGCAGTTGATGGTTCTTTAAAATATAAGACCAATTTTGTGACCGTTTCATGAGCATTCAAAAACAGAGTTTAATTTATATTCACCCTGTATAATTAATAGTTTATCTAATTTGGAAATTTGCAACTATTTTCCTCTCAACTGATCTGATATTAGCAGAGAATGAAACTAGCTTTTGTCAACTTGATTTCCTATTGTGCCTTGGTTTACTGTCCACTAACTTAAATGATTTCCTTATCTCAGTCTTCAGTCAACAGCTATTTTGATCCCTTGTGTTTAGACATGATTAGAGTACCTAATATAAGGAGATATATGTGTGAAAATGCTACAATAAAAGTTGTAATTTTGCACAATGTAAGTAAGTTAATAAAAACCAAATATTAATTTCCATATTTACAATTGAAGATAGCATACTGATACTTAATAAATTCTTTTTGTCTTCAAGTATGCTAAATCATTCTGAGAGAGCATGTTGCTCAGATCTTACTGACTGAATTTCAGTTCATTCTATTGACTCAACAGAAAAACACAAAATTTCCTTCTACACCTGTGCATTTTTCTACTTCTAATTTTAAGTTTTATCGAATTTAGCTTCGTGTATTTTTTTTAAGAAAATCCCCCAAAATATGCTCAGGGTTTCCCAGTAGCTATCGAGCCAGTACTGGAACTTGCTCTGTAGACCAGGCTGGCCTCGAACTCACAGAGATACACCTGCCACTGCTTCTGGAGGAGTTCTGGGATTAAAGGTGTGTGCCCCCACTGCATGGTGGTTCAAGTATTTTTAAAATTTAAAATTACACTTTATTTATTTATTGTGTCTTCCGGTATGAGAGGACAACCGAGTTTTCTGCTTCCATCAGGTGTGCCCTGGGCTTCAAACTCAGGTCATCAGGCTTGGTGAAAATCTTTACTTGCTGAGCCATCTCACTAGCCCTGCCTCGTGTATTTTGAAATGCTTTATAGTTGTGAATGCACTCGGGACTATGAGGCATTGTTCTAGCTTCCTTTCTGCTGCTGTGATAAAACACTGTGATCGAAACAACTGAGTGGTGGAAAAGGTTTCTATGTCTTCCATTTCCAGGTCACTGTCCATCATTGAGAGGAGTCAGTGGAGGAACCCAGAGTATGAACTTGATGGAGAATCCATGGAGGAAAGCTTCTCTTTGACTCATTCACACACTCATGGTTAGATAAGTTTCCTATATAACCCAGGCAGACTAGTTAGGGATTGTACTGCACTTTGTGGGCAGGGCCTTCCCCCATAAGCTGGCAATTAAGAAAATCCCCCAAAATATGCTCATGGTTCAATCTTATCTAGGCAATTTTCAATCAAAACTTTCCTCTAACTCTAGGCTGTGTTGATAATTAAAGCTAACTAGAACAGCATTCATGGTTTATTTTTCCCATCAATCAATTGATTCATAATTACTACAATTTTAAGAATGTTACTCTGTGATTTGGGTATAGTATACCATTTATCCACAACAGCATCCTTGTTCTAAAGTCTAGTTTGTCTGAAATGTAGACTTTCTAGCTCTCCTTTGATTAGTGCTACACAGCACACACACACACATACACACACACACACACATACACACACACACACATACACACACGTCTTTCTACTTACTGAATTTCTTGTTAGGTCTCCCATTCACATCCAGATGATGACGTCTTTTTATTATGGTATTTAGGATAAAATGATAATAAAGTTGGATTTATGCCTAACACCTTGCTAGTTGTTCTCCAGTTGTTTTTTATGTTCTTTTGTTTACTTTAAGTCTTTTCTGTCTTATTTTGTGTATACTTTATGGCTCTATTTTCTACTTTATTGATGTTCTTTTAAAAATACTTTAAGTGCCTTGGTGGGCTTATATTATATTTCTCTTTATTACAGAGTACACTAAAAGACTGTTCTTGCTCAAAGAAATATTTAGCCTTTACATGAACCCTAAAGAGTCACCTTCCAATGCTGGGAATGTCTTGCTCGATAATCAGTGTATCTGCCTGGGGACGTTGAGCCATGTCAGGTAGCCCAATATTGTTAATAGTGTGATCTATTATGAGTCTTGAGTCAGCCAAGTATTAGTCAGAACCCCGGAGGGGCTCTAGGCAAAGATCATTTACATGGATGATTAATCATATCTATAACCAAAAAGCTTGGGACTAGCTTGCAATGAGATTTCTAAGCCTGTTATTTGTTGTGTATTCTCACAGGTAATTAGTGGGAGAGATGGGTGGCCTGCCTAATTTGACTGAGGAAGGACATGGGGGAATGTCATTCTTTGCTGGTCCTGAACTCTGATGTTTTTTCTTTTGGCCAATTTTTTATTTCCAGGTTTATACTGCAATAAACTAACCATGAGAATAATGGGCTTTATGTGTTCTGTAAATTGTGGCAAATTACTGAGCCTGAGGGTAGTTTGCTGTGTTACCAAGGAAACCAAAGCTTCCTTTTGGGTTCTTAGTCTCATCAATAAAAGAATTTGAAAACAGACTCGAAAGGGAGCTCAAGGACAAGTTTACAAAAGTGTTAAACAAAAAACCAACAGACTTTAAATATGATCATATATTTTTTCATGGAGTTTAAGGAACTGAACACAATAGAGCTGATTGCCCTCTTCACATTTTTGTTTATGGTTATCACATTTAAGTTTCATAAATGTCATTAGCTAAGAAACGTACTGCTGTTATTTTATTTTAGAAAACCAATAATATTTCAGGGCTTTGAAAAATAAGGACAACAACGTAAACATTGATTTTATTAAGCATTTATTGTCCATATTTGCCAGTTATAAATTTATTTTGTTATGTCTTTAGCTGCCTCAGTCTTCTACGATAGTATATAGGTCAAATTAACGCAATTATCATCTTTTTGTAACACTTATGCATGCACACATACACATGATGATCATGTATTCTTTCATTTTACCTTTTGATATCTATATCTGATTAAGAAAAGTACGGAAAAAATGCTTCTTGTTACTAGAATGGAAATAAATAAAAAAACAGATAAGTAAATAAATAAGAAAAACCCAATAACATGCTGGGATGAATGTGGCAGACAAATGGGGAACTATGCACCATGACCAAGTGTAATTTAATCAAATACTGTAATGTTATCTTCGCATGTGAATGCTAAATTAGCATACTGTACTAATTACTTTTATCCTGGCTCTGAAATAAAAAAACTGACAAAAGCGACTGAGGGAAAGGTATCTCTTGGCTCACAGTTTGAGGGGACATAACCGATCATGGTGAGTTAAGTTAAGCAAGCCACTGGATAAGGAGGTCACACTGTGTCAAGAAGCAGGGAGGGGGACTGGTGTTTCAGTCACTTTTTTCCCTAGATTTAGTCTGAAATCCCAGCCCACATAACTACTATTCACATTCAAGGGCCTTTCCATCTCAGTTAAACTTGCCTGAAAGCGGCTTCACAAACAGCCATATTCCAAATTCCCCTAAGTTGACAAATAAGGTAAAACATCATACATACCATAACACTAAAGTACACGTACTTTAACCAAAATTCCACAATCTGGTAATGTAATCTCAGAGAAAGCCTTTGATAAACTTTAGTACTTTTCCACTATAAAAGCATTGGGGGAATTGAGAGTAGAAGTGGGTTTTTTAAAACTGATAAGAGGAGTCTACAAAAGCCCTACACCTACCCACATTCTTGTGGGAGCTTTACTCCCAGGATCTTCTTGTCAATTGATTTAGCATTGTACTTGAGATTCTTGGTAGAACAACTGAGCAATAAAAATCAGTAAGAGATGCCCAGGTTGAAAATGAAGAACTATAAACATCTCTAGTCATAGAAAAATGGAACAGGAAAGGCTAAATTTAGATGGGGAAAATGACGGCAGTGTAGAGTATGGAATACTGGAAGCTATGCGTCACATGACAGACCTTTTGAAAGAGTTATATGGAAGCCTACTTTTATGGATGCTTCAATATATATGAAATGAAGGTACTCCATCATCGGACAACGATGTCCATCCAAGACATCACAAATAAAAAGCCCAGAGCCAAGAATTGGTTACTTCATTTTGAATCACGAGACAGTGAGGTTCCACAGATTCCCAAACATGACATGCTTTTGGTTTGCCCTCTAGAATGTGATGTAAAGACCCTATTGCTGAAGACAATACATATTTGAGTCACACAATATGGAAAAACAAACCCGGTTTCAGCCTGGAAGCTTCACAGCCCTACAGGGTAGCTTTCATAGCTGATGCTCAAAGGTATTGTAATGCTATCTGAGAAGAAAATTGATTATTATCATCTGGCTGTGAGCCTTCAGAGCTACAATAATGCCTTTCTCGAAAGACATGCCCACTAATGCAATAGAGTCAAATACTGTTGGAGTATCCAAACACTTTCTGAGTGTACTATTCCATAAGATGAATCCTATCCCTGGCACCCACCATCATTTGGCTAAGACCCAATTGGAGAACCCACTTTTATTATTATGCTAAAGGAACACAGAATTAAGCCAGCACATAACAATTTGTCATACTCACAGTTTAATACATCTGTTAACTTTCATCTGAAGCTTTTGTTTGCAGTAAATCGTTATTAACATAAAGACCCACACTGGCCAAGATGCAGATAATAAGAGACAGTTGAGTACTCAGTTCTAAATTGAACATAGACAACAAAATTCCATTCTCCAAAGGCATGAGGATTGTTTCAGAAAAGTGGGCAGAAGGCATGTAATGGACAGTAGTGGTGGATGGCTACAAGGGACCGGTGTCTTCTGGACACAACAGAGGATCTGTACATGTGAACTCACAGTGGTTGTGACACAGTACACAAGACCTGTGCAAGCTAAAGGCAGATCTAATCCTAGCATGGAGAGTGGAATTGGGGACCAAGTCCCATATCTCACTAAGAAGTTGTTGGTAATTGAGAGCTGCTAGAGAGGTAGAGACACTTTTCTCGAAAAGTATGGCCTCTGGTAAGTTGAGCATTCTCCAGTGGAAGTCCACACATGTAACATTATTCAAATAGCACAAATTGGTCTTAATGAGTTTTATGTTAAAAAAAGAACATGAAGTTGGGTGGGTAAGGAAGGGGAAATAGGTTTGGGAAGAATTTGATTCAACATGATCAAAATATGAATGAAATCCTCAAAGAACTAATAAAAAATGCCTTTACAAACTAACTGAAAACCCATTAGAGCTAATGAAGTTTAGAGAGATACAAAAGTAATTGTGTATTTATTACTAACAATGATCAATGTGAAAATGAAAGCAATTACTCCATTAAGGTATGAAAATGAACAAAAATATTCAGGAATAAACTTCATAAAATGTATACCAAATATATTTGGGCTCTAAACTACTTAGCATCGCTAGTGGTAATTAAAATAGGTCTAAATAAAATAAAAAGTTCCATATTTGTGCATTGAGAGACTTAAAATGGTTCAACATGAGGATTCTGATGTGCTCCCTGGTAGTTTACAGAATAAGCCTAAATTTCATATGCCAATTCAGGACTTCTGGATGGCCACAATGACTTACAAGAACAGTGTTTTAGGAATGAAATGTTCAGAGTTTAAAACTCACTGAAGACTATAGAAATAGAGACAGTGATGTATTGATAAATAGATCTGACCCAAGTGGTAAATTAAATGTCCATAAAGAAGTCTTCAAACTTCCAATCAATCCAACAAGACCGCTCGTGAACTCAAAGGGGTAAAGTCAGTTCATCAGCAAATGCTTTGGGCCAAATGTAAATACAAATGCAAAATTACTATCATATACCTTTCTTCAGATGGTACACAACAGTTAAGATAAAAGCATGAAGTCACACGTGTGAGGGCTAAATGATACAATTGAAAAGAAAGCACATAAGGTATTGGGTCTCTCACTTGTTTATTAAAGTGGACACTAAAAGCACAAAGGAGAGAATAAATTTGTGTTATACTTAGTTAAAGTTTAAAGTTTTGCTTGTCAAAGGATACCGCCAGGAAAATGAACCAATGACTCATAGAATGGGCAAAAATATTTAAATCACATATCTTGAATATATGATTTATACATATTCAAATCACTTGAATATAAAATACATAAAATAGTCTTAAAGCTCCACACAGAAAACAAAAACGAACAAATAAATAAGTGAATAAATAGTTTAAAAATGATCAAAGAGTCTGGAGAGAAAGCTCACTGGTTAAAAGTATTTGCTGTTCTTCCGGCGGACCCGAGTTTAATGCCCAGCCACCACATGGCAACTCACAACCATCTGTAACTCTGTAACCTCAATTGTGGAGGACCCAACAACTTCTTCTGGCCTTAGAGTGCATTAGGCATTACCACAGTGTGTGCTTGTGTGTGTGTGTGTGTGTAGGCAAAACACCCATACACATAGAATAAATATTAAGTCAAAAAGTATCTTCAGACATTTTCCCAAGAAGTTGTAGCAAATAGCAATGACCACAAGAAGAAATATCAACATCATGAGTAATTTGGAAATACATATTTAAGGCACAATGAGAGACTGTTTCTTACCCATTGGGGGCTGTAATCCAAGATATAAAGTAATGGTTGATGATAAAATGGTAGATAAACCGGAACCCTCATTCCCAGCTGTCAAGAACAGAAATGATGCAGCTACTTGGGACAACTGGTTGTTACTTACTCAAAAAGTTAGACTGGTTTACTACTAGACCTAGTAAGAATTACATACAGATAGAGAAGACACAATAGAAATATGTGAGAGATACAAGTGTTCATAGAAATATTATTCGTGATAACTTACAAATGGGATATTCTGTCATACCCGCTTTACTAAGAGTTGAACAGTATGTGACGTTACTCAATCATAAATAGAAATGAAGAACTGATACACTCTGGCATGTGAGTGGACCTTGAAGACAATATGATGAATGACAAATGGCAGTCATCAAAGTGACACATGCTTTCATTTTTAATAAAGTATCCATTGTAGTGAATACATAGTCTGAAAGCAGATCAAGAGTTGGGTAGGAAGATGGGACAAAATGGACTGTTGCTTATGTCAAAATGGCAGTTTCTTTTTTCTTTTTCTTTTTTCTTTTTTTTTTTGGTTTTTTGAGACAGGGTTTCTCTGTAGCTTTGGTGCCTGTCCTGGAACTACCTCTTGTAGACCAGGCTGGCCTCGAACTCCCAGAGATCTGCCTGCCTCTGCCTCCCGAGTGCTGGGATTAAAGGCGTGCGCCACCACCGCCCGGCAAAATGGCAGTTTCTTTATGGCTGACCACAAGGCCCTAAATAGATTATGTAAGGAAGGCTACACAGCCCTGAGTACTACATTACGTTATGAAGTCAGTCTTGTAGTGTTTTTCTGCTCTTATGTTGTGCTGGGAGAGGGTACTGTAGTGTCTTACTGTTTAGCTTAGGGTGGTCCCCCAGGCTCCTCTCCTACCAGCGATACTTGTTTTTAGGATGAGGTGAGATTCTATGGAAAAAAGCCTGATAATTGTTCATCTTATGTGTTTTATTCTTATAAGAGTGAAAACACATTTTTTTCAGCAATTTCATGAAGATTTTGATTTATTTTATTTTTTTTTATTTGGGTGGTGAATCTCCCCTTAGCCTTGACTACAGAAGTTAATCTGCATGTTTTTTATGTCATCCATCTTTGTTCAGTGGTTCAGGAAATTTCTGGGCAGACTTTTCCCAAAGGTAATATCAGTAAAGCCTTTTATAAAGCAACCTTTTCAGAGGAATTCACGTCTATATTCTTGGCAATTTTAGTGTTCCCTGCTTTTTGAGACAGGATACTTGTTCTATGCCCCAAGTTGGCTATGCAGGACACATTAGTTTCTGTTTTTTGAGCTCTGGGATTACAAGCATGTTTTAACCACTCCTCTGACTCGCTCTAAAATTTTTCTATCCTGTGAGTTGTGTTTTCCTATTTTTACTGGTTTGCTCAGACTTTTATTTTAGGTTTTAAGAAGTTAGTGTAGTAAACACATAAACACTGTTTGTCATCTGTACTGGTTCAAGCTTAGACATTTCCCATTTGCATACTTATCTTTATTTTTAGATTTTGGTATATATGTTGATATATATTCAAATATTTACTTCCTAGCTGATTTTGCATTCTTGATTTGGATAAAAGTCTTTCCCTTGCCTTGGAATTTATACATGTAAGCTCCTAGATTTTCTGTTGAGGATTTTATTATTTCTCATAAAAATGAAGAACATAATATATTAACAGTTTTATATGATATGATAGAGGGAAGCATTTTACTTTTCACTTCGAGTACTTTATTAGTGGAATTTCAATTATTTTATCTGGTAAAGTAATTTCTTACATGTTCTTTGAACCCTTCCTAATCTTCCCTGGCTTTGTAGGCCATCATTAATCATTTAGTATATCACATGAACTTGATGGTATTTTTATAGAATATCAAGTCAGATATTTGAATATTTGACTTATACTTTTTGGCTAATATTTGCTTACATATTAACAGCATTACAACGTATTTGTTGCTAGGAAAAGATGGATGGTGTTTAATAAAAGGCAAAGATGAAGAATACTGAAGTTGAGATATCTAACTTGCCCTTTAGGCTAAGCAAAATCTGGGTCAGATGATTTGGTTCTAGGACATCAATTGTGGTGTTTGAAAAGGATTGGATAGGTAGTCTTTACCTCCGTAAGTTAAGAGCATTCAGTTGGGAACTCTCCTGGCAGAACTTGTTACACTCATATTTTGCTGAGCATTTTTTTTTTTGTAGCAGAAAAGGATAAATAATGTTCTGTGAATGTTGTTTGACTTTGAAACTAACGTGTCAAGGTGATCTTCACTCCAGCCGGCCAGGGAATGCAGTTGATGTTGTTAGGAGCTTCAAGGGGCATTGTTTCCTCCTATATCCTTCTAATTCAACTTAACCTGGAATCTTCTTTCTCAGAGATAAATGCCTAACTTTTTATGCAACTCACATGGCATACATAGAATCCATTAGGGAAGGGGGGTAGAAAGGAGAGCAGGGAGTGATATAGGAAAGGAGAAAAAGGAGGGAGGGGGGAAGCAAGGGAGGGCCTTACTGCACAACTGAGAAGCTAAGAATATAGAAAACGTCCCTGGAATCACATAATATTTTTAAAGTCATTTCTGATCAAAGAAGGATAATTATGAATAATTTTTAAAAGTTTATCTGAATTCTTATAAGATTTGCATATTTGACTACAGATTCTCTACTGATTCTGGAAAGAAGGAGAAAAAAGTATAAATAGTGTCGTTCAAATTCTCAGTGCCCTTTCTAATAATGTCCTGATTAAGTCACCATTCGTTTCTATTTCTGTTATCCATATTATTTTTCTTTGAGGCTGACAGTTGGTGTTTGGATTATTTAAAAACAAATCTCTTCCATGCCTTCCTCTTGTCAAATCTCATTCTCTGGAAAGAGGTTCAGCATTACCTGAAGAGGAACGCGCTTGTCATGTGTCTTACTTTCTGGAGGGAAATTCTAGTTAACATTCTGTCATCAGCAAATGTGGAAAGACGTGTTGAGGTAGAAAACTTGTAATCACCGGAATTCAATTTACAAAACACTGCGTTTCTTTTCATATGAATAACTTTCTGAGAAAGTCAAAGCCAACTGTTTATATGTAACACTTAGGCTTGCATCTTTAGCAGTGCAAGCTTTGCTTATGAGTGTTATGGACATATGTGGAGGATAATGACCATTTGCTCTGGTTGAAATTCAGGTGACTAAGACATGGTGGATACCACGTGTAAGTGTTGTGGGGCGTAGAAACTCAGGGAAGGGAAGGTAGGATGATTTCACGTTACTGTGTTAAGAAAGCAGCATGGTGAATTTCTAAGGCATTCCTAGTTTATTTATTTTTTCTCCAATCTCTCAGGGTTTTTCTTTCCAGAGGGGGAACAATGCTTTCCCCGATAAGGACAAGGGTTTATACACACGGGATGACTGAAACATGCAAAAATTGACTGGCAGTCTTGGCCTTTGATTTCTATCTCAAGGAGTCTCTCTCTCCTTTTGCTCTACTTTTCTTTCTTGGAGCTTTGTGTTTTGGAGACACAGTCAACTAGGAGACTTTACTACTTTCCATGGGTAGCCATGGGTCACTGCAAGGAAAGAAGGCTGGTCACATCACTCACAGCTTAGCCACCTCCTGCCTGAGCTGATAGAATAGAAAGGTAGGGCAAGGCCTTGGATGGCGAAAGGCAGAAGGTAGTCGCTGAAGAGAGGCCTTCCTGTTACTACATCTCAGCCTTGGTTTACAAAAGATCTCCCTTTCTCTTGCCCTTAATTGCCTAAAAAAATTTTTGAATTTCGGCTTCTTCAAACTTTTCCATTTTGTTTTCATTTCATCCAAGAAAATTTTATGTAATCCTGGGTATATAGGTATATAAGTAAGCATACAGTCAAACATTAACTGGCAATAAATTATAAAGAAATTGATTTTAAAACAACTTTTAGTATTCATATAACTTTACTATTTCTTAAGGATGAAATAAAAAATGTAAAAATGATATTACTTTATCATTGTAAATTTTGTCTAAATAATTAATTCTATAAGATATAGAATATTTTCCACAATTTTTATTCATCAGTTTTTGAACTTATTTTACATACCAACCACAGTTTCCCTTCCATCCTCTCCTCTGTTCCTTCCCGCTCTCCCTGGCCCCTGCCTCCCTTCTACCTGCCCCCATTCACTCCTCCTCCATCTCCATTTAGATGGGATAAGGTATCCCATGGGAATCAGCAAAGTATGGCTTATCAAATTGAGCCAGGACCAAGCTACTCCACCCTGTGTCAAGCATACACAAGATATCCCACCAGAGGAACAAAGTTCCTAAGAGTCAGCTTATGCATCAGGAATAAGTTCTGGTTTCACTGCTAGGGGCTCTACAAAAAACTAAGTAACACAACTGTTGCCCAGATGCAGAGGGCTTAGTTCAGTTCTTAGACAGCTCCCTAGCTGTCTGTCTAAAGTCCATGAGTTCCCACAAGCTCAGGTCAGTTGTCTCTGTAGGTTTCCCTATCATGATATTGACCACATCCCTCTGCTCATAAAATTCTTCCACCATCTGTTCAAATGGACTCACAGAACTCAGCCCAGTGCTTGGCTATGGATCTCTGCATCTACATCCATCAAGTATTGAATGAAGTCTCTAGGATGACAATAACCAGGCTACAACCCTGAGCCCCCATAGAAGCTAGGTAACAAGGAGGCCCCTAAGAGGGACACATGGATCTCCCTGAGAAGAGGAAATTGATGAGATGGATGTCCTGGATAATCTGAGAGTGGGGGAGTGGAGGGTATGAGATGATGAATGAGTACACAAGGGATCAGGATGGTTGAGTTGGAGCTGGGATGGATGGGGAGAGCAACCAAAGAGGTATCTTGATAGACAGGACCATTGTGGGGTTAGGGAGAAACCTGGTGCTAGGAAAACTCCCAGGAACCTACAAGGGTGACTCCAGCTAAGACTTCTAGCAGTAGTAGAGAGGGTGCCTGAACTGGCCTTCCCCTGCAATCAGATTGGTAACTATCCACAATTTTTTGAAACTGATAAATGCTTTGATTTTGTGAATGTCAATATTGAGAATGTCACTTTGCATAGTGTAAAATTGTAGTTGGAGAATTTCCTGTCTGCCAATCCCAAGTAACTACACAGAAGCTAAAATTAATTACAAATGCTTGACTGATAACTCAGGTTTATTACTAACTAGTTCTTACAATATAAATTAATCCATTTTTATTAATCTCTGTATTGCCACACATATCATGGCTTTACCTACCCTCCGGCAAGTCTTGATCCCTCTGTGTCTCCCGGCAACTCCACTGACTCCACCTTCATTCTCAGTTTGGTTGTCCTGCCTATACTCATGCCTAGCTACCAGTCAGTCAGTTCTTTATTAACCAATGAGCGCAATATATATTCACAGTGTACAGAAGGATTATTCCACTCATGAAATGGCAGGACATTTTGGAAATATCTGGAAATTCTTCCTTGAGCTGAAGTTAAACTCACTTAGCATTTTTGAAATGAAACACAAGTCAGAAACTCAAATGGCAATTTTGAAAATCAAACATTCTAAAACATAATAAAATCCAAAGATATACTAATCTGACACTTACATGCTGAGTAATTACAGCAGGGAAATATAAAAGTCTTTGTTTTCTGTAATTAAGCCATCATGTTTCTATAAGAGCAGAAAGCTGTGTGTGCACAGTAAATATACTGAAATCAGAACACACAATAGTCTCAGCTCTCAGGACAAATTGTGTATGTTGTCTCTTCATGTGCAGAATAGTTAAGCTCTGGCAGAAATAGCAAAGATTCATTACTTATTTTATTTTGACTTGATTTTTGGTCATTGTGAATTCAGAAATCTCTACTGTTACCAAATTTTTCATGGCCCCACCTTCATCTGTGTAATCTAATATGGTGTGGTAATATTCGCGCTTTAACAAATAAAGCTTGCCTGAAGATCAGAGGGTGGAGCCAGCTACTAATTAACCATACAATCCAGGACGTGGTGGCACACACCTTTGACCCCAGCACTTGGAATCTCATGCATTTGATCCCAGGATTTGGGAGGTTTACACCTTTAATCCCAGCACCAGGGAAGTGGAGACAGGAATATAAGGTGGGTGGAGACAGGATATGGGCCCAATAAGTCTGAGGATTCACAGAGACAGGATTCTTGCCCCTTGGGTCTAATAATGCAGTAGAGGTAACAAGTCTTTCCAGTGGCTGGCTTCTTTACTTCTTTGATCTTGCAGCATTTACCCTGATATCCGACTCCGGGATTTTATTTATTATTATTTTATTACTTAAAATAATACCAATCCAAATTCCCACTCCCTTCCCTCCTCCCACTCCCTCCTCACATTGTCCCACCTCTACCTCCTCCAATCCTAAGAGAGGACAAGGTGCTCTGCCCTGTGGCAAGTCCAAGGCCCTCTCTACTACATCTAGGCTGAGCAAGGTATACATCCAAAGAGAATAGGATCCCCCAAATCCAGTACATGCAGTAGACAAATTCCAGTGCCACTGTCAGTGGCCCCTCAGTCTGCCCCAACTGTCAATCATATTCAGAGGGACTAGTTTGAGCCCACGCTAGTTTACTCCCAGGTATTTATTTATTTATTTATTTATTTATTTATTTATTTATTTATTTATTGGTTTTTCGAGACAGGGTTTCTCTGTGGTTTTGGAGCCTGTCCTGGAACTAGCTCTTGTAGACCAGGCTGGTCTCGAACTCACAGAGATCCACCTGCCTCTGCCTCCCAAGTGCTGGGATTAAAGGCGTGCACCACCACCGCCCGGCCCCAGGTTTTTATTTTTAATACCAATTAGAATTCGCGCTATGGTTTAGGAAGTTGTACCTGAAGCTGGGCGGTACTAGCATACACCGTTCATCCCAGTATTTGGGAGGCAGAGGCAGAGACAGGAAGATCTCTGTGAGATCAAGGCCAGCCTGGTCTACACAGATAGTTCCAGGACAGGCTCCAAAGCTACAGAGAAACCCTGTCTCAAAAAATAAAAAACAAAACAAAAGCTGTACTTGAATTGCTTCTTCATAAGGCTAACAATTTCGCTCTTATTTGTTATTTTTACATGTATATGTGTGCATTCATATATGCTGAGATATACATGTATGGATATATAAGTGCATATATGTGGATGGGAGTGTGCATGCGTGTGGAAACCTTAGTTTAGCCTTTGATGTCATTCGTTTTCAGGTACGATCTGCCTGATGTTTTAAGATAGACTCTTTCATTGGCCTGATACTAGACTAGTAGGTGAATCTCGCTGGTCAGTGAGCCCCAGCTTTCTGCTTGCCTTGGCCTCCCCAGTATTGGGATTACAATTAGGTGCATGCATGGCTTTTTCTCAGGTGTTCCAGAGATAGGGTTCAGATACTCCTGCTTGCAAAGGAAACACTTTAGTGACTGAGCTATCACTAAGCCCTTGTTTGTGTTTAGTCATTGACTTTAGGTAATACTATAAAGATAGAATAACTTTTTATTTTCTTTCTTTCTTTCTTTCTTTCTTTCTTTCTTTCTTTCTTTCTTTCTTTCTTTCTTTCTTTCTTTCTATTCTTTTTTAATTAAATTTTCCACCTGCTCCCCATTTCCCATTTCCCTCCCCCTCTTCCTACATATTGCCCCTCCCCTCACTCCCCTCCCCCTATCTCCACTCCTCTTCTCCTCCCTCCACTCCATTCCCCCTCCCTCTCGATACTGAAGAGCAGTCCAAATTCTCTGCCCTGCAGGAAGACCAAGGTCCTCCCACTCCAATCCACACAGTTGACACCAAAATTTTTCTACGTTGTATAACTTGAATTTGTATTTCTGCATGAGTTATTATTTAAAATTTTAGTTTGCTCCCTCAAATGAGAGCGTTGACTTGGATCTTAAAGATTAAAGTGATCAAATCTCAGAAAATGAAACAATGATGCCTACCTAGCTAAAGATCTAGAAATAAAACTGAAAATAAATAATGCAAGACCATATATTAGGGGAAGTAACTTAAACATAAATAAATAGGGATAATTCCATTATTTATTTCTTTAAATTACTAAGTCAGATAATGTCAAAAGGGTGGTTTAAAATATCCATACGTTTAAATATTAATCTTTTAATTGTATACAGGTAGACTCTATTATATCATTTCTGTCATTTCCCTCCATTGAATGCAGCAGTGATAATAAAAAATGAGGCCATGAAGATAGAATAACTTTATTCATTCATTAATCACTTTCCTTCATTCAACCATCACAGACGAGCTATGGATTCTTTGCAATCCATGCCAACAGAGTTTGAATGAAAACCCTAAACTTTATCAGCACCAGGCTGAAGCATTGCATTCTAAACCTTTATCACTGTGGGGTTAGAAAGTGTTATCAGGAAATAAAACTATTACCCCCTTTTTGCTAGTAAACTCTCTGAGACTTTAATGAATATTAAAACCATTAATGGGGATGATTGCATAATTACTTCTATTGCACAAATGGAAACAGTGAGAAATCCCCCTGTGATGTTGTTCTGACTTGATGACATCAGAAGTATCCTAGTAGAGAAACTGCTTTTATCACCATCTAAAATTGCAAAGACACTTGCCCTGTCATCCTAGACTACAAGAAAGACCATGACACCTCAGAGTCACATCTGTGGAGCCCTGTAATGAGCTAGAATTTTTACCTCTGCGCAGTAGCAAAAAGGAGACACATGTCCTACTTGCATACCAATGCATACCAATGGAGAGGGTGCAGAAACTAATTCCCATAATACCATCTAACAGTAAAAATGTGACTCCCTTCTCACGTTTTTTTGTCAAGTCAATGCTATAATGTTATTTTTTATTTTTTGTCAATTGCAATGCTTTTTCAGATAAAGTTAGGAAGTCAGATAAAGGTTTAAACAAGAACACACATCTCATAACATAATATCAACATATGCTTCAGTTTTCAGTTGACATTCCTTAATTAAAACTTCAGCTTCAATAAAAAAAGAGGATCAACAGGCAATGATATTGAAATGGTAGAGCTAACTAGTCTTAAAATGATAAAGCTTTTACCAATGAGCTTAATAATCAGTTATCAAAACTGCTTAACACAGATAGAAACACAGACAGTTATACCAGAGCAAAGAACAAGAAAGTCTCAAATAGAAGCCATAAAGTAACAAAATAGAAAGATGGGGAGCTATAATTGTAATCACTAGAATGTGGATTTCAATAACTTTAATCACAAACTGAGAAAGAAGGAAGAAATAGTAGGGCATCTGAAAGCAGAACAACAGAGGCCAGAAAACCTGAGCACAGACATTAAATACTTTTAAAGTCAGAGAAAAGGGAAACAAGAATAAAGAAAGAAAGGAAGAGAGGCATAAAGGAAGACAGACAGAAGTAAACTTCCAAGAGTCTGTGGCACTATGACAATAGATTTTACATTTGCACCATTAGAATTTCAATCGGAGAGAAGAAAAAAAAATGAAGCTAAAATAATAATTGAAGAAGCAATGGTTGAGAACTTAAAAACAAACCCTAAGAACTTTTAGGAAAGAATCTCAGCTGTATAAACTAAGATAAATCAAAATAAGAGAAGTCATATTTTACCCCCACTTATTTATCAAGTGAAAAACAATATAGATTTTCAAAAACATATGAATAAATTTTAGAAGTAGCAAAAAGAAGGAAATGCCTTACCTGTCCTTACAGAGAATCAGTTCAATATCGCCTTCTCCTCAGAAACCACAGGAACTAGAAATATGTGGCACAATGTTTTCAAGTGGGAAAACAAAAGAAACATCAATGGCAAATTCCGTGTTCAGCAAAAGAATTCTTTAGGAGCAAGGTAGGAATCAAAACATTCTCAGATGAAGGGAAATTAAGAGAATGTGTTGCCTGTAATCCTACTCTGAGAAACTTTAGGAAGCCTTCTAAACAGAAAGAAGATGACAAAGGAAAAGTCATTAACATCAAGGAAACAATAATGGGAAGCATGATTTGCGATTTCAATACACTCCCCTTACGGTGAATACCCTGTTAGATGTTCTGCTTAATGCAGATCAAAACAGACGGAGAAGACAGGTTTGACAACTATATAAGAGAGAAAAAGCATACTGATATTTGAGCCCAACATTCTACTCTAAATAGTAAAATAGCCACATTTGTTGTCCTACAAGTTATGTGCATATAATTTAATGTAAAACATGATGAGATGCACAGAGATATATACTATAAATTAATGAAAACAGAATTCAAAGAAAATTCAGTTAATTGATCAGGAAACACTTAAAAGAAAGCACAAAAGGTAATAAACACCACAAATAAATAATTAAATGAGACTTGACACCTAACATGTAAAATAATTCCCTGGCAGATTTTCTCCAGTCCTTTGGAGTGACTCTTCACTCTGTTCATTTCCTTTGCTGGGCAGAACCTTTTAATTCGACACAATCACATCAGTCAAGTGCATTATTTTCTAAGCTTTTGGAGCCCTCTTAGAAAGTCCTTGATTGTGTACGTTTGTGTCCTTAAATTGTTCTTAATGGTTTTCTTTAGCACTCCCACTGTTTAAGGTTATAATTAAAGTTTTTGATACACTTTGAGTTAGGTAACCCAGACCCAAAAAGATGAATATGGTATGTACTCACTCATAAGTGGTTACTAGCTATAAACAAAGAATATTGATTCTATAGTTCATGATCCTAGAGAAGCTAAGTAATAAGGTGAACCCAAAGAAAAACATGTATAGAGCCACCTGGAAATTGGAAACAGACAAGATTACCTAACAAAATTGGGAGCATGGGGGTGGGGAGAGAATGAAGGGTGGAAGGGGAAAAGGAGGGGAGAAGGGGAGGGTTGAGGAAAACTTGAGGGAATGGGATAGTCAAGATGGAGCAATGACAGAGATGAGAGCAAGGAAAAAGATATCTTGACTGGGGGAGCCATTATGGGGTTAGCAGAAACCTGGCTCTAGAGGTATTCCCAGGAATCCACAAGGATTAACCCACCTAAGACCCTGAGTAATAGAGAAGGGGCCCGATTCTGACTTGCCTGTAGTCAGATTAATGATTATCTTAAATATCACCATAGAACCTTCATTCAACAACAGATGGAAACAGAGACAGATATCCACATCTGAACACTGAGCTCCCAAAGTCCAGTTGAAGAGTGTAATTTTTATTGTAGAAATCACTATAGACTGCTAAGAAGAATTTGTATTCTATAACTGTGAGAAAGAATTGTCTGTGTATGCCTAGACTACTTGATCTGTCAAACAGTTTACTTTTAAAGTTCAGTTTTTTTTCTGAAAAATTTATCTGTTGATAAGAATATGGTATTTAAATTATCCACTGTTGTGTCCAGTATTGTTTGTTTAAAAAATGGATATTCTAGTGTTCAGTATACAAATATTTATCACCTTAGTAATAATCTTTGTGCATTTTCCCTTGGGTTACCTATAGTTCTCTTCTTTATCTCCTATAATTTTAATTTTAATTTTTTTTGTCAGATATAACTAATCAGCTTGATTTTGAGTTCTATTTGCTTGTTATATGAAGCCATCTTTTTAATTTCAGGTCAAACACATTTACTGCAGAAAGAAAACAGTTGGCCGGGCGGTGGTGGCGCACGCCTTTAATCCCAGCACTCGGGAGGCAGAGGCAGGCAGATCTCTGTGAGTTCGAGACCAGCCTGATCTACAAGAGCTAGTTCCAGGACAGGCTCCAAAACCACAGAGAAACCCTGTCTCGAAAAACCAAAAAAAAAAAAAAAAAAAAAAAAAAAAAAAAAAAAAAAAAAGAAAGAAAGAAAGAAAGAAAGAAAACCGTTGCATTTTATTTGTTTTAATAAATTCAGCTAGTCTGTGATTTTAATTGGAGAGCGGAGGACCATTTATATTTAGAGTTCTTATTAATACTGATTTTCTGTTTCCTGTAATTTTGTATGTTTGTTTGAATACCATTTACCCTTATATTTCTCATCTATTCCCACTGTGGGGTTTATATGTTTGCATAAATGGATATGATTTGTGTTTTTCTATATCTTCTTTGTTCATCTACTCCTTTTATGAGTTCCATTCTTCTTGCTCTTTTGATTAAAATTTTCGGTCGTCCTCACATCTGCATAGGATTGCTTTAAGCATTCTCTGCAACGTTACTGGTAGTCAAGGACTGTTTTTGTTCATACTTGTAGATTTTTCTCCATCAATTTAAAAAGATTAACTTTTGTAAATATAGTAATCCTTATTGGCACGTATTTGCTTTCAGGACCTTAAATATATTACTTAAGGGGTTCCTGAATTTCAGGTTTTACCTGACAGGTCTCAGGTTATTTGGCGAACTTTCTTACTTATCTCCGATGCTGCACCGGTCCAGTTGGTTAGGGTGTGGTACTTATTCAATGCTCTTCTGACAGGTCTGCCTTTGCATGTGATCTGAGCTTCTCACATTGTTGTTTTGTCTTGTGCTTTTTTATGTTTGAACTATAATTTATTGTGGATATATTCATTTATAGTCAAGTGAATTTGGGGCCCTAAATGTTTCTGGTGAATGGATATCAATTTCAGATTTAGGAAATTCTCCTATAAGTTTAACCTTTTGAGGTAAATACTGTTGAGTATTCTTGACTTGTTTAGACCTCACTATTTAGAACATGCTGGCTTCAAATTCACAGAGATACTCCTACCTCTGCCTTCCAAGTACAAGGATTAAAGTCAAACATCACCCCATCTGACTATAATTGTATTACATAATTTTCCTAATCTTTTATCTTTTATCTTATCTTTCTATTTTATTTATTCTCAGAATTATTTTTTATAATTATTATTAAGAGCTCCTGAAAATAATAATGGCCATACTTCTTTTTTTTTAGTTGACATTTGTTAAGTATTTTCTTGACATGGTCTTCCATTTTTTATTCTTCATTCTGCTTAATCTAGCAGAATTGATGGTGCTTTCCACTGTGCTTTGACATAATTAAATTAATTTTATATTTCCAAATATCTGTTGTTCAATATATAAAATTCCTTTCTGAACTTCTTATGCAGTATTTATTGCTTACTTTCTCATCCGTGTTGCTGACTTTTTTTTTTTGTACTCTAAGTTTGAATTTTATTGTCTTGTTATATTCAATTCCTTGCTTGTTTTACCCTTGAAATTTTGATCATTTTTACAAGTAGATTTTTGAATTCTTTGGTGTTTCAACTACTTTTGTACTTTGGATGTTATTTTTTATTACTGTGTATTAACTTTAGGTTCAAACGCAGGCTAGACAATTCCACTGTGATGATAAGATATGCTACATTTTCAACTTTCTCAAAAAGACCTCAGGAAATTAGACATAAAATACCAAATAATCCAATTAGTTTTATTTTTTTTAATCTGTATGTTTTATTGTAGATTCCTCAATATGAATAATAGAGAGTTTGCATTATATGAAAATGATTTTAGCTTTTAATATTTGTTCACTTTATTTTTTATATACATGCCATTCCTTGTTTAATGAAGTTTAATGAAGAACTTGCATAAAATGTTGCGTAGTAATGATGAAATTATATACTTTTCCATGTTCTCAATCTTGAGTAAGAAGACTCAGTCTTATATTTTAAGTATAATGTGTTTTTTAGATATTGTTATAAAAGAGATAGTGTTTACTAAACTGAAAGCTTTTAATGTTAGTTGATGCGATGAACTTGTGACTTTATATTATCCATTTAGTTTATCAGTTTGATAAACTGAATTGATTAAATATTAAAAATAAAATGGTATACATGTCCAACTTAGTTATACAGTAATTTTTATTCATTGTTCAAATTTGTTTATTAATATTTTTGGCAGTGTTGAGAATCAAGCTCAACCTCTGACAAATGGTACCCTCCATACCTGTGAGCCTTTGGGAATAGTGAATAACAGACAAAGGTAGGTGAGGATGAGCTGCCTTTTGGAAGTTTTACCCTCCATTCACCTGAGACTACTTGATCTGCCTCCTGGCACACAGCCGTGTGAACAAGCGGATGCTGCCTGACCGGGTCACCATGGTCTGACCCATTTGATTGTGCTTTACGCTGCTATGATGGACTGAATCCCTCTGAAACTGGAAGCCAAATGAAACCCTCTCTCATCAGTAATTGGTCCCGTCAGGAATTCTTTCACAGTGATACAGAATTAGGCTTTTAATATCTAAAACATCTGCATCTGTGTTTTCTGTTTTATTCTCCAAATTGACATTTCATTTCTTCCTGCTATTTTTTCTTTGACAATATTCTTAGATTTTTGCTCGTATTATTGATTTTCAAGCAACTAGCTAATTATTGAATTGCCTTTCTATTTAATTGATTATTGTGACAATCTGTAAGTCTTTTTTTTTTTTTTTTTTTTTTTCGGTTTTTCGAGACAGGGTTTCTCTGTGGTTTTGGAGCCTGTCCTGGAACTAGCTCTGTAGACCAGGCTGGTCTCGAACTCACAGAGATCCGCCTGCCTCTGCCTCCCGAGTGCTGGGATTAAAGGCGTGCGCCACCATCGCCCGGCTTGTAAGTCTTTATTTAACTCATTAAGGCTTATTTCAGTCTTCTGTCCTAACAACTGGGATATTCTCTTTCTAGGTACTGAGATTATCAATGTAGGATCTTTTATTCCTGGATAAATCATTAGTAATGGAAGATGGTCTATCATCTCTGCTTTTAATGTCTCATAAATGTCATAATTCTTTTTTAACTTATTTCTGCATTTCCCACACAATACCCTCTCTGACTATTATTTACTTTTCCAGTGTAAGAAGTTTGCTGTTGCTGCTTTAAGCCTCCCTTTCAGCAGTGCTTTCCCTGTTTCCCATGGGGTTTGTCTTACAGTGTTTCTGTTTTCATTTGTTTCAAGAAATTTGTAATGCTATTTGTTTCTTCACTGACCCATAGTTAAATAAAAGGCATGTTTTTCAGTTTTTGTAGATTTATATAATGACTAAAATGTGTTTGTTTAACTTTGCATTTGTTTGATTGTGATCAGAATCGAAATTTGTTGATTCTTGGGTTGTGAATTGGTATAAGATTGATTTCATATATCGTGTGGGAAAACAGAAGATGCATTTTACAGTGGTTGGATAAAATACTTTGTAAACATCCTATTTCACCCAGGTTATAATTTAACAGCTGTGTTTGTTTGTCAGCACTCTTTTCTGGGTAATCCTTTCTGCTTCTGCAAATGGGTTATTGGTGACTTTTACTGTTGTGAATGGTTAAGTTCTGGTTATATGTAATAATTTATGTTTTTATAGCCTAAGTGTGCTTTAGTATTCAGTATACACATTTTATGAAACTGATACCTTGATAATTCCAGGGATGGAAGATAGTTTTTCAACATATGCAAATGAATAAGTGGTGTATAGCATACCAACAAATCAATGAACAAAAGTAATATGATCAGCTCAAAGATGCAGAAAACTTAATGAATTTCAACATCTCTTCTTGATAAAAGTTCAGAGAATTTAGGTTTAAAAAAACAAAAACAACAACACACACCTCAACACAGCAAAGGCACAACCAATCAACTAATACCATGCCCAAAGACACTTAAAAATTATCCGCTAAAATAGAATATGAAAAAAAGATCTCTATAGTCAGCAGTCTTTTCAGAACTGGAAACATTAACTGGAGCAACTAGGTATGATAAAACAAAACAGAAAGCATGTGTGCATGAAGGAAACCAAGCTATTTATGTGAAAATGATGGCAAAACTCTATTTAAGGAACCCAAGGCTCCTATATGAGGTTATTAGAACCAATTTAGTAGAGGTGTAGGTTACTGCACCTACACATAGTTTGCTGATTAGTTCTATGCCAGCATTACATAAACTAGAATCATCCCAAATGAGGAAAACACAATTGAAAAAATACCCTCCTAAGATAAGGTTGTAGGACATTTCCCTCATTAGTGATTGATAGGGGTGCCCCCACCATATAGAAGGTGGTGCCATTCTCTGGGCTAGTGATCCTAGGTTCTATAAGAAAGCAGGCTGAAGCAGCCATTAAAGATCAAGCCAGTAAACACTGTTCTCCCATGGCCTCTGCATGAGCTTCTGCCTCCAGGTTACGCTAAATAAACTGCTTCCTTCCCAAGTTGCTTCGGCTATGCTTTCTTATCATAGTGACAGAAATTCTAAGACATTTGGAAATAAACATTTTACACCAATAAGGTGATAGATTTAAGAAAGAGATCCTGAAGATAATTTCGTTCATTGTTGCTAATATATTCTTTGGATATGGATGTGTTAGAGCCTATCTGTAATCCCAGCTACTGCAAAGGCTGAGGCCAGTATGTTCAACATGGTGAGACTTTGCCTCCAAACCAAACGGAAGACAAATTCTCAAAAGCCTCGTTAGTCCCAGCCTCTCTCTTCCTGCTTGCAGATCAGGATGTAGCTCTCAGCACTGTCTTCTACATACTTCAACAGTGCTACACTGTCTGCCATCATGCTCCCTGCTGTGATGATAATGGATTAAACCTCTCAAACTCTAAACTAGCCTCTAACCTCAATTAAATGCTCTCTTTTTATTTACAAGAGTTGATTTGATCATGGTGTCTCTTCACAACAATAGAACAGTGACTAAGGCAAGTTATATTGTTACACATTCACAAAATGAATTACAAATTCAATGTCTTTAGTTCTAAAATCACCAATGGTATTCTCCCCAGAAAGAAATCAATCCCCATACCAAAGGCAACACAAGAGACTAAGACCAACCCAAATGATTTTGAACAAAAAAGAACAAAGCTGGAGCCATCCTACTTCTTGACTTGAAGATACATTGCAAAGTGTTTACATAAAGGCAGATGCAAAGAACAGGGCAATAAAATAAAAGCATTCAATGTATTTGCTGCTGACGGAATTTCCTCAGTGTGCTAAAACCAACATTGAAGAATAAGCTGACTCGCAAAAAGTGAATGTTCTCTTGAGGAAGATTGACCCTTGACCTCGATCTCTCACCCAATGCAAATCTCAAAATGGATCAAAGGTCTTAATGTCAGACACGAAACTGGGAAGGCGTCAGAAGAACACAATGGGGAAGACTCTTCAAGGTGTTGTCTATGCCACCGCAAGCAATAGCAGCGAAAGCTTATGAGACTCTTATCAAACCAAAGGCTTTGCACAGCAATTAGAAATAACTGACACAGTGAAAAAAAAATCTAGCTACAGAGCAGGCAAGCCTACAAAATGCTCATCATCTAAAAGACTAACATCTAGAATATGCATTAGAAACCCAACTGTTACATCAAAATCCTAGATGGTATCAATAGATACTTTTAACAGAAGAAACCTGCATAGAAAACAAGTTTATGAAGAAATAGCAAACATTATTAGCTGTTAAGAAATTAAAACCTAAAGGAAATATGTTCTCATTATTATTAACAAAAAATTATTAACAAAACAAAAAATACATTGCAAAAGAAAAAACATCAATGAAGAAGTGGAGGAAGAGGGCATCCTATTGATTATTGACAGAAAGATAAAAGCTACTTTTAGGAAAACACTGTAGAGAATCCTCAAAACCCCTATAAAGAGATGTACTATATGATCCCGCTATCCTACCTCTGGCGATATCTTTAAACCAAATGAAGTCAGCATGTCAAGGAGACATCTGCAAATTTGTGCATGTTGCCTCATCGTTAACAATAACTGAGAATCAACTTAGATGCATACTTATAAATAAGGAAATATGGTTTATGAATATTATTTATCCATAAAACAATGGTTTGCAGCAAAATGGATGCAGCTAGAGGATAGTAAACTAAGTATGTTAGGCACAGAAAGATCAGAAACTCACATCCTTCCTTATACTGAATATTAAAAACTCTGCAACAGAAATTACTGGAGATTAGGAAGGGAGCAGGTAGAAAAGGAGCTTGTATGATGTGTACTGAACTGTAACTGTGTAAAAACAGTAGCTTTTAGTATTCTAGAGTCTAGGCGGTGTCTATAGCTTTCATTGTTTCTGAGCTTATTTATCTATTGTAAATGTGAGGAATATATACCATGGAGTGAGTGTGGACATGAGGTTCTTAGCCTTGGCTGTAATCACCTTTCCCAGTGGAAGCATCTGGCTAGTACAGTTGTAATAACCTATTGCGTATTTTACCAATGAATTAAAGACAGCAAGGTATGTTTGAATTATTGAGATGGAAATGTAATTACCCTGACTTGATCAGTATATACTACATACAACTATTGAATTACCTCAGTGAGCCTTACACACTTCTCTGATTAAAGCAGTAAAAATCAATTAGAAAAGAATAATGCTGGGTTATAAAATAGCAAACAAAAATTAAAAAGGTAAACCAAACCATATAGAAACAAACTCCTGGTATGCAGAAAAGTGAATTGCAGGGCTAGATAGTAAGTCATTGTATGTGGATGGCCCACAAGCCAGGAGGCTTTTATGATCATTAATTATATTTCAAAATCTTGTATAATGATGAATAGAAACTTTTAAAGGGCACTGGCTCTTTTGAAGAATGTATGATCATTAGTTTTATAAGTGCTGCTGGCCTTTTTGCAATATGATGTTGCTTTTCAAGCTCCATCCATCTCTGAGACTGTCTGTTACAGAGGAAATGCTGGGAATCCTCCATATCTGCCAGTGTTGCTTATATAAGATCATCTCCTTGCTGAAATAGCAATGAGAGGGTCAGACACCATACCTCATGAGGAAAACAAGCTACAGGAACAGAGAGAGCATATAAAAGTCATTAAGAGAATATACTGCATGCTCAAAGAATAAGGATATGAGAAACAGACATCTCTGTCCCCAGAAATTATAATAAGTAAATGCTTTCAGGTATTGGTAAAATAGCTGATTCTGTTTGTTTACAGAACTGATGATCAACAGGAATGTTTTGTTCCTGTCATGTATGACTCATCAAATAAAATCCTAAAGTACCTCTCAAAAGGACTGTATGACAGCCAGGATGTTACAGGGCATTGTCTCCAGGTGACGATGGAAATCAAACAGATTGCACCTAATGTTCCGAAGGTCAGGAGTACCATGTGCTGTAAGTGATGCACCAATGTGATACTTTTGAACAGGAACAAGGTGCTATTGTTCCTTGAAAAACTTACTCACTATTCTCTAAAACAATAAATTGATACTTCTATAGAAAGGTATTTCATGTCGCATATGAGTGTGGCTCTTATGAAAACTTTAGACTCAGTATACTCTACAGAGAAAGATTTTACTTCTGTACCTTTTCTAAGTAAATGGGAGCATATTTTTTGTCAGTCATTCAAATAAATATATCCACATATGAATTGTATCACAGTATGGCAGAATATAGCCTGGTCCTTGGTTTATGTGTGTTACTTAGCTACATTCCTGGAGTAATAACAGAAAATATGAGCTAGAAATATCAACATTTGATTTGATATCTTATGCTAGATATGTTGGCTAAGTGCTCATTAATTTTGTCAATGCAAATTTTAAAGGATTATAAAAGTAAGAGCTAATTCGGTGGATCCAGCAATGGTTGGCACCAATATATGTGAATACATTTTCATTCTACTAGATAATATAAACAATTGGCCATAAGGAATGACTTGCCACACATTTTAAATTCAGGAAAGCACGCATTAGTAAAATTACTGTGAACAATGATTCAGCTAGCACAGCTAGATCACCTTCAAAATGCTGTCCATGGGTACACTTGTTCAGATAAGGTTATGATAGTGTGACTCACCTGAGTGCTTCCTCCTATGTTTTAGAATTGACTGTGTTGCTCCTTTTCCTTAAACAAACCAAGTACTGTGCTGAGTCAACAGTTCATGGGGAAAGATTCTCCAGGTGTTCTCAGCAAAAGGTATCACTCTATAACTGGTTTTAAAAAGTCTAAGAGAGCAGGGTGGTAGTGGTACATGCCTTTAACCCCAATACTCAGGAGGCAGAGACAGGTGGATCTCTGAGTTCTAGGCCAGTGTGGTCGACAAGAGCTAATTCCAGGACAATATCCAAAGCCATAGAGAAATCCTGTCTCAAAAATAAAATAAAATAAAAAAGAAAAAGAAAAAAGTCTAAGAGAAAGGAAGAATTAAATTAACAGTAATTTTTACATGCTAAAGTGTGAGTCACAAACTGCAAGCTTCATGTGCATGAATATTTCTGTTTTCCATTACCTTGTTTATAGGTCTTTAGTACCTCTTGATGCTCACTTCTAAGCTTACCTCTACATTTGGTGGTATCCAAGGATATAGAAAAGATACACTTTCTTTGAACTCTAATCTCTTTTAGATCTGATTGCATCCTCTAATAGAACAAACTCTTGAGCTAAATGGTCACATTTAATCTCCATTTATAATTCCATAATGAAAGAGATTAAATGCGTTGGAAGTAAATGTTTGAGTTCATGCTAATTTTTTTCCCTGCTGCCTTATCTCAAAATAGTTCTATTCCTTGGCAAAGTCCAGCAAAGAATAACTGAGTTGTACTCCATTTGATCTCATTCAAAAGATACCCAGCCACGCTTGCACATTCAAATTTTCTATTTTCTAGGAAACTTACACAGAAAGGCATTTTAATGTTATGCCTGTATATAGCCAAATGGCAAGATGGCATTCAATATTTTATCATAAAAGCAAACATCACTGCACATTTTGGGGAATTGAGTTGTCCAATTGATCCATCTTGTACTTAGCTGAGAGCGACTGAGACGTGATTGAAGGAAATAAGTGTTTTCTTGTACAGTGAACCTTGGCTACATTCCACATTTTCTTTTCCCAATCTTTATTGGGCCCAGAAAAGTGCATACACATAAAGATGATAAAACAAACGAATAATAGGAAGAAGGATTTTGTATTAGTCAGGTTTCTATAGAGAACCAGAACTGAAAAAATAATATGGGATTTACTATAATGGCTTATAGGCTATAGTCCAGCTAGTCCAAAAATGACTCTCCCCACAGAAAGTCTAAGAATCCGTAGTTTTCCAGTCCAAGAAGTTAGTTGTCTCAAAATCTAAAAGAAAATTAAAATAAAAGAATCATGCATAAAAGTCTGGTTACCAGATGGAGAATAATCTTTGTTGAATCACAAGTCTCTTGAATGCCAGACAGAGATATGCTTGACTAAGGATCAAATAGCTCCAGTTGTTGCATGGCACAAAGCTGTTGTGACTGGAATAAAGCGAAGCAGGAAGAGCGTCTCATTCCTAAGCCAGTTTTCTTTAGTTATTCCTTGTTGTGCCTCTGAGTCTTCAATAATGAATGGAACTCACTTGATATCAACCATACTTGATGGTTGTTTATTGTTAAGGACTTTAGTGGATATTAACTTTTAATAAACACTAACAAAACATGTTATCTATTATTCATCTTTAAGGCAAATATTTATTCAGCATCTACTCTACTTGATTTCATGAGGTAGAGCTGTGATCAAACAGAATGCCATAGTCAAAAGAGAGGCTGATATTTACATCAACAATTAATTTATACAATATAGTGCATTCAGCAGCTGAGACAGAAATGTCCTATAATCTGTATGCTGTTTCTACACTTTCTAGAAGCTCAGAATAAACATTTTCGTGCTACATGTTTGATACAGTTCTTGGAGGCTCAGGCAGTCAGTCACAGTGGATCTTTGCTACAGATTCTGAAGCTACTTAGTCCTGGTAACGATTCACTTCTTCAAGACACTTTCTATCTAACCATTAATAATGAATCTTGATGTCATGAAAGATGCCCATGATTCATTTTTTTTCCAACTGAAAATCCTCCCTGCAACAGTTCATCTCACCTCTCAAAATATACAATAACCTTGGTATAAATTTCAGCCTTCTTGATGTTTACCTCTACAAACCAGCCAAGCTCTACACATTTTCGTATGTGATAGGCGATGGAAGTTTAGGACTAGCAGGCTGCTAACTTTACAGAGCCGGTAAGTGCAGGGAAATGAGACAAAGCATTTTGGCTCTGAAGTCCAAGTTCTTATGACTCCAGTTATATTTAATTGATTTTAACTTCATATTAACACTCATATGAAGTATTTTCCTTTCTTTTTCCTCCCTCCCTCCTTCCCTCCCTCCTTCCTTCCCTCCTTCTTTCTTGTCTTAGTCACGTTTACTGTTGCTATGATGAAACACCATGACCAAAATCTACTTGGAGAGGAAAGGGTTTGTTTACTTGGTTTGCATCCCCAAACCACGTGAGTGAAGTTAGGACAGGAACTCAAACAGAGCAGGAACCTGGAGGCAAGAGCTCATGAAGAAGCTCTGGGAGAGTGATAGAGTGATATTTTCTGGTTTGTGCCTTATGACTTGCTTGACACGTTTTCTTATAGAACATGTCAGGATCACCAGCCCAGAGATGACATCACCTACAATGGACAGGGTCCTTCCCTCCACCATTCTCTAATTAAGAAAATACAGGCTTGCCTCTTATGGAGCCATTTTCTTAAATGAGGCTCTTCTTTTCAGATGACTTTAGTTTGTAACAGGTTGATGTAAAACTAGCCAGCAGTCAGTCTTCCTTCCTTCCTTCCTTCCTTCCTTCCTTCCTTCCTTCCTTCCTTCCTTCCTTCCTTCCTTCCTTCCTTCCTTCCTCCCTCCCTCCCTCCCTCCCTCCCTCCCTTCCTCCCTCCCTCCATTCTGCCCTTGTTCCTTCCTTGCTTCCTTTCTTCCTTTCTCCCTCACTCTCTGCCTCCCTCTTTCTGGCCTCTCTGTTTTGCTCTCTTTATTTCTCTGTGTTACTAGGGATTAAACCTATTACTAGGCAAGTACTCTTCCACTGAGCTATATCTCAATCTTCTAGAATATAGAGTCAACATTAGTGACCAGCCCAGGGTTACAGGTGTATTTAATAGTGCATCTGAATTTAGGTTTGCATTGCCTGTCTTACCTGAAAGGCTCAGATAGAATCATTGGTCCTTGAACATAATATTAATACCATGCTCAATTTATATATCTTTGATTTTAGGATAATTTTATACACAACAGATATTCCATAATTGTTTACTAAAAAACTTTATTAGAGTATGAGACATGCCCAAAGCTGTAACAATTTGGAATTCAGAGTAAAATAATATGGAAAAAGTGCAAAAGTCTCATAAATTCTAAGTATATAAAGGGTTAAAACAGTTAAACTAATAGACATATTTGACATGCAGTATTCCAAAGAAAAATTTTGTATGTACTTTGACTTCAAGGAGATGTGTCATGCCTCTCCATTTCCTGAGCGTAGCCTGTCCAAAGCACTAAAGAAGTGATTTTAAAATAAGAAACCTGGCAATCCACTTGACAATGAGGTGAGCAGGCACACTCAGCAGGGATGAAGAACAGACATAGCATTGCCCTTGACATGATGAGATAAACATGTCAGTTTACCTCTCTGGTCATCTTCCTTAAGACCTGTAACCCGATGGGAACAACATCGGATAAATCTCAGCCAAGGCTATACTACAAAACACCGGCCTCAAAACAGTGAAAGCTGACACAAAGCTTAGAGGAGTGTGAGAGTATGCGCGGGCTACAGCAGCCCGGGGAAAGGGGATTATTACTGTAGTACAGACTTTCAAATTACATCTTGAAGCAGAAAAAGATCCCAGGAAAAAAAACTGAAGACCTTTGAATCAAATATAGACTTTAATAATGTTTATTTTATATTAATATTAATGTATGTTGATTTAATTGATACTCATATTTATTAATGCAGCCACATTAGTTTGCTAGCTGACAAATGTGAAATACCAATGTGAGAAAACAACTGTCTATGATGTGCAGGAATTCAGGGAATTGTCTTCGCCATTTCTTATCAATTCAAAATCTATTGTAAAATAAAAAGTTTACTTTTAAAACATACATGAAGAACTAATGCAATAGTGGTGAACTTTATTCACGATTATTTTCTAAATACCGAATATCGTGGGCCTGATAACCAACAGCTCCTGGGAGTCCATTACTGTCCTATCCACTCTTTTTTTCTCCAGGTGGACGGAACATTGGGGTATAGGTAGGTAACAGGTGTAATACACATGTTGTATCTTCTCTTCTCATCTATCTTCGCTATCTTAAGAAAGACAGGACGTTGGGGGACAGATAATAGGTGTCATACTGGTGTTGTATCTGCTCTTTGCTCTTGTATCTACTCTTCTTGCCTCCAGATGTGCAGAGAACTGGACTATAACAGGTGGAATGGTAATGACAGAAGGATTGTACCACACCTGTCCTTAGGAAACTGAACATCCCATGAAGATGCTGGAGTTCCCAGATGTCTTTAAAATAATACCATGCCTTTACAACACAAAATTCCTCCATATTCTTCAACACAATTTGCATTTTCACCCATGGCTCGGGAAGAACTGTATCACCTTGTGTGGGAGCCTACAGAAGTGGACTCATTCCACCTTGACTAAAGTTCAAAGAGTTAAGGTAGACACCTTGCTTTTTTATTATTATGAAAGGAGGTTTGATCCTAGGTGTGGCTACTAACAGGATTGACCTAGTGTGTGGTTACTTGGTGTTTTGGGTATTGAGAAGGTGATTACATTATTTGTTCCTTGTATCATGGTAAAGAAGTCTCTTCCCTTCCCCCTCCTCTTTGGATTGTGGTATCTAAAGCCTATTGGAAATAAATGAGAGGCGAATCTCAGTATTTACCATATGCCTTTCCCAACTCTATCAGCTGTCTCTTGTCTATTTCTTTCTTAATCCTCATGCTTCCCTCCAAGCTTAGACAAATAAGCCCAGGCAGGACCTGGTAGTTGCCCAGACATTGGATATGACATTGTTGTATAAATTGGGCTAAGTTAAAGAACAGAGAGAGTAATCAGGGCTTAAAAAAAAAGCCTAACTACCTGTTTGAAAGTGAACAGATTCTACTGTCCTCATTTTCCTTTGAGCTGTCTTAAAGCCAAGAAAATAATTATTATACCATCTTTGTTCGGGCTTCACAGGCAGCCCATAAATCCCTGCTTGGCCATCAAAGTGCTAGCACTGATGGACACCTGTGAAATCGCATTCAGGTGTCTTCCAGCCACACCTAAACTACAGCTCCCACAGTGAAGGCTGCTGATTGAGGTTCCAAAACTCCAGTCTTCAGGACAGAACCTCTGTCTGCTTCATGGGTAGGTAGAAACTGCTTTATGGAATGCCCTCTCCTTACTAAGATTTAGTTAAGTATATATTTATTCAAACTCTCCTTTTCATTGCAACAGCTCTCCTAAAGATCTGTGGTCACTTTCTAATTTCATATCTTGTCTTAAGTGGAGTACAGTTCTCCCCCATACGATTCAGGCTTGCAAGGACACTCATTCGGAAAGACTGTGTTGCACCTCACTTGGATTAATTCCTTCTGCTCATTGTGTTGTAGCAGCTATTTAAATGCTTTTGGAGAGACGAATGAAATAGAGAGAATTAAATAGATAGGGTCACCTGCATAAATAATCACCATCTATGACCTCACGTGCCCGGGAGAATTCAGTAAGGCTGTTAGAACATCACATTTGTAAATTAGTGAATGCAACCTTCCTATTTAATTAATATCAATAAATTGCATTTTTTTATTATCAAGTTACATTGGTTCACATTCTAAAAGATATAACTCAAATTGCTCCTTGTTAAACTGGGTGGGGTTTTTCTGTGAGAATTCACCATGCTTTGTCTTAGACTTCTTGAGACTTTCCCTGCTAGGAATTTCAACCAACCACAATTTGGGGTGCCTGTGTTTATTTCATACTTTATTTACCACATGTTGATATCTAGCATTAATTACTTGTACTCAGTAGATAATGTATTTTTAAGTACACAAAATGCTAGATTTTACTTTTGGAGAAACAGGCCTTAAATATAACATTTTCTTTTGTTTATAATTATAGGATATCCCTTTTGCCCATAAAACTGAACTGTATCAAGACTCATAAAATGTGTTGAAAAATCTGTAATTGAGCTGGGCAGTGGTGGTGCACACTTTTCATTCCAGCACTTGGGAGGCAGAAGCAGGCGGATCTTTACAAGTTCAAGGCCAGCCTGGTCTATAAGAACTAGTTCCAGAACAGGCTCCAAAACTACAGTGAAACCCTGTCTCGACACCCCCACACACACCAAAATGTGTAAATTATGAAGTTTAAAGACACAGGTGAAATAATAGCGATCACTCCAAAAACTGCTTTTTGTCAGATCTGCTCTTACAAACATAACTTAAGTGTTTATAGGAACATTTTGTGGGAATACAGTCTGATAGACTTAGGAATGCCAGTGGCAGACAGGCAGAATATGCACTTTAATCCTATGCTGTTTAAATCCAAACCCTTGTAATCTTTTACATAAAGATGTGATCCAGAGTCATTAAAAAGATGTACATCTGGCTGAGTCTTTTCAAAGCTTTGCACCCTCCCTATGTATTCTGATAAAGGAACTGTGTAACTCACAAAGGCTTCTTGTCTATCGGAGTAAGCAAGATGCAGGGCAGGACTAGCTAAGAGAGTTACAAACTGAGTTAGTGGTCCTGAAAACTCAGACTTACTGAACCAGGAGCGACTGAATCCTCTTGCATATTTGGGTTTCATATTGTCCCATATTTCCACCAAGGTGTAAGAAGATGGAATGTCAGACAAGAAGCTTTGCCAAGGAATGTTACTGAGGATAGACAAGGCTCTCTCCTAAGAGCAAGGTTAGTTGCAGGCCATCAAAGAATTGGCATTGATGTTCACACAATCTACGACACATTGAGGTAAAACATTGCTTTAGGCAAACAGCAGGCATCTTGTAAGTACTCACTACTTTAAGAAACTGCTCTCAGAAGTCCTAATGGGAGCCTTCTACTAATGTTGGCCAAACAGTTAATCAATTCAAGGGCCAAAACTATTTCGCCATTTGATTTATTTTAGATTCTAGGGAAAGGAATATATATGCAGCTAGTGGTTAATGAGGAAAGAAAAATGTGTCTTAATATACAGAGACAGTCTGGGGTTGAAAGCTCAGCTAAATACATGGTTTATGTTTTCTTAGACCGTCTACTCCCACTGGGGTAGTTGGAGTTTCATATGCTGTTTAGTTTCGTTAAATGCCAGCATTGGAGAGTTTTCCTTAGCTGGGTGCTTAAATTGAGGGTTTCATTAATTTTTTTGAAAAAGGAATTGATAAATAAAATGCCATGCATTAGTTCTTCTCATTCATTTTATCATAAAATATTTCTACAAAACTAATTTTGTTATTCTCTTTAGTAGTTCAAATTTTAGTATGTACTGAAACTAAAGGGTCTGATATCAAATAGAGTATGGTGCATAGGGCCTAATTTCATCCATGTGATGTGTCATACAAGTTTCTTCTTGGGATGTAGATCGTTCAGTCTCCTAGCATGGAATAGTAGAGGTCTCAAAAAGTAAAACAAAAAATATAGCAAAAGTGTTGGTACAGAAAGTATCTATGAGCACACTGAGGACCAGAGATTCTGTTTTAAAACTTTGTACACCAATTGTCTGTACCAATCACTTGCATTATTAGAGAATCTCTATTTATAAATACGTGATATTTTAGACAACGTGGTGGGTTTACTTAAGATATTATGAAAGCACATTTTCCCAGAAACAAGGTTGGCAAGGAAAAATTGGCTTGGGCTCACAGTTCCTAAGCATCAGTTAGTAATTACTAACTGGCCACTTTTTCATGGGCAGAAAGTCATGATAATAGAAGTATGTGGTGGAAGAAGTCATTCACTTCGTAATGTATAGGAACCAGAAAGGGCAAAAGAATATGGCTAGGGACAGGATATCGTAAAGAATCCACCTACAGGGTCTTATTACTTTCAGGTAGTCTTCTGAAGTCTTCAGAATCCCTCCCTTCAAATAGTGCCACAATCTGGGGTCCTCATTTTAATCCATACTCCAGAGAGGACACACTTCAAATTCATCCCAGAACACCACTTTAACAGTATTGCTATTGGGGTTGTTTTTCTTTTGAGAATTTCTCTAACTTACCATTTTTATCGTTTCACCTTCATGAATAAATTGAAGCAAGGGGGTTCTATGTACCACTACTGCCTAAGGATTCAACTACAGAGGCTCCAGTACTCTTCTCCACAGTCAGCCTTCACAGCTTTGATGTTTGTTTGCCCTACCTATAAGCTCTGAATGTTTTGATGGGCGTTTGAATCTTTCTGTGCCTTGGTTTACTTATTTGAAAATTGGTGGTGATATTCAGTTATATTACTGAATGATAACAATTGGTAAAGTATGTATAGAAGTACATAAAGAGTGCTTAAAATAGTCTAGACTATGACTAGTGTTCATACTCATTATTTACTATTGCAATTATGGTTTTATGCAAATTTATCCTAGAGTCTCTATCAGGAATAGTTGATTATAAAAGACTCTAGAGAATATAAATACTATAAGCAAAATAACCATATGAAAAAAATTATTGTTTGTTTTGAAAGTTAAAATTGGGAAGCTTTAACTTTCAAAATAGTTAATAAATAGTTAAAATATCGTAATTAATAAAGACGAGTTTCACAGGTGATCTTCAGAATGCTTTTGGACCAGAACTTGGAAAACCCTCTGGATTTCTAGGACAGATAATACACATCTCTTGCTTTCTTCAAGTTATCTTGACCCCTTATTCCTGATCTAATCAGCTGTAACCAAAGGTCCCCCTTGTCCATTTATTCAGGGGTGCGCTGCATGACAAAGGGCTGGTAGCATATACAGAGTGATGATTTACCTGCTAACGTTAGCCTGAAGCCTTCCAAATTGCCTGAGAAGTTACTGTATCAATCTTCCCAAAGATAAAAACGTGAATAAAGAAAAAAAAATCACGAGGCAAGAAGAAGATATCTCTTCAGGGAAACCCCAAAACACTGATGTCAACATCCGATCTTAGCCTTACTAATTTTGGGTAATTTTTGTCAAATACATGATGAGAAATCAAAATATTTAGCATGTGATTTTTATTTTCCAAGTTCTTTCCTGGTTTCTGTTTTGAAATAACACTGCTAAGAGTCTTTACTAAATATAGATGGAGCAACAGGCCAGATAAACACTACATGTGCATAGTAGTATAATGTACAGCTTAACATAATAATTTCCATATTGGATAGTTGACTTTAGATACTCCATATGTTTATAAACAATAATAAATAATCAATCCAATAGTATAAACTGGAAAATTCAGCCCTGCAAAGAGTACAATGTTCAGAATTTGTAAGTATATATATAGAATTAAATCTATGGGTATATATTAGCATTCATGAATTTTACATATTCCTTGTTTACAACCATTCACAATGTAGTACATTTAAGAGCAACTATATATTACTGTAAACACTTTAATAGCTGGCTGATTGAATTATTACCACCTATTATAAGCACTCAACATGGAAAAAGTAGAATATGTTATATTTCCATTCATCATGAGTATTCCAATGAGTGCCATTAACTCATTCTCTCATCAGGAAATGTAGTGGGATGCCACTTCTCCACCCCCTTAAAGTCTACAGGTCTGGGAAATGTATTTATTATACATGATCCAAATGGAAATACTGTATGTCACTTTCTGTGACATATTTCATTTCCAGTGGCTCACCCCCTCGGTCTGTCCAGATTTTTATCCCACTTACTGATGGAAAAATATATGGGTACCAGAAAAGCCTAGAATGATGCTGAGTTTTCCAATGGAAGAATGCACTTGTGCTGGTTTGTATAAGAATGACCCCCATAGGCTCATATATTTCAGTGCTTAGGGAGTAGCATTCTCTTGGAATGAATTAGGAGGTTTGGCTTTGTTGGAGTCGGGGTGGCCTTCTTGGAAGAAGTGTATCACTAGGGGTGGGCTTTGGGGTTTCAGAACTGTAAGCCAGTTCTAGTATCTTGCACTTTCTGCTGCCTACAGACCCAGATGTGGAACTCTCAACTGCTTCCCCAGTACCATGTCTGCCTGCCTGCTGCAGTGTTCCTGCTACGATGGGAATGGACTGAACCTCTGAAACTGTAAGCTAGTTCCAATTAAATGCGCTCTTTTATAAGAGTTGACGTGGTCATGATGTCTCTTCACAGCAAGATAACACTAACTAAGATATCACCCGAGGCCATTGAAACAGAGAATAGCCCAAACTCACACTTGCCAGATAAAACTGGGATTTAGGGACACGACATTAGAGGAGATTCCATAGGCAACACATTGAAGAAGACACAGACTTCTGAACTCACATTGGCTAGGTAATTCTTAAACGTTAAACTTGTGGGGGGAAAGAATAGGAAAGATGAAGAGTTTCACATGTAAAGGACTTAACAACCCAGCAAGGAGAAGCTGATTGAATCAAGTTCAGACACGTTGTCATTGCATAATCTGTAGGGAAGAAATAAAAGAGCAGCCGAGAGAGGGACTACAGGTTTATTTGCCATTATCATAAAATAATGCTTTGATCTAAGGTGCCAGTGAAGATGTGAGAGTTCTCAATTCAAGTTCAAGTTTCACATGCCATTCTTCTTGGTGAAAGAGGAATGAAGACTCATGGAATATCGCCAGCACCCAGTTCCAAGTTTGCCTTTTACCAAAAGGTGCACGCATCCCGCCTTGTGGTTGGTAGATGATATATTATTGAATGAAGGCAAGCAAATGGTGATAAATACAGCTCCAAGGAGAGGAGGTTAAAAGTGAGCCATCTGATTGATAGTTAACTAAGAGAAATGTAGCTAAGTGGCATGAATTCCATTTCTAAGTCCAAGACATCTGACCATGCTACTTGACTTCATTAGATTTGGTGACCTTACTGCAAAAAGTGATTGGGTTCTAAATTTGATTCTCACTTTCTTCAATAGAAGGTTAAACCCTTCTTTTTTGACTAACCACAAGGATTTCTTTGAATTTTTAATCCCTTGATCTTATCTGTCATTACTAATTCCAGTCATAAAATTAGTGAATGAACATTAAACAGACTTTCAGTATTTCTGCCCCTCTCCCCAACAGGTGGGGGCTTGGCTTGTTAACATGAACTCCCATACCAAGAATTCTCTTGTCTCAGCCTCTCTGGTAGCTGGGACAATAGGTGCTTACCACCAAGTAGCTTGGCTAAACTCTTATTCTTCTACCTGAAGCCCATATTGTCCTACAGACTCTTTTGTTCTTCAGATCTTTCATGTCACCTACCACCCATCTATTGTTCTTGAAGCAAATCTTTTCCTTCTGCCTTCCACGTTCTCATTATTTTTAAGTTATATTCTTCCAGTTTTAGTTCCTTTTTCATGTCTTCTATCAGCTCTTTAATGGCGTTGTGTGGAAACTGCCATGTTTGAAGCAAAGATTTCGTCATGGTTGGGAGCTTTCCCAAGATGTCTCCCTTGTTTTCCTTTAGTTGCAAAGCAGCTTTCTCCAGTGTCATCCGGCCCTGCCCCCACCCCAAATTCTCTTCTGTGAAAGACAAGTTTGAACTTTCTGCTTGACAGCTCCTCAGGCAAGCTGAGGGGATCAAAATTTAAAAACACAAAGCAAAATGGAACAAGTGTGTCATACTACGGCTGCTTCTAGGCTATGATTTCGTTGGGCTTGTTTGTCGTTGAGGCTTATTCCAGCAGCTTTGGTATCTTTAGGCAGCCGACTTTGCTTATCTCCATGGGGGAGGGCATTTCTCCATTTTCTTAAATGACTGTAATACCTCAAGAGTTTATCAAGACACATCGATGCATGCCTGTAATTTTAGCATTCAGAAGGGATTTGTGGGAAGAATAAGGCTACACAGCAACCTTGAGTCCAGCCTCCACTATATAGCGAGACTGTTTCAAACTGCAAAACAAACAGAATCTACACTGCACCATTTTTGCTTTTGTCATTGTTTTTTCTTTAATTTTCTTGCATTTTAGTCACAAAAATATAACAGTTTCCAAAGAACCTTCTTATCCTGTAGGCTGGGGTCTTAGAAGTCCCTTTTTAAATTTTTCTGCTACCTTCTTACTATGTCTATATTCTAGGCTCTTACTTTTGCTGACAGCTCTCACTGTTTTCATAAATTTGAATCCCTAACATTCTTTCATTAGTTATATTCTGAACTCTCACTAAATTCACTTGCCTTACTACAAAACGTGGCAACCTTGTCCTAGCAATTCAGTAACATCTCATTAGCACCCGAAAATGCCTCACTACCATTCTCAACCTTCAGCCAAGTCTACACTATAGACCCCTAACCTTGGATAACCCCCATCAAGCCCTGTCTCCTTTCCTCCAACTGGGCTGTCAGCAATAACTAGAGAAAGTCGCAAAGCCAAGATAATTGGGTCCACTGCAATTTCATGCTAAGCAAACACAGACAGGTCTTCCCTGCTGCGCAGCAATCCTTTGATTTATCTATTTGCAGAAGTCCCCCTTTGTGCCTGGATGATACAATCCAAGCCCCCCAGTGAATGCCCGAAACGTCAGATAGTAGTGAGTCCTGTATAGACTGTGCTTTTCCTATTCAAAGGTACCTAAGAGAAAGTTTAATTTTTAAATTAAGCACAGTAAGAAATTAATAATAACAGAATAATTATAATAACATATCATTATAAGGCATATAAATATGGTCTCTCGATTTAAAAATATGATAGTGTAGATCTTACTAACCTCAGCAGGCATTTTTTTTTGCATTTTCCACTGAGCCATGCTCACCTTTGCACTTAAAGGAAGCATATCTGAATTGCCAGCATCACTTTTCTTGAACCTTGAGCGTATTAGCAATTGCAGGAATGGTTATTTGTGCTCATAGCTGACATGCTGCTATAGCCACTCTGATAACCAAGATGCTTACCAAGTGGATAATGGGCTGATATTGTGTGCACCAAGGATACTCTGGGCAAAGGGAGAAGGTGGTGGTGATTTCATCATGCTGTTTAGAGTTGTATGGCATTTACAGCTTATGCACAGGGGCTGTGTAAATGACTCAGAGAAAGAGCATTGGTAGCTTTGAGAACCCGAATCTTATTCCCTGCTCCCTCATGGTAGCTCACAACCATTCTTAACTCCAATCTCAGGGGGTTTGATGGTTTCTTTTGGACTCTGTGGGCACCAGACACACACATGATAAAAAGAGACATAGATGCAGAGAAACACACATCCACATGAAAACCTGTGCATTATATGTTTCTGGGATTTTTCATTAATTGTTTTAAAGAAGGATTAGCTGTGACTATCTGAACCTTCAAAGTGAAGTTGGGTTTAAACAGGCGATCTCTCTCTCTCTCTCTCTCTCTCTCTCTCTCTCTCTCTCTCTCTCTCGTGTGTTGTATGTGATTATGTGTGTTTATGTGTGTCTATGAGGGATGGGAGAAAACATCTCCCATGGCAACTAGAACATATTACACCTTGTTATCATTTTACTCAGATCCCCATTCCCACACAGTCACCTGAGGGTTCTAAATTACTTAGAGTGACATCATAAAAGCTCTTCCTGAGTGTTCCTTTTTTAACTTTTCAGAGTGTATAAAAGTTCTTCCTGATGTATTCTGTTTGTACCAGAGTCACAGTATCTCCTCTATGCCATCTTTCTCCCTATGCACTCTCTTAGAACCCTGCCTCTGTCTTTAGCATTAGTTAATGTTCCTTTTCTACAATATCTTCTCTGTGCCAGTGTGCAAACATATATTTAATGTTCTTGAAACTTTACCTCCAAAACGTTTTATGGGTAATAATGATTAAATGCTACATGTGATTAGATGCAAAGATTTATGGAATATTGGGAACAATCTGAGAGGGAAGATAAGAGGGATGAGAAACCCTTCTTTAGTGTGATAGAAGACTGAAAACAGTAAGAGCGATCAGTCCCTGAAGGAGTTGCCTGGAGCATGCAGTAGACTACGGGTGTGGCCATTGTTACTAAGAAAATGGTGATCAGTACTCTACTTTAGAAATGCATTTGTTGAGGCCAAAATCACATGTGTTTTCTATGTAGTTGTTTATATGACTTGAAAATGTTCAGTGTCTGCTCCCTGTTGGAAATTGAAATAAAACCAGATAATCCACAATGGTGGAGCTCGAGCCCAGGTACCTAATGTCGCATCTAGCTCAAATTTGAAAGTCTAAGATGAACAGTTCCCCATTGGTGAGGTGTCTTTTAATACACTGTTGCTTGTGGCCAGGATTGACACTAGCTGAGGATGAAAGTGAATCTCACAATACTGAGGACAAGATATTCCATTGAACGTGAGGATTGATACAAACTGAGGCTGAATGTGAATCTCTCAATGCTCAGGACAAGATATTCCATTGAAGGTGAGAGGGCAAAGTACACTCCCATTTGCCTCCTCAGAAGACTGGATTCTTTATCCTTGGATATAGAAGCATCTATCCTTAATTGAATTGAGATACTGGAAACAATTGTTTTTTGTAACATACTGCCAGACTTATTATGGCGTATATGACACATCTCTATAGATTCATTCTCTAAAAGATCAGTGTGGGCTTTTAACTGATGAACCAACCTTGCAGGCTCCGATTTCTGAATAAGGTTCTATTGTTTCTTTTAATTTTGAGAGTTTAGTATAATTACATCACTTCCCCGTTCCCTTCCGTCTCTCCAAACCCTCCCATATATCTCTCCTTGCTCTCTTACAAACTCATGGTCTCCTTTTTCACTAATGCTGTGCGTGTATATATGTATATATATTCATGTATATTCCTAAGTATAACCTGCCCAGGAAGTATAATGTTACCCATATGTGTGCCATCAGGGATGACTCTGGTATTATAACCAATTGCTGTGCTCTTCCCTGAAAAAGATCATTTCTCCTACTCTCAGAATCCCTTAGTTGTCTGTTGATCTTTTGTAGGGTTGAGGTCTTTTGGTCTTTAACTCATCCACATTAACATGGTCTATTGTTATGTTCTTAATAATTTTAAAGAATTAATCATTTAAGTCAGATCTGTGTTTTACACATACTAGCTCTGACCGTGGTTACCATTTATTCTTCGTGCTTTGTCAAAATTTGTTTTAATTTTCCTACAGTTGAATATTTGCAACTTTTCAATTTTTGCATCTGTAGCTGACAATATTTTTTACCTCACTTAAAATGGCTTCATGCTTGGAATTACTATGATTTTTCTCATCTGTTTCTTGTAAAAGTTCAGAATTTAACATATCAACTTGTCATGGACTAATTTGTATCTAACTTTTGAATACCTGGGATGTAAGGATTTCTCACATGTTGTATATCTCTGATGCAAAACAATTATGGAAAACTATTTCCAAAAATCTGTGCTACAAATTAATAAAAATGAATAGACCACAGAAGTATATTTTTGGACATTTTATTCAATTTCATTGTTCTATCTATTACTATGACATGGAAATACCCCCAATAAACTCATTGCTAAAATTATATAATTTATCTAGTTGCCAAGAAGTACAGACAATTGTCTTGGTAATTTCCACGTTATTTTCTACAGACATTTTAATAGTGTAAAACCTGTCTGAGAGTAGATACATATTTTTCAAAAGCATAATTCTAAAGAAGAAATAATTGACATGACATTCTGTACAATGACTGTGGTCCTGACATTTTCCCCCTAATTTCATAGTTCAGTACAAAAAGGTTTCCATCACTTCAGAAAATTGCCACCCTGCTCTTACCAAGCAATGTTCCATCTGTAAAGAAATGTCTCATAGGACCTGACTCTTACTGTTATATCTGGTGATACAACACGTTTTAATAAACTTGATAACACACAATTAGCATACAGCTATCATACAATTAATAATATAATAATTTTTGAGATACTGATTAAGCACTTTTGTGTCATAAATAATTTAATGTGAACCACAAAATAGTTTTTAGAGAGCACACAGAAGTGCCATTAGTATTATGATTTTTATAATATGCATTTACAAATAGACAGTACATATTTTTCTCAAACCTATTCATGTGTATGTTAGATATAACTATATAAAACTATAACTACAGTTATTTAGTATGGTATTATAATTAATGTATATATACATAGGAGAATAATAAGAATAGTAACAACAAGAATAAAGGCAACAATATGCTTGTTGAAATAGGCATTAAAATTATATACTGATGGACTCAAGTAATATATATATATATAAGTGTGTGTATATATATATATAACAACAATAAATAAAGAAGAGCTATGGATTTGAGAGAGGCACTAGAAGCAGACAGTAGTGGGAAGAGAGGTGGTAGAAATACTGAAAATACAGTACTTGTGTATTAAATCATTAAAAATGACATTAAGAAAAATCATTTATCCTTGTAAACTAGTTGTTATTTACTAGTAAAGAATTGTTACAATGCAAATTAATATAAGTAAAGATTGTTACAATGTAATTTGATAAATGTAAATTGATACTAATAATGTTGAGATATATAACATATATTTCATATATAAAACAAATGACAAGTGTTTGGTGCTTATGTTGCCACAAAAAGACTCTCCAAACTAAGTTTCACTAAGAATTATTTTACGGAGAACAATATTATGTTGAGTACCACAAAAGAGGAAAGTTATGTTTTTTGTTTGTCTTTTGTTTCATTTTGTTTTTTGAGACAGTCTCATTATGTGGCTAGGCTGGCCAAGACTGTTCTCAAACTCATTATCCTTTCGCTGGTGATTCCTGACGGAAGGGCACTTTTAAGAACCAACAGTACTATGGACAAGAGCATGGGGTAAATGCAAACATTTTGGTTCTGAGATGGCGAAAAGGCTGTGCTTCATAGCAAATGAATTGACTGAAGCAGTGAGCAAGGATTTAGACTGTGCTAGAATTCTATAGACTGAAGAGCGTTGGTAATGACCTTGTATTAACTTTTTGTCAAAATTACAAAACTGATGTGATGGACCTATTGGTGGAAAATGTACATTTTGGCTCATAGCTTTAGAGGTCCCAGCTGTGATTGGCATACACGTGATGAAGCAGTACACCTTGGCTGGAAAAGGGATCGTAGAGCAAAATCGCAACAGAGAGAGGAGAAGGTGTTGGAAACCTGTGGAACTTCCAGTTGGTCCTAACGTCCTAAAAGTTCACCATCCTGAGGATAACCAAGCCTTTTACAGCAAGAGTCATGGGGAGACATTCAAGGTCCAGAGGATAGCAGGCCTTATATGCCTCTCACAAAACAAAACAAACTGCTACAACAAGAACAAAAACCAAAGCAACAGAAAATCTCCACCTGGCTTCTATCAGCACCTGAGAGCAATTGATTCCTATTCGGGTTTTTAGACCCATTTTTCCTTGAATTACAGGTACTAGGGTTTGGGTACCTGTGGGATGTTAATGCCTGAGAGATCACAGGAACAACTCAAAATGATCACAGTTCGATTGCAGTAATAGCCTTCACAGTCAACTTTGTTCTTCCTCCTATTTTCTTGATTTTATTAGTGGTAATTTCACCTGATTCTAAGACAGAAGGTGGATTCCTGTAATTTTCTCTTCGTTGTCTTTTAGATTATTCCAGTAAATTCCTTTCTGTAATTTTAACTCCTATTTCAGTATCTTTACCCATCCCAGTTTTTACCTTTCCATTCAGAAACAGTAATGGCTTTCTCATTCCTTGACATGCCTCTTCCTTATATTTGCCCTTCAACTAAATGTTCAGGTTTTCCCCACAAATTCTTCTCTAATCACTCCCCATGCACGTATAACATTTTCTCCTGGTTGTGCCCACCTCACACTTTTTAAATGCTGTAATCTCTGATATTCCTCTGTGATTCTATACTGCTGCCCTCCAAACGAAAACCCATCTATGGACGTAGGATATTTCTTTCAAGGGGTGTGCACTTGTTCCTTTAATGACCTGGCCTCCCTGCACCTGTCATGTAGCAGCTAGAGCCTCTTCACCTGTGATACCTTTTCTTGGTTTCTCTGAGGACATTTCTGGTCTTTCTTCAAAGCCCCATTGCCCTTGGTATAGGGCTTTATCTATTTATACAAAGATGCCCCAGGAAATCTTGTTGATTCCTTTTAGAAAGGTAGCACACGTTTTTCCATTTCTCTGTTTGTTTCCCCTAACACCTGAGCAACAGGCAGTGGGAAGGATATGTATTTTTAAATTATGAATATTTGCAGGTAACAAAACCAAAGTCTTAAAACTTCATACTTGGAGGTAGTGATGGGGAGTCTGGTGTCAAAAAAACTTACCCAATGGAAGAATGTAGCCTCCAGCATCTGTTCTTCAGAGCTGAGACTTAATTTGTACATAAAATTTTATCTTACTCAAGATAAAATTGCAACAGACTTAAATCATTTCTATCCAATTGTCCAGTTTTCCATTCTATTTTCTTATTTCAGTCTTAGAAGTGTCGAAGGCAGAGAGCTGCATGTGGAAAGGGTTAGGACTTAAATGGACTTAAATTCCCATTAGGGATAAAAAACAGAGAAGCAGATTCAAGCTGTTGGTTATTAAATAATAATTACATTATTTTTGCAGGCTTACCTCTGCTTCAGTAGTAATAGCTATTTGGGAAACCGTATTGAAGACCATACGAGTCCTAAAAGGCGGCTGATGGCGGAGATAAAAGACACAATAAACTGCTGGAGGAACTCTATTAGTATATTTTTGGGAGAAGTAATTGACCATTGGCAGGGCTGACATTTTAATCACATTTTCTCTTCTATTCACTTACGTTCTTTAAACGCAGGCTGCTGCTCATTGAACTGGAACACTATGCCGTGTAATCTTGCTGCTCGCCTGAAGTTTACCTGACAGTTAAACATTTCCAATTTTTACAGCATTTCTTAAAATGTATAATTAAATGATTCTTAACCTTTGACACAATTAACATTTTCTTCCCTTAAAAAAAAAAGTCCTAAGTATAGTTGCTGTCAGAGAACAGAGTTAAAGAAGTGAGACCAAAGGACTCAAAGAGGTGGAGCTAATGAAAGAAAGAAGATTTTAATGTCACCCTCTTTTTTTTTTTTGTAAGCAGTTCAATTTCAAAAGTTCAGTTTTGGCATTTCTATAAAAGTTAAAATTAAAACTATTCTCAGTGTTTCTTGGAAGAGAACAGTGAAAAGAAATCCTTTATCCAGGATAATGAAACATGCACAGTAAGACTTTATAAAAGCCGTTGAGAAATAAACATTTATTTTTAATAAATTAGTAAAGAAATAGGACAGTGGAGCTCTGTACTACAGCAAGCCTGGGAATTCATTCTTTGCTTTGGTACTCACCATAAAAACTGACTTTTCCAACCAATCTATCTTTCCATAATAAATCTGCTCACTGTGTTGTGTGTTAAGGAGGTCAGAGAAGGAGAGAGAGAGAGAGAGAGAGAGAGAGAGAGAGAGAGAGAGAGAGAGAGAGAGAGAGAGAGAGAGAGAGGTGGTTGTTGAAGTAAGGCTGCTGTCAGTTCCCTGCCACTTACCCCGAAATAATCGCACAGAAACTGTATTAATTAAATTACCGCTTGGCCCATTAGCTCTAGCTTCTTATTGGCTAGCTCTTACAACTTATTTTAACCCATCTCCATTAATCTGTGCATCACCACAAGGTCGTGGCCTACCAGCAGTTTCAGGGCATCTGTCTCCGGCGGCAGCTCCATGGCTTCTTCCTGACCCTGCCTCCTTTCTCCCAGCATTGAGTTTAGTTTTCCCCACATAGCTCTATTTCTGTATAGTTCTTCTGTAGGCCCAAAAGCAGTTCCTAAAGGGGAATCCCACATCAGGTGGTAGGGAGGATCTGGAAGGAAATGGGTAAGGAAAAACACAAAAATATATTGTATGATCTTCCACTCCCCCCCCCAAAAAAAAAAAAAACAAACAAACAACAGAAACTGGAATACTTCACCCTTACCTCTAAAGAGTTGGTGTAGAAGCTAAGAAGTTAGTACCTGGAACTTCTCCCAAGATTGGAAAAAACATTATTATCCTGCATGGACCATGCTTTGAGAGCATGATAGAAAAGCTAATGGGTAACTGACTGGTAAGGATTTGCTTCAGGAGCTTGATCTGCTCTGGCAGCCCAAGATGAAAGAGCTTCAGAATCAGTCCATGTGCTGTTATCTTACCATTACTCTGTGAACATGGGGTAACCCTATATAATTGTTTTGATGTAATTTGCCGTCTACATCGACTAAAGCTGCATCTTTACAGAGTTTTAAAGTTAAACCTAACATTAAGTCTTTACTTGACATTTGGCAAATAGACTGAGAAACCAAGGTAGCTCATTCTGCTCTATGGTACAATCTCTAAAGGAGAGAAATGATTCTGTCAGTAGACAGTTGGTCCTGTTGCTTTTTGTCCTGTTGCCAATCAGTCAAACATTGGCTCATATGGTCTACAGCTGTCTCCTTTTTCATTGACTTACAGAAGTTTCTGTGGTGTTTGACAGTGAAGATCCATCCCCTATTGAGATTCTTTAGTTTGTTTCTGCATGACTTGAGCATGAAAGGCCACCCTCCTATGCATTGCCCTGTACTATAGTGTGTGTGTGTGTGTGTGTGTGTGTGTGTGGTGTGGGTGAGGGGTATGGAAACTTGAGAAGTTGGAGCCTAGCTGTAAAAAAGAGGTTAAGTCATTAAGGGTGAGTCTGCAGAGGTTAAAGAGTCCCTTTTCCTGCTACCTCTGCTCCTGTCTGCCAGAAAGAGCAGAACAGCTTTCCATCCAGGCTCCCATTGCCATAACACAAACTGTAAGGGATATGAAGTCAAGCAGCCACAGGCAGAACCCTGTGAAACCATAAGCTGGAATAAATGTTTCCACTTTAAGTATTCCTGCCAGGTATTTGACCGAAGTGACAATAAAAGTGCTAATGAAGCCTTCTCCTCCACAGTTATTCAGTGAAAGGTGATTAGCCTTGTTCAGCTAGTATGTGCAAACCAACCCGGTAACAAACTTTTCTTACAGGTCACTGGTTGCTTATCTGCCTTATAGAAGTGGACTTCTATGTCTACCCTTGTCCTGCCTCCCTGTTTAAAATATAGTTTATCTAGCAACTTGGGGTCTCCAATTTGACAGCTTTTAATGACATCTTATCTTCAACACAGGACTGTAATTTCAAAACTCTGGGACACTTAGCTGCAACTGATTCCATTCTTACCACATCTTAATCCAGATTGGACTGTGCATCTTATTTAATGTGCAGTACAAGTCTGTAGACACAGGCTAGGTAAATAGGAAAACACCCTATACTACACGGGAGTTCCCAAGTACAACCTCACCTACTTAACAGCGTGGTCTTTTTTTCTTCCTTTTTTTTTTTTTTCTTTTTTCCATTTTATCTTTTTCTGACTCAGAAGGCTTCACACTAATGGTAGACTAGGAGATGTTGAAATCCATGGCCTGGATTACCGAGCAATGGGAACGATTGCTGAATATAAACAGTCAGAGTCTAGGCTGTTAAAATATCTCTGAAAGGCAGCGTATTTATTTTTATAAATTTAGGAGTAAAGCTGAGTGTTTGGATAGAACTGAGCAATCAATGTTGGGAGGAGCTATGAACTTATATGACACACAGAGCTCCAACACATACATTGTAAAAATTCTTAAAAGCCACAAAGTCCTCAAGCATTGGTTAATTTATTAAATATTGATTAAATGTCCATTGTGGACCGGTCACTGAGATAGGAACCAGGGATGTAGGGCCATGGCCCTTGTTCTCAGCAAGCAGTGAAGTTGTGAGACACATTTGGAGCTATCTCAGCAGAGAAAATGTCAGTCTGAGATAACTAGATAACAAGCTAGCGTGGCAGGCAGCTCCAAAGACTAGACAGCTCATTATAGCTAAAGATTAGGACAAAGTGGTCCTCTTCGAAAAGAGGCCTTATAACCTTTCCCATCTCTTAAATACTCTCGGATTACAGCTTATTTTCTTATTTGGGAAAAGAGACATAATCGGAATAAGACTTCCACTGTGTACTGCAAACTCCTCCACCACACTCTGTGCTTCTAGAATTAGAACTCACTGTTTCTACCTAAAGAACACTACTAAAGAAGTCTGTCCACACCTCCATCATGAATATTTTTTTAGGTTCCCTTTCTATCCACATGCATAAGTTTTTATTCTCTTGACTCAGCCCCCCTTCAACTATTTCAATTGTGCTCTGTCTCTTTTTGTAAGAAAGAACTGGTTGAATGAGGCCTGTTTTCTGCCTTTGAGTCAATGTCCCTTGTGTCTGCAGATCTAATCCAGTGGCTGTTTGCCTGTAGTACTAATTCGAGTTGCCTCTATCAGATTCCTTCACAGTTGTATCTAATGATGCATTTTTAGATACTTCTCAGTGTCCTAACTTGGTATAACAGTGGTACGTAAACTCTTGCTCACTCTTTGCTGTAGAAAATGTTTCCTTTCTTTTCCTTCCAGGCAGTCATTTTTCTTCACCTTATCTCCTTGTCTTTTGGACATCTGTTCTCTTGTACCCACCCTTATTGTTTAACGTTCTTATCTAGTGGCTTGACTTTAAGTAAGATCATAAAGCAGTTGACTTCCAAACCTGTATATCAAGATGATATATGTCAATGAATACTAGATTTATATATCTAACTTCTTATTCTGTGAACCTCAAGATCTCTATTTGGTCATAAGTAGTAGGCATTCTGATCTGCCTCAAAGCAGACATGCTCTCTCCGTGGTCTTCTTCTCATCAATGATGACAGCATGCATGCATTTGTTCCTGAAAATCTGCCAGTGCATTTATTGGCAAGTTTAGTGGCTCTGCTGTAGAAAGTATTCAAAATCTTTAACTATTAGAATCCTCATTAAAATCTCCTATCCAAGAAGTCATTGAGACCCTACAAGTTCCTACCCATTACACCATTACTCTTTCCTGAGCTAGTACCATATTCTTATTTTTATATTGCCATGTGTACAGAGCTAGCCTTCATGAAGACATTTTAGTCCAGCTAGAAAGTACTCCAGCATATTAACCATACTTCGTTTCCCATTTCCCTACCAAACTGCTGGTTCTCTTCCTTTTCCCAGGTAATAACATTTTTTATTTTCATGTTGCATATATATATTTATGCACATACACACACACCAATATTAATTTCTGCCTACACATATATTGGTGGGTCTGCATGTGAGAGAACATATGATATTTTTGTCTGTGTCCGGTTTATTTGTCTTTCTATAATGATCTTCACTTGCATCTATTTTCCTGCAAACGACACAATTCCATTTTATTTTTATGACTGAGAAAATCCATTCTCTCTCTCTCTCTCTCTCTCTCTCTCTCTCTCTCTCTCTCTTTCTCTGTCTGTCTCTGTGTGTGTGTGTGTGTTGTTTTCATTATCTATTCATCTGATGATGTTCACTAAGTCTGATTCTATAACATCTGTTTTGGACAGTACAGTAACAAACATGATATGCAGGTATCTCTGTAGGACATTGATTAGATTCCTTTGGGAATGTTCCCAGGGGTGTCACAGCTGCACTGTGCTATAGTCTATGTTCAGACTTTTGAGGAACTGACATAATTATTCTCTAGTGGCTGAACCTCTTTACATTCTTGCCAGCCCTGTGTAAATGTTCGTTTTTCCTGCATTTTCTTCAGTATTTAGTTATTAGTTATTTGTTTCCTTTCTGAAAGCTACTCTGGTTGTAGTGCAGTAGAATGTCTATGTAGCTTTACTTTGCACTTCCCTGATAGCTGAGGTTGGACATATTTTATGTCTCTGTGTATGACAATTTTTGTGTCATATTTTGAGAACTGTTAGTTGATTTACCCACTTAGTGACTAGTTTTTAAGGTTTATGGTGTTTAGATTATATATCGTCCCAATATATAGACATCTCTTTGTTTAATGATATCTTTGGTTGTATAGAAATCATTTAATTTTATGAAATATCATTTGGGAATTCTTGCTGTTATTTCATGAGCCAAACAGGGTTCTTTTCGGAAATTTCTTCCCTATGTTTATATTGTGAAGTGTTTCCTTACACTGATGTCATTAATTAATTTTGAGTTGACGTGTACAGGGTGGGATATAATGAGCTAGTTTCATTATTGTACATGTGGACTCTAATAAATTGCTGAAACAGTATCAGTTCAATGAGTTTTCTGACAGATCACTGATGGACTCAAGTATAAAATCATGTCATCTGTACATAGTGTCATGGGACTTCTTCATTCCCCATTCACTACGTTAAAGTTAAAGCCTTCCTTTTTGTTTAAACAGAAAAAGGGGAAATGGTGTAGGAGGTCCTTCTGTATTTATTTGTATTGCTTTCGTTGGTTGAATAAAAAAACTGCCTTGGCCTTTTGATAGGGCAGACTTAGATAGGCAGAGTAGACAGAACAGAACGCTGGGTAGAAGGGCAGAGTGGCAGATGCCATGATTCTCCTGCCTGAGATGGACGCTGGTTAGACTCATGCTGGTAAGCCACTGTCAATACACATTAATGTGGCGATACACATTAAAGGAGATGGGTTAAACTAATATGTGAGAGTTAGCCAATAAAAGGCTGGAGATAATGGGCCAGGCGGTATTTAAATGAATACAATTTCTGTGTAGTTATTTCGGGGATTAAGAAAGCTGGGCGGCAGGAAGCAGCCCACTTCTCTTACTACACTGAAGTGGCTTCTCATCTAACTTAGAAGCCTCGGGGGATCCAGACAAGTAACCTAAACCTCTTATTCTCATATCCTCTAGTCTCTCTTGCCTCCTTGGTGTTTTGTTTTCTTTTTGTTTTTTGAATAAATTCTTCCCAACTTCTTGCTGCTTTCCCACGCAGTTGTCCAGGCCACTTCTTTTCCTCCTTCCAGATCTTTATTTTACCACATCAACAGTGGGGTCACCTCGAAGATTTTTATAATTGGAATCTTCTACCTTCTTAACACCCTTCTTTTAGAATTTCCTTTATAGTGAAAATACATATTATTGAATGTCAATTATTTTAATCAACAGGAAATGAGTCTGAAATGTGAATAATGAGATAATTTTCATTTAATAATAAAATAATTAAAATAGTCATTACTTATTTGAAGGCATAAGTCACAAACAATCCCACACCAGTTTGGAATTATGACCAATAGAGAGGTTATTTATTTAAAGGGGAAAAACTTACAGATCACCATCCCAGACAACAGCCCGCTGCGCAATCAGGAAGGGAGCCTACTTGCCGGAAGTGGAGCCAAAAGCCAGAGAGCGAGCAAGGGCAATTGCTGCTTTTTTAAAGAAAGAGAGACCATGCCCCAATGGGCTGGTATCTCAGCAGCTATTAGCTGAAGGAGCAGAAGGAGCTCCCGCAACACTTATTTAATATTTAAAATAAATCATGATCGAGACAATATATATTTCATGCATATGTTCTCTTTAATCCTTATTACAATCCATATATTTAAAATTGTTCTTGCACTGAAGCAAGAAACAATTATGTTACCCAAAAGATAGAAAGTTTTAAAAAAACTTGTACATGTATGTGTTTATGTATACATGTTTGTTTGTGTGTGCTGTGCATGTAAAAATCAAATGTAAACACTGAATGTTTTCTTTGACTGTTTTCAACCTTATCATTTTTCTTTCCTTTCAAGACAGGGTCTCACTATGTAGCTCTGACTGTCTTGAAACTCATCTGTAAACCAGATGGGCCTTGAACTCACGGAGATCTACCTGCCTCTGCCTCCTGAGCCCTAGGACTAAAGGTGTGCATCACCACCGCAGCCAGCTGGCCTTATCTTTTTGAGTCAAGTTCTCTCTAAACCTGGAGCTCACAGGCTTGCAAGTAAGGTTTGTGGATCCCTGAGATTCCACTCTGTAGGGTGACACACACACACACACACACACACACACACATATTCTTTTGTGATTGTCAGTGATCTCACCTCAGTTCCCCATACTTAACATAGGAGTCACTTTACTGACTGGACATTTTCCCCAGCTCAGTCCTTTCAGGGCATTTTCTTACTTTCATGTTTATCACAAATCTCATCTCTGCATTTTGAGTGAATCACATTCCACCCCTTGCAATGTTAGACAACACTTGTGCATCAGTATTATTCCTTTACCCCATATATTACAGCAGAGGCATAGAGTCTGGCTTCATTATCTTTGAATATATAGTACTTTAAGACTACAATAAAACCTTGTACATGGAAGGAGCTCAGTAGATGCTGGATTATGAACTATGAAACAAATGTGTGATAGTTTGGTAACTGGAATTAAAATGTCATTTTTGCATTTTAGAGGGCTTGTTCTAGGAGAGCAGAATGGCTTTCCAAATTCTACCCCATTCCTCTCAATGCATCTCTAGACTCCATTGCTTGCTTGGAGTTAGAGACAATATTCCTCAGAATGATGCCAAGTTTACCTTCTTCCAAATGTTTATAGTATACAGTTTTCTGAATCCCTCTCAAAATAGAAGGTACTGATGTTAACAAATCTATAATTATGTAGATTAGTGTTTCATAATTAATTTATGGCAAAGCTCTTGTGTATATTTATATAAAAAGATAATATAAATCTTTGCCAGTTAACTTAAAATTTTTAGTTACTAATAACAGAGTGGTTGTCTTTCAAAACATAAACTTAATATTTTATCAATTAGGAAAACAGGGTTTCTAGAAATTATTTTTTGCTTAAATATAAAGAGAGCCTTCATACTTGCTTTGATCAGTTTCCCATTGAACATTACACCATAGTTTGGTACACACTCACCCACCCCCCTGGCAGCTTTGAGTTTACATAGATCTTAAAAACTCCTAAAAGGACACAACTGAAAATTTAATGTGCAATTCAGCAAAGTCTTTTTGAATTTTGCATTAGATTTTCCTTTAGCCTTGGGTAAAGCCATAAAAAAAATGACCTGCTTAAAAATGTAATCATCACGGAGGAACCTTCCTAAAGTCAGCATCAAATAGAATAAAATATATTTTATTAATGATACAATTCACAAAATTACCAGTCCTGCCACTCTCTGCCCTCCAGGGGTCCCTCCCCTGTCCTCGGATGCATGTGCATCAGTTATTGGTATTTGTTCTGTGTAATTTAACCTTCGGATTGCCTCGAATGCCTAATGAAGTGGAGTGAATTAAAGGGTGTTTAAGCATGTGTCAACTTCTTTGGAAAATGGACCAGTGAGATCCTGTCTAAAAGAGGAGTTGAAGGATGGCTGCTTCCTGGCTACAAAACTGGAATCAAAATCGTAACATGCTTTGCCAGTTTTTACTTCTGAAGTTCTGCTTTCTAAATGAGTCAGTACCTTTTCAATGATCAAATGATCATCAGGACCAGGAGTCTGGATGTTTACCTGCATCAGTGGTTTTGTTTTGACTGAAATAAATGCCACCTTTGCTTTTTTTTTTTTTTTTTTTTACCATGTGCCCTTTGGACTCAAAATGTATTCTAATTTGTCCCTTCCTGTCCTTACTTGGCAAGTTTATCAACATTTCAAAACCATTTTAGGTTATCCTCAACGTTTTTAAACCTGTTCTTCAGTTAGTACATTATGCACAATAAACCACATATCAATAGGGCACTTTGCACTATGTAATAAAGGAGATAAGTGTATTTAACATGTTCAAACATGCAAATATGCACATCAATTTTTTATGTGTATTTGCATGTTTAAACATGATAAATACACATATCTCCTTTAACACTCAATATGTATATGTCACGAAAACTTTCATAGTCCTTCCTTGAAGCATTTTGATGAAAATAACATCAGGGTATTTGTTATTGTTGTTTCTTCTCTGAGGTCTTAAGATCTTTTTCAAACTATCTTTGTCAATTTCAGTGATTTGATGTACAGTCCCTGAACTATATTTCAGTAGTCTCATAGTTTCAAATATGATATTTAAGTCTTTAACATAGTTTTTAGTTTGCCTTTTGTTGATGGCGTAAGAGAAGTCTTGTTTCATTCTTCTATTGTGGATATCTGATTTCTCCAGCATCACTTAGAACATATTGCCCTTCCTTCCATGCATGTTCTCCCATGAGTGTTGTTGAAACTCACTTTGCTGTAGATTTGTGGGCTTATGTATAGTCCCCATTCTATGATCACTGGTCTATGAATCTATTTTTATGACAATAAAATGTGGTTTTGTTGACTCCAATGAATTTAAAGTCTCCTGCCTAGTTCTTTTTGCTCAAGATTGCTTTGATTATTCAGAATAGTTCTCCCTCTCTCTCTGTCTTTCTCTCTCTGTGTGTGTTGGGTTCCATATAAGTTTTACGATGACTTATGTAATTTTGTGAAGATTATCATTATCATTGGTAGTTTGGTGGAGATGACATTGAATCTATAAATGCTTCAATATGCATAGATGTTTAAATTTTGAAAACTGATTCTTTGCCCATATATTACATCCTGACTACAGTTTCACCTCCCAACCCCTTTCCATCTCTCCTCTCACTGAGATCCACTCTTCTTCCATTCTTTTCAGATAAGGGCAAACTCTCAGGGATATCAACTAAACATGACTTATCAAGTTGGAATAAGACTAGGCACTACCCCTCATGCTAAGGCTAGAGAAGACAACAAAGTAGGCACAAAAGAGTCCTAAAATCAGGCAAAAGAGTCAGAGATAGTCCTTCTCCCACCTCCAGGAGTCTCACAAGAATACCAAACTACACAACCATAGCATATACGCAGAGGGTCTAGATCAGACCCATACAGGGTCCCTGAGTGTTGGTTCAGTCTTTGTGAGCCTCTATAAACCCTGGTTAATTGATTCTGTGATCTGTTTTCTTGTGGTATCCTTGACTCCTGTGACTCCTCCAATTCCCCTCCCCCCCAGTCTTCTGCAGGATTCCCTATGCTCTGTCTAATGTTTGGCAGTGGGTTTTTGGCATCTGTTTCCATCAATTTCTAGGTAAGGGCTCTCTGATGACATCTGGGCTAAGCACCATTTTATTAGTGTAGCAGAATATCATTAGGTGTCATTACATTATATTGGCTTTTTCTTTTCTTTCCTTTTTTTTTTTTTTGTCAGTCTTGTTTGTTCTACCCCAGGTCTCTGGACTATCCTTCCTCTGCCCCAGAACATCTTGTAGGCAGGACAAATTGTAAGTTGAAGGTTTTATGACTGATTGGTTTCCCAATCCCTTCACTCGAGGTCTTGCCTTGTTACAGGAGATGATAGGTTCAGGCTGTGAATCACCATCGCTAGGAGTCTCAGCTATCATAACCCTCATAGATGCTTGGAGTTTCCACTGCACTAAGTTTCTAGCTCATTCCAGAGACGCCCTCAGATTCCAGTATTTTAAAGGAATTATATTTGTGTTTTCTATATGTAAAATTGGGTTGGGGTAGGAGGTCCTTCTGTCTTTGTGTTGCTTTCATTGATTAATAAAGAAACTGTATTGGGTCCTTGATAGGGCAGAACATAGGTAGTCAGAGAAGACAGAATTGAATTCTGGGAGGAAAAAAGCGAAGTGAGGCGAGCCACTATGGAGCTGCCAGATTCAGACATGCTGAATCTTTCCCAGTAAGCCACTGACACATGGCAATATACAGATTAATAGAAATGGGTTAAATCAAGGTGTAAGAGTTAGTCAATAACATATTAGCGCTAATAGGCCAAGCAGTAATTTAATTAATGCAGTTTCTGTGTGATTATTTTGGGGTTAAGCTAGCAGAGCAGCTGAGATGAACAAGCAGGCCCTCTCCTTGCAATATTGGTTCATCTGCAAATGTTGACAGTCTGAACTCTTTTTCAAATTTGGATGCCCTTATTTCTTCGTTTTGCCTGAATTGCTCTTTCCAAGACTTCCAGAGCTATGTTGAATCAAAGTAGGAATGGGTGTCCCCATGTTGTTCTGTATCTTGGAGAGCTTTCTGTTTTGATCTATGTGGTATAATGCTAAGTTTGGTTTACTATATGTGGCCTTTATTATGTTGAGATATGTTATTTGTATGTCTGATTTGTTCTTTGTTCAGCATTTTATTATAAAGGAATATGAAATTCACTGAATATTTTTATATGAATTGTGATGATTGTATTTGTTCTTCATTCTGTTGATATGTCATATATTTACTGATAAGAATATATTGATCCATCCTTGCATCACTGGAATAAATCTGCTTCTTTATATGCTGTGGGGTTACATGTTTTACTACCACTTGAGGACTTTGCATGTATAACTTCTTGTAGTTTTCTCCTTTTGTTGTATCTTTATTTTGGATAGTTATTACAGGAAAACTTACTTCACAGAACATGATTCAAAGATCACATCTTGCCCTCTTTTAAAAGTAACTTCAGAAAACTGGTGATAGTTCCTCTTTAAATGTTTTGTAGAAGTAGACAGCTAATATGCTTAGATTTGGGCTTTGTAAAAATATGTGTGATAGTTTTTGTCAACTTGATTGGATTTAGGAAAGCCTAAATCAGAAAAGCACACCTCTAAGTATGTCTGTGAGGGATTTTCCCATACTACAGAGGATAAAGTAAACTGGAAGATATTTCTTGAGTATGGATGTTACAATCCCGGGAGTCTGGATGAAACACACGGTGAAAAAGAACAAAAGTAAACAATGCCCCCTGCCAGCCATAATGTGAATTATTATATTTTGTTGTGACTCCTAAAAGATATGTTAACATTTTTGAAATGATGATCCAAAAGGAAATAAAACAAACAAAAACCAAACCCAACAGCTTCTTTTCCTTAAGTTATTCATACCATGTAGTTTGTTGCAGTAATGGAAATCTGACCAGCGTAGTTTGAATTATGGATTCAGAATCATTAATTGTTAATGGTCTAGAAAATCTCCTGCTTCTTGATGAGTGTTTATAATATGCATGTGACTAGGAGTTTGTCTATTTTTTCTAGGTTATCAAATTAGTGGGCATCTAGTTGTTACTAATGATTTACAATTGTTTGCTGTAATTCACTTATTATGACTTTTCTGTGTTATATAATGTTTCTTTGCATTGCTATTTAAAGAATATTTTATCTAATATATACAAAGACTGTCTTTATTATTGTTATTATATGCATGAACTGTCTAATTATATCACTTTATTTTGGTCCCACATGAATCTTTAGAGGTAATGTGAATTTCTTGTAAGCAATATGTAGTTGGGTAGAGCTTTGTTATCCACTCAATTAGTTTTTGTCTTTGAATTACAGAATTAAATCTATTAAAATCCAAGAACTATTGAACACAGTCTTACAATTGCTCTCTCTCTGTCTTTCTTTTTTCCTTCTTTCTCTTACAGTGTTCTTTTGTGATTAAACAAATTACTTTAGTAGTTTGTTTTGATTCTTTAATTGACTTTGTTTAATCTGTTTTATTTTTGTTTTTTGGTGAACATGAGCCTTGGAAATACATCTTTTTTTAATAAAAAGTTATTTTGTAATACTAGCCATAAAAATACGAAGGACACAAAAGAACAAGTAAGTACCCTCAGAAAATTCTCCAATGCACTGATTTGTCTCCATATTTTGAATTTTTAATATTCTATATTTCATCTACGATATTTACTCTGTGTTAATATAATAAAAACTGCTGCTGTTTTTAGTAGTTGTAATTTCAGTCTTCGTGAGAGACATATGAATGGCTTATGCATTCAGTGTTTCCTTGCACAATCACCTTTACTAGTGAGTTTTAAACCATCCTGCGTTTTCTTCTTGCTGGTGTCTTATTCTTCAGTTTGAAGAATTTCTATGTATCTCTTTCTTGGTTGGACTGGTTACAGTCAGAGAAAGGGAGATTTAACATTTCTTTCTCTTCTTTAATGTGCCATTTTTTTTTTTTATTTTGTTTTATAAACATGGACACTACTAGCTTTCTGGCATCTCATCTGGTTTGGCTAGCTCCTTTTAAGGTATTTTGGTCCATGTGCTTCTGTCCAGCTAGAATGTCTGTGAGCCGATGATCATCAGAAGTATTTAACCACCATCTTCCTTTGACCCCTCCTCCTCAAATGTATCTCCAACAGAAAGGAAGTGTATCTCCTTTTGAGAATAGGTCCTATAGCATGAGATTCATCATGAACCTAGAACCTCTCCTTTATAAAACTCTCAGAAAGGTGGTATGGCATTTTTAAAAAGACATACAGAAAAATTATTTTGCTTACTATTTATCACTTTGTTAACAATATAATTATTTCCCTATTTTAATATGGAATTAATAAAACATGGACTTTTTTTTTTTTTTTGGTTTTTCGAGACAGGGTTTCTCTGTGGTTGTGGAGACTGTCCTGGAACTAGCTCTTGTAGACCAGGCTAGTCTCGAACTCACGGAGATCCGCCTGCCTCTGCCTCCCGAGTGCTGGGATTAAAGGCGTGCGCCACCACCGCCCAGCAAAACATGGAATTTTTATTGAGTATTTATTAGAATCTATGTTTTTAGTTACTATTGTAAGTCTACCATAAGCCAAGATTGTTTTATATGGTTCATAAACTCTAATAACCATGATATAATTTATTAGTATATATGGATATAATATAAATTGATATCAAATATTGATATCAAATATTGCTTAATATTTTAACCTTGATGGTAACAGAATATACTAACATGTCTCAATGAATTTTTCATTGGAATCAACAGGTATGTGAAATGGTACGTTGTTCATTCTGAGGGTAAATTTCTACTGAGTAAATAGATTCATCCAGAGAAAATAATTTGATTTCTCAAGTATACTTCATTCTTAGTATGATTTTAGTTTTCACTTCTAATGGCAAAAGTCAGTGAGAATATGAATCCATTTTTAGGTATTTTAGAGGAAAACCCCCAGTGTGTCTTTAACAGGGAATAGCTGTTGTGGAGGGATGCTTGTAGGATCATTGTTGCAAAATAGTAATAGCTACATATTGGAACAAATTATTTCCATCAATTGCTTCCTGCTGAAAAGCCACTTTGAAGACGCAGCCTCTGAACATGCCCGAACCATCTGAAATCCATCTGTTCTACGATACATACTTCATAAGATGTTGATGCTGTGATATAATTGTACTTGATTCGGGGGCAGGAGATTGCTTCCAACTGTTGCTTCTCTCTAATCTTCCCAATATGGTGCCTTAACCCTGTTTTACTGATTTTAAGTGCCTTATATTAAGAGGACATAACTGGACTGAATCATGCACTTGTGCTGTGTAATAATTAAGCAGTCTCTGTATAAATCATTCCAGCTGGCCCCCAAGCCATTCTGGAATATTTTATTTGGCAAGAGAAAAATTAGGCAGATGTTATCAGGCATAATACAGGTAAGACAGAATGCTTCCTTTCTGACTTACTATAGTATAACTTCTAAAGGACTTTTAACAAAAATATTTAATATCTAATAACTAGATGTATGAATTCAGTATTTATTGAATAATATCTTTTTGTAAAAAGAATATATGAAAATGCATGAAAGAGGAGATCACCCCATCACTATATTTTAACACTTGTGATGATAATATTTGGTAAGTACATGCTACAAATCCCATGTACTATTAAAAATATAAAGAATACAATTATGTCTACTTTATAATCATATCTATATATGCTCATGTTTAATATTGGAGACTAACAAGATATAGTTCTATATTCAGCCATAATTATTTTAAGACATATTTGTTGAATTCATTATTTAAATAAATATCCTTTTACCATACCAAATTGTACATTTTCAAAGTGTAAAGTGAGTATAGGCTGTTAGTTGTGATAACAAGTTTGAAGTGCTTTCTGAAGAGATGGAGATGGTAGGGATACGGTATCTGAAGAAGCCAGAGCAAAGTTTCAAAAAATACCATGTCCAAGTTCTAATCTCAGAAATCATCAAGTCCTTTAGAAAGAATATGACACCAGCTACTACTACACAAACATGTATATATACCCATGTTCATACACTTACACTTACGTATTTATTTATATATGGAATGATTGAAAGCAAATGAAACAGGAAGTGTTCAACTGTTGAAAAAGTGAACCACAGTGGTTCTACGTTGTTTTCCACCTAAGTTTATTGCTTACTCTGCAGTAGGATTGCCCTACACTAGACCCTAAGCTGGTAGCTTTAGTGTTATTACCATGGTGACGGAACTGACTTTAGAGCTGTCAAAGAGGCTAAAAATTGAGAATGGGGATCTCTGAGAAAGGGGATCTACAGATCAGTGAATCTCCAAATTTTATTTAAACTCTCCTCAAATATTTACTTGACCTTTAAAGATGTGTAAGGCTGTCAGGAGTTCCACAGCTGGAAAACTGAGATATTCCGCTGATATCCTTGTAGAACACTTGTCCACTTGAAGTACTTTGATAACGATCTTCTAGTTTTATAGCTACCTATTATAAGTATGCCTTAAGAGGGAACATTATATCACAGGGCTTCGAATATACCTAAGATGAAATGCAAAGTTGAAATAAATCCCTGATCCAAGATACAAACCAAGCTTCCAGAAGCAGGCGATACACCAGTAATCTCAGCATCTTCTACAATATATTTTACTGCTGCTCAAAGGATGATGAGCAAATGGAGAGTTTCTGCAAAGTATTTTCTCCAAAGTTAAATATAAAACTACATTTTGACTTATTATCATTGTTTTGAGCCATGATCAAGAGAATATATTAATTAATTATAAATTATCTTGAGGCCATCTACCTAATGCAATTAGATTTTTTTTTTTTTTTTTGGTTTTTCGAGACAGGGTTTTTCTGTAGCTTTGGAGCCTGTTCTGGAACTCCCTTTGTAGACCAGGCTGGTCTCGAACTCACAGAGATCCGCCTGCCTCTGCCTCCCGAGTGCTGGGATTAAAGGCGTGCACCACCACCACCCGGCATGCAATTAGATTTTAAGTACTTAAAAAACAATAACATTGATTTCTCTACATTCTATGACTCTACTTTAAGGTGTCTTCAGCCATTGTTTGCTATCAATGAAGAAATAGCAAGAGTTCTGGCAATAGCTGTGATTTTGGAGGTTTAACTGGCCAACAACTCCAAAAGAGGTGTCTAGAAGAGGCATTTGCCATTCCATTCTTAGCGTAACTCCATTTAAACAGTACATACACACACACACACACACACACATACAAATACTTAAAATATGTACATATAAATGTAAAAGGTATGTTTAAATATATGTAATCTAGCTATCTATATATGTAAATATATATTTAAAGATGTGTATATGGGAGCAGTCAATATGGATACTGGATTATAGAGGTCTTAAGGATGATGTAGACAAAAATGGCTCATGTGGTAGATACATTTCTACCTTTATGAGGAGCCTCTTCACTAATTTCTATAGTGGCTGCACCAATTTGTACCCTCATCAGCTTCTGTGAAAAGATGTTCCTCTTTCCCTATATCAATGCTAGTACTTGTCAGTTTTTAAAAATCTTTTTACTTGGGTAATGTAAAATCTTAAGATAGTTTTAATTTGCATTTCCCTGATAGCTAAATATGTTGAACATTTTAATATGTTTTTCATTTTTTTTGAAAATATTTCATCTTTTGAGAAATTGTTTATTTCCATGCTCCAATTTAAACTGTTTTTTCTCTTGATGTTTAGATTCTTGAGATCTTTTTCCAGTCTGTTGGATGTCTCTTCTCTCAAAATATAGCATCCTTTGCTGTATGGAAGCTTTTTTTGTTTCATAGGGTCTCATTTATTGTTTGTTGATCTCAGTGCCTATGCTACTATGATCCTCTTCATTATTGCTGTCTTCTGCTAGAATAAGGACATCAAGTCTAATGTTGAAGTCTTTGATCTACTGGAAGAGAAGAAGTGAGGTTTTCTACAGGGTGCAAGATAAAAATATGGTTTCATTCTTCTATATTTATCAATCCAGTTTAACTGGCCCTTTTAAATGAAATTTTGTTCTTTTCCTTAATGTGTATTGTTATCCACTTTGTCAAAAATCAGGTAGCAGTGGGAATTAGGGCCTATGTATCTGTTTTGTTTTGTTTCATTTTGCTTTTTTTTGGAGACAGGGTTTCTCTATGTAACAGTACCAGCTGTTCTGAAATTTGTTTTGCAGTACAGACTAGAATGGTTGCAGATATACAATAAAGACAGATTCAGATTAAAAAGACCTCCAAATGGGTCACAGTGTTGGTTAAATGTACATGGACTTACGAGAGAGAACAAAGAGTACTGAAAGTCATAGATGAAAGGAATAAAGATAATTGACTCTTAAAAAGTAATACAGTAATAAAAAAGTAAGCTGCAAAAAGATAGAAAATTCACAGAGTCTATTTGAAGAAGAATGAAATCCTGTCACCTGTGGCAACATGGTTGGATGTGGAGGGCATTATGTTAGCCAGATAAATCAGGAACAAAAAGATAAACACTTCATATTCTCTCTACTTTCAGAAACTAAAAGGGTTGATCCCATAGAAGTAGATTAACTTCATTAATGGGCTATGTGAGAGAAAATGGAGACTTGATAGTGTGCATAAAGACCATTAGCTAGGAGGAATAAGTTACACAGTATATTTTATGGCTATTAAAAGTTTTTGTATAACTAGAAAAGAATGGTTTTGTTGGAACACAGTCCAAGAAGGAAGTCATACAATGGAAATTCTGAGTGCTTGAAAGAGTAAGCCTAGAAAACAAGAATTGCGTGACCTCAGTTCCTCCAAAAGTACAGAATTGTTCTTGGAATGTGAGCTGCTTTGATTATTTACTACAAGTAGCTATTCTTACTTGTTTATATGCCTTTATGGAAAATATGTGACTTGTTCTTATAATTGTACACTTTACTCGTGTAATTTCTCTTAATTCTCAGAGTATAAATTGTCTCAAGTTCTGAGTAAAATTGTCTGCTGCATGAAACTTTAATCTGCCTCATTTTTTTATGCTTCACTCCCCTAGGCTCCACTGCTAGTTAGAGCAATAAAGATAATATGAAAGTTTCCAGTATATAGAAATGATAACCCTCCATAGGAAGGAAATGTTAATTGCTTGTTTTATTTTACATATTATGAACACATAATCTAAATGTAAAATTCAACTTTAAAAATAAATGTAAATATAATGCCAACTCACAAAATTAAAAATAAAGAAAAACAGTCATGTCAAACAAGTACTTAGATTGATAGACATTATTATAAATCAAAGCAAGCTTAATAAAAAATGAAGAATGATCATAAAATATATATGTAAATATCAGTCAGGTTTTGCCCAGTTTTCATGTAATTAATTGACAAAACAAAAGTTATACTTTGAGTAGCCTAAAAAAATTCGAGGGCTTGGATTCTGATATCTAAGGCATAATTATTAATAAAATGAGTGGAAAATGTTGATTTAAAAGGAGTAGGAAAATTAAAGGGGAATTCTAAAATATAATAAATTAACTAAAGAAGTGGAAATTAGGGCCAGCAAGTAGACAAACTGAAGAGAAGAGAATGAGAAAATGGCACCCACATCTTTATAGAGTGTGTAATTAAACTGCAAAGAGATAGAGTAGAATTCCACTTCAATGATGTTGTCACACCTGGAAGTAATCCTGTCTCAACTCTAACTCACCAGCAATACCCATCACACTTAGAACTGAGGAAAATGAGTGATTAACACAAAGATAGGAAAAACTCTGCAGTATCAGGAATAATCACAAGTAAAGGATGGGGTATAAGCTATGTTAAACCCAATGCTCACCAGACTAGTAATCAGAAGGAAGTTGGAGAGGCTGTCTAAACATCAAATCATATAGGTTAAGAAAAAGATAATTTCAAGAGGAGAAAAGGATGTTTCCTTATGATGAGTATATCAGTTCTCCAGAAAGACAAACCAATCATAAATATGTATAGAGGTAATTAATGGAGACTTGAAACATACTCTGAATACTAACAGAACATACAGGAAGAAACTCAAATGTAGTTACTTATTTAGTTAGTAAGAAATTTTAGTTTCTATATCACTTTAGCTGTTATAACTGGTTAAAAAAACAAGCGAGCAAGCAAACAAACAAACAAAAAAACAGCCTACAAACCATAATCCCAGAGAATTTAGACAACAATGAGGACACTAAGAGAGATTTACATAGCTCTAATCTACATGGGGAATAGAAAAAGAAAAGATCTCAAGAGTAACTTGAGAGCTTGGGTCCTTGTAGGAGGGTTGAAGGGGGGAGGGGAGAGGCTTGGTGGTGTGGGACAATTGTCTGTATTCTGTCAATTATATTTTAAATAAATGCTGATTGGCCAGTAGCCAGGCAGGAAGTATAGACGGGACAACCAGGCAGGAAGTAGAGGCAGGGTGACAAGAACAGGAGAATTTTGAGAAGAGGATTTAACTTTCTGCAGTCCTGTCCCAGCCACAGAAGATGAAAGATGTGATTGCCTCACTGAATAAGGTACCGAGACATGTGGCTAACATAGACAAGAATAATGGACTAATATAAGTTATAAGAGTTAATAAGAAGCCTGAGCTAATGGGCCAATCAGTTTATAACTAATGTAGACCTCTGTGTGATTTCTTTGGGACCTAACAACTGCAGGAACTGGGCAGGACAGAAACTCCAACAACAGCAGGGAGGAGAGGGGAGAAAAATGTAGAGCTCAATAAAAATCAATTAAACAAAAAGAATTAGCAAACCATCAAATGCTCTGTACAATGTCATGTGTTGCTTGAATTGCTTGCTTAGAGGATGGTAGAAAAGGATATGATTAATTGATCCTCATATTAAGCAGCATAAGTTATATTTTGAATTACACAAGAAATTTCATTTTGTTAAAAACATGACAAATTTCAAAATAACAAGTGTACTGAATATTTAAAATGACTGAAAGTTGGAAGTTTGATAGTCTCTGTCCCGAAACGGCAGTTGAATTACAAATTAGAAATACCAAACAACCTGAAAACCCACAATGGACCAAAGAATAAGTCACAAGAGAATTAGTTTCACTGTATTGCAATGCAAAGATAAAATATCCAAATAAATGAAGAAGTTTAGATAAATTTTTGAAGCACCGAATATGTGTATCTGAAAATACAAAAAAGTTTGATGTCAATACCAATAAAAACTTACCAGGGATCTGGAAAAAGACCAAGTAAATATAAAGTAATATGAAGCATGGATGTAATAAAGGTCAGAGTAGGCATCAGCGAAATGAAAACAAAAGAGGAAATCAAAATCCTGAAAATGTTTACAGAACTGAAATATCCTGAGCTCAGTTGATGAGCATGAGGGAGAGAGAAAAAACACAAATGATGATTATTATATTTTCCTGGCATATGATCAATCAGAATAGATGTATGTATATCATAAGGAAATTATTATGAACATATGCCAGATAATCTGGTAATTTGAATAACAGAATTCCTTGTAATTAGGAACTTATTGGGACAGATGTAATGATGCATGTCTGTAATTTCAGCAATTGGAAGGTTGTGGAAGAAAGAGAAAGTTCTGCATATTAACACAATATGACAAAGCATATAATTGCTTCATTATAGGCAGGACAGACATTATCATAGTGTAGTACATTTTCAGAGAAAACTCCCTAACCTGGAAAAATCAAAGAAATCCATTGTACTGGTACTTGAGCCAATGAAATCAGCAAAAAAACAGAAATGAAGAGACATTTATTGGAAATAATGAATTAAATTTCTTTCATTTTCATATGCCATAATGTTCTACAGAATAAATTTCTTGGCAATAATTAGTAACTGAATTTGTTAAAATGCAGAAATAATTATGATAATAGACAAAATGAATGATGTTTCTATATATGGTTAACAAACTGTTAAAATGTAAATTATAATGTTTTAAGGGCATAAAATATACACTTAAATCTTTAGTCAATAAGATATAAAATTGAGTTTAAAACTACAAATATTATTGGATAAAATTAAGAAATCTAAAGTAAGTGGAGGTCTTTATTCATGGAAATGATGTCATCATTCAATATTACATGTCACAAAATTTGATATTAATCAGAGTGTTTTGTAACCTTACAAAACACCAAGAAAAGTCTGCTTTACTTGAAAAATACACTGACATCTCACAGAAGGCAAGCCTGAGATACTCATTAACTATGAAAATCACCAATGTATTCCTGAGTTTATAAATAGGAAAAAATTACAAGTGACCATTGGGCAACTGTGGATAAAAAGGCAGGGAAGGATGAGTTTTGGAGAAGAGGGATGCTGAAACCCAAAGGGTTCAAACTTTGTTTCTAATAGTGGTTGTGTTGTTGGTTTCTGTCCTTCTCTGTGTCTTCTTATTCTGTCTAACATTAGAGTAACTTTGTATCTGTGCTCAAAATATTCTATATTGCTGAAGAAACTGTGAATCACAGTAGGTAGGCCTAGATTATTCATTTGCATGTTACTCATTTTAAACCATAGCAACTTTAGGGCATATGGTTCTTCATCCATTTGTTCCTTAAGCATTTTGTAATTATTTACCAAGGCACAGACATTGTTTTGATGTTGGGGGTGTAAGGAAGTGAGCAGAAGGAAGTTTCAGCTTTTATAGAGCATGAAATAAAGATCAACTAAAAAAAGAGAATTCATCTTAGTTGGCATGCACCCTCTTATCAAGAATTCTGGTCAATTATTGTAGCATTATAACCAGATGCAGTGGGTTTCCTTCTGGGTTAGTGCAAGGCCAAAACAAACATAATTTAGGCATAGAGGAGGGAAGACTTTACTTGTAGCAAGTGAGGGGATTCCAGGAATTATTTCTGATAAAATGCTCTGTGAATAAAGGAAGCAAAGACTGAGTGATTAAACTGAGTTTATTTGTATTTATATAAGAAAATATACCCTGAGGGGTAGTGTATATACGAATGTGCTAAATTGGGAAGATGTTAGTGAGCATGCTCAGTTTAAAGTTTCATGTAAAGGAAGGAAGGAAGGAAGGAAGGAAGGAAGGAAGGAAGGAAGGAAGGAAGGAAGAAGAAGAAGAAGAAGAAGAAGAAGAAGAAGAAGAAGAAGAAGAAGAAGAAGAAGAAGAAGAAGAAGAAGAGAGAAACAGAGAGAGAAACAGAGAGAGAAACAGAGAGAGACATTTTAAGGTTCATTCGATTCAAAATCACAGAGCATATGGTTGAAAGCTAAAATCTGTGATAACAATAGCGCTGGCCATGCCCAGCTTTCTCAAGGTCATAAAGTTTTTGACACAATAAAAGAACACAATCAAGGAATGTTATATAATGCTTTGCTCCTGAATGTACCCAGCTCTCTTAGCAGTTAATGACACCACACAGACAAACAACAGTTAAAGTATCTATTTAAAGAATAATAACCAATGTTTACTTTTTAACCTTTCAAATACTTTGAGCTCTTAGCTAGAATAATGTGATATAGAAGAGACAGTATATCTATACTGAAAATATTTATTGTATAGTTAAAGAAACTGGAAGGACAGAGGGGCAGGGGTTGCCAGGAGCCCTGCAATGACAAAGCAAGATCAGGCATCTAGGGCTCCCAAGAGGAATTCTCACTTTTGCTCTCATCATTAAAACAGACCAGAAAATGGATGGAAGCAGACATGCCCCACAACGTAGGATTTATTAAGCCTGCCACAATCTTCTTTCAAAGGTAGAAAAAAATGGGTGTTCAAAGTCCTTGCTTATTGTTGCACATAATCTCTGTAGGGACAATGTCTTGTTAGAAGAGACAGTTGCTTTGACCGAGGTTGTTTCCTGTGCCCCAGACAGGATCAGACATTCATCATGGGCTGTTACTTATTTATCATCTCTTAGACATTGCCCTTAGTAGCACAAACATGAAAAGGCAAACTTTCTTTCCCCAGGGAAGGACAAGCCTGATCGGTCAGTGATTAAAAACCACCTAAACAGCTGACACTTGTGCCTCACCGAAAAGCTGCAGAAGGGCAGCAGAGGTCGTTCTTAAGAAGTCAAGCTAAAGTTTGTACATGCATGAAAAGTTATGTTCAAATGAAATTGAGCAAGACTCAGGGCATGTTGGCTACAAGATAACCCAAAATCCACACAAAAGCATGACAGGGTGCTACGGCATCATAGCAGGTAGGGGATAAGGCCTGTGATGGGTATTCTTCACTAGGACAGGATGCTCGATTCTTGACTTCAGGGCTGGATTTGGGGGCTGAAGATTTTTGGAGAATTTGCTGATGACTCATCTAAAAATAACAAAGAATGATGAAAGAAAAGGAAGATTATCAGTGAACTTGAGATACTGGAGCAAACAGGCTTGATACCTACAAAATGATGCTATCCACTCATTTCCACTCTAACCAGAAAAACAGAATGACATCCATTTGGAGGCAAATGAGTATTCACACAGACCAAAACTAGGTATAGATAAAAACTGGTTTGTCATACATCAGCAGATTTCCAGGGAATACAGTACCATTCCTTCTCCTCAAAGGATGATTACACAATCCCTTGTGGGGCTTTTTCTGCTACAGCCCTCAGGGCCCTAATGCTGGATTTGGGGAAAGTGGGCAGTTAAATGGCATTGTCTCTAGAAACTCCTTCAATGCATCAGAACCGTTTTCCACTTGTATCAACCACCTAATGTCGTGGTTGTTGCCGACTGTAGGCGTCGTCCCATTAATTTCATTCCCGCAGACTTCCAAGTGCTGAGGAGTGGTGATGCTGGGTTCACTTAAAGGTATCTTCACATATGTTTGGTATGTATTGGTTTCTCCTGCTTATTAAGAAAAGCTCCAAATGGGGTTGGAAATATGGCTTAGCCAATCAGAGGGGCTACTGATAATGCAGAAGCCCAAAGAACTCCCACTTGGGGAGCTCAAAACAGTCAGCTTTCATGGGATCTGATATATTTTTCTGGCTTTTGTGGACAACTGTGCTCACATGTACATACACAAGTGCTTGCATAAATAAAAAATAAGTCTTACAAATACCACTAATATTTCCCAGAAGAATATGGAAGATTAAATTTGTTAAAGCAGTGTCTTTCGGTTGGAGATTCTCCGGAAGAACACAGATGATTGAATTTTGATAGCAAGTTTCCTTTGGTTCTAGTTTATTTTTCTTTCTAAATATCCTGCCTTGTCTGAAATTTTAAGTATTTTTAGCATTCTTTTAGACAGAGAGAAGTAAAATACCAAAGTTCATAAAAGGTTTCAATGTAATAGCAATGAAAAAAGGAATTACTTGAACGTATTGCGTTCTTTCACCACTGGCCTTCAACAACATTCGTGTATAATTGGCAGCAGAGTGGGCCATGGGGATGAGAATAAAAAACAAACTAAATACAAAGGTGCCATTAAGCTACTGAGATTTGGTCAGAGGAGCACTGTGAAGAAATACCAGCCTCTAGAATCAGAATGCAGAAGGGAGAAAGTGCAAACCAGGCCACACGAGAGCCAGAACAAGCAAGAGGCAAGCCTAGCAGTCACCAGTGTGTCTTGGTTTCAGGCCATTTGAAAATCTGTTTGTATTCCCCAGTGAATCCTTATCCTCTTCCAGCACCTTTCTTAAATTCCATTGAACGTTTTCATTTGTTTGACTGATTGAAAGCTTTGGCTATAGTTGCTACGTTTCGTAGACTATGGCTTTTTCTATGGACCCCAGTGTGTGTGTACCTTTACAAAGAACAGGAGTCAGTGGATCTGCCACATCCTAAAGATCTTGTTTGGCTGAGGGATGAAAGTGTGGGGAAGGACCTAACATTAGAAAGCAGAAATTCAGGTTAGAGTAAACACTGGAGATGATTATTAAAAACCATATTGTTATATCCAGCTGCAAGAGAGTGAAATAATGCTGGTGATGTGATTTTGACTTAGCTTATACTTTGAGTTTGAAACTATGATGAAAAGAAAAAAAAATGCCAAATCCTGGAGGAAAAGACAATCCAGCCTTCTGGGAAAGGACAATTTTGGCAAATTGATTACCAAACAGTGAACGTGATAAACAGATTCTTCTTTTAGTGCTTTATGTGATAATATTGCAAGCTACACAATTCACTCAAAATATATACTGCAGTGGCTTCTTGTTTATTTATATAGGTTCAGGACCACCTCAGTGCATCCCACAGTGTTTCCATCATCTCAAGAAGAAAACCGGTACCATCTCCCTTGACCTTATCCCTCATCACTTTAGTGCCGAGGCTGCAATAAATTTCTGTATTTCTTGTTTTTTTTTTTTTTGCGGGGAGGCAGTTTAGAGGAAGACTAACAGCCCTGGATGTCCTGGAACTCACTATTAGACCAGGCTGGCCTCAAACTTACATGAATTCTCCTGCCTCTACCTCCCAAGTGTTGGGATTAAAGGATCACTACCACCTGGTTAAATTAGCCTGTTTTGGCATTGCATAATAAAAAAAAAGTTAAGAGGATTCTTAATGATAATTTTATTTTCAAGAACAAATCTTTCTAAGTAAAGTGACTTTCTTCTCACACACATGGATTTTTTTGTTGCTTAAGTTACAACAATTTCTCTTTAAAATGTTATTTATAATAAATTGTATGTTATATAAATATACATGCCAGGATATAAATTTTTGGAAAATAAAGGACTCTAGATAAATACAAACTTTGCCAATATATAAAATTCAAAAGTGGCAAACTAGCATCAAGTATCTGAGGCATGAGCAGTGCTAATGGCACAGTTATCAGTCATCAGGAAAGAAAATGACTGCAACAATACTTTAAAGAAGTTGCATGACCAAAACTAAATTTTATTTGATAAAGAACGACTCTACATCTTAAATTCACACACACACATACACACACACACACAATAATAAAGATGGGCAGTCAGGCTTAAAATAAGAGAACATCTTACCTTACCATAAAAAATATGTGAGAAACTACGACTAACCCTCCCATGAACAGAGGGAAAAATGGCTTGGCTTGCTACTTTAAAGGCTCCAAAATTCATAAAATTAAAACTAACTACAAAGTCTCACTTAGAGTAAGAAAAAAAGGCAATGAAAAATAATACCTTTAGAAGTGATAGAAAAAGGTAGACTTCAGAAAGGGTAACTGTGTGATTCCCATTTCCAGTTCTCAGGAGTAGCTCAGTCTATTCATGCTTCATTACACACTTGACTAACTTCTTTAGGTTTACTCAAACCATGCCCAGACTTTACCTAAAAACTAACATACATCTTAAAATGCAAACATGCGATTATTGGCTTATCTATTCCCCAGCAGAAATAGATCTCTGCTTATAGATAGATTGTTGGCAATCGGCATCTTATAAAGACTTGATTGTGAATAAAAGCTGCAAGCAGTGTGAACCAGCAGGGTTTCGATATCAGTACATCAACTTGTGCATTGACCTCATTACAAAGGAAAGCTATTAAAATTCAAATTCTTAGTGAACATTGGGCGGCACGGAATGTATCTAGATGAATTCAGATTAGAATACAATCAAACAATCCACATACATAGTGATGAGGGCCATAGAGGGAAGAGTAAGATGAGATGAACGTGGTGTGGGAAGAGGAGTGAGTGCGAGAGAAAAAGAGGACAGAGAGACTCCTAATTAATCCACATCTTACTTCGGGAAAGTTAAGTCATAAGTGCTAATTTGTACAATTTTTTAAAAATATTCTTTATTGCTGGGTGGTGGTGGTACACGCCTTTAATCCCAGCACTCCGGAGGCAGAGGCAGGCGGATCTCTGTGAGTTCGAGGCCAGCCTGGTCTACAAGAGCTAGTTCCAGAACAGGAACCAAAAGCTATGGAGAAACCCTGTCTCGAAAAATCCAAAAAAAAAAAAAATTCTTTATTATATTAGAGGTTATTGTTTATAGTATAAATTGTTTTTTCCAACTTTTAACCTTACTCTGCTTTTTTATAACTCAGTTTTCAGTTTTAAGTGATTATGTTTTGATACCTACCTTAATTGTGAGTAAAGTCTTGTTACTTTGTCCAGTTTTACTACCTTTTTCTATCTTTTGAGCTGAGTTGTTTATTTTTTGTAAAACCATCTGTCTGTGCTCTTCCTTTGTCCTTTTGCTTGACCTTGCTTTTCGGACATCTATGATTGGACCCATAAGATTGTTGGCATCAATTCTTTAAACAAAACTTTTTGTTGTTTATCAGATCACTGAAGACCATTACCTGGTGGTTTCCTAAAGAGAAACATCTTGATTTCTCTTTAGAATAAATTTATTCCTGTGGACTCGACATGTACACAGTGGCTTAGTTGGTCCTAGCATCATTGGCTCACTCTTGCCTAATGTTCTGAAAGCGTTGTCCCCCTATTGCCTTCTTCTTTATGTTGCTTTCTAGAAGTCTGATTTTATATTATTTTCTCTGTTGGATTTTTTAGTGTATAAACTCTGAGAATTCTTTATCTGTCTTTATGCTGTACCAACATTACCAGAGTATGGAGTTTAAAAAATTCAGAGTTGGTTATTTTAAAGATGTTATGAGCTCTGTCAACAGAAATGTGCAAAACTTTAACTTAAAGAAGGCATTATTTCGATTATGGGTGTTTTTTCCAGAATTTAATTTCACTGAAGTATAATTTACATATGTTATGACTTAACTATTAAAATTTTATAATTTGATTTTTAAAAAAAATCCTTATTTTGAGAATTTTATATATGTATACCATGAAATATGATATCTTCTTTCATTTCCCTTTAACTAATCCCAAATCCTTCCAATAAACCCCATGACATGTTTCCTCCTGACTTCATTTTATTTTTTTTAATAAGTCACTAAATCCAATTAGTCCTATCTATGTGCGCATGGGTGTGGGGCCATACACTGGAACATAGGAATCCTATCTGTGGCCAAATTCTCAAGAAATAAAGACTTACCCTTTCTGAGAAAGTATCAACTTCCAATAGTGCCTCAGTAAATGGAAGGTAGAGAGTTAGGGGGTAGGGTCTAGGCATCGTTGACCCCCGCCTATGCAGGATTTTTTGCTAGTTTCACCTTGTGTTGGTACCCATAAATGCAGTGGGTTCATGAGTGTAGTACTGATGCATTGTTTGGAAGACAACATGTCACAGTTCTCCTCCAAATCCTCTGGTTCTTACATTCTTTATACCTTCTGTTCTAAGATGTTCTCTCAATCTTATAAGGGTAGGGAGTTTGCATAGGGGTATCATTTAGGGTTGACCATTCAGTCTTTTATTCTTAGTACTTTGGCTGGTCGTGTGTCTCTCTGGTGATTACATAAACGAAGCTGCTTTGACTAAGAGGGAAAGCAGCTCAATCCATGGCTATAAACATAAATATTCAGAGGATAGTTTGATGGCATGACTACTTAGCAAAAATAACAAAATCAGGGTTTCCCACAAAGTCTATGACTTCTTCAATCAAGGGCTTTTGACCGGGATTTTAGTTTGAGTCATTAAATTCCTTTCTCTGGACCAAGACTCCAATCTATTCAGAAAGTGGTTAGTTTCCCCAAAATAGTCAAGCCATGATTACACCAGTGGACAGACCTGGCATGTGAAGTTCAGAGCTGGTGACATGATTTGAAGGAGAATAGACCCCAAGGGGAGTGACACTGTTAGAAGGTGTGGCCTTGTTGGAGGAGAAGTGTCATTGTGGAGGCACGCTTTGAGGTCTCATATATGCTCAAGCCCTGAGCAGTGCTTCAGTTCATTTTCTTGTTGCCTTTGGATCAAGATGTAGAATTCTCCAGCACCATGTCTGCCTGTATGCCTCAATGTTCCTTACCGTGGTGGTAATGCACTAAACCTCTGAAACTGTAATACTCCACCTCAACTAATTTTTTCATATTTATGAATTTCCGTGGTCATGGTGTCTCTTCACATCAATAGAAACCATAACTAAGACAGCTAGGTAAGACCACTGATGTCATTTCTTCTCTAACTGAACACACATGACTTTATGGAACTATGAAAGCTGGCCAGCTGGAAGGAAGTTTCCTGGTTTGTTTTATATATTTGTTTAATTAATTCTTACTTAATACCCTAACCCATTCTGGGAGTGATTTTGTCAACCCATGTAGAATTCTTCCATTGAAAGTCTTTTGTTTTATTTTAAAGTGCTGTTTGGAATTAATTTACCATCTATGAGATTTTCATAATGCATTTTTGTAGTAGTCCTTGGTTTAGGTTAACTACCCAACTAACTTCTCTTCTTCTTCGTTTCTTTCCCCTGGTCCTCACTTAAATATTTAACTTTTGCTATTCCCCTCTCTTCTTTAATTTCCCATGTTCTACTATTCCACCTCTCCACCTTTCTTTTCTATACAATCCACTACCCTTCATCCTTACAATTCCCTTTCTAACTTTTTGACTTCTAATTGTGCTCCATGTTGAGCAAACAAAAGAAAAGATTTGAAGCAGCGATCTCCATGTAAGACACAGCATAGAGCATTTGTCTTCTCAGGTCTGAGTTACTCTACTCAAAACAATTTCTTTTGTTCCATCTGTTTAGCGGCAAATTTAATGACTTCATTTTTTCTATAGCTGAGCAATGTTTTGCTTTTTGTCTGTAACACATTTTTCTTATCCATTACCTGTTGGTGACATCTAGGTTGATTCAATTTCTTAGCTATTACAAATAAGGCAGTAATGAATGGGAGAGCTTTGGGATACCATGAAAAGACAAAAACGTCAAGTCATGGGTGTCCTCAGTGGCTTTCTATTGCTGGGACAATACACCATGGCCAAAAGTAACACGAGATAACAAGGATTTATTTCAGCTTTCAGTAGCAGAAGTTCATAATTGAAGGAAGTCAGATCAGGACCTCCTGACTGGAGCTTCTGAAGTAACGTGAAGATAGGAACTGAATCAGAAGCCACGGAGAAATGCTGCTTACTAGCTTGCTCTCCATGACTTGCTTGACCTATTGCCTCATATGAACTATTGTCATATGTATATTTATATGACTTACCTGTCCGCAGTGGGCTGTGCCCTTCCACTTTAGTCACCAATCAAGTAAATGCCCCATGACAAGCCCACAGGCCAAACTTATGAAAACAAATTTTCAATAATGGTTCTATTTTCCTAAATGATTCTAGCTGTGTCAAGCTGAGGAAAAAAAAAAAAACCATAACAATTTTGAATTAACTTTGTTCAGGATACGAAACTGAGGTCTCTATACTTTTCAGATGACTATCCAGTTGCCACACACTCTTAACTTAGTTCATTCTTTCTCTTTTAAATTGCCTTGATGTGTCAGAACTGTAGACAGGAAGAGGTAACCAGTAAACCACTGTGTTAGCTTCCTGACAAAAGCCGCTAAAGGAAGAAGGGTTTAGAGAGCTGAAGACTGGTGCTCAGTACGCTTTCTGCTTTTTATTCAGTTGGGGACATTAGCTCATTGGATGGTACCGCCCACATCCAGTGTGTTTTCCCTCCTCAGTTAAGCTTGGTGGAAACACCCAGAGGTGTGGTCCTTGTTAATTCTAAAGGTAGTCAGGTTCACAAGGAAGACTAAGCATCACAAACAGTGCGAACTGAAATGAAAGAAAACAAGGCAAAACAAAACAAAACAAAACAAAATACAAGTATTGCTCTCTCCACCAATATGTGTTAAAATCTGGCCTCTAGTTCCATTTTACTAAAAACAGGTTTGTGAGACTTTTTTCCACACTTCGTGTCAACAGTGCAGAAGTAACGTAACAAGTCGTGTTCCCGGGAGTGTCTGTGGCTGAAAACTTTACCTCACTTTACCCAGTCCCTCATCTACAACTAGCATTAACTTGCAAATATGTATTCACATGCACAATCGTATTCTATAAATGCTCTTGGTTCTCAGATCTGTCAAACATGATGTCCACTGTCCGCAGCCCTGCTACTGGCAGCTCCTATGCTTTGCCACAGGATCTGGTTCTTTTGTGGACTAACAGTTGAATCAGCTCAGCAAACCCATGTGCTATGTTTTGCAGATTTGTGAGTTGAAGCCAGGCCCTCATTCTTGCTCGGTATACACTATTTTCGAGCTACACTGCTACCTTCTCGATCAGACCAGTTTTGCTAACCATACAGCAGTGTGGAAGTTACTGTTTTAAGCTTTGTTTCAGTGACCTTGATGCATTTACTTTAGCTAAACCTTGTTGTTTATTTCTATCTCACAATCAAGGGGTGTCAGTCCGCCAATCAGCTATTAGCAACCATTTAATGGGTTTTAACTTCCTGTCACTGGATTTTGTAATTATATGCCTTGTATTGTGTTACAAGTCATTTGCTCGTATTTCTTAGTTTACCCACGTTCATCATTTTCCTCTGATTATTTGAATGTCTTGTTTTAATTCTTTGAATGCATTTAAATAGAAGCTTTGAAGTCTCTCCTGTATTCAGCATCTGCATCTATTCAGAACGCTTTAACTGACTGCCCTTTCCAGATGTGTGGGTTATGCTTCCTTTCAAATTTATTCTTGTGTGCCTCACAATTGTCAACAGTAAATGGACATTGTAGATAACATGTTAGAATGATGATGAGCTCTGTTGTTTCCTTCAAAGAAATTATATATTTTCTACTCAAAATCAGTTATTATACCTGAACTCAAGCTGAAAATAATATCTCGCTCAAATTATAAAATACTGATCTCTTACCGGGTATATGGTAGCATGTGCCTGTAATTCTAGTACTCAAGAAACTGTAACAAGAAGGGCATAAGTTCAAGGTCAGCCTGGCCTATTTGACGCAGTCAGCCTAGACTCTAGATCTGGAAGCAAAACTAGAACCAAACCTGGTATCTTTTTTTTTCTGTTAAGATTTTCATCTCATGCTTTCAAGTCAGGTTTTCTTATCGCCCTCGGTGTTTGCTGGGAAAGCAGATAAGTGCTCTCGGCAGGTGAACCTACTAGATGGGGGAGGCCTTTGCTGAGAAGCATGGAGGGCATCTTAGGATTCTTTGACCAGCTGCTGTATCCATTTTCTCCAGTTTTCCGGTTGGCACAGCAGGATTGTACATCTGGCCTTTCTGACTGCAAAATGGCCTTGAGTAGGACTCTGGATTGGAACTCTCTGGATATTGTATCGTGAAACCATCTCCTTCAGGGTATTCAACTGTTTGTGTTAGAGCTTTACCTGTACTTCATTTTAATCACTTTCTTTCTGACTCCTTTTATTTTCTTTGTAATCTGTTCCTATTTAATTTCCTTGTGAATTTTCCATTTAATTCCATTCTTGCTTAATTATCTTACTTAATTTTCAAGTATGTCTTTTTCATTAATTTTATCATTGATTTCAATTAATTTATTTCTTTTTGTGCTGTTTGATTGTCGTTTTTAAACATTGGATGTATTATATAAGCATTAGTGTTAAAGTGTTTGCTTTTAGGGTATTTTATTCTGAAAATAAAGGAGCCCAGTTGGGACAATTTTATTTAAACTATATATACACATTATATATATGCATATATAAAATTACATGTATTATAGTATTTCAAGTAGATAGTTAATAATATGATTCTTTGTAAATTTTTATGCATCCTTAATATAATATTATTCTTCCCTTATCCTTTCTTCTGTATTTACCTCCCTTCTTCCTTCATAAGTACCCTGCTCTAATTTCCCATTTAGTGATATAGTAACTTTTTATATGGTTCTGAAGATCAAACTCAGTGGCTTACATATATATGTCAAGCAAAGGCTGTACCAGTCAGTAATTTCAGTACCACCCTTTATACCCACCTGGGTCCTTCTACTCTCAGATTTCAGATCTGGGTTCGAGGTTAGAATTTTCTGTCTGTACTGATAGTATTTGCCTTCTATTTTTCATCTTTTTCCTACATGTGATATTTGTAGAGCTGTCCCTGCTCTTCCCAATCAATGTTGTGTGCGTATATTTCCATATGTGTGAGTGTGAAGGTTAAAGGTCAATTTTCGTGTTTTCCTTTGCCTCTATTCATTTTATTTTTGAGACAGAACTGAGACTGATTCTGCTAGATGGGCTGACCAGTCAGTTCTTGAAATCTGCCTTTCTCTTTCCCTTCTCCAGTGCTGGGATTAGAGGCATGCGCTTCTGTGTCTGGCTTTTAGGCGGGGCCTTGGGATCTGAACTCAGATCCTAATGCTTGTGTGGTGATCATCTCACCAACTGAGCCATTTTCGCATACCACATACAATGTGTGGGAAGTCACGAGACAGCCAGTAGCAGCCTTGTTTGCATTCAATGTTGATTCTTTTATGGATTAAAAGCTTTGTTGTTGTCTACGACAAAACAGAAAATGTGTTTTGTGTGGCTTTATCTGCCCTTCTTTCTCTTCAGGGTATTGTGTAGACTGTGTGCTCATTCTTAACTAGCCACCTTTGTGCCATTGCCTACTGGAACTATGTACTGTTCATATTTAGAATTTTCTGCAACACATGTTTGCAAATTTTATAATACAATTTATAAAATATTATTACAAACCTTAGAAATACTCTGATTAAATTATCCCAAGGCATTGCAGATTCCCCAAAGAGGTAAATAAATGGATCTAAGCTGGCAACATAGTAAATGATATTTGAAGCCTTTAAAATAATCATAGGTAGATGACAGACTCTTTGCTGTACTATCAAATGTGAGAGAAGTTAAAAGGTGACCATCAAAGGGATGTTTTTACTTGCTCTGTTCTCTGTGATGTTTTAATCAATAACTGGGTAAAGCCATTTGTTTCAGATTTTTAAAATGATAAAACTTGGAAAACGTATCGGTAGATTTGACTGCAGAAAGAACTTCCACAAAATTCAAGAAGGTAGCAAAAAGGATTAAACTGCATCAACAAACTCAGCACAATGTGTTTAGATTGCTTTGGATAAGAGACAAAAATCAATTGCATGAATTTAGAATGTAATGAGCCTGGCTGTTAGAAATTCATGTGGAAAAGAGTTGACATTTCCAGCTGGCTGTGAACACAAAGCAAATCAACTCTATGACATACCTGCAGGAAAAGGCCAATGCAGCAGTAAGCTGCGCTGTTTGGACGACTGGGGGCTGATCACTTATAATGTGCACCTGAGTAAGGAGTTGCCAGAATAGCCAAACGTTAGGAAGCTATGCCATTTAAAACATACGTTCAGTGCAGGGAGTTATTACTTAAATGATCAAAAAAGGAGTGAATTTAGGCTGGGCTTTGAGGACAAGCTTGAGACTAATGGTCAAAGATGCTTTGGATACTTGGTTCATACTTACTGTGAGCAGATATTGTTTAACATCATAAAGTCCAGTTGGATTCAATATCCTTTAGTGTGATCTGTGAGCTCCCATTGCTCTAGGCTCTTGACTGAGGGTTTTCACAGTTACGTAACACAAATGTTTGCTTTGTGTGGCAGGTTGAAGAAGTGACTTCTAAAATGTCTTATGATGTTAAACTTGCTGAGAAGTAGATAATACTAGACTCACGTAGGACAAGGAGTGCAATGAGGTGAATAGGTGTAAAATGTATCTGGAATTTCTAAGCAGAGACCTCCGGTGAAATCCTGAAAGAACTCCCACTGCCTCTTTCTACTCCAATTAAATACTATTCTGACTTACTAGACAGTGAGGAATCCAGTCCAAAAATCAAGGGGAGTGGAAGCTTTAGCTCAGCCTCTGTCTGGAAGCTGCTGCCTATTCAGAAGCTATGTTGAGATGAAGTGCTGTTCTGCTCAGCACCCACACTGGCGTGACTGTGTAGACCCCATGATTATGGAGGTGATAGTCTGGATGTTCCAAATTACCTGTGAAGGGATGCTGCTCTGCACCATGTTGGCTCCTGCAATTCCATATTACCAACAATGCTAACTGCATTTTATAATCAAGTTCTTAAGGATTTTCTGCTTGCTCTTGAACATTTTATAGGTAGAAGGAAACTTTAGAATGTTTTGCAATCGACTCCCCAAAGTGCAAGGCATCTATGATTTCACCCATCCTTTGAGCTGTACGTTACCCAGCCACATAATCAAGTTTGTTGCCTCGAGACATGAGACCTGGGCCAGCGATGAAGGCAGTTGATGACTCACAGTGCTAGATGTAGACAGAGCCAGCCTTATTGGAATCCTTATCCCCCATTCTTAGAGGTGGCATGAGGAAGACCAGGTGACACTTACCTAGACCTCTTATGGTCACCTTACTGGATATAGACCTTATGCTTGAAAACCAAAATATTTTATTCAGGGAACAATACAACCCTTTGCTCTTGAAGAAGACAGTCTCTGTCTTTTAAGATCATTGTGCCAAAGACTCATTGTTACAAGAAGTTCTCAGAAGCAAAAAACTGATATTGCCATAAGGATTATAACTGCAGATTTGTCTCCCAATGTGCAGTTTCAGAAAGAGAAAATATTTATTCTATTGAGCATCTGTGATAACAGTGACTAGTGACAAAGACAGCCAGGAAGCACCTGATCAAACCATATCTATTTTAGCATCATGGGGTTAGCGTTGTTACCAATTTCTAGGGAGAATTTTGAGCTTGTATACAAGCAGAAACATACTCGAGTTATTGTCTATCTTTTAGGTTTCAGTTCTCTCTCCTTTCATATGCACATACTCTAACAGACACATCGTATTGTATCATGAGTCTTAAGGTGTCATCTATGTTGCTTCTTATCAGTTCCAAGTCTCAAATGTTCCTGCGATTATAGGTAACAGATTCAAAAGGATGAATCCCGAGTGACAAGTGCCATCAAGATTTCCATGTCAAGAATAGTGATAATGACATAAATTCCTCTGGATCCTAACTTTACTGAGGGAGATAACTGCAAAATGCATGCATATGTGTGTATGTATGTGTTTGTATGTAATCTGTCTTTAGATATTTATGGTTATGACATGCAAATCAACTGATTGATAATTGATTCAGAACTCCATTTTGCAGGTTTGTTTTGAGCATAAGTGCATAGATCAAGTGTACATTAAAAATATGAAGTGAGTTATTTCATGCATGTGCACCTGAGCAACTAGAGAACTACAATTAAAAGCAGGGTCCCTTCACCAAATTTTAGCCAGCTGCATATTTCAAAAGCACATGGAATGTTAAAACTTCATGCAAATGATGGGGCTTTTATATATTATTTTTTGGGAAAAAAACCTTTCCACATTGCCAGTCCATGTATGTGTGCATTCCTCTCTATGAATATTGCACAAAGGACATTGTTACAGTGGAGTAATGAAAGCATTGAAAGTGGGAAAAGAGGGGTTAGAGTGATGGCTCAGCAGTTAAGAGCACTGACTGCTTTTCCAAAGGTTCGGAGTTCATATTCCCAGCAACCATGTGATGACCCACTACCATCTGTAATGAGATCTGTTGCCCTCTTCTGGCCTGCAGGCATGCATTCAGGCAGAACATTGTAAACAGAATAAATAAATAAATCTTTAAAAAAATGTTTCAAGAAATCAAAATGTAGAACCAAGCTGCCTGTCCAACAACATATATACTAAGTGTAAAGTAGACCTAACGTAGGATATTCAGGTATAAAAAGAAAGTGGGAAAAGATTCTATCATGATTGCAACAAGTCATGATGCCTTCTTAGACGATAGTAGTGTATAGCCATTGTTAAGTTCATAATTAGCACAGTAGTCATTCACATAAGTCACCCTGACATAGGTGATGTTTTCATTTCATTTCTGGAAAGTTTAAAGAAATTTTGCCGTTTTTTTTTTTTTTTTTTTTCTCTTAGGACTTACTTAGTAAGAAAAAAATCACTGATCACTTTGTACAAATTGCAATCAGTCTTGTTGTACAAAGTCAGCCCTTCATTTGCAATCAGGGATCAGGCTAGAATGTTGATTGGCATCACCCCCTTCTATTTGAAGAACACAGATGGCTTTAACTGGAGAATTCCAGGCTATGAATGCTCCTTCGTTATCAGCATTTCTATACAAGGTTCCCTGGCTCCTAAGTCTAGAGTCCTAATAGAGAAAGAAACAATAACACTACATAAGAGCCTTGTGTGGACTCTTTTATGATGGTTGCTTTCATGCCCAGATGAAGGGAATAATCGCTGGATATATTTTATGGTGTGGTTCCACTCCCTAGAAGGAACGATAAGCAAAAGTTATATGTGAACTATTATTGTAATAGTTCCTGGTAGATTTCACACATTTTAATATAAATTAAGAAGAAAAATAAACTCCCAGTTTTACCAATAAGCTGAATGCATGGGAAGAAGCTTTTTAAAGTAATTGTTTTATTTATATTTTCTTTACCCATTTTATTATAAAAAGCTTTAAGAGTAACAAAATGTAGAAGTGCAAATACCTATATACCCATTATGTAATTTCCATAATTAAGTGCATATATTTGCTTGTTAATATAGCCATCCCATAATATAAATATAAACTGTCCCATTGTTTATTTGTACATCTATCTAAATTTCTTGCTGTTGGTTATATACCACTAACAAGTAGCAAACTCTATTCATAAAGCTGACTGCAATACTTAGGTACTTCTGAATAGTTGAGCATAGTTATTATGCTCATATGTTCGATATTTGTGTGCAATTTTAAAAGTAAACCATTTATATAATAGAATGCATAAAATTGAAGGTATTATTTAATGAAGTTAGCAACTGCATATGTCTCTGAAACACAATTGTTCCCATCCCACTGAGATGTCTTTTCATAATCAATGTCTACGTATCTCTCTTCACTTGTGAACACTGGTTTGATTTTCCTTTTATGCTAGGAATTAGTTTTGCTCGAGAGAACCTTTAGAAATAGAATCTGATCTGGTTTGGTTTTTACTGAAATACTTCCTTCTTTCAGCATAATGTTCTGAAACTAATATATGGGGTGTGTAGAAGTAGCTATTTCTTCTTATGTGTAAATTTTAGCCTATCTTATATGAGCCACCAGCTGACTAGTGTATTATTCTCTGTTGATGGAAAATGGGAGACTTCAAAGTCTGTATATCCTGAATCAAACTTCTTGAATTATTTTGCACAGACTTTCTGGGTCTGGATACATTTTCATTTCTCTGGAGTAAATGGTCCAATTTTTGTTCTATCCTGGGCTGGCACTATGAGGGAGATCTGATACCCTATGCTCTACTGCTGCTGGGGAGTTGCAGGACACTGCGCCCTACAAATCAAGAGAACAAACCACTGGGGTATGTTCTATCATTTCCTATGTTGCTCAGTAGAGGGGGTGAGTTAAATGTGCTTTTGATTTAGGTTTATTTTCAATGAATATTAAGAATATCAGGGCTTAAATGCATTGAGAGTTGAGTCTCTACAATCATGTGTTTATTTTAATAATCAAAGCAAAGCAAACTTCAGATCCTGATGGGAAAAGATGAACCTATTCAATGTCAACTCATGCAAAAGTAACAAAAGTTGTAGCAAAACTAACATTTATTCATGACAAAAAATTCCCATAAAATTTTGAATTTAAGAAAATTTCTTATTAAAATCTGTAGATGAGTTAATACCGGTGTCAGATTTAATGCCTTATATTTAACTTTGCACATAATAAAAGAATGTGTGTCTTTAGCAACACTATTCTGCCTCAACCCAAGTGGGTATTTACAGTGTAATACTGCCAGGAAAAAGAAATGAGGCCGTCCTGACAGCAAACGAAAAAGAAAAAAATAAAACAATATCTGTTCAAGATACACCATTGTCCAGGTAAGAAATTGCACAGATAGGACAAGAACCCACCTGAGGCAGACGATGAGTTTTATTCTTCTGTAGGATACCATGTTGTTTTCCATCTCATATATTTCCCATAAAATTAGAAGTTTCAGAGGTGTCATTCACGATGCTACTAAACTTATAGAACACCGCTAATAAAATCTGGACATGTATACTGGAAACTACAAAATTGTTGAGAGAAAATCAATGAGATCTAAACTAATGCAGAGATATACTATGATAATGGTTTGGAAAAATCAATAGCATTAGAATGTCAGTATCCCCAAAATTAATGTGTACGTCTACACAACCTTTTTTCATTTAAATTTTTTTCCTATCATATATTTTGATCATAATTTTATACTCCCACAGTTCCTCTCAGTGCCTCCTCTTCTCACTATAACCCAACTTCATGGTAATTACGTACTCAATCCCCCAAATAACAGCTTTGGGGCATAAAGAACCTTTAGTACACAGGTAACATTATGGAAACCAGGAATGTTAAACACACAGCATTGTCTTTCCAGAGAAAAAGATGTACAACATTGTTACACCCAGAAATTGGGCCTGGAGGTGGCTAATAGCCCAGTAGTCTGCATTGCCTGCAGCACCAGTCCATACCAAGTTTCCACAAGCAGGACCAAAAATGGTTGATAATATAGGTGACCTTTGCATTATCTATACGGCTAGGGGATCCCCAAGCTTTCATAACCAGGACAGGATGAACTCTACACTACCTCTACGACTGAGACCACATCGTAACCTTCCCTAGACCCCTAAGATAACACGTTTATCCTATCTCTAAATCTCATCTAAATGGAAGAAGTGACAAGTACTTTGAGAAGACTTTTGATATAATTATGCCTCCTTATGCATAGAGGATTGTGTTATGCCAGGAAACTTATCCCCCCAAATCATCCTGTGCTTAAACATACTTACAACAAACTGCCTGGGGTCAGATTCCAGGTGTTTTAATCAACGTTGGCTAACTAGTTTCTGTTGATCTGGATTTCCTTCTTGCTTTATACATAAACCCCAACAAACAGCAGTAGCAGCAGCAGTAGCAGCAGCAGCAGCAGCAGCCAGAGCCGCAACAACAACAACAACAACAACAACAACAACAACAAAGCCTAATGAAAATCAGAACAAACAGACTAAAAGGAAAAGAAAACAAACCAACAAACAAATACCAAAACAAAACAACACATGTAAAACCAAAACAGAATCTGTTCTGTGCTAGTCAAATATGCCTGAGCATGCTTCCAGATAAATACTAATATTTTATTATTTATATAAGAATTTCATACAATCTATCTTATTGTACTTACTCCTTCCCTTCCAGCTCCATCTGCCATCACCCATTCTACCAATCCAACTTTATGTTCTACCTGCTTTGTTTGTTTCTATTTAAAAGTTTTTTTTTTTATCATTTTTACATACCAACCACAGTTCACTCTCTTTCCTCTTCTCCCACTCTCCCCATATACCTTCTCCCTCCCCAACCTCTCATCCATTCCTCAGAAAAGGGAAGGGAAGGTCTCCCATGGGGAGTCTGCAAAGTCTGACATATAAAGCTGACAAATCCCTCTCCATTGTATCATAGCTGAGCCCCAAAAAGCCAGTTCATGCACTGGTGATAATCAGATTGATGACCACCTAAGTGTCACCATAAACCTTCATCCAGTAACTGATGAAAGCTGATGCAGAGATCCACAGCTAAGCACTGAGCCAAGCTCTGGGAGGTCAAAGAGAAGGAAGAGGGACTATATGAGCAAATGGGTCAAGATCATGATGGGGAAATTCACAGAAACAGCTTATCCGAGCTAGTGGAACCTCACTAACTCTGGAATGATAGCTGGGGAACCTGTACGGGACCAAACTAGGCCCTCTGAATGTCAGTGACATTTTTCTGGCTTGGGCAATGTGTGGGGCCACTGACAGCGGGATCATTTTTTAAAATATATTGATCTGATCTGAATTTGTGTTTCCCGAGTACTCTTTGGTTTGAAACAACATTTTTTTTTTTTTAAGAAAGCATCTGGAGAACTAACATGCTACTTGATAGTAAGAATGTCTCAGTACTTGGTATGCATCTGGCTAAAGCATACAGACATAAATTCTTGGAACACAATAGATTCAAAAGTTTATTGAAACTTATAGCTACATTTTGGAGAAAGGTACTGGAAGGTATAATTTTAGGGTGGCATGAAGTTACCCATCTGTAGATGTATCATTGTTTTAAGCATACAATTTTAACACAAAAGTATGTCCTAATTGCTGTAAGTTCATAGTACCTCCTCACCCAGAAAACCACCACCACCACAAACAACAACAACAACAACAACAAGTACCCTGCCTCTCAATTTAACAAGGAACTGATAGTCCAATGAAAAATGAGCAAAGGATTAGAATGTGCACTTCACTTTAATAAATATGTGGAAGGAAAATAAACACATGAAAGATGCTTCATATATTTAATCATCAAGAAATATATATTTAAAGCACAAGATAATTATGTTTCTTTCATCTTAAAATAGATTTTTCATAAAGCAACTGTCACCTTTATGCATCCTAGTTGGATTTACAGTATGGAACAGCACCTGAGTGAAGAAAATTTGTGGTTTATTTAATATTCATAAAATACTTAGCTTGTTACTCATCAAACCCAAGTCTGATCATAAGAGAGAGAGTTAGAACTCATGTCCACATAATATCACCGGCATCAAAGATATTTGTGGCATTACCCTTAGTTGTTTCAAGATAAAACAGTTCAAATATCTATTAGTAGATGGATCAACACCTGCTACTTTCATATCGGTTACTATAGTATATAATTAATTGGCAATCTTGTATTTATTATTTTAAGTACAAGAAATCAGACAAAAGTTTACATAGTATGTGATAATTTTAACTATAAAATATTGTATTAAAGAAGATAAAATTATTAGGGCTCATAAAAGTTCAGAGTTTCTGTAGGATCAGGAACTAGCATGAACACTGACTATAACTACCCATGGAACCCTTGGTCTGGCAAAATGCCCTTCCATGTTGGTTCTTGCAATGAGATATCTGTTAAAGTTTTGGATTTTTTCATCTCACAGTAGAAAATGGATAAAAAAAATGAGCCAAATTTTTAATGGAACAACTGGAGGCAAAAGTGGCCCTAGCAGAATATGTATGATTTTCAAACCGTGGGGTCTACTGAATACTTTGCCCTTGCAGGTGAAAGGGCAGATGGAACTCTCCAGTTACTTTGTTTCTTTCATTCTTTCTGATGCTCTTTAAAGCTTCTCTACCTCGTTACCTACTGAATGGTAGGTAGGTGCCCATATGTTTCTGGAGTTATACTAGAAATGATTGGCTCTAACAATTGGAATATACATTTTGACTGGAGTTTAGACATGTAGACAGAAGACATGGTTACAATCTCTCTTATAGTAATAAGACTTTCCTTCTAAAGTAGTGTGACCAAGACAGAGGACTTAAGGAGCTCTGCCTTTGCCAACTGCTAGAACTTTATTTTTTCTAGGAATTAGATAAAAAGAGTGAAATATTCCAAAGCATCAGTGTGGTTATATTTATTTAGAAAGCTGATCCCTATGTTCAAGGAAAGGCACAGAAAATACTGAAGGATTCCAAAGTCTTATCTAAGTATTGTGTTTGGCTTGGAGATGAATCAAGACCATAGAAGGTAGAAAACAAAAGAAAAAGCAAAGCACTGTCAGTAAGAGAAAAATAGCCTGGGATCTCTAAATTGTTCAGTTTTCAACAACAAAATAACAGGTATACAAAGAAAAAATAAACCACAATTCATCCAAAGGAACAGATTAAATCAATAAAATATTTCCCTGAGAAAAGCTTGTTTACTAGAAAAGCACTTCCAAATAATTGACTGTGAGATGCTCAAATAACTGAGGGACGATTTAAAGAAATTCAAGAAAATAATGTACTGAGCAAAACTGAATGAACAGATGGAAAACAACTACTAAGAAAGAGCCAAAGAGGACATTCTTGAGATGAAAATTACAATAAGTGAAATCATCAGATGGACACAAAGACAGGCCTAAGAGGGTAGAAAAGTTAGTGCCAAACCCAAGGCATTGGAAATTATTGGGTCTGAGGAAAAGGAAGAAAAAAGGTTGAAGAAAAATGAGTAGAAATCACAGGACTGTTATAAAATCCACAGTAACACAGTGTGAGTTAAATACTAGAAGATGGAGATAGTATTTGAAAAAATATTGTCTTGTTAAAGATTTGATGAAAGACATAAATGTAAATATTTATCAAGTCCAAGAAATCATATAGGATAAGCTTAGTCAGTCAGATGTTATTCAAACTGTTGGAATCCAAAAATTGCTGATTTGTTTCTGTAAAAACGAGATCTAAGATGTGACCAATACTTAGCATCAGAAACTTTTGAGGCTGTAAGGCAAAGAACTGTCCATTCAAGTTAGTTATAATAAGAGAAATAAATAAATAAACCAGGCACAAACAAAGCAGTCAGCCATAAATTCTATATCTAATAAAATCCTTCCTTCAAAAGTGAGAGAGAAATTAAATTCCTAGATAATAATAAAAGCTGAGGTAGGGTCTAGAACCTAAAAAGATTCCTGGCGGTGTAAACTGAATGATATTACACTATGATTCAAAGAGATACAAAGAAATAAAGTCTCAGAAAAGATAAGAATGACAGTAGTGTTTAAAGATAGGTTTACTGTAATATTTATACTATAATATTTACAAAGCCACTTCTTCTATTTATTTAAAAATTGATATACTGAAAAATTAGCCCCATAATAAGTATTTTTGTAATATTGGCTTATAAATGTACATTTTTACTAGTGAAGAGATTAATAGTATATAAAAATAATGATTAATTTACAGTGGATTCATAATGAATAAGGCTGTAATTTTCTGACATTTGCTATTGAAATGATTGAGGACAGGGTTCATCAAGAAGAGTTGGAGTTAAGTTAATAAAAATAACATTCAGATCATTGTAGCTTTTGCATGTTAAGTATAACCCTTATGGTAACGATGAAGAAAAGAGTTGTAGAATATATATAAAATGAATTAAAATAGAATCCCAACATTTCACTAAAAAATTAGCAAACTACAAAAGAAGGCAATAATAAAGGGAATGAGGGACAAAAGTAGGTAAACTTTGCAGAAAATATATTGCCAATACCTTAACACTACCTTCATAGTAATTACATATAAATGGACTAAATTCTCCAATCAAATGACAAGATTCTTATTATAGGTTAAAAACAAAACTGAGAAACACAAAATATGATCTAGGCCATGTATGAAGGCATCTTTAATCCCAGCAATCCAGAGGCTGAGGATAAAGAAGCGGGTGCTTGAGACCATCATAGGTCACATAGCATAACTCTCACACAAGAAACAAAACCATGATATAATAATATGATGTGGTGTTGTTTCACTCTACACGTCCTCCACGGAATTGTGTGTGGCATGCTTGGTCCCCAGCTGGTGGTGATATTTTTGGAGTTGGAAGAGGAACTTGCAGGAGACCAGGAAAGTTGGGAGCTTGGGAGGCATATTTAAAGGTTAGATCTAATTTCTACTTCCTTCCTTCCTTTCTGCTTCCTTCATGTCCTGAAATAGATAGCCTGTGTCACATACTCCCATAGCCTTAATGTTCTGCTCATGGTGGATGCTTAGTCAATAGAAACCTTTGGAATCCTGACCCCAAATAAATCATTTCTTTATAAGTTGTTTATCAAAGGTGTTTTATTGCACTGACACAAATCTAATACCTGTGGTCTGTAAGAGATTCTCCTTAGACCCAAAGTTACAGAGTCCAAGTATATAGATGCAAATGAATACTACCTGCAAATACTGAGCTGACTATGCAAGTGTCAGATAACTTATGCTTAATGAAGAAAGTTTATGACAAACAGAATATTCATTATGAATTAAAGTCTTACTACCACAAAAATGTATAGAAATCACAGATCTTTAATCACCTAAAAGAAACCTGACTCACTTCAACATGAACAAACACCAAATGTGTTATTCTAAGTGAAAAAACCTATCTCAGATAGACGAACACTACACTATCCCAGCCATATGAAGTAGTAAATAATAGCCAACAAAGTCAGAGACATAATCAATGGAATTGACTGAGTATGGTACTAGAAGGAAGTAGGGAATATTTGTTAAAGGAAACAAAATCTCAGTTTTGACACATAAAAATATCTCTGCAGATGTCTGATGGTTGCAATGCATTAGTGTGGATTGTCCACTTCACAGCAGCTGAAGTTTATAGAAAACAAATACATGCTCCTGCCTATGAGGGACTGCGAGTAGGTTAGCCTTTGGGCATGGATAGGAGCGATTGTCTGGATTGGGCTCTTTGAGCTATGAAAACATTTATTCTGGGGAGAAAACTAGGCAGAATCATTCCGCCAGCTTGGGAACTGAACAAAATAAAAAGGAATAAGGTAGCTGAGCATAAGCAGTAATCCCACTCTACTTTCCCTGGCCAGTGATGCAATGCGGACCAGCTGCTTCAAGGTCTTGCTGCTGCAATGTCTTCCCCACTGTGCTAGACTGTACTTGGGCATTGTGAAGTAAAATTAACCTCCCCCCATAAAACCACCTTTAAAATTTTGTTTTTTTTTTAATCAGGGTATTTTTTCCCACAGAAATAATAAAAATAATTTAGGGAGTGTTGATCATTAATATAAACATGTGTGATGTTTTAAAATATGTACTTAAAATAATAACTTTTGCATTGTGTATATTTTCCACAATGACTAAATCAAAATAGAATACAGGAGAAAAGTTGACAGTAACAAATATGAACAACTATTTTTAAATGGAATATTGATATGTCAAAAACAGAAAAAGACTGACAACTGGAAACATTTGTTTCTTTAATATGGTGCAAATTATAATATCATTATTTATTGGAATAATATAACAGAAAGGTGGATGCGGGAAAAAAAGAGTGATCCATAGAATAAACTCTTGAGTAGACAAGAATGAGTGCACTTTGTTGCAAGGTAAAGTAGGAAGCATTGACCCTAGACGTCAATAACATCTACAATATGGAAAAATCCTTAAAATAATAGCAGAACCTGTGGTGGATTAATAACTATTGATTGTATATGCTTACTGGATGCCAGACATTGTTCTAAATAACATGTATAGTAAAAGGTAAGAGCTATAGTCATAGATACAATACCTATGAAGCTTTTTGCTTTTTTGTTTTTTCATACAGCCATAGGCTACTCTTACAAACAAGAACTCTGACGGCCTAGCGTCCTGGGTTCTTCCTCAAGCATGCAGCCTGGTCCTGAATAGGTTTATTCACTGTTCTGATCAGGAAACTGGGGCTATGATAGATGTATGAATTTACCTATAGCCATAACAGCTAATTATTAAAATCTGATATTTTGCAAAAATGAATACTGGAGAAAAAGTATCTCCAACAAGTGTTGCTAGGAAACTGGATGTCAATATGTAGAAGAGTGTAGATCTATACGTAGTAGGGGGCCACTTGTTTGTTCCTGGCTGCTCAGCCCCAAAATAACCACACCTAAACTATATTAATTAAACCACTGCTTGGTCCGTTAGCTCTAGCTTCTTGTTGGCTAACTCTTACATATTAATTTAACCCATTTCTATTAATCTGTGTATCACCACGAGGCTTGGCTTACCAGGTAAAGTTCTGGCATTTGTCTCTGGCAGGATTGCATGGTTTCTCCTTTACTCCACCTTCTTTCTCCAAGCATTCAATTTAGTTTTCCCTGCCTAGTTCTAATCTGCTAAGCTATTGGCTGAAACAGTTTCTTTATTATCCAATGCTATTTACAGCATACAGAGGGGAATCCCATATTACTTATATTTATCAGCCTATAAATAAATTAACTCAAAATAGATCAGAGACCTCAAACTGCTAGAAGAAAATACAGAGAGTACCTTATTGTATTTAAGTGTAGAAAAGGGCTTTCTGAAAAGTATTTCATTTGCTTAGGACTTCAGGTTGACATGAAAAAAATGGACCTCTTAAAACTAAAATATTTATTGCATCAATAGAAACAGTAATGAGCAAAGAGGAAGCCTGCAGAATGGGAGAGGGCCTTTTTTTCCAGCTTTGTATGAACTAGAGAATTAATATTCTGAATATCTAAACAAATGACACAGAAAAAAATGACCCAATTGAGAAAAAGTAGATAATGGTTCTGAATATAGATTTTTCAAAAGAAGAAATAAAATGGGTAATAAATGCCTCATAAAATGTTCATAATGGTAAACAATGATCAATACATAGTTTTATGTTATTTTAAAGATGTTCAACATTCTTAGCAGTTAGGGAAATAAAAATTAAAACTACTTTGAGATTTCATCTTATACCAGTCAGAATGGGTGGGAAACACTGAAGAAGAGGGAGAAAGGAGGCATAGAGAATATAAAAAGTGTTTGAGAAGGCCACAAAGGAAACATTATTTTATGTTTACTTTAAAATCCATGACATGCACATATGTTTAGTAATAATGCATCCAGACAGAGTCATGGACTAGTTAAAAGAAGACCTGATACCAAGTTTGGGAACCTCCATCAGGTTCCTGGTCAGGGGAATCCAAGAGACTCCCCCAAACAATATAGGTTATTGTCATTGCCGTTGATTTCCTCCAAGACCTTAATGGGAAGACACTATTGCTGAAGACATTGTGAATTTGGGCCATGAGATTTGGAGAAATAAAGCTATAACTGATCTGGAAGTTTCCTCTCTTATCATATCAGCAGGTCCTGTGCAAAGGAGAAAAAATCAGTAGTCCTGCTCAGATGGAAAACCTATAAGCCACAATAACTGGACAGGCAAGATATCCACAATGGTGCAATAATGATACTTTAACTTGGGAACACCTAATATCTGTCTAATGGATGTAGATGCAGTATTCGTATATGAAGATCTGAAAAGAAGTAACACTATTAAATTAGATAAAACCAAACCAAATGAAAGAAAAACTTGATATACTGACCACAAAATCAAATGTATTTTCAGTTACTTATGCTGCATTAACTATAAGAATGACAGCAGAACATATCACAATGTGTTTATCATATCCATCTAGATTAAGAGTTTTCTTTAAAATAATACTGAATTAGGAAGATCTGTTTCTTATTAGCTCTGAGTACATCAGTGAGTTTTTTGATCTCTATGTGCCTTTAATTTTTTATTTGAAAAATGGAAATAAGACTACTTCCAGCTATTTGGGGAGATTAAATTATGCATAGTCATGCTCTGAGCATAGTAAAAAGATCATGTGTTAGCGTTTTTTAAAATCTTTTGGTCATGTATTTATAATGGTTCTAATTCAGCAGTTGTTCCATTGATAGGATGCATTTCCAGAGGATTGGCAAGTCCTCCTACAAACATGTCCTTTTTACAGTATTTAAACTTGAGATTTTCCTGCCTTATGATAGTTAATGGGTTAAAAGCAATTTCAAAGTTTGAACTTTGATTTCTTTTTTAGTATTATGTCACGAGCCACTCCCATGTTGCCGGGTACCGGCAGAAATCCCCTTATTTGCGTTTGAGGGTGACTTGCATAGGGTAAGTTGTGATGATGATTCACAGGCTAGGTATGTGAAATACATTTTGAGGATATAGGATTTTCACTGTTTGAGGGGTTTCTGATGTTGTAAACCTATCACAATGAGAAACATATATAATCCTAGTACCTCATTCTAGGACACATGTGGTAACAGAGGTAAGCCAAACAGAACAGAACAATCATATTGTTTTCCAACTAGAAAGAACTTTTAAATCATTAACCTCAACTTTTCCACTCCCTTGTCATTAAAAAAATATGTATGGGTTTAGGGGAGAAAGTGAGAGAAGGGAGAAAAGAGAAGGAAGAAATGATGTATTTGTATTATATTTTCAAAAGGGAAAATAGACTTTTATTTTGCAATTTCACATATGTGTACTTGCAATCCTAAGAACTCTCATCTCCTGCCTCCCTACTACCCCTGTCTATTTTCCCTCCTCCCCACAAATGTATCGTATGCATTCTCATCTAATCTTTCTGTTTAGAGACCTATCAGGATTAACCATGGCCATTTGTGTGATTGTGTGAGCCTGTGTCCCAAGCAGTCTGTTGCTGCCTTGTGGGCCCAGCAGATGGTGCATAATCAAAGACAATGATTCCTGCTCTTCCAGAGTCTATGTACAGCTGATCATTAAGAGGCAAAGGCTAGGCCCCATGAGCCCCTTTCCCATCTTTGATGTATTGTTGATATGGCAAAACTTGTGTGCGCTTACTGCAGGTGTACTGCAGCCAATGTGAGTTATTGATGACTGTAGATATATCGAGTCTAGGGAGTGACATTTTGTAGATTTTCACCCTGTGTTCTGGCTCTTACACACTTTCCACCCTCTCTTCCACAGTGTTTTTGAAGTCTTAGAAGGGATGGTATAAGAGATTTGTTTAGGGTCAGGTGAGCTTCCATTCATTTATTTCTCTGCATCTTTGGCAGCCACAATCTCTCATCATGGTTTACTTCATTCAAGAAGAGGCTGCTCTGATCAAGGGTGGGACCTGCTTTTGTCCATGGATATATTTAAAGGTATAAAGGTATAAAGGCATATTTAAAGGTATTAAGAAGGCAGTTCACTGGCATTGAGCACCCTGTGAGACACTTGAAATGAAAGGGTCACAGTCAGTGTTGTGATTCTCCCATTATCCAGCCCATGTCGGATGTTTAGTAAGTGTTTGGTACCATCAGTGTTAGTCATGACTGGCAGAATGTTTCATAGGAAGTGTTTTCTCTTTTCTGCTTGCCACTGTGGCAAAGTTGTCCCTAACTGAATGTTGGGGGCTGAGCCTTCCTGGACATCAAGGATGGGGATGTCAGTAAGAGATGTTAGGCATAGAACCAATCAAATTCCCAGAGAACTACATGGATTTTGATTTGGGGTGTGAAGATGCTTGATGAGCTACTAAAAAGCTGTGCTGTCTTTTTTTTTTTTCATTGAATGTTGGTAGAGTAAATCTTGTCATCTGGCTTTTGACAGGAGAATATAGTTTTCCAAAGCGGAATCGTTTTCCTAGATAAATGTATCGTGTGCTCTATTCTGCTTCTGTGGAACTGACATATTTGGTGTTGGATGCCTTCCACATGAAGATTTATCATTTAATTATAACTAAGAACACTGACTAAATCCCAGCTGCTTTGAGAAATTACTTAACTGAAATGCAGGATTCTCGGTGAAAGACCAGAAGCTTACTTCTGATCCACAGACTCAGGATTTTGATTCCCTAGAAGTGACAAATGTTTCAGGCTCTAAGAAAGGGACAGTCTCTAATTATGAGGTGCACAGTTCAATCTCAACTAGAGATGAGCAGGCAGGAGCTACTCCGTGAGGTTTTTCAATGGTTTGGAAAGTGATCGAATGCAATCCTTCACCCTAGCGCCCAGCATGCAGTTCCTCGGCTTTGGTCAATCATGATTAGAGCATTCTAAAAAACATGCCCTCAATGCCGTGTGACTAACTGTACCACTTAATTACTCCATTTCCAGTGAAAAGAAACACAGTCTCTTCCTTCCAGGCTTTTCATTTTTTCTTTTCTTTCTTTCTTTTTTTTTTTTTTTGCTTTCATAACCTCAAAACAGATTTAAAGGGAAAGAACTTGCAGGAAGCCTGATTCATTACAGAAATTAATCCAGTATGGTTGGCAGGCTTGGGGTTTTCTTTCACCATTTGTTGTTATGATAGATATCTTAGTTCTGGGTTCAAGCAGTCCAGGAGGGTATGTGAGAAAAATGTACTATTGTTTTACAATGCAAATATTTTGAGCCATTCTTCTCAAACCTGCCTATACTTTTTTTTGGTAACAACTCTTTAAAAATATTGTACTTTTCATTTTTATTAATGATAATTTAATAATTAGAGGCAATCATCTGAGCACTTGCATTTTGAAAAACTGAGATAATTTATACTGTGCTAGTCAGTGTTTCATCATTATAATGAAATCCTTAAGACAATTAACATACGAGGAATAAAGGTTTATTGTCGCACACTATTTTGAAGCTCTTAAGAGTCAAGGGAACTCACCCCTTAGTCCTCTGGTGGAGACACTGAATGCCATTGGCAGCAGCGATGTGATGCAAAGTGCTCACCTCATGACCAGAAGCAAAAAGAGAAAGAGTCCAGTGTTCCACAATCCATTTAAGGGCACACCTCCAATGAAATCTCTGGGTGTTCACATTTCTTACTCCTTAATCCAGCTGTTCCTTGCTCAAAGGTGCATGAGTCTCCTAACACTAAATGTAGGTAGGCCTTTTCTCAAGAGTTATTTCTTCACAGAGGTCTTCCATGCATGCGCTGAACAAAAACCTCTAATTTGTTCTTTGCTATTTGTCTTGCCTTTTTACCTTTATCTTCCTAATTTCATTCTACATATTTATGGCTTATTGTCTGTTTTTCCTCCTACAGTAATAGCAAAATTTTGTTTTACTTGATCTCTGCGATGATACCAATAATGGGAGTAGAAGATGGTACATAGTAGGTCTTGACTGAGTTTCTTATAGATTTAAAATACTAGCTAACAAACGGCAGACACTTGCTTTGCTTGAGCTGACAGAACCCACTGAATTTCCAAAAATATGCCACTGAAGTTATTTCTTGGCAATGTGTAAATCTCAGTATCATGTTTTATTCTTTTTTTAAAGTTGCATGCAGGAATATGAAGCATGATGCTTTACCAAGCTTCATATCCCAATTCACCGCTGAACAGTAAAGTTGGCTCTCTGTATCTTTAAGTCCTCTGTCCATAGACTCAACCAATCACAGACTTTAAAAATATTAGAAAAATTTGTCTGTGATGAACATGCATTTCTTATCATTATTTCCTAACTGAACAGTATGATAACTATTTATGTGATATTACCATATCACATATCATATTATTATATCATGCTATTATAAGTCAGGTAGAGATGACTCCATGGGATGACTGTAGTGCTCTTGACCAGTGTTCTTACTATGCCCAGCACAACTGCTCTGGTCACTGATCTCAATCCCATATGAAGACAGAATGTGATATGAAGATGGTTTAACAACTTCCTTCTCCCACTAAAACCAAGGAAATATCAGTTAATCCAAAGGTTAGCGGGGCAGGGGTGGAGCGGGTAGGAGATCACTTGTTCTATATTCTTGAATTTAACTATGTTGTTAAACTTACAAATCAGAAGCCCCTAGACATGTTTGCATGAACAGAGTAAATAATTTTGTGCACAGAGAAGAGAGTGTTTTGTCCGAGAATACAACATATGCTCCCCCATAACAGTAGACAAGTTACGCATGCCATCTGTGTGCACCTTAACTATAAGAACTAAAGTCTTTGCAAAGACAAGTCACTTAAGACAAAATAATGCCATGCCAGAGGCTTCCTTAAACAGCACAGGAGAGGTAAAGAGACAAAGAGAAAGAAATGAAACAAGATTACTGGGTGACAATGACCTTTTGAGTCTCCACAAATGCCTCCATGCATATTGTTTTTATGTTTGAACTCTTCCACACTTAAGAAAATGAGCACATTAAAAAAGAAAGAGAAGTTCAGGCTAAGTATCAGTACTATGACAACACATCTTGCTATTTCATTTGTGTCTCAGAATTCCAATGAAAACTCCAGTAAGGGAATAGACTCAGATTTAGAGTCAGCTCCGCCTCTTCTTTAACTGGCAGTCCTGCCTCCAAAGGCAAGCTGGAGTTTCTAACTACAATGGCACCAAAGAGTATCCAATCCATCTTTTTTATTTCCTTCAACACTGAGTTTCTAACTTCTAACTCCTTGTGAGAAGTCTTTTTCAGTACTCGAGCAGAGGCTCTAAGAAGTGTGGCAGAGCAGATCACATGGGATCCATTTGTCAATGTCTTTGCACCAAGAGTCCTTTTCTGCCCACAGCCTGAGGTTGAACATTTTCAGCAGGAGACCTTAGTAGTGATTGCCACACACTGGTACTCACAGAGCCTTCTGAAGGCAGGGCAGCACACTCAATTCCTTCTTGTCAATTGTGTCCCCACATTTTAGCTGCTGGTGTTTCTTTGAAGCAAAGAGAAAAATGACTTGCACTATATAAACCATCCAGTCCTCTTCTACTTCATTCTTTGTAAGTCATGTGTTCAGCTGCCTTACCACCTGCCCAAGCACTGCCCTATTAAGTGTGACCTTGGATTGTCCAGCCTTGCTCTCTTTCCTTCTTCTTCTTCTTCTTCTTCTTCTTCTTCTTCTTCTTCTTCTTCTTCTTCTTCTTCTTCTTCTTCTTCTTCTTCTTCTTCTTCTTCTTCTTCTTCTTCTTCTTCTTCTTCCTCTTCCTCTTCCTCTTCCTCTTCCTCTTCTTCTTCTTCTTCTTCTTCTCTTCTTCTTCTTCCTTTCCTCCTTTTAATAATAACAGTATAATCATAATAATAACTTCTTTTCTGAAGAATCTTTTCTTCTGATTTTATTTCTGGCACTAAGCACAGGAAAGATTTACAATAAACATTTGACACCCTTTATACCCCAGTAACGCTCCTGAAATAAACTTGTTAGTCAATTGAAAACTTTCTCTCTCTCTCTCTCTCTCTCTCTCTCTCTCACACACACACACACACACACAAAAAAAAAAAAACTTATTATCTGCTTATTTACTTAAGTGTGGAAGAGTTTAAACATGCAAGACCATAAAACAGTCACCAAGTTTACCTACATAAAGACACAAGTAGGAATTGGTTAAACTTTAGGGAAATCTTTCCAAAGAGTAGCCAAGGGCTCAGGCTTCAGCGGCTAATTGTTGTACTCTGTATGAGAACAGGTTGACCTAAAGCAAAATTGGGAGGTAGCTGACATCTCTTTGCCTAGGTGCATCACGTAGATTTTTCTTCTTTAGTCCCACATCTTACTTTTGGTCACATGTCCCCACCACGTGTCATGTATGTCTGTGTTGTACCAATTGTTCTCATACTTAAAAATAATTTATTTTAAGATATTATAGATTTTAAATTTAGTACCCTGGGAGGTGAGATGACTCACTACCTGTCATCCAGCCTTATGACTTGGTTTAGAATTTTAAGATCCATATGATAGATGGAGAGAGTTAACTCTTGCAAGTTCTCTGATGTTTATATACCTGGCTGGGGGTGTATGCACAACACTTCTTCCAAATAAATGAGCGAATGCAATCTAAATATTAAAAAAATTGTTTATTTTCTAACTTGCGATTGAAAACTATAAAGAGAAGTGAGAACTTACCCTAGGATTCAATGGTGAGATATTAGTATTACCGGCACTCTGAAAAGAAGAAACGTTTTCTATTTTTTAATTATTTTAGAGCATTATCATACTGTTTACATTGAAAACATTAATGAAAGGAGATCCTGGAGGACTCATGTCTGATATTTTGTCTGCCAGTCAATTAGTATCATGATTAAGCCTAATCAGCTTATAATTTGGATTTCTGCCTTCATCCCTCCTATAAAATGTAGTATCAGCCTGTTGATATCAGATCCCAGACGCTAGAACCATACCTGCACATAGTTGTTGTCCCCTCTAAAATGTGGGATAACTAGAGATTTGCCGCTCTGCGATTCAAAATCACCTCTTGAAAGCCACCATCTGTTTGTGTGTTTAGAGGCTTGTTGTGTACTTTCAGCCAACAGGTTTGCAAATTCTGTGTGCTAAGTCAGAAGCTAATGGGAGCTTGGGTCAGCCTTCACAAGTCAGGTGAAAGTCTTATAAAAATTATAGAAAACTACCACAGAGATCTTGATGTAAAATGGTAATCTCTGCTTCATCTTTATGCTTTGTTCAGGATACATGTAGTAGGCAAGGCAAGGTGGAGATAACCAGTATTAATGAATTATAGACTATAAAGTTGTTATACAAAGTATGAACAGAATGGGAATAGTCAGTATAAGGTCACAGAGAAGGGTCATATCTACATCCTATTATTTGGTGCAGTTTGAATATGAAAGGAACTCACAAGCTCATGTGTTGGAAAAGTTGGCACCAAGCAGCTGGTACTGATTTAGGAGGTTGCAAAACTTCCAGAAACTAAGGATCACCTCATAGAGGCAGACAACTAACAGTGGTCTTTGAGTGCATCTGTCTGATTCTGCTTCCTTTTCTCATATCTTATGTGTTTGAATCCATGAACTCACGTAGCTCAGAGTTTCCTCAAGCTCCCTTTGTAGCCAAAGCTGACGTTGAAGTATTTATGCTTTGATTTTATCTCAGAAGTCCTGGGATTACAGACATTCACCATAACTTTTGATTTGTGTAATACCAGGGATTGAATTTAGGTCCTCATGAATGCCAGGCAGCCATTATAGTGGCAGAATTACTTACCTAGTTCCCATTCCTGCTTCTTGGTCCACCAATACCAGAAAAAAAACCCTACCACAAGCCTTTGCTGCTTTGTACTGCACCACTTCACCTAGCATGCTATCACTGCTGTGATGATGTTATGGACCCCCATGAACCATGAAGCATAATAAAAATTTCTTCTCCTAAGCTGCTTCTGACAGGTATTCTGTCATAGCCACAAAAGCAATGAAAACACTATCCATCAGCTTCACTGATCTCACTGGGAAAGGTCAGTGGATACTTGTTAAACTTTTCTTAGGAAAATTGGCATTTTTCTCTAGAATATGGTACCTAATATGTCAATATTGCCACTGGGAGTAACCCAGCAGGAATCTTACCTGTGCAAACATATGAATTTGCTTTCTGCACATGCTGTATTTGTATTTGTTAGTTCATTTACTTCATAAGCAAATCCTTATTTAAAAATAGATTATGAGCCTGGTGTTGGTAGTACATGCTTTAAATCCCAGCACTAGGAAGCAGAGGCAGACACAGACAAATCTCTGACTTTGAAGCCAGTCTGGTCTACAGAGAGAGTTCCAGGTCATCCAGGGACACACAGAGAAATCAGGTCTGGAAAAGCAAAGTAAAGCAAAAACACACTTGTTAAAGTGTGATGGCTATAAAGAATATAAAGACAAAGAAAACACTTTCTTTGGAATGAAGAGTCTCAATGTAGTTGAAAATTTGCATAAGAAGCACAAATACATTCACATAAGAAGTTTTATCATGTTTTGTTTGAAAGAACTTCAGAACAGAATGGGGTTCAAAATATCCTGTTATGAGGCCACTTGTTCATTTGTTGGCTGCCTAGACTTCTGAAATAACCACAGAAAACTGTATGATTTGCAATAGTGTTTGACCAATAGCTTAACCGTATTTCTAGCTAACTCATATCTTAAATTAATCTATCTCCATTCATCTATGCATCATCATGAGGCTGTGGCTTACCAGGTAAAGTTCTTGTGTCTGTCTCCAGAAGGGCTACATGGCTTCTCATGACTCCTTCCTTCTTCAAGCATTCAGTTTAGTTTACCCTCCCTAGCTCGATTTTGCCCTGCACAGGCCCAAGACTGTTCACTTATTAACCAATGGTATTCACAACATACAGAGGGGAATCCCACATCAATATTTAAACCTGATAAAATATAAGAGTAAAGGATTAGGTATGGTCTTAGGAAACAATGGCTTGCAAAATTGATGTACACAACAAAATGACAAAAGTGAAATTTACCCTCTCTCCACCTTATTAGCAAACTCTTGTTTCTGGTATTTAGTACTCCCTGTCAACATGGGAGACTATCACGAGATAATATTAAAATGATTGGAAGAATTTTATTGTGCACACATTGAGCTTTGCTTTTTCATTTGAGTTCTATGGGAGCTCTGTAATACAATGAAAAGATCAGTTAATCTTTGCTCATTGTATAAATCTTAAAACCTAATAGGATGTATACAGATAAAACAGTTTCTACTGGTACACATATCATTGAGCCTGAAATGGCATCTCTGTACACACCATTTATGATGTTTATATTGCCCAACAAATTGTAATCAGTTCAAAACCTGAGCTTGGAATTGTATTAATAGATAGTTGTTATGTAAAATAAACTTAGAGTCATTTCCCTGAGATTATTTCAGAGAGGAACATAATAGGTTCAAAGAGATTAGAGGAGAAAGATGCATAAATGGAAACTAAATGGTATTATCCTGAATTTATCATTACTTCTTAGGCTAAGAAGTCACTAATATTTATGATAATGGGGCCAGGATTGGTAAATAAAATGAAAAAGACTGTCAAGCTTACTTATAAGAATTAACTTCAAGTTGTAGAAGACTGAAGTACTTCACACATTCAGTATAATTTTTGGTTGTTAATTATTAATATTTTTGTAATACAAAAGTCCCTACTTTATTCATATTTCTGAAGATTTTCTTTTCTTTATCAAGGTTCTACCCAAGACACTAGCATCATGCAGCCATCATCTCTCTTCATATGTCTCCTGATTGTGAGAGGTCTGCAAATTTCTTTACTTTGAGAGTTTGAGGTATTCATCAGTTATCTTGCAGATTGTTTCTTATTTGATTTTTTGTCATAAACTTTTCTCAAGTTCATCATTTGTGTTCTTGAAGAGAAGACAACAGGTGCAAAGTGGTTTCCTCATGCCCCGTGAAGCCATGCTGGAACAGCATAGCATTTGAACCCCGATGTGGGTCTGGAACAGTTGGCTCAGGAAGGTCTTGCAGTTTTCTCCATGTTCCAGTGGATCAAGCATGCTCCTTGCCCTATTTCATTTCTTGTAAGAAATCACAGTGAACAACCTGACTGAAGGAGAAAGAATTATAGCCCGTCTCTGCATGGGCAGAATTCCTACATATATTTAGAATGTCTCTGCTCGATTATTTAGTTGGTTTTCAAGTACTTTACAACAATGCATACATATGAACTTTACTTTTATTCTTAAGGTTATAAACCAATGCTACTTTATTTTGTTGTTCAAATTGTTGAATCTTTGATTAGTTTGGTAATACTCTTTTTCTATGACCCCCTTGCCCTAAATAATCCTTATTTATGGGCAAAGCGAGATGCTTTAGGCTCATATCCTATGCTTTCACTTCTAGTTCTAGCTTCTCTCATTTGCTGCAGTTGACTTTCATTTATTACAGAAGATCATCAGAAACTCATGTTCATACGACATGTGCTTTTCTATAGTGCTGTCCTTTCCTGGAGCACATCTCAGCTAACAGCAAAGGGAGTTTATTTGGCTAAATATCAACAAATCTAAGGGCGTATGTGTTCAGATAAAACTAATCAGATGTACACAATAGTGTATTCTAATCAGCCACCATATGGAAGATTCTAGTCTCTATCATTTGCTCATTTATTGTCAGCTTCCTAATCAAATGGTAAGAAACATGACTTCTAGTATTCTACAAGTGTTTATTTAACTGTTTGAGTCTAGCATACACCTAGAAGTATTGAGTTTTTGATCAAAGTAACTGAGACAGCTTTATCAAGTAAAACCACATCCTGTGTATAATTTCCTTTGACTTTATCTTATAAATTTATACTCCAAAGTTACTTACTCAACAATTTTCCAACCTTACATGGTAAGGTTGTTTTATGCATTTGTAATAGATTACTATATTTTTTGTGCCAGTCTGTATTTCATTCTGGAGTTCTTCCAAGCTTCTAAGTGGTACTTTATTTAATCTGCATGCATCAAATATTGTATAGTCCCATGGGTGTTGACAAATGCATGATGTCATTTTCCTTACATCACAGTGTCATAGAAATATTTCACTATCCTAAAAAAAATCTCAAGGGTTTTACCTTGTCTACCTTAGCTATTTTCCTGAAATTCCTGAATCAACCAACTTGTAAACTTGTAGGTATTTTTGCTTATCTCGTAATTTTACTTTCTTCTAAAATGTTTTATAATGAGAATCACACTTTCTTTTAGACCAACTTTTTAATGGTTTGATTGTTCAGTATTTTGAGATTCTTTGTCGTTTTTGTTGGTACAACTGAATACTATGTACATGCATAGATATGTTAGAATATCATAATTTGATTATTTACTTGTATTTTGGGGGCATTTTAAGCACAGCTAGGGGATTTCAGAACAGTTAGGTCATCTCAAACATAACTGGCCAAGCATACAGCAATTATATTACCGTAGTTGTGAGGTTTTAGTTTTCCCATCTTTTGGCATACCAGGGTAAGACTGTGTCTGTTTCGGGGGTTAAGCAATTATCCTTTCTTTGTCACTGTCTTGAGATTTGGGTGTGTGTGGGGGTACTTGCCTCCTCATCTCTGCTGTCGGAGGTGGTGTTGACTCATGGTTCTGTGTTGGAAAAAAACAAACAAACAAACAAACAAACAAACTTGTTTGCTCTTAAGAAATGAAACGTAGATCTGGTTGTAAAATGAGGTAAATTTAGACCTCTCACTTTGCCCCATTCTTAATTGGGTTGTATGGTTGTCCTTACTGTGAGACTTGAAGAGTTCTCTGTGTATTCTGGGTAGACATCATTTGTCAGCTGCATGTTTCTTAATTGCTTACATTGTAAATTAAATTTATTCATTTATTTTATATCAATATCAGTTTCACCAGTCTCTTCTACTTCCATTCCCTCTTCCACCTCCCCTCTGCCATCCCCCCAATCCAGTCCTCCTCTGTTTCTGTTTAGGAAGTTGGCAGGGCTCCTATGGGTATCAACAAAGCATGGCATATCAAGTTGAGGTATGTTTAAGTTCCTCTCCTCGTATTAAGGCTTGGTATATCAAGCCAGTATGAGTAATGGATTCCCCCAAAATTTGTCAATGCATCAGGGACAGCACAGCTCCCATTGCTAAGAGTTCCACAAGTAGACCATGGTATATGACTCTATCACATAGGTATAGGGCCTAGATAGGTCCTCTGTAGGCTCCTTAGTTATTAGTCCAGATTCTATGATCTCCTATGAGCCAAAGTTAGTTCTCCCCATGGTTTCCCTTTGGATTTTCCCTCTCCTCAACAGGATTTCTGGAGTTCAGCTCAGTGCTTAGCTGTGGGTCTCTGCATCTTTTTCTATCAGTTACTAGATGAAGGCTTTCTGATGACAATTAGGTTAGTCACAAATCCCATCCAGGAGACTGCCAGTTCAGTCTATCTATCCACTATTGCTAAAAATCTTGGCTGGGGTCATCCTTGTAGATATGTGTGTATTAATATCCTTAGCCACTTATTCAAAAGATATAGGTTAGTTGAAAGAGTTAAGAAGCAAAATTTGTTTTGTATTTGTTGTTGGTTATAAGAAACGAATCTTATCTTCAAAGGTAGATGACACCTTAGAGTAAAAGGATAGAAAATGTATTCCAAGAAAATTGAATATGGTAACAATCAGACATTGGTATTTTAATATATGAAAAAATGATTTCAAATAAAAATTAATCAGAAGAGAAAAAGGACAGTTCAGTTTGATCAAGGGAGTTCTTTCCCAAGATGACGTTACAATCCTAAAGATATGTGCACCATACTCAGAAACAACACATTTTGTTTAAAAATATACTATTGAACTTAAAGGCACTATTAACCCCAATTTAATAAATTCCAAATGATTTTAGTGCCTCTCTTTCTCCAATAGAGGGGCCATGTGTATAACAAACAGAGAATTGTGGCAGCTAGGATAATATCATACATCAAATTGGCTGACGAATAGCTGCAGATTATTCCACCTGAAAACTGAAAAGTATGCATTCTACTCACCAGCCTGCAGTCATCTTTCTAAAACAGACCACATCTGATGAAAAACAAATCACAAAAATTACAGAAAATCAGGAACTACTCTGAATCCTACACAAGGCAATAAAGCTTGAAATTAATGACAAAAGGATCTCAGAAAGTCATACAAAAGTCATCCACATTAAACAATATATTACTAAATGATGAGTGAGTAAAACAAGAAATTGATAAAAACCTGAAATTAAATGGAATGAAAACAAAACACAACAAAATCTCTGGAACACATTAAAACCAGTCTTAAGTAGAAAATACATAGCTCTGAGTGCCTATCCTAACAAGTGAGGAAGAGCACAACAAATAACTTAATGGTGCAAGGAAGAGTTTAGAAAAGTAAGGACAAAAGACATCCTAATCCAGTAAAAGATAATAAATAAAACCAGTATAGAAATTAATGAAGTAGGAACAAACAAAAATAATATGAAGACTCAATAGATCTAAAGCTGATTCTTAGGAACTATAACAAGACTGACAGACTCTTAGATGAAGTAATCAAAAGAGAGACAACAAAAGTTAAAATTAACAAAACCAGAGATTAACAAAGAAACATCACAACTGGCTAAGAAATTCACAATATTAAAGGGAATATTTAAAAATTCTATTCTCCATTAAACTAGAAAATAAATGGTAAGATTTCTAGAAACTTCTGCACAACAGTGTTAAACCAAGGAGTAATCAATAATTTAAAAGACCTATAACATATAAGGAGTTTAAAATAATAACAGAGAGAGAGACAGAGACCCAAATTGGAGCAACGGTCTGAGCTCTTAAGGTCCAAATGAGGAGCAAAAGGAGGGAGAACATGAGCAAGGAAATCAGGACCACGAGGCGTGCACCCACCCACTGTGACAGTGGAACTGATCTATTGGGAGCTCTTCAAGGCCAGCTGGACTGGGACTGAATAAGCATGGGTTGAAACTGGACTCTCTGAACATGGCGGACAATGAAGGCTGATGAGAAGCCAAGGACAATGGCACTAGGTTTCGATCCTAATACATGAACTGGCTTTGTGGGAGCTTAGCCTGTTTTGATGCTCACCTTCCTGGGCCTGGATGGAAGTGGGAGGACCTTGGTCTTCCTGTAGGGCAGGGAATTTGGACTGCTCTTCAGTATGGAGAGGGAGGGGGAATGGACTGGGGGGAGGAGAAGAGGAGTGGGGATGGGGGAGGGGAGTGGGGGGAGGGGGCAATGTGTGGGAGGAGGGGAGGGAAATGGGAAACGGGGAGCAGTTGGAAATTTTAATTAAAAAAGAATAAAAAAAAATATATAAAATGAAAAAAAAACAAAAAAAAAATAATAACAGAAACTTTGTGACTAAAAATTTCCTAGGTCCTGATGAATCCACAGCAGAATTTTATCAGGCTTTCATAAAAGAACTACAACCAACACTTCTTAAATTATTCAAAAAGTAGAAACAGAAGGAATATTTCCAAAGTCCTTCTGTGAAGACAGCATTACTTTAATGTCAAAGTCAGGTAAAGGAATAACAAAGAGAAAGAACCATAGACCAGTATCCTTGTAGCCTGCCACATTATTGAAGATATTGAAGGATATCCCTATGAAGCTACAAGAAGCTTATAGAACACCAAATAAACTGGACCAAAAAAAAATGTTGCCTTGCCATATAATAATCAAAATTCAAAGTATACAGAATAGAGAAGGAATGTTAAGACCTGCAAAGGAAAAATGTCAAGTAACACATAAAGGCAGACCTGTCAAATTACACCTGACTTCTCGTGGGAAACCATGAGAGCCTGAAGGTCCTGGACAGATGTGCTGCAGATATCAAGAGACCATGGATGCAAGCCCAGACTACTATACACAGCAAAGCTTTAAATCACTATTGATGAAGAAAACAAGATATTCCATGACAAAACCAAATTTAAACAATACCTATCCTCAAATTCAGCCCTACTAGAAGAAAAATTCCGACCCAAGGAACCTAACTCCACCCACAAAAACACAGGCAACAGATAACCTCACACCAACCAACCCCAAAGAAGGGAAACACACAAATACTACCACGAAAAAATAACAGGAATTAACAATCACTGGCCATTAATATCTTTTAATAACAATGGACTCAATTCACCTGAGAAATGACACAGGCTAAGAGAATAAATATAAAAGCAGGACCCATCCTTCTGTACACCACTTTTTAAAATTGGATTATTTGGTATTTTGATATCTAGTTTTTTTAGTTCTTTATATATTTTGGAAATCAGCCCTCTGTCAGATGTTGGGTTGGTGAAGATCTTTACCCATTCTGTAAGAGTTGATGTTTTGTCTACTGACCATGTTCTTTGCCTTTCAGAATTTTCTCAGTTTTAGAAGATTCAATTTATTAACTGCTGCTCATATTGTCTGTGCTATTGGTGTTATATTTAGGAAGTGATCTGTTGTGCATTCTAGGGTACTTCCTTCTTTCTCTTCTGTGAGGTTCAGTATGATTTGTTTTTTATTGAGGTCTTTGATCTATATGGACTTGAGTTTTGTGCATGAGGGTAGATATGGATCTATTTACATTTTTCTACACGTCGACATTCATTTATGTCAGCACCATTTGTTGAAGATGCTTTCTTTTTCCACTGTACAGTTTTGGCTGTTTATTTTTTGGTCAAAAATTAGGTGTTCATATGTATGTGGATTAATATCAGGGTCTTTGATTTGATTCCATTAATCCACTTGTCTGTTTTTATGCCAATACAAGATGTTTTTTATTATTATAGCTCTATAGTAGAACCTTCAGTCAGGGATGGTGATGCCTCTGGAAGTTTCTTTATTGTATAGGATTTTTTTGGGGGGCTATCCTGGGTTTTTTGTTTTTACATAGGAAGTCAAGTATTATTCTTTTGAGGTCTGTGAAGAATTTTACTGGGATTTGGATGGGCATTGCATTGAATCTGTAGATTGCCTTTTTATACGATTGCCATTTTTATTATGTTAATTCTACCTACACAATAGCATTGGAGATCTTTCCATTCTCTTGTGTCTTCTTCAATTTTTTTCTTCAAAGATTTAAAGTTCTTGTCATACAGGTCTTTCACTTGTTTGGTTAGTTACCCCAAGATATTTTATTTTATTTGTGGTTATTGTAAAGGGTGATGTTTCTCTGATTTCTTTATCAGCCCATTTTTCATTGGTATATAGGAGAGCTAATGATTTTTTTTTCAGTTAATCTTATATCATGCCACATTACTGAAGGTGTTATTCAGCTGTAGGAGTTACCTGGTAGAATTTTTAGGGTCACTTATGTATGCTATCATATCATCTACAAACAGCAAAAGTTTAACTTCTTCATTTTCAATTTGTATCCCCTTGATCTTCCTTTGTTGTCTTATTGCGTTACCTAGAACTATATTCAATACATGTTAAGAGAATAGAAAGCTGTCTTTTTTTCTTTATTTTATTTAAATCATTTTGAGTTTTGCTCCATTTAATTTGACATTTACTGTTGGTTTGCTGTATATTGCCCATATTATGTTTAGATATGAACTTGTATACCTGATATCTTCGTGACCTTTATCATGAAGGGGTATTGAATTTTGTCAAAGGCTTTTTTAGCATTTAATAGGATGATCAGGTAATTTTTTTTCTTTCAGTTTATTTATATGGTGTAGTGCATTAATGAATTTTCATATGCTGTACCATTCATTTCCAGCCACCCAGACCTGAAATAGTCACATAGAAACTATATTATTTGCAATACTGTTTGGCCAATAGCTTAAGCGTATATTTAGCTAGCTTTTACATTTTAAATAGACCAATTTCTATTATTTTATATTTTATCATGAAGCTCAAAGTTTATAGGTAAGATTTTGGCATTTGTCTCCTGTGGCAGTTACATGGTGTCTCTCTAACTTTGCCTACTTTCTCTATATATCTTTTCTAGCCTGGGTATATTCTGTTAAGCCTTTGCCCAAAAGAAGCTTCTTTATTGACCAATGGCAATAAAACATATTCAAACTAGCAGAGGGGAATCCCACATCAGTACCATCTCTGCATCTCTGTGATAAAGCCTACCTGAGCATAGTAGATGATTTTTGATGTGTTCTTGAATTTGATTTGCCAGTATTTATTGAAGAAGGGAGGAGAGAGGGAAGGCTATGGTCAGGATGTAAAATAAATATTAATTAAGAAAAATCTACAGGCGTTTTTATCTACAGGAACAATTTCTCCAGGACTGGGACTGCATTTTTTTATTTTTGTTTCAGGTAATTCACTATCACTGTATTGTAACAATACTGACACTTCATGTTGTCATTAGATCCTTCAATTTTATTGGTTATTGATTTTAATACATTTACTTCTTTTTTTCTTTTGAGTCTTGAAAACTTTCCTTCTCTATGTAGATTTTATTATCTGAAAAGAGATAAAATTTGACTTTTTCTTTCTCAATTCAAATCTTCCTTCTACTGCCCCCTCTTTCCTTGCTAGTGTTGTATTGGAGAGAATGTTTGTTATTAATTATATGCTGTTCAGTGAGGGAAAGAAAATTTCCCACAATTTTATGATTTGATCTGTCTTGAATGTGTTTCTGGGCTGTCAGCTTCACAAATATTTTGCTATTAATACAGAGTCATTCTCCTCTTAGGTGAATAAGAGGAAAAACCTAGGAGGCAACCAATGAAAATGATATCTTTCTTCATAGTCTAAAACTATAAAGAAGTCTTTTTCCATGGGGAGTGGTTATGGAGACCATTCTGGGACATATTTTAAATAATTACTTTTGTCATCATGTCAAAAAATGCCTTGCATCCTCACTCAAAGAAATTAACATATATCAGGACCTAAAGCCTGTGAGTTTCATACTTAAAACATCTTTGGGCTCCCTAGACCCATGCTATAGACAGGTAGAGATGGATTGAGAACATTTACCCTGCCTTTTTTCCCAGTTTGGGGACTGTAAATTTGTCCAGCAAGTTTAGTTCTTTGCAAATAGCTAGTTTTGAGATCTCTTAGTTTTGAATTGTGTCAGACCTTAGTGACAACTGCAATTCTTTCTGTTTCAGAGATGAAACCAGAATCAAAATATTGCTTTCACACTCTACTCTGGGGTCTTTATTGGTATGGATGCATAGTCACACACTCTATGTTCTTCAGTTACCCTTCTGAGAGGCACAGAGCATCACAATCAGGTAGAAGGAGGGTAAAAATTCAACTGAGAATTTACCCCATAAAAGCCGCACAGGCTGTGTAACAGATTGTCAACACTTTTTCATCTAAAGTATCTTTTATTTAACATGTTAAATGGTTAACATATTCTGGATAAAACAGTCAAATCAAGGAAATATTCATTTCCAGCATTGATTGAATGTCTGTTCTGCACCAAGCCTCATGAATGATACTGATCATATAAGGAAAGGTAGGCTGGATATACTTCCTTTGCAAATAAGTTTAGGTAGTGAATACACAATTACAGGATGCTGCCTAATGTCAATAGTCTTGTTTGAAAGGCAATTGTTCAGGTTAATAAAATGAATGCATCATTGAACTGTAGAGAGAAGAGAAATAACTAAAAACTCCAGAATGGATAAAATATGGAATTTATTTTATTTGGAATCACAAGAGAAAATAGCCAGCACAAGCCGGGCGGTAGTGGCGCACGCCTTTAATCCCAGCACTTGGGAGGCAGAGGCAGGCGGATCTCTGTGAGTTCGAGACCAGCCTGGTCTACAAGAGCTAGTTCCAGGACAGGCTCCAAAACCACAGAGAAACCCTGTCTCGAAAAAAAAAAAAATAGCCAGCACATTCATAAAATACGACTGTAGATGGTCAAGAGGAAAACTACTGCCAGGATGTTGAGACTGTTTACTGAAATGATAGACACTGTTTTAGAAGCTAGCCTTTTTTAAAGGACTTACCTCTTCACCTGATGAGCAGAGCAGGTGTGACTACCAATGCTTGGTGAGGTTTCCAATGCTTGCCTCATTCACAGCCCGCCGCTCCTTCTGCTACAAGTCTGTGTTGTGGTTTTGCCTGCATGTTATGTTGCTATCTAGCACTTTCTGTGAGAATTGAGGTACTGAGAAGCCCCAAGAGACTCAGTTCCCTGTTGTACTACTGAAGCACATCCCCTATCTTGTGAGTCCATTCCAACCTGATTTAGTTTTCAGAAATGCATTCCACTCTTCTACTAGATAGCCTCTGAAAATGACCTATGTGTATTTTTGCAGTCAATGGAAACTGACTGGTCCTCTGTTCATACCTCTTGGAACAGTATGCTTTAAGCATTGGGTAAATCTATAAGATTTAATTTGTTTTCCTAAGAAAGCTTAGAAGCAAATACAATTTCCATATTTTTATTTTATCATTAAATAATTAATGCTTTAACTGAAGCATAGATAGTATGCTGTATTGTTTGCTTTTATTTCAAATATATAGCAAATTATTATGATGAAACATAGATCAGAATTGAAATTGTGAATTTTGGTACTTGAATGGTCTTGGAGGATCACAGTGACTTTTGGAGATTCAGTTCTATTATAAGTGCATGTGGATAGCCACCCATCACTCAGAGGGCTGAGAAGAGAAAATGCTAGCCCCAGCCTCTGGCTTTATTGAAGTAATGCACAAGGCAATACTCAGCATACATTGAAGACTTAATTGGCAGATGGACAAAATGATGATGAAGATGAGACTAGAGGCATCTTGAGAGCATCATGTACTGTTTTAACTTATTACTCCCTGTCTTAGGTCTTTCAAACAGATTTGTGAACAGAATTTCAGGTCCTGAGTCCCAACACTGTGAGGCAGTTAGGAAGAAAAATGCTGGGACCATTCTAAAAACACATTCATAAGACTATGATCTATTTCATTAGGATGAGAAAATTACCTTGTTACAGCTTATTGCAATCACAAGAAACTATATATAGGCTTAGAATTTAATAACTGTAGACAGCAGATATAAAGGTCTACTGTTTGAACTATTTTAGAATTTAAACATGTCTTCACTCCAAGTTTCCCATTACCCAGACCCAGCATTTCTTACACATTCTAATTTCAGTGAGCACAATCATAACGGACCATAATTATTATAATAATTGCTTGTTTGAGGATGTGTACAATTTTTTGTAATCACGGTGCATGTCATTATTTAGTGTCTAAGCCTTGCTATGGGGTACACATTATCTGGGCACTACAGACGAAACTGATGTTGAAAGGGACTGAGTAATCTTTTATATCTTGCCCTTCAGTCAGCATGGGGGATCATGTCATAAAAGACTTCCCTGACACTAACCCTCACCCTAATGCTAACCTAGATTCTCAAATACACTAAGGTTCCCTATGCAGGTTTATATATATTCACTAAACTAAAATAATATTGAGATACAATTAGGTCTCTAATGACAAATTCTCTTCTCCACCTCCCCTGCCTTGTGCTCATGTCATTCTTTGCACCCAGAACCTGTTTAGTTGATGTCTGGATACTTGCACAGGACTAGAGTGGGAGGTGTGTGACTTTGTAACTGTTCCTTTTGCTTGATTTTGAAAGTGTCTTAGCAAAGTGAAAATGTGGAGTCAACTTGAGTTGCTAGAGCCATCAGAAAGTGGATCTCTGTGAGTCTGAAGCCAGCCTGGTCTACAAAGAGAGTTCTAGGACAGTCAGGACTACACAGAGGAACCTATTCTTGAAGAACTGAAAGAGAAAGAAAGAAAAAAGACAGAAAGGAAGGAAAAAGAAGGAAGGAGAAAGTGTTTGAAAGCTGAAAAGGAAAGAAAGATAAAATTACCACCTGTAAAGAAACTGAGGAATGTAGTAGATGGCACACACACATGAACACATGCACATGCACATATGTGCATACACATGCACACACAATTGTATGTGAATGAAGTCCATTCTGTCACATCCATATCTGGGCTACGATTTTGAGAAAGAGGAAAATATAAATTCAATACAAGAAAAATCTATTATCTGTCTATCTATCTATCTATCTATCTATCTATCTATCTATCTATCTATCTATCTATCATCTATCTATCATCTATCTATCTATCTATCTATCTATCTATCTATCTATCATCTATCTATCTATCTATCGATCTATCTTCCTACCTATCTATATCTATGCATCTATCTATCTAGTTTTTATTTCCTCTATCCATCACTCACTACCATGGATTTATGGAGACATCTGTCCATCCATCCTCCTGCTAATACCCTCAGACTTGGGGAGGGCACTGAAAATCTGTGCACATTATGAGGTAAAGCCTGGCAATGGTCGCCATCTAAGTATAGATGTAGGTGGTGCACTGGCCACTTTTTGTTTGTTTAATACAAACTGGACTCACCTGGGAAGAGGAAAACTTGACTGAAGAGTCCCCTCTGTCAGATTACCCTGTGGGGGATTTTGCTGACTGATGACTGATGTATAAGAGAGAACCACTGTGTGGAGTGCCGCTCTTGGGCAGGCAGTCTATATTGTATAAAAGAGCAAGTTGAAGAAATAATTATTAGCACTCTTGTATGACCTCCAGGTTCTGCTTAAGTTTTTGTACTAACTTCCATGACTGAATAGTGGAAGTGTAAGCCAAGTAAATCCTTCTTTAACATGTTGTCTAGCCACAGCAGTGCTTTATCTCAGCAGAAAGCAAAATAGGACAGGCATGAAGTCACAAGGTTATCTCTCCAACATCTAAGCAATAGTAAACACTGTGTTTAAAATAAGTGTTTTTGATATACTAATAATGTAAGGTCTCATAATGGCCACTGATCAAATCTTACTGACTTACTTTCGCAGACAAGATCGGATGTTCATGGTAGTAGGCTCATAGACATGACTTACTTTTGCAAATGGGGGAAACTAAAGTATAGAGACTCACTTCCCATCACACATAGACTGTAGCAAACTTAGAATTTGAATGCATCAGGTGTATTTTTGAGATGGCACTCTTATCACACTGGCTGTACTGCCATGGTTTTTGAAATTCTATTTTTTAAAAAAATATTGCATTTATATTTTTCTCCTTTTCAAAATCATAACCCAGAAATGGATGTGATAGCTTGGACTTCATGCATGTTCAATTGTGCCTCTCTCTACCGAATACCAAGCTCAGGTAGACGACCTCTCTACAGAGATCCTGACCTAATCGATACAGCTATTTCCCAAGTATTTGGATCTGATTCTGAAAGGACCAACTGGATTCCCAGATGTGAAAACCGAGAGCTTCCAGAGAGAGATTTTGGTCCTGCTTGCAAGATTTGCCATGCATCCTTCCTAGCCTGGTTATTAATAATTCCCTTGGATTTTGTGCAGCATCTAAGAAGTGTTCTGATCAATTTCCTTTATGACTAAGGCAGTTTGGGATGTTCTCTATTATTTGTAATCAAGCATCCTATCTAAGCCTTCGCATCTCCCATTAACACCATCGCAGACAAGTGACCTGCCTAACAGCTATGAAATAATAAATATTATTTTGCTAAATCACATACATGCCATTATTCTTTCCTCGGGAAAAGTGAGGCATACTCAAATATACACACAGGGCTCTCTAGCTACTTTCATTGTGTTCTGTGGATCATTTGCACCTCGTTGTATGGCTAGAAATCTACTTTAGGTATTTCAGTAAATATTTATCTTGTGAAATATACTGCTGAATCTAAATCATATGACTAATCCTAAATCTGGAACTCAGCAGTGATCAATCAAACTGAAATAACGCTTATTACCTTGACATCGTACTGAGTCAAGCCTTCCCAAACAGGATGCACTTACTTCAGAGCACAGGCCATCATGTAATTATGGTTGCTAGCAGAAGCACTTAGTCGGAGCAGCAATAATACTGAAGGGAGGCAGGAAGGAACAGTTGTAATTTTGCTTCTGTACTCTCTTGCTTATGAGTGTCTTGAAGCAAGAAAACATGTTTACTCTGTAAAGAAAAAAGAGTTTAAAGCATGTTTTACCTCTATTTAAAGACCAAACTAACTGTTTCCCTAATTAATACTTTTACTATTATTATTAGGTGGTCAATGATGTGGCTGGAGCTTTGTTAGGCTATTTTCATATTTCCAACATTTTTTTGCCTTTGTTGTTTTATTAACTTTCATATTTAACTGTCATATTTTCTGGTAGTTCATGCTGAAATCAACCAATATTAGTACTGTGAGTGCCTATGTGTTAAAGCATATCACGACTGTTCAGAAAGAGTCACTACTTGGTATGGATTGATAGGCTCCATTGTCCCCTCTTCCAATTCTTTTTCAGCTCATGGTTGGGCAGATCCAGTTTTCCTCTTCTGAAGTATTTGTTTCTTTATGTCCAATTTTTTTCAAAATGATGCCGCCACCGTTGTTTCCAGGCCTCCGATTCTGTGTATCGTCTGCAGCAGCAGGCTAGGTAGCCTTAGTTTTCTCTTAGTACAATAGTTTTCTACCAAGAGCCACCTCATCTTCTAGGCAACATTTGTCTGTGTCTGGAGAAATTTTGATTGCATCATTCAGATGTAAGACGGAGGCTGTTGGAATCCAGTAGGTAGGGACAAGACTGTGACTCAACTTTTTACTCTTGGTGGGCCATTCCTAATCCACCCACCCACCACAGTTCTACCACTTCATATTCTATCCAAGTCCCACAGGCATTTATACAGAAAACTGCTGTAATGTTGCTGAGAAGCCAATTCAAGGAGATGGTTTTATGAATCCAGTCTGAAGCTGAACTATTCTGGATGTATCTGCCCCTGTCACTTACTAAGCCCTGATGAGGTTGGTGAGCTATTTCTTCTACTGGTCCCTCAATATTCCTATTTATGAAGGGGAGCAACAGCTATCATTATTGCGTAGGCATACTTCAAAGTTTGACTGTGGCTGATACACTAAATGATTTAGCTTTCCTTAAGCTGATACTGGGGGAGGTCTTAGAGATCTTGTCATACAATGTCTAAGTGTCTACCTTCTTTTTTTTTCACAAATGAAGATTTGAGTAAGACACAGAAAAGCAGTAGCAAAGGTGGATATTTGGCACATGGTTTAAGAGTGTCCCACCTTCTTTTTGTTGTTCCAGTTTTGTTTTTTATTATTGTCAATTATTATTACAGAAAGAGAGAAAAGAGTTCTCTGAATCTTTGGCTGTCATAGACAACTGGTTGTTGTTGTTGTTGTTGTTGTTGTTTTTGGTTGTTAGAGAGGATTTACATTACACAATTTTTATAAATCTTAGTCCAGGGTAGTACAAGCAATATCCTTTGTTGGTGGGTCTTAAAATAAACCTGAAGACTACAGTCAGGTGTGATTTTCTTGTCTGGTGGACATGGTGTTTTGTAATAATTTACAAATAAGATCAGCAATACAGAGCTTTTTCCAAAAATGTTTTCCCAGAAAACTCAAGGAGACAAAATAAAGAAGAGGTAATTCGAAGTTAAAGACACAGGATAGAACCACTGCCTTTGTCTTAAGGCTGCAGTCTAAGTTCAGTCTTCATGGGGTAAGCCCAAGAAATCTCACCATTTCTCCTAGCTCGGGTTGGGAGGGCATACATGTGGCAAAACTGAAGTGATTTCAGAGGCCAGGTAGATATTATATATGCCACAAGTGCCCTGATGTTGGCATTTTAGATCAACGACATGTCTTCTCTTACACAGAGAAATACAGTCTCTCATGTTGCTCCTTTAATAGTGTAGAGCCTGAGCCTTTGTTTCCTTGCTGTTTTCAGAGCCATCACTGCAGAGGGAGAGCTCTCTGCCTTAATTTATACAACAATGTAACAGCAATGATGCTAGGCAACTGACACTTGGCCTTGAAGTTTGGAAAGGAGCTGTGGCGAGCACGCCAGCTGGAGAGGACGGGGCTGCTCGGGAAAGACTCGAGATACTCACTCACATTCAGACAACTCTTGAAGCATGGGAATATGCACCGAGTGGATGCCAATTTCTTTTAAGTTTCCAAAAGAATGCCTGGATTTCGAGTTTTTATGTGAACTTCCCTGATATTTAAATATTGGTTTTCATTGTTGATAAATTGATATGCAGATTAAAAACCAAACAAACATTGTTAGGGGCTGAACTCAGTCCAGTCACTCTCAGTCCCTTACATCTGTTCAGTTGGTTTGCTCCCCTGTTCAAACAGTCCAGCAATTTAGAATGTGTTTGCTCATTCTTCAGTTGGTATAGGGTGCTTACTGTGCTTTTGTTGGTAATCTGTTTAAGCTATAACAATGGAGATCTCAGTATTGCCTAATTATGTTGCTTGTATTCAGGTGGAAAGACACAACAGAAATGACATACCAGGTGGTGATATGGTTATGGACAGCAACAAATGAATCAGTAGGGATCTTTTTAAAATAAGAAAGATTGAAGCACAGACCATATAAAGAATAAAAATGAGTATTGGTGGAATTTTGAGAATAGAATTCAGGGCAAGTACCACAGAGTTATAAAGGCCCCAACCACTTTGTATATTTTTGGAGTAGCCAGGATCACATGAATGGAGACCAAAGTGGAAGCCATTGGATGACTATGAACTAATTGGGTTATCAAATAGCATTATGCTAACTTCTCCTGAAAGTGGATAGTAGAGATGCTAGGGAGTGGGGACCCCTGGAAAAAAAAGTACAGTTTTTGCAGTGAACAACTGTGAACACAGCTGGAACCATCCAGGCCATTTTTGCTTTCCCTAGTTCAGGCACATATTCCCAACAGAGTAAGTCTTATTGGGGAAATCCACAGACTTGGTATTCTGTTTTTATTTCTAGAATCTTCTAAGTACCAAATCTTTCTTTTTTTTCTCTTCTAGACTGTCTATGGATTTGACTCTCATGTTGGATTATACTCTATTATACTCTCTTTTTTTAATCTCTCCTCTATCACAAAAAGGGGTAGGGGAGAGGCAGGGAGGGGAACATAAAGAAAAATTGTAGAGCTCAATAAAAATCAATAAAAAAAGAAGATTCCTATTTCACGCCTTCTTTCCTTTATACATCCTTGAGTGCTGAGTTTTCCCATCCGAGCATCAGAGTGTTCCCCACACACCAACGTATATGAATGGAAGCAACCTGCATCTTGAGTGATGTTCATGTCACTGTGCCTCTTCTCTAGTAATCGAAACCAGGAAACTATATTTCCCAATTGTTCAATGACTTCCCCAGCTGTTACATAAATTTTCTCTTCCCTCAGAAGTGTTTTCTCTTCCTTCATTTCCTCATTTCATAAAGGAAAGAGCCTCTGAGAAAAACTTCCCAGATTTCAGATGCTGGGCCCATCGATGCAGTTTGTTGGTATCAAGGATGCAGTTTGTTGGTATCAAGGCAAGTGTCTGAACTTTTATCACTTTCTCCTCTGTTATATGGGGTCAAAGTGACTCACAAAATAGACTTGATGTGCAGAAGTTAATTATAGACAAAAGCTTTAGAAAATACCTGACCTTGTGTTCTTTTTTAAAAAAAGTTTGTTCCTACTATTATTGTTATTCTCCCTTTTTATTTAGGTGCTTTCAAAATTATTAAGTCACTTAAAGGATAAATTGGATGTTCATACTGCTCAGTAAACTGGTGTTTCCACTACAAAGTGGAAAGTGCAAGAAGCTCACAAAAGGTAAAATATTCTAGGAGGCATAAATATTAGATAAACAGTGCTTGTATTAAGTGATTCTTTTTGAGAGAGAGAGAGAGAGAGAGAGAGAGAGAGACAGAGAGAGAGCGCCTGAAATGAACTAAAGCTTGCTTGGGAATTTTATTTACAAAGGAAACCTATTCAATAATCATCCCTCCTATTTTCATAGTCCACCAATATGAAACAATTATGTCCCTTGTGGCGACAAAACATGAAGGAGGTAGCAGAGAGGGGAGAAGGAGACTGGATAGCTCTCTCCTGCCTTTGTCATTAAAAAAGATAATGAACACAAGATATTTGACTCCTACTTTTATAAAGAAGGCAAGAAGGGATAATGGCAAAGGGTTGAATAAGCAAGCCAGAAGGAACCAGAACAGCTCAGATTGTTGGCTACATTGTGATGCTCTTAGAGTTCCTGATTATGTCCTTGTTTTCACTGGGTGGAAAACTCACATATAAAACAAATATAAGACTCTCACTGCTTTTTAAAGATTGTAGACAAGACTGCCTAGAAGTTTGAAGCTCTTTTGGGGTATATCAAAGGGAATTCCAATAGATATTTTAATAGCTATTTTAAAATTTATTTTTTGAATTATAATACAACTTTTTCATTGCACCATTTTCTTTTCTTTTTCTAACCATTCCATGCACCACAACCTATTATCTCTTTTAAATTCAAAACCCTTTTCCCTAACCTTTGTATTACACACAAACACCTGAGTACATTAATATAATGTACATGACCATATGCTATACTTATGTATGTTCTCAGTACTGATGATTTGGTGTTGGGTAACCAATTGGTGTGTTTTCCCTGGAGAAGACTCTCCCACTCTCAGCATTCCTTAGCTTCCTGCAGTTCTTTGTGGAATGTTAAGGCCTCTTAAACTTTCCCAAATCCACACCTATTAATTTTGCCCTTCTTTGGGTCCTCTTTAGGCAGCCATGTTGGTGAGGATAGTTTTTTTTTAAGAGTTCTCTGATATATTAATTTACTTTAACATTTATCTTTTGACTAATGGTAAATAGAACTTCTGAAACTTTTACAGAATGCTAGCTCAGTGCCTTTAAATTTCTGAATGAACCATGGTAATAAGACAGAGACGGAGGAGGCCCACAATTGAGAAGATTATGAACAACAGGGGGATTAGAGTCGCCGAAAGAGGTTCATCTTCTATGACAGCGTAGATGGGCAAATTTCAGTACATTTCACCTGTAGCAGAGTGTGACAGAAATACCTTTTATTTTACTTAAGAAATGTACTTCAGATTTATTTATTTTATGTGTATCAATGTTTCAATTGGATTCATATACACCATGAAAATAGTCAAAAAACTCAGAAGAAGGTGTTGGATTCCCTAGAAGTGGAGTTATGGATGGTTGTAAGTCACCATATGGGTGCTAGGAACCAAACCTGGCTCTTCTGCAAGAACAAAAAGTGTTCTTAATCACTGAGCCAAGTCTCCAGCCTCCAATCCATTTATAGATTCTGATCTCCATTGCCTGCAATTCTCTTTTAATCTCATGTATGTGTTTAAGTGTGAGATGTGCTTAAATCAATGCATTTATGCATGTTTGAATGAAACTCTGTCACTAGGGGAAAATCTATGGCACATTTGTTTGAATGAAAATGAGCCTGCAGATGGCCATTTCTCAGCCACAGTGCTCTTTGTGTGGTAGTTCCAGTGTTTCTGTCAGTTCGTTTATGCATCTGTTGCTTCCAGTTGCAAAATGCAGCCATTTGGCTCACTGTTGCCCTGGCATGCTGCATCTTCCTCCACGTTGAGTACTTTCCATCTCTGCATGGCTTCCTGTTAAATATTTATCATTGAACAATGCTGAAAATTAGGTGAGACTTTGCATCCAACTAAGACGCAAATATGTCATGCTGTGTCCCTCGTCTAATTAAACATCTAAAACCTGTCCTCATAATGCTCCAATAAAGACCACAAGGAACAAGAGTCCCCTGATTAGGACAGCCTCTGTTTCCAATGTCATTACAAAAATACATAAAACCAGAAAAAAACCAAATACTGTTATGAACCTTTCTCTTTCCTTTTAATACTTTTGTGACATGTCAGTTACTTTTGCATCAAAGCAGGGTGTAAATGAGGTGGTAGACTCATTAGAACTAATTTGCTTACTTGATTGGTTCTTTACTTCTTGATTTGCTGAGGTTGGTAGCAGATGACAAAGTATATTAGGCATGTGAAAATGTTTGATCAAATAGTGGTTTGCCTTGGAGAACGATGAAAAACCAAAGATCTTATCTTTCGAGACTGGATTTTGTTTTGCATATTTACCAATCCAAGCACCCAAGTTCTCAACAAGAAGTCATAGGGCTGTACATCCTACTAAAGGACAAAATCAGGCTTCTATTGATGTTGATCACTTCTCTTTAACTTCCTTTTCTAAACATAGATTTAACTTCTAGTCAACTACATCCATACCTACATCATAGAGTTATTTGCAGCATAACTTTTATGTTCAAGTAGTTTTGAAACCTCCTGTGTAATTTGCTGATCTCACCTCATTCTGGAACTTGGCAGGTGAGGTTCCTGAGAGACAAGTGGAATTCTGATTCTCTACCAGGATGGTTTATCTACACATCCCTCCCTAGGCAAATCAGATATTGAAGATGTCATGGAGAGAGCTGTCTGCTGTCTTCTGATTCTTCTGACTGCACATACTCTTTTTTTCCCTTCATCTCCAGTGTTTCTGAATCTCAGCATTCTCTGCTGATATGTTCTGGGATGATGGTTCAATCTCTGTCACTGGGGGTTCTTCACAGGATCTGATGCTTCCTCCAGGACCTGATATGGGATTCCCCTCTCTATGCTGTGAATATATTTTATTGCCTTTGGTTAATAAAGAAACAACTTTGGCCTATGGCAGAGCAGAATATAGCTAGGTGGAAAATCTAAACTTTATTCAGGGAGAAAGAAGGTGGAGTCAGAGAGATACCATGTAACTGCCAAGGGAAAAAGATGGTGGAAACTTACCAGTAGGCCACAGCCTTGTGGTGATACATAGGGGCTGGAGAGATGGCTCAGCGGTTAAGAGCATTGCCTGCTGCTCTTCCAAAGGTCCTGAGTTCAATTCCCGGCAACCACATGGTGGCTCACAACCATCTGTAATGAGGTCTGTCTGGTGCCCTCTTCTGACCTGCAGGTATACACACAGACAGACTATTGTATACCTAATAAATAAATAAATATTAAAAAAAAAGAAATGGGTTAATTTAAGATGTAAGAGCTAGCTAAAAATGTGCCTGAATGCTGCAATTAATGTATTTTGTGTGATTATCTGGGTCCAGGTGGCTGGGAAACCAACACTTTGTCTCCAATTATAAGGATCAAACATCCATGGCACTATTTTGGCATAAAAGTCTCTAACGACTTCTAGTTAGCAATCCTAACCTCTCTACTAAGTCTGCAAAGTAGGATGAATTTTATCTTTCAAGAATGTGGAGGGCACTGAGGGATAAAATAGTTCTCGAGTACTCATCAAGCACATGTGAAGCCTAAGCTCAGTTCCTAAGCTCAGAAAGAAAAAAAGAATGTCAACACACACACACATACACACACACACACACACACACCTTCTGATATCCGTATGACAGCAATGTCCTATTTGTTGCCTTCTTCTTTACTTGTGGGGTTAAAATGTTGATATTGGATATATGAAGAATTCTTGTTCAATCTTTCCTGCCAAACAAACTAATAATTAGGCATATTAGAACTCAACAAAGAATGCTGGACAGGAACCATTGTGTACATTTTTTGTCTCACAAAGATCAGACAAGTGGTAGACAAGAGAATGTACTACCAAACGAATGCTCGACTGTCTTAGTGCATGAAGTTACCATAGACTGTGTGACTTACTGAAGATTCTACACTATTCTCTATCACTGCAAAATTTGTTATGCGATATACTTTCAATAGAAATATTTGTGATAATTATCAACCTTCATATTTAGAGCAGTCTCTGGCATGTGACATGTACAAATCATACATTTACTTGGGAAATGGATACAGGGAATTATAGGTCATGGTCACCCTATGCTGAAGATCAGGTTCAAGCATAGCCTGGACATATTAGTGAGTCTCAGCATTAAGAAAACAAAAGTAAAAAGCAAGTTGAGGGATAGAGCTTGTATAGATAGTATGATAGGTATCATATGTGAGGCTCTGGTTTCAATCCCCAGTATTGTCAAAAGATGAAGAAATAAATAAAATTTAAAAATTACTTACATGGCTTCTGCTTGGAGGTAAAGATGCTAGAGGAAAATAATGGATAGAAAAAGAAGTGAAGGTTAGAAGGAAGAGAAGTCCATCATCTAGAAGATAAAGGAGAGCCATTCTAGATTCTTCTATGACTTTCAAATCTTGCTGTTATTCTGGGGGGGTTTTACTCTATAGAGATGCCTCATGTGTCTCTGTTTTACTGACAGAACTTCACCTTCTTGGTGCTCGCTTTCACCTCTTCCCATGAGCCCAGCACCTTCTGTCTTAGGATACTTTCAGAGCAAGGAAAATCAAGTCTCGATACTATGGAAATTTGATATTGCAAAAGGTAGAGGCTGAAGCCTGAGTGATGATCTCATTCACTCTCCCCAGAATCCCTTGAACAGCAAATTCTCCAGTTTGACAATTAAAACCAATACTTCATTCAAACTCACAGGGGTTTCCTAATTAATCCTTGGTCAAGAATATACCTTTCATAGGGTAGTAGTCAACAAGAGATTTTTTTTTTCTATTGCAAGCGCCCAGAAAGCCTAGAAGGGTAATTCTTTAATGAGGCCAGGGGAAGCCATTATTTCCCAGCCAAAGCTGGCCTTGGTATTTACAGTGCACAGTGGCCCCGAGGCTAGAACGACCTCTTGTAGGCAGAAGGGTGATTTTGTGGCTCGCAGCGCTCATGAACCTTCCTCACTAGTTCACTGCTCACAAAGCACCTGCACTAAACATTTTTATGCCAAGGCCATGAAAATCCAGAGAGGGCGGTCGCCCCCAAAATTTCTCATTTCTTACCTGCAGTGGCTAGGTCAGCAGGTGGCTGCACAAATAGCTATGGGATAGATTGCATATGGCAGGGCAAGCAGAAAATAGGGAAGGGATTGCACTGACATGGCACGGGGGTCATGTGACTCCCCCCCCCCCCGTTTCTAAGGCAATTCGGTTTGGCATCTTCCCTCACAGGTGGTACACGTGGGCTTTGCTGTAAAAATTTGAAAAGCCTTCCTCTTATCCATGCTGTGCTCTGCCTGTGTCTTTGTGTGTCTCGGCTTCAGAAGGACAAGGCTCTCAATTAGTTCTCTCTCATCACGGTGTTGCTCCCAGAGTCAATACTTTCTAGGGATAACAGCCTCTGATGCCTGAGAGCCTCTGTCCTTCCTCTCTAAGGTGCAAATTCTCTCTGCCTTCCTTGGGTATAAAGAAAGGTCAAATAAAAACAATGGGAACGGGATTTTCACGCTAACACAGAGGCGAATGTATGTTATGAATATTGACTCTATATATTAGTTTTCTTTTCCTGCTAGAGTTGCAGAAGTCACACTGCATGCTGCCTGTGAGGACTCAGAACTCATCCCCCACTGTGACTTTGAAAATTTGAGGTGAATGCAGCCTGTGGGGAAGATTTCCACAGTCTCCTGATGAAGCTGGCCCTTTAAAAGCTAACTACTATTCCCAGCATGGAGGGCTACAACCCCTAGGAGCACTTAGGCACTCAGGTCAGGCAGTAGGCATAACAGCAAACTCCCTCTTCCCGGACGGCCATGAGGGTCCCTGTGTCTTCAGGACTCCTTGCCTCAGTGCTCAAGGTTTAGACCTTTGCTTTGACTGAACACGATTTTATCCTAATGTTCTTTACCTTCGGAGTTTAACATTTTTCAACCTTACATTTTAAGTTTCTCCTTCTATTTTTAATTCTTAATCCATTTTTCTTTTGCATATTTAACTTTTTTCGTGCACGAGCTTTAGCCTTTTATCTTAATTTTTTATTTTCTCATCTTTAATGTGCTTAACCTTTTATCTCATTGGCTTCATGCTCTTTATCTCTTATTTTAAATCTCATTTCTCTCATCTTTTCAATTTTAACTCCTAACCTTTTAATTTTACTGGCTTTCTAATATTTTATTTTAAACTTTTATTTAAATCTATGTTTTTTCTCTCACTTTCTACTCTCAGTGCTTTATAGTTAACTGTTCACCATAGTGTATTTTTAAGTAATGAAAAGCAAAATGTTACAGTTTCTAGTATGTATCTTCATTTTATATTGTTTTTATGCTTATAAAAGAATATAGAATTTGTATTATATGTTCTGTAGATTAGATTATAGAAGCAGATCAGATTCTGAGCATTAGAACATTCAAAGTAGATGGGATGAGGGAATGAGAACAAGTCAATTAATAAAGGTAGCTAGTAAGGGTTGAAGAAAAATCTAATGAATGAGCTCTGTACAGTCTTAGATTCATTAGCTGAAGCCATGTAAATTAGAATGACAAGCTATATTAACAATAGGTGAAAGGTAGAATCACTGACTATGAACATCACATCTCTACCAGTGTCTGAGATCAGGAGCCTCTGTTGATGGTTGTATAGAAAGGTGTGTTCTTAGCATAATATAAGTCTGAGGTTGTTCTCTAGTGCTACAAAACCCAAATAAAATAAAGTATAAAATCACAAGTCAAATAATTTGCTATTTTTATCATGCAAATGATTCTGTTGTTAATAAAATCCTGGTTGACAGCTGTTAATATGAAAGTGTTATTGGAAGACAGAGTATGATGTGTATAAATGGGGTCTGACTATAGATAGCACAGTTTACTGTATGGTATCAGGGTATGCTGTGTATAAAGTAATCAAATTTCATTTCTGGGATTGGTATTGATGAGAACTATGTATACAGTTGTCCTGGCAGTGCACACAGCTTTCATTGTTGAACATATCATGCTGAGTAATGACGGGAGCAATGATATCAAGGGATTACTCATTCCTGTAAAGTTGCAATAGTTTGGGGCAAGGTAAGAAGATTAATGGTGGAAGTTGTACAGACAAAAAGAAAAAACAATCAATAAATCCTAAACAGACCAATGCTTACTTGGAGTCTGGCCCCTTTAAGACTTCTGGTACCTTTTATAGGCCAGGGGAGCTTCATTTCTAATGACCCATATCATTCTACGTAAATGATCAGTTTCTAAATAAACAACATGTATTATCAAATTTAAAACATAACAAAATAATGGGATGTTTACATATCTATCCAGTTATGGACCTTGCACAAATTGTCCATGAGATGTGATAAAAATTTCCATTTTAGCAGCTATGAATGCTTTCTACCTGCCCTTAGCTTCACAATCCATTCTGTGGGCTGGCCAGATGCTCTTTTCAGGGTACTTCAATAAATTCTCTTTTTGTCTTTTTAAGACCTAATGAATTATTTTTTAATGTTTGTGTCACTGGCCTTGTCTATGCCACATGGGAGAAACTAGAAAATGATATGGAAACAGGATATAAAAGTAGTATGATTATTGATAAAAAGTTAATATTAAAGACAATTCTGAAAAGTAGCTATGGTTAGGGCTAAAGCAATGTTATTGGAAGAAAGAAGATGACCTGTATGAAAAGTCAAGCTTAGGAAGCTTCAGAATTGATGCTATTGAAAGAAACACAGGTCCTCATGATTAGGGTTGAACAGAGTAAGATTTAGTAGAAAAAATACATAGAGAATAGTCTGGTAGACTGTAGGTAACCACAGCAATTAGGTATTGAGTCCTGGAGGATTTCACAATTTCAAGGCTAAAGGCTTTTACAGCAAGTGGAAGTTGTATGGTTTCAGAGAAGGATGAAAGGTATGGAGAATACAATTTCATGTCTATAACCGTGAGCATATATATGAAGGAAAAGGAGGCAGAAGAGTGTGTGAGAGAAGTCCTCTTCCTGTTAATGAAGACAATGAAACTAGAGCATCCAGTACAGAGCCTGGAAACACACATGGCTAGAGAAAGGTTAGGTATGGAAGCACAGGAAAAGTGTATCAAGGCCTGGGAATGGGTGGGAGATGAAGTTATAGTGGACCTCTATTTTTGAGGTATGAAATGACATGACATCACCAAGCAGAATTTTGGCTATGGTGACCTACAGAGGAGTTGGCCTATGGCTATGGACAATGAGATGAATAACCTATAAATAGGTTTGCAGTAATAATAATAATGCTTTTAACATTATCTCCTAGAAGGAAGTCATGTGACTTTACCTGAGATTCCAGTCACTACTTGCTCTGTCCACCTGTGTGTTATCTTAGTGGATAGTAGAATACATGAGATGCAAAAGGTCAATTGGTTTGGGTAGGATGAAGTCTTCAATAGTGCAGTTTTCATGAACCTCATCCATGCTTAAGGTGAGATTTTTTGGTAATGCCTTTGAGTTGTCCAAATAACTCCAATAACCTCATTGGTTCACCAATCTACACATCTATAGAAACCTGTTTCTGTCTCTTTGTGTCCTATCTGAAACGAATAGATACAATATACTATGTTGATTGGTATATATAAAGGATATGGACTTTCACTTATTGATTTTATATGCTGCTATTTTGTTGAAAGTGTTGATAAATTCTAAAAGTTTTTTTGTGATTTTATCACAGTGTTTAAAGATTTGTTACTGTGATTGGTTTAATGAAAAGCTAAATGACCAATAGCTAGGCAGGTATAGGTGAAGCTTCTGGAAAGAGAGAGCTCTAGGAAGAAGAAGGGGGAGTCATCAGTCAGAAACAGAGGAAGCAGGACACGCAGGAGGAGAGGTAAAACCCCGAACAATGTGGCAGCACATAGATTAATAGAAACAGGTTAATTTAAGTTATAAGATCTAGTTAGAAACAAGCTAAGGCCGAGCATTTATAATTAATAAGAAGGCTTTGTGCCATGATTTGGGGGATGGTGGTGAAAAAAAAAACAAAACAAAAAAAAACCAAAACACTGCTACAAGATTTCTGGTAGATTTTTTTAATGTCTCTTGCATAGAATCCTATCTTCTGCTCAGGCCTTTTCTTTTCCTATTTGAATACTTTTTAATTTCCATTTCTTGGAATTATTGCATAAGCTAAGACCAAGAATTATCATGACCAAGAGCAGAGGAAGTGGCACTCTTGTCCTGTTTCCTGAGTTTAGCGGAATTGCTTTGAGTTTTCCTCTCATTCAGTATAATGTTTGCTACATGTTTTTCATGGATAGATTTTATGTTGTGGTGCTTTTTCATTTCATTCCTGTTTTTGTTATTTATTACAAGACCTATAACAAGAAAGTGGATATTATTTAATATACAATTTAAAGTTCATACACGATATTATTGTAACTCAGAATCACCTGTGGAACTTATTAATATTATAGTTGTCATGGTCCTATCATCAATCTGTTGAGTCAAAATAAGAAGTGACATCTAAAATTGAAATATGACCAATTATAGTTAAAATCATGTTTTCTTTCAAGGGGTTATTTATCTTTCATAATTAAGGAAATTGAAATACTGATCATTAAATTGTCATGTTTTCTTCTATGCTTTAAGGCTAAGGCTTCTCTTTCCTCTATTCTACATCAATAGATTACAGTTACTATGACATCATCCATATCTCAGAGTACATCAAAGAATACAAGATTCACTTTAAGACAGAAAATACTTTAATAAGGGAAGCATGTAACAAGTATAAAATATCATTGACAAAATTACTAAGAACTCCTCTAGGAATTTTATTCTACTTAAATCTTCTAGAAGTCTCAAAAAGAAATCCTCAAACTTAAGACTAATATTCAGGAAACAAACAAACAAACAAAAACGACAGAACCCTGGTTGGCTGAGGACACCTGGGAGGAGAGCAAGACCTGAAAGCAAAGATCACATGGCATATGAAGATATGGTTTTCAGAGCTTATAAAGACTGCTTCCTGCTATAAAGTTCACAGAGTCTGATTGAGTGTTGATGTTTTTTATTTACATAGGTGGCATGAAACCAAGAAGAATAAAGAATTAGGTTTATTTTCTGCTCTTATATAGTTCCAAATACCAGTCATTATGGGTGATTGTGCATACATCTGGTGTGGGAAGTCCTTCTGTACATGTGTTGCTTTTATTAGTTAATGAATAAAGATGCTTTTTTGGCCTGTGATAGGGAAGAATAAAGCTATGATCAAAGTACATTGTATGAAAAAAATAAGTAAAAATAATTATGAAAGATAGGCTTTCAGCTGCTTTTGCATTAAGTTGTATTTTAGGTTATTGACTAAAATTGCAGAGAAATCACTGGACAAGTTTAGATTTATTTAACAGTTGCCCACTTGTGGTCTTTGGAACTTGAGATTGACCCAAACCTTGAACACTGATGCCCATCTCCATCACTGCCATAACAAGCTACTTTATGTCCAGTTGGATTATCTGATGTGGGATTTCCCTCTGTATGCTGTGGTTACTATTAATGAATAAAGAAACTGCTTTGGGCCTATAGCAGAGCTATAGGGGAACAAATCTAGGCTGGGAAAACTAAATGCAATGCTGGGAGAAAGAGGGCAGAGTCAAAGAGATGCCATGTAGCCCTGCCAGAGACAGATACCTGAACTTTACCAGTAAAGTTTACCAGATACCAGTAAGCCACAGTCACGTGGAAATACACAGATTAATAGAAAAGGATTAAATTAATATGTAAGAGTAAGCCAATAAAAAGCTAGAGCTAATGGGTCAAGCAGTGATTTAATTAATACAGTTTCTGTGTGATTATTTTGGGGATAGTGGCCTCCTCACTAAAATTAGCAAGTCAAATGTTACAGCCATTATGAATAATGCCCTGAGTTCTTGCTGGCCAGTTAAAATGAGAGTATTTGATGCTCAATGATGGCCCACTCACATATATTGAGAACAGGAGAAAATGGTATACTTGGAGGTAATGTTATTAGGAGCTTATCAAAGGATAAAAACCCCAACAAGCAGAGACAGTAGCTAAAAAAATAAATAAACCCAAGCTAAGGAGCTACAGATTTGGGTATGTGCAACACAGTGGGAACAGAGATCTCTCTGATCTCTTATTAGTTACTGGAAGATAGCTGCTCCCAAGGGAACTCAGCTGCCATGAGTCATCTCCCCAGGAATCTTAGCTAACAGGAAAGATTAGCTAAGATTACATGGAAGGAACTGGAAGATGACACGTGGTAACAACAGTGGCAGGCTATCACCTATGCTTTTAGGTCCCATTAATCTTTTAATATTTTCCCCAAATCATTGACTCTGTTCTCATTTGCCACCATACCTCATCTCCTATCTTCCGTTAAAAGGGAATAAAGGCTAAAGCTCACTGGATTTATAGATAATCGCTTTTCTTTCATGCAGCATCTCTACACATGTAATCTGACTGTAAATCTTTCTTCTGCTGATTTCATACATCCAGTTATCAAAATATCACAGGGTTGAAGGAGGGTTTTTCATCCATACATAGTCAAGGTCAGGGATGAGGCCTTTGGGTATGAACATCAAATTGATTAAATCGCTTTTGCCAAGATTAATTTTTCAAATGTCAATGATCCTTTCTCTAGAAAAGCTATGAAGTTGATAAGGCTCGTGGTAAGGCCACAGTGTTCATAGCTGGGTGTGGCCCTTTCCATTTTTGTCCCTGTTTTGTGAGGGTAGTGACAGTCAGATTCATGAAGCTGATTGGCCATGACTCCATGAGAATCAACAAATTTCAGGTTAAGTGATATATTGTCTCAAAAAATAAGATGGAGAGGAATCAAGGAAGACACATGACAATTGGCCTCTGGATCCCACCTGCAAAGGAACCTATATTCACATGAGTATATGGCAAAATGAACATGTATATACACCATACACACAGACATAAAAAAGAAACAGAAAATAAGCATGATTAAATATGCTTTCATCTACTGTTGCAATATTAGCCCTCCTGAAAATCCTATAGCGGTGGCAAGAACTGCAATAGCGTGTGTATATACTTCATATTTCAGTGAAGGAGATTGAACACAATTCTTCCCTAAGGATTGCAGCGGCACATTAGGTACAGAAATATACCACCTGAGATTTCAATTGTTTTCTCTGGAGTATGGTGATGTAGAACCAAAATGGGTGTCCTGGCAGCTTATTCACCACTGACTGACTTTGTCCAGAAACCTGTCAAAACATTTCCTTGGTGTTCTTGCTGTGTTTGATATTCAGATAGCAATGACATGAAAACAGTCAGTTTCTTATTAAAGTTCCAACACTTCTTACCCAGTCCAACAGTATGATTAGCTTTCTAAGAATTTCATATATTTTCAGGGGCTCATATTAATAACATATTCATACAAATCTGACTCAAAGAAGATTTAGTAATTATTTGCCAGTGCTTCTCATATAACAACATATCAAAACCAACTATTAATATCTGTGTTTTATAAAGAGGTATGTATCTATGAAAATTTCCATGATTAGACCTAGAAATATCAATTCATTGAAGATAACAGAAAAGACTTTGCCTGTGTGGTGACAATTACCCAGAATCCCACACCTGGGGGGTGGAGGCAGGTAACAAATGCCTAATATCCCAGCCCTTGGGAGGTGGGAGCAGGAAGACCATTGATTTTGAAGCCAGCCTGAATTATACAGTAAGACTCTGAAAAAAAAAATAAGACTTAATTTCAGAAAGTTGATCAGATTCCAAAGTTTTAAATATCTGATTGAAATGAGATCATATGCCTTATTTGTCATAGGTGAAATCTTAGATCTTCATGTAACCAGAGAACTATATCAGGAACCTGCTGTTTCAGGTTGACCTTTTTGAAGTTACTCTCCCCTCCCGTTGTCCAGCATTTGAAGTTCTAAAACAAAACAAAACAAAACAAACAAACAAAAACAACAAAAAACAATACCTAAATGATTAGGATGCTAACTGCTAACTACTCTGTCCCCATATTTTTAGATCCTAGAACATCTGTTGATCTTCACATTAAACTGCAAGTTCTAAGAAAGTACTTATCTCGAAGAAAGGAACTTGTCTAAAAAATTATAGGGTATGGCCTTATGTGGCCAAGGTTTATGATGAAGTTCCGCTTCAAGAGAAAAAGTCAAATGCTGGCTTAGCCTACAGCCCCCATGCTCCCTCTCAGCCAGACCCCTTTTCTGACTCATAAAAAGTTCTACTGTATGTTGATTTCCTCAAGAAGGCCTTATGGGGGTAAGGATGGGGCATGTAATTCTTCCATTTTCTCTAAGTTCTCGACCCTGAGTAAACCTTTTAATATCATTGGCTACCAAGTGGTGAGTAGTCTGCTAACAAAGGTGAAAACAGAAAGTTCCAAAGTTTCCACTCAGTCCTAAGACCCTAAAGACCCAGTGCAGGGAACCATCTTGGTGGCACACAGATTTTGGTTCCTAGGGCAGACACCTTTATAAACTGTGAAGAAAAAGCAAGGAATTCTCATTAATACCAGATCAACACTAAAAATATTGTGGTTTTAATGGAAGAGGCTAAATTCTAGTTTTGCAGCAGTGCAGTTCTGATATGAATACTCAACTTTTAGAAAACCACACATAAATATTTCATATTTAATCTTTAACCAGTCTGACCAGACATAAGGCTCCCTTTAAAAGATTCTTCTTGTAGAAGTTTAAATCAATTTCCTTATCTCTCTTGTGATATGTGTTAATCTTTGCTTCATATTTAATCAGAATAAATAACCATGTAACTTCACTACAAAAACATCTTTACAATTTCCCTTGGAAATTTATCTTCCATAATTTGTAACTTCACTTACTATGAATAGGTCTTGCATATGGAGTTGTTACTATTTTACTTCAAGTTTTAATTAATACATATTAATTAGAGTTTCCACTCTGAGAAGCCTGATTTCTACCAAAAGCTCAGGAGATAAGCAATGCTGAGCTGTCTGCCAGGAACTATGATCTCATGAATATACATTTCATAATTTCTGGAAGCATATGCTCGCTTGGAGTACAGGTTTTGTGTGTGTGTGTATGTGTTTACTAACAGACTAAATTTTATTTAGCTTCTCCACACCATATTAAAAAGAAATGTCAATGCCAGGGTACATGTACTATAAACTTCTGTTCAGTGATAGTGCCTCAGCAATATAATTTACAGATTGTTCAGAACATCCATGACAATATACTACTTTGTGGAACATAATTTTCAAGATCTCAAAACACTGAAAAAGATTTTTAAAAATTATGATGCATCCATGAACAAACTTTTATGCCATTGACATTCATACAATTTGCTCATTCATAACAATTATTCTTGAACTAACCCACCCTAAAACATGCCATCTTCATACTGATGAAGGCATCTGAAAAAGATGTACAATGCAGAGCTCAGCTTTCAGAATTCTTTTCCATCTGTATAAGCCTAGAGCCAACAGAAAGAAATCAACATTAATGTTTCTTTCAGGAGTTAATCTGGAGTCACTGCACCCAGAGAAAACTGCTCAGAGATCATCATGTGTTTCTGTAAAGGCCTATTTACCTTTCTAACAAATGCTTCACATTGAAGTAGCTCTTCTTAAACCCCTGGCTTTTTCTCTTTTTCATCATTTTAGCAGGTAGTGAAGAGCCGTATCCTATTTTGTATCGATCTAATTATTGACTGCATTTTTTCACTAAAGTGTTCCTTGTAATCTCAGTTTTTGTTTTTAACTTTTCAGTAGGTTCATATACAGTTTTTAAAAAGTAGTTTCAGATCTTCTGGTGTTCCAGAACTAGTTGGGCTGTGTTCTGTCCACCTGACTCAATACAACTTTTGCACAAGAGCTCATTTTAATCCCACTAAGGTCAGTTGATTTATTATAATTTCAACAACCACTGATTATTTTATCCTAAGCCAATATTTTCATAATTAAAGTGGGGTGGAGAAGACATAGCAGAAAATGTACACACAAAGGGCACACCACTCTGATATCAGGACAATGTAATATATTACAAATGTGTAAGAAAGAAATCCTAGTTGAGAGAATTGCCAGAGCCGAGGCTTATTGACTGACTTTGTCTTTGCCTTCTCCACTATACATATTTCTAGTGACTTAGGTTTGAGGGCATGGACACAGTCTTGAATGGAAATATCCTTTATATGTGTAAATTCATTTTACAAAAAAGTGGACAGCTTCTAGTCTTCAACTTATTTTTTTAAGTAGATTGTTGAGTACTGAGTGGAATCTGCTAATGAAAGAGTAGGAAGAGCCTTTCTAGATGGTAATTCTTTTTTTTTTCTCAACCATTTTGTGCTTAAGATTTTGACCATGGTACAAAGGTAGCTAAAGTAACAGATCTCATTGATAAAAGGACCTCAACTCAATAAATACCTGCTTCTTCATAATCAAGGTAAAAGAATAAGCAAAATTTATCAGTTCATTTTAGACTGAGGAGGACTAGAAAAATACAGTCTGATTTGTCAGTAAACATAAAACAGTTTCTCTTAACAATTAGTTGCTAAAGTTTTTGGATTTTTAGAAACTTATGCAAGTCTTTTAAAATACACCATCATATATGAGGCATTTATGATAACTCTCTTCTCCACAAGCATGTGTATGTGTGTGCATGATGTATCTAAACACAAGCACATATGCACATGTGCCCACACATGTGTACACATACACACGCAGACACGTAAACATATGGACACACACATACACATTCAAAGTCACATTTCCTACCAAAGTGTCTACAGATGAGCAATTTTATTGAGGTTAGTTATTGTGTACTGTCATCAATGTTCCTCTCAGGCTGTTTTTGCTAATGTTCAACCATTTCTGTAGAAATTCATAGTTTCTTAAAAGAAAAATTCCTTTGCTTCCTGTAATCTTGCCTACTTACTATCTGGACAAAATACAGACCTTGTTCCCAAAGGATGAGCCAAATATTTTCAGCCAATTATGAGTGATCAGGATCATAGATGGAGACTCAGTTTGTCCCAAAGTGGTTGCAAAAACTTTTATAGCCACACTACAAAAGAGTCATAAATCAATGAATTTACATATTTCACTGATAAGAATAGGAAATAGATTATGCCAAAAGTTAGAAATTCACTTATATATGTTTTATATATAATATTTTTAGTTCTGGGACTAGTGGCAGATAGTCTTTCAAGCTAATATATTATAAAAATTTCCCCTGAAAGAAAGAAGGATGCTAGGCCTCATGTAAGTGGATGATAATTGTGTATTATGAGAAGCAAAAATATAGCCCAATGTTGCCTTGATTGGCAATTTGCAGCATTACAACTGTCTACAATTACAAAGTTCTAATTATTTATCAATTCAAAGAAACTAACTCACATGTGGAAAACAGGAAAACCAAAATCAGTCCAGATACCCATGACCTGTAATTGGGTCCAATCTAATTAATTAATGGCTTAGATACAAATTGAAGCCTATAGAAAAAAATTGAAGAGATCACAAATCCTAAGGGGAATTTGACTTAAGCAGAGATCTCACCTTATTTTATTGAGAGACTGTAGGCACAGTCGGCTAGGCAGGGTACTTCAGATTGCCAATTGGTGTTCCTGGGGTTTAGTTGCTTTCTGTCTTAGATCCCATGCCTAATGCCAAACTGTTAAACATATTAGACAATAATGTTCGTGTATGGAAGCCTAGTGACTCACATGAATCTAGAGAGCCCTGCTCATACTCTGGTAATTATGGCTTCAGTGACGCAAGTTTTTTATAGGAAGAACTTGACTTCCCATAATTTGGGATTTTGTTCATTTGAACATAGCTTTATTATGTGGCCACCTATGACTGGCAGAAACTAACTACCCTGGTTGATTGTAATTTATTTGTCTGTGACAAATACAATTCTCTGGGTTAGAGCTTCAGTTAATCTGCAAGACAAGCTAGACATCTGTTAGAAAGGATTCTAACACAGAAGCATTCATACGCCAAACTTAGTTAAATATAGAAGCCATTATTGACCTTGCCAAGCTCTTATTTTGTGGACATGAGTGAATTGAAAGATAAGGGCTATAGTGTAATAGAACCTCTGGTTGCTGGGCTGGCATGTACAACTTCCATCATAACATTAGGGACAATGTTTCAAATAACATTTGTAATTTCAGCAACTCAAAATTGAGCTCTATCCAATGTTTCCCCTCTGTAATTTGTTCGTTGCTAGCTTGAAATCATGCTTGGACAAAGAAAACCTTACGTCTTCTGTCAGAGGAAGCTACAAGCTGATTCCTTCAATGAAATGAAGATGGCACAGGTATTGTGAGGAAGGATTGGGCTTGAAGAGTAAAGAAGCTATTTTACCAGCTGACAACATGTATGGCTATGGCTATTCAGCCTACTTAAATGATTGGCTTGTGAGCCCTGATATTTAAAAGCTATAAATATATTCAGTCAGTTCATTTAGTTAACTGAGTTTCTTTTTTTTCCCCTCTCTCTATGAATTTGCCTAAGACAGTACATAAGAAATATAAAGGGGCCCAAATTAAAGCATCACAGAAAGGAAACACAAAAGACTCAGAAGAGCCTTTTTTTTTTTTTTTTTTTTTTTTTTTTTGGTTTTTCGAGACAGGGTTTCTCTGTGGCTTTGGAGCCTGTCCTGGAACTAGCTCTTGTAGACCAGGCTGGTCTCGAACTCACAGAGATCCGCCTACCTCTGCCTCCCAAGTGCTGGGATTAAAGGCGTGCGCCACCACCGCCCGGCAGAAGAGCCCGTTTTTAAAACAGAACAGTGCTAAGCATGCAGTTCAACGGTAGACACTTACCCAGCATAGAAGAGGCCTGAGATCCACCCACCACCTGCAGTAAATAAATAATCAAAATAAAAAATAAAAATCACAGGGACAAGTGTGAATGTGTATTTACCTGAGAAGAAAATATCAAATCAGACTTGCAAGCCAACAGACACCGGACTCGAGGAATTTTCTATTTTCTATTCTTGATCCTGTGTGTAACCTTATTAGGACTATACACATCATCAGTGCTGAGTGGATGCCTCCCTGGGACTCATGGAAAGGCTACTTCGGAGTCCTCAGGAGCTTTCCTGAAAGCTAGCGATGATGATGAACAGAGAGCTCCCATCTGCCTCTTTAAATGACTGTAGTCACATGGTCCAGAAACCATGTGTGATTTGGTATTTGATTGCAGCAAATGAACATTACATTTCTAAAGCATTCTGATCTTTATACCTAGTATATTCAGGTTACCTCTGTAGGGGGAGAGAGAGAGACAGAGATGAGAGAGTGAGGAGGGGAAGAAAAAGGGGGGGGGGATGGAAAGAGAGAGAGAGAGCCTTAGTGCACAAATGTGTCTTTTCCAGATTGTCAGCTTTTATAAGAGGATGTCAGCCAGAGCTTACCTTAGCTTGCGATGAAGAGATAAGGCTGCACACTCAACTGCTCTCAGGCACTTGTCAGAGAGTATGTGGCTTTAAACTCACTGCCCTTGACACTTATCCAAAACTTGGCTGGTGGACAGTGTTTATTGCTCACTCTGGAGAACATTTGCTCAAACCGTTTCTTTGGAAACAAGTGTCGTTTTGGTACTATTAACAGTTCCCATACACGATGATAATCATTGATTTGATTGAATCTGGTGTTATTATCTTTTTATGAATTTGGGGTCATTCACATTAGTAAATCACTGACTGTTCAGGCTCAGTTCTTTCAAATGGGGAGGCTTCTCTAAATATATGTGTTTTTATTACCCCGAGAGTATGGGCATAGTCCCCACAACTTAAGGACTACTGCTTTCTCATGGAAACAGATTAACCTTCAAAGTGTGTAAAACAAATTGAACTCCCATTTTCAGAAAGCTTCAATATCTCCTTTATTTTGAACCAAACCAAACCCAGGTTTTCTAGTTCCACTTCGACTCACAAGTGCTCTTAATCTCGCTCAGTCCTAAAACTGCAGGATTCTGGCACAAGGATTTGGTTCAGACCTAAGGGCATCCTTCTATCTTAGCAGGCTTGGTGCCATTTTCCATACCTCTATAGTTATTACTCAAGGCATAACAAAATCTTTGTGTTTTCTTGAGCACCCTATCAGTTAGTTTCTTTCTGAACCTTCCCATATAAGATCATTTGTGTGTGTGTATGTGTGTGTGTGTGTGTGCACACTGATTATGAGTTTGTTTATTGTTTTCTTTGTTTCTGTTCCTCTTGCTTCTTTAGCAGAATGCTGGCCTATGTGGCTCCGTACAAATCATAATTCTCATCCGATATTCTAAAACTGAATAAGTGTACCAGTATTAGCCAAATGATATAGAATAAAATAGTTATTCTCCATCAAAATGGATACTTGAGAGGCCTTGGGAAGTTATTCAAAAGTAGGCCATCAGTAAGTCAGTTACCAAATACCAATTTTTCCATTAAACGAGTGAGGTAACCTTTAAAAAATAACCTTGAGACCTCAGTTTGGTAATCCGACAAATGAGTGGCACACTGACCTCTTGAGAATATTCTAAGAACGGAAGACAGTGTGGGTGAAGAGAGAATTATGTGCTGACTCTGTGCAGCCGCATCCTTCCTCTTTCTCCCTGCTGCTAAGACTGTGAGATTCTCTAGCACTGAGTATCACCTCCCATCTGCTTGAGGCCCATCCTGGAGAGGTGTACAATTTACATACCCTTCTTCTTCACATCTGAAGCAGGATTTTGTGACTCTGCCTTCTGGTGTGGGACAATGGTCTGTATTCTGTTAATTATATTCTAAATAAATGCTGTTTGGCCAGTAGCCAGGCAGGAAGTGTAGGCAGAACAATCAGACAGGAAGTAGAGGCGAATCAATGAGAACAGGAGAATTCTGCGAAGAAGGAAGTCCACTCCTCCGCAGTTGTTACCCTGCCACAGAAGAAGCAAGATGTGAGTGCCTTGCTGAATAAGGTACTGAGCCACATGACTAGTATAGATAAGAATAATGAAATAATATAAGTTATAAGAGTTAATAAGAAGCCTGAGCTAATAGGCCAATCAGTTTATAACTAATGTAGACCTCTGTGTGATTTCTTTGAGTCTTAATGGTTGCAGGAACTGAGCAGGACAGAAACCTCAGTCAACAGCCTTCTTCCTCCCTGTGTTCAGTTTAGCCTACCTGCCTAGTTATATTCTGCCCGGCCATAGGCCAAAGCAGATTCTTTATTAACCGGTGGTAATAAAACATATTCACAAGATGCAGGGGTATCCCACATCAGAATTTTCTTTTTAAATACTCACTCAGCCCCTCAAGGGAGCATATGCATTTCTCAATATAACAGAAGTACAATAATATGCTGGCAGGTTATGAATGGAACTCCAGCATACAAAAAGTAGGACATTGAGCAAAGACAGGGATTTAAAGGTCAGAGAGTTCCAGCCCTCATGAGAGACTCAGCCCACCATGAGAAATTCCTCAGCTTCATCTATAGGCATTTCCTTCCCAGGTTCTTAAATACCCCATGCTCTTGCATCTGCTGCTTCCAGGTGCCTTGCTGGTCAAAGATTTGTATGGAATGGTTAGGAAGGGAGAATCTGGAAGTTGTTCCTCATTCATTAAAGTTCAGTGATTAGGATTTCTTCTACCTAGATCAATTCAGGTCACCTACAGAGAAATCAATAGAGAACCAACTCATTGGGGCCAACTTTGCCTTCTAAAATTAATATTATCAAACACTGATGTTATGCATATATACATATAAAGAGTTTATATGTATGTATGAGTAAATATATTTATTTATTTATTTATTTTTGGTTTTTCGAGACAGGGTTTCTCTGTGGTTTTGGAGCCTGTCCTGGAACTAGCTCTTGTAGACCAGGCTGGTCTCGAACTCACAGAGATCCGCCTGTCTCTGCCTCCCAAGTGCTGGGATTAAAGGCGTGCGCCACTACCGCCCGGCGAGTAAATATATTTATAACTATCCATCTATCTATCGTCTATCAAGCTAGATTAAAGATATCTCAATGTGTCTCTTAGTAATGAATTTATTCTTACTAGCCCAGAGTATGGGCATGTAAATATAGAAAAATATTTAAGGTTTACATATATTGTGCCAGTTAGAGAAAGGAAATGTTATTTTTAAATCTCTCTGAGGTTTAGGTACTCTTTAAGAGACACAAGAACATAATAGTACAATTGCTTCATGGTCCTTTACTTTTCTAACCTAGTAATTGTCCCTTCTAAGTCCATCTGTTAAACAGACTTCTGCAGAAGATGAGCAAGAATCACCTGGTGCCCCAGGTAAAACCCTGAGCAGTGCTTCTTTCATCAACTTTAAATAGCCCAAGGTGGAGGAATCTGATTGTTTTATCCCTCTTATCTGCCTGTGACCTGACTCTGTCCTAATTCCCTCCTGCCACAATGTGCAGACACGCTTGTGCGTGAGCATCCACACGTACAAACATTTTTCCTTCCCTGAGCTTTGGGTCCTCACATTTCTAAATTTTCATGAATTATAAATGTAATGCAATATCTGGGCCTTGGTGATGCACCTTTAATCCCAGCACTAAGGAGACAGAGGCGGGTAGATCTTAGTGAGTTCGAGGTCAGCCTGGTTTACAGAACTAGTTCCAGGATTGTTAAACAGAGAAACTCTGTCTCGAAACAAATAAACAAAAAATCCCAAATTAAAACAAAACAAAAGTTATATGAGAACATAAGGGGAAACCTCAACGTGTTGTTATATCTCCAGACTGTTCCTTATACTTAACTAGTTGCCTCATACTGAGGATAAAATAGTCAGCCTGTGGTGTGCTTTGGCCTAAAATACTTTGTTGGTTTCTACTAAAAAGGCTGATGCTTAACATTTCTATTTATTTGAGCACTTAGATGTTTGAGATACATCATTCATTATATTAATACTTAACTGTGCTCCCCCAAATACACGAGAGATGCCCTTGTAAAGTTTTGATGATCTAATTCTTTTATTCCCTCTCATTTTAAGCCTGACTATCAAAAATTCACACCTTTCCCCACACAAATGCAAGGACCTTCCTGATGTAGAACCCCCTCAGGTCCTGACAGAGTCAGCACATGCGTGCAAGGCTTGTGTAAATGACTAAGGAGACCCCAAGAACAAGCAAACGCTTTTCTTTATTTCTAACCCTAGGTATAAAATACCTCCTCTATGGAGCTTCACTGATCAGAAAATGTCCCAACAAAAAGACCTGTTCTTTGTCACTTTCACACTTAGATAAGACTGGTATCAAGGTTTCTGGAAAAGGCAAGGCAGTTTTTCAATTTAAACAACTGCTCCTATCAGTAAAGTCTCAGTTAAACAAATTTCCAGCAGAGCACAAGATAAGGCCAATCTACTAGTATATTAAATAGAAAATTTGTTGCAGTATTATGTGTACCATTGGGGAAGAAAGAGAAAGGTGAAAATATCTGGGTGTGATCTGATAATTAGCCATTAGCCAGTGCAATTAATGAATTCTCCAGGCAATTACCTTGATGCAAATAATTGCTCTGGCTTGGAATTATTATGCCAATAGTAGATGACAAAAGATCTCAGATATAATCTTTTCCTGCGTTACTATGTCTGTCTGTGCAGAGCAGTGACTTAGGGGGCTTGCTCTATAACCTGGGTGTGTCATTCGCTGAAGGCCGGCTCTACTGATTACCCTTAGGGTGTAGAAAGAGGCAAAGCAACAAGAACAGTCTGTGGAGAATGGCATGGCTTATTCTGCTCTCCCACTGATAGTTAAAACTATGACAGTATTCCCCTTAAATAAATCCCATTATAACAGCTGAGCTTTCAGATACAGTAATTTAATACAAAATACAACTGAAATTAAATAAAAACAAAATGAGTTTACCTATCAGCCAAACTGAACTTCAGTTTTACTCTTGACCTGATTTAGTCTGCACACCAAAGTACATCGCAGAAAATAAAAGGGTTAGTTACCTCCAAAGTTGCCAATGGCTTAGAAATTGCATTTCTAAAGAACAGATCTGCTTTTGCCTTCCTCCCAAGGTAATTAAGGTGTTTCATTAATAAAGTATGGAACATACCTCCTTATGAGGCCATTTCACTCATGACAGCAAGCCAAAGAACAGTATTAGCCAACAAAACTATTGAGGAGAGTCTTGGTCCTTGACCTCAATGCCCTTGACCCTTATCGAGAACTTTGCTGATTGACACTGTGTTTGTTGCTCAGTCTGCGGAGAACAGAAAAACCAGTCATTGTTATAGTCTTTTTTGGTACAGTGAAGGCATACACTTTTAACACTTAGGTAAATGCTAAAGTAAACTCACTGATTTCCAAATGAGGTCTCAGATGTCCATCTCAGGAAATCCAATCAGAAGAACCTGAGTCTTACTGCTGGACAGAAAGAGAAGAGAAAAGTATGTTGGAATCATGAGGCGCATGCAACTGGGACCCTGTGTCCTCACACGTCTCTTCCCAGAATTCAAGGTGACTTCAGGACAGGCTGTGAGCTCTGTGCTGTCTCTCCCATTTATTTTCTCTTTCTTGGCATGAATTCACTAGAATCCCACACAGTGGCATTGGGTTAACAAACTAGTACTTTATATAAATATTTTATTCTTGATTTATTACCGCAAGCCACAACATTATACAGTAATTGCTCAGCCATCTTTTCACTAGTGACTTATCAAAACCAAGAGATTTGGTAAAGGCTAAACCAAAAGGCAAGGCTTCTTGGCATTATTGCTTTATGAATAAAGAGTCTGGCCTTTGCTGTAGATTTTTCACTGTACTAAAGTTACAAATTTGGGAATTAATTCCCTAGTTCAGAACTGTTTCCTATGCCTTTGGCCTATGTGTGGAAACAGTTTTTCATTGCTAGGCCTTACACCTCTCTCCTAGTTAAGCACATGCCTTCCTGCAATTATCGTTATCAGCAGGCATTTGGTCAGAGTTTAGGGTCCAGACAAAGAGCATAGCACCTAAGATATTCACAGATCTCCAAGGACATAGAATTATTACCTGCCCAAGCAGGTGCTCTAGTTTTACCCCACGGCCAAAAAGGCTGAAAACAGGAATAGCTGGAACTAACAATTTAGAGACCTGGGTCACTTCTTGGTTTCTAAAGCCTAGAGCAATAAGCCTAACTCCAGACCTAGGCCTGTAGAAACTGCAGAATCCAGTGTATGTGCTATCTGATCAAAAGCCATCAGCTTACCCTAGGCTGCCCAGTTAACTTGCAGTCTCTATGCATACTGGGATAAAAGAAATGGCACACTGATTTAAAATACAATCTGTGACCTATTTATAATTTTACTGAAAATAAACCCCTTAGCTCTTTACTACCACCTAAAAATGTAGCATAGCACACTAACCTTCCCCTTTAGAAGTTTCTAATTATTTAATTCTCTTTCTCAACTTACTTTCTACTTTAAGGAGAACACCGGATGTGTAGTACTAGTCACTCCCACAGATCTCTCTCTCTCTCTCTCTCTCTCTCTCTCTCTCTCTCTCTCTCTGTGTGTGTGTGTGTGTGTGTGTTTGCATGTGTGAAAAACTTTATCTGATTTTCTATGGGGTGAAATAATTCTGGTCCTGGAACCTGCTAGAACTGGAGAATTACTGGTTTTAAGAGTATATATGACTGAGAATGAAGAACAGTGTAGAACGGTGTAGAAGAAAGAGCAAGGGAGAATAGATAGAAATGAGAAAGAAGAGAAGGAAGAAGAATAAAAAAAATGTGGACAGACAGTTTTTGTTGTGAGTAGATTTCTTACCCCTCAGATCTTTACCCTCAGATTTCTAACCTCCCCTTTAGCTATCCGTGGCATCTTTAACTGAACCCTGAGAGGACCTGATTAACAACTCCCCAAATCATCAAGAAGCAGTATGGACAAAACTATGTCCATATTCCCAAATATTGTTTATAAATGTTTGTTTACATTTAAAGGGGGATATGCTATAAAGATTTGCATTGGTATGTATCTTGGTTTATTGATACAACTTTAAGGTCAATTTTGTTATATGTATTTCTGCTCTTTATTAAGGTATTGTGATTGTGCAGTTCCTTTAAAAATGTAATGTATAATTAAGAAATCAAGGTAAATAGATAATCATCTATAATAGTCAAGCTTGTACTTATGTTAGTTAGATTTTCTAGATATATAGAGATATATTTCAGTTAGATAGGTTTTCTTCAAATCTTTCAGAGACTTTCAAAATATGGCATTTAAAATGTTTAAGAACATATGATTTTTCATGAAAGTGAGACACATCTGCTCCTGGCAGCACCAGCTACTTCAAGAGGATGATAGGCACCGAAGAGGCTCCTTATGGAGTTTGCTTGACATTTGGGCAAGAAACTGCTTCTTCCAGGACTGCTGAACTAGACATGCAGGAATCACAGAGAAATGACTGCTGAACTTGCCTAAAGGTAAGATAGTCCTTCGGGGTTCCTGCTACATGAGAGAGTCTGCTAGACAGTCTGCAGGACACAGAAGAAAATGACTGCCAATATAGATGGAACTGTCTTTGAAATTTCCTGCTTCGTGGAAAAATCTGCTGAATACTATGTGCCTATAGGCTGAAGATGGATGCCCTTATGGTACAGAAGAACTTTGGGTAACTGCCCAGATAGCGAGATGTCTCTGTCAATTCTAGAATTTTGGAAGTTGCTTACAATGCACTTCCTGTTAACTTAGGTCATAATTATATCTTTCTGGAGTCTGTGAGGAGTTGAAAAGCAGATAGAAATTAGATATAAATATTATAACTGTAATTCTTGCTTGATACCTGTTTTATTATATACACTTTTACTATGTTAAAGTAAAATTTTATTTTTTATTTAAACAGAAAAGGGGAGGTAATGTGGGAGTCTCCTCTGTGTGTTGTGATTTCCATTAATGAATAAAGAAACTGCCTTGGCCTGTTGATAGGGCAGAACTTGGGTAGGTGGGGAAAACTAAACAGAATGCTGGAAGGAAGAAGGGAGAGTCAGAAGAATGCCATGGAGCTGCTGCTGGAGATATACATACTAAAACTTTGCTGGTAGGCCACGACCTCATGGTGATATACAGATTAATAGTAATGGGTTAAATTAAGATGTAAGAGTTAGTCAATAAGAAGCTAGAGCTAATGGGATGGGCCAAGCAATACAGTTTCTGTGTGGTTATTTCAGTTCTGGGTGGCCAGGATGAACAAGCAGCTCTCTGGCATATATATATATATATATATATATATATATATATATATATATATAATATTCAGGTAATATATAACAATTATATATACAAACACAACATGCATATATTAGTTTGTATTTATAATATATATTAACAAGCTATATTGTAAACATATATGCTATATATAAGTATAACAAAAATGTACTACTTTCATGTGTGACATCCTCAAATTAAAACAATGAGAAAATAAGAAAAAACAATACTGAAACAAAAGAAAACAATCAGAAGTCAGTGAGGCACTCTCTTTAGATATGAGAAATGCACAGTAGCTCTACCCAGATTAGCTTGATGCCCTTGCTTTATCACAGGGAGAACATCTTGGAGCTGGACCACATCAGTGGTGTCTACTTTCCATCTGGCTGCACAGCCCCAGACAGTGAAGTTTGCAAGATGAATCTGATGATGGATCTTAGGAAAGAGACAAGTTAATGCATTCCATTTCACACTTGCAAAATCAAACACTGAAGTGGGCCAGCCCAGGGATGTTATCTACCATCAGAAATGACAGGATAATGCTTCCCTTGGTGTTTCTCTCCTTTTATATATTTCTCGCCTATCCTACAAAATAATTGAATTAAAAATAACACACCCAACCCTGAATGGCAGTGGTACCATGAACTGATGTATTTTTACAGCTTCTGGGAATGAGTACTATGTCAGGCACTGAGAGTTCCCTGGATATTTCCTAGGGAGCACTCAGCAGTGACAGTGGGGGAGGGTTGGTTCTATGGATGACTTTTGCTAGCTCTTTCTGTCAGTAATGATTGACAGGCTACTTCAGCTACGATGATGACAACATTTTCTTCTTGCCGTTTCTGCAATGGCAACTGAAACTTTCAGGCATTCATGCATTTTAAATTACTTATCCTAAAGGACTTTTGATTTTACTGAGCATGAGAGAAAGGAGTGGTTAGAGAAACAGGCCCTGAAAAACTGAAGGTGAACTTTTAACCCCTCCTAATTAGATAGTGAGACACTATTTGAAGCTTGCAGAGAATATCAGAGGTAGAAATTAAGATAACTATTTTTCCTTTTGCCCATATACAAACAATCTAATGACAATTAACTTTTCCTGTAATAACTATAAAACACAGACTCTAGTAAATAATCTCAGTTTAATAAACATTAATTTATATTTACTGACACAAAGAACAAAGGGTAGGCCTAAAAGGAGGCAGTGTACCAGGTATCTTTGTACAGAAATAATGACCTTTGACACAGGACATGGTAGGGGTCATTGCTATCATTGAAAAGAGTGGGATCAATGAGAAATATTGACCAGGACTGAAGACCAGGCCAACCCCAGGGCTCACCCATAGCCTTCTTTCCCTCCTAATGTTGACAGGGACCATATCTCACTGTGACTTGTACAAGACTACCCTTCTAATCTCTACAGCCACAAAACCTTGGCAGGGAATCATCAACATCTCTCATGGACTCTAGCTCCAGGCCCCAATTGTTTTTCATTTTAGTTCTTAAAGTAGACCACATATTTTGGCTCAAGAACAACCATACAAATTTTTGTTCATTAGTTAGTTGGTTTGTTTTTCTGAACTCTTGACTTGAGTGACTTCTACTCCTCCACAAGTTCTTAGTTTATGTCTTCTTTATAAGAGAGGCTATTTTTTGACCTGAGATTTAATTCAGTTTTAGGCTATGTGTTAATGAAGTATCTGTACTCCAATCTCCCCTCAGTACATTCACTGTGAAATTAATTTTGAGTTTAATGATTTCCCCTGCCACATCTTTTATGAGTTTTTATGAATTTACTACTACATTCTCTGACATCAACAAGATGCTTGAATACACACACACACACACACACACATACACACATACAACAGAGAGAGAGGGTGAGGGGGGGAGGGAGAGAGGGAAGGAGAGAGAGAGAGAGAGAGAGAGAGAGAGAGAGAGAGAGAGAGAGATCTTGAATGCCCTTAATCTTAAAATTCAAAATTTTGAGTCTGAAAATGGTCCAAAAAATCTGAAGAAGACAGGATGCCATGCAGAAAAGTTCTACTAAAAGGGACTTATCTAACACAAAAACATGAAAATGCTATGAAAAATTATCTTTAGACTACATATATATGATACACATGAATCATAAAGAATTTTGCATCTTGTCTTGAATTCCATCCTCAAGCTTTATCAGTACGTATATACAAATATTATCAAACTCCACTAATAATCACGAAGCAAAGTCTACAGTACTTCTGGTCCTAATTATGTTGGACAAATAATATTCAACCTGCATAACCACATGTACACACACACACACACACACACACACACACAGCTCTTTGCCTAAACAAACTTCAGCAGACAGAACAGAGTTGATATGGGTAATTTAGATGGAGAAGGAATATGATTAATATGTCATTCAGAAACAGGAATCTGAGCTGAAAAACATATAAAGGACACTGGGTTGTGCTACCTGAGGCCAGTCTCAGATGCATAGCTCACTAACTGTTTATCAACCTAAGTTAAACACATAGATGCAAGGAAACAGCCTCTCCACATATGACATATGCATTGCTGTTCTCTGTGCTACACCACTTTCCAATGCAGCAACCAAGGGGAGAAAGTATAAGAAATTCAGGAGGCAAAGAGATGGGTCGCCAGATCCAGCTTCCTCCCGCTAATAAAGTGGTAGTTAGTGCCTCTGGGCTCATTCCCCAATGGCATTCTGTAATCTAATCTTAGAAGGATTTCTCTGAATCACAGGGAAATCTCTGATATATGCCTGACTCCAGTATTTTGTAGATTTTATTGCTACTTAATGCTGGACAATCAAAAACCTGTTATGGTTTACCTAGTCAACCCCGGAATTTTGGAGCCATGTTCATAATTCATAATTTACATCCAGCCATATATTGGTTCAGAATGGATGTTGTAGTCAGACAAAGTTGGTGTTTTGTTCCATAAGTTTCGACAAACATAAAGTTGACAGTAGAGGATTTCTGAGACACTCCCTTCTCCAAACTTCCAATCTCATGGCTCATCACACTGAAGATATTCAAAACTCAGGAATCTATATGACATTAGCTATCTCAGATATGCTACAGATTTTATAAGTCTATATGGTGGTATACTATTTAAACATTTATAACATATATATGCATACACATATATATATTACATAACATAGAAACAACTAAACTCATATGCATGTATAAATATATGTTATATATCTATCTATATCTTAATCTATGTAGAGACAGAGAAAATGATGGGTAGAAAAGAGTTGAGATTCAATGGCGTGGTGTTATAAAACGTGCTAATAATATTAAATGACAAATTCTGGTGTCTTTGAGAGAAACAATTTACCCCTTGGGGAGAAGAAGTATTCAATCATGGAAGTTGTTCTTTCATAGTAATGAGGGAAGGTTGTTAATTTGTCTTATAATTGTTTTTAAATTTCTCTTTAGATAACACATTATTTCTTTATTGTTAGAACTCAGAAAGGGGAGCAAAGCAATCTGGTTAACCCACCTTACTTTGGTCATTAGCATAAAGTTGTTTTTGGTCATTCCATAACTAGCAATGAAATTGTTATGATTGGAACATTAAATTTCCTCTAAAAGTTTACTGACTGGGGGCATTCTTTCCAGTGTGTGAAAGGCTGTTTGGAGCTGGGGCTTTAAGGAAACCTGTATATAGCGAGGGCTCTAGCAGCATCAATGTGTTTATCTATGAACAGACTCATAAGAATGGTGGGTATGAGGTGACAGAAACCAGAGGGTGGAGCTTAGTTGGTGGAGTAGGCTACAGGGATCTAATCTGTAGTTCTCTTTGTGCTGTATAACTAGACATTCTTCTTTCTGATTCCTCTAACCTCTCTGGCTGCCACAAGGTGAAGGGCTTTCTTCAAGATACCTTCTGGCTTCGATTTTCTGCTTCCCTTCAGCTCCAGAAACCACAGAGCCAAATGATGATGGAACAGTCTACAAGCCAAAGCTAATCTCCCCTCTTTTAAGTTGGATTTTTTGGGTATTTTGTCACCAGGATAGCTCACTAGAATAGAGTCCCTGGACATGCCAGTCCCTGGGCATCTGAGTCTAATTTCTCACTCACGAATGCCTAGCCCTGCAGATTCAACAATTATCAGTTGTCAAAGCTAAGTCCACACAAATTAAACTGGAAAAATTGATGCTACCTGGATTCCATAACCAGGGATCTTTGTTCCTTATATCCCATTTTCCTTTACTTTTGAGATTTATATATGATAACTTTTAAATAATAGAAATTTCTTGAACATATCAAAGGAGAAAAAAATCTATACTGTTTTCCTTTTAATCATTTATTTATTTTTCAAGGTACCAGGCTTTTTAAAAAGATTCAGCAGGGAACTTCATTCTAATCAGCTAATTTAACTAAGCAAAATTCTTTCTTGGCTTTCAGTAAATCACAAAGCTTCCCGGAATCGCTCCACACTTAAGAGGTGAGAAATAACTTTCCAGATCAGCACTGAATGGAGTGACGTGCAGATACGTGTGTATGTAATATTTTAATAAGGGGACTGTATTCTGTTTCCCTTCATTACTGCTCCCATTCATGTTGCCCTGAATTTATAGCACAGAGTAAGTTGTTAAATTACATTTAATAATAGAGTGGGGCGTTTAATGTACATTAATTAAATATCAGCAGATGGTAAAAGGGAGTACTTGCTGAGTATGAATAAAGAGAGAGAGAGGGTTCTAACTGCCATGTAATTAAGTTGAACCTGCAGAAACAATGGAGGTACGATTACTTTTTTATTAACACATTATACTTACATGTGATGTGGAAGAATTTAATTAACCCGCAACACTGATTATGTTAATCCACGTTACACTCACATCGATTCGGTCTCTGTTCCCAGTAAACACAGTGGATCGGGTTGAGTCTCATTGCTTCTGAGCACTCTAGCTCTCGTGCTGTGTGAGTGAGAGGTGCTCCCCAAGTTTCTACATGCCTCATGTATGGTCACGTGACGGGCATGCACCTGGATTTCGTCTTACATGCTTTGGGCGAGTAACACTAAAACTTCAGAGGAGAATAGAAAAAGAGTCATGGCTCTATGTTTAGTGGAGTGATCTCCCTTGGATAAACCACAGTTGACCTTTTCCTTCTTAGAGTAAGTTAGGAAAGGAGAAAACTTAGCCTCTTCTGCCTTGAGTTTGGAGCCTTCCAATGAACACATTCTCTAGGAACACTTCCCTTTCCTAACCACTGATTTGGTTATAGATTTTTTCATAGATTTTGATTGTAGATTGAATATAGATTTGTTATTTATTGATGAAGCTGTTGCTGCTCCTGGATATTATGATATATTTTAAATGTGTTAATAATGAGAATTAGCTCTTCTTTGTTGTTCATGTTGGCCTAGCTTCACCAATATTTATATAGAACTTTCAGGGAGTTTGGGGATTTTAGCTGAATTAAAATAATAGGTCTTCACAGTAACTTCATAGTAAAAGCGGGGCTATAACTAATGCAATGTCTTGTGACTGACACCGACCTTAACTAATCTGGTTACAGAATTTGAAAACACATCCTGGTGAGAAAATGTATGCATAGCCAGCAATTAGATGGTTCTTAAGATGATGAATGCTTTTGAGGAGAATTATGAAAAAAAAGTCAGTCCTTTTCCTGAGAGAAAATTGGGAGTTATCTACCAATCTTAGTTTTCAAATTTGGAAAATGTCTTGGCAAGCTGAGAAGGAAACCATGAAGATAAGCGTTCCTGATCATCACAGAAAAGCTAATCTACCTACATCTTTCTCTTTTCTATAGCACTTGACAACAGGTTCTCTACATAGTCTCCTATTTCTCAAAGTTGTGCCCTTCCCTTTTCAGAGCATGGTCAATCTTGAACGCATCAGAGGAACATCTGATGTTCTCAAAGCCAGACATGATTCGTGGAAGGTAAAATCCCAAGATGGCTCAGATATATACTCAACTAGATTCTTTTCCATTTTTACTCAAGCTGTTACCAGACTTTATCGTGTGAATTAAAGATAAACTCCTTACTTTGTCTTCTTATTCTCATAAATTGAGGTCTGTTTTCTGGGTTCCAGAAATACTAACTTGGCCAACCGTAAATAATCTCAGAATCAGAAGAACTTCTTAACTTACTGTCCAGGATCAAATCTCAGATAATTTAATAGGCCAGCTAGATGGCTCAGAAGGTAGATGCTTACCACTAACCCTGTTGACATGACTTCAATGTTCATTACCAACATGGTGGAAGGAGAGAACCAACTCTTGCAAATTGTCCTCTAACCCACACACACGACTTTAGCCCCCTCCCCAGAGGTACACACAAAATAAATAATTACATAAAAATTGAATTAAATATTTGAAAAATGACTGATGCACTTAATGAGTATAGGTGCTGAGTGGCTTCTACTAGTTAAATTGTAAAGATAATTGAAGAGGGGACAAATTGGAACGTCTAGTAAGTGGTTAGCCTGCTAGCCCATGGGAAATCTATTTGACTTTTTGTCCTGGATTATCAGTTAAGAATCTCTACAGATCTTGAAATTTCTCATTTTTCTGTTGTGTTTTACTGGCTAAGAATTTTATCACTTTAATTTAGCTCCTCTCTGAAACTGTATTTAGAATGGCATGTCCTGGAATCAGAGCTATCAAATTTGGGGGGTAAATACAAACAATTTTTATATTCAATATTTTTTATATAGTAGAGCTGGCAGAGCTGTTGACTGTTCATGGAGCCTTATATAAGTTACTTAATGTTTATAATTAGTTTTCTCATATTAAAACCAGATTGAGCTAGATACAATGGTGTGTGCCTATAGTCCTTGATACAAAAGAACTAAATAAAACAATACCTGGAAAGTTGGGACAGAGCCCAGGCTGGGCAACATAGCAAGACCACATCTTTTAAATGTGCAGGAAATCACTTGATAAGTAAATAAGCGGGTAAGTAAGTAAATAATACCTCTTAATATCTTAGATAGTATAGGGATTAAAGAAACAAATGTCCAAGTCCTTTGCAATCTAAATGGCAAAGACCACAACTGCAAAGTCAGATGTGGCTGGAATTTCATATTGGTCCTAAATACAGTACAGTATCTTCCTGGCTTGGAGCTGAAGGAAGCAAGTAGTCATGGGTATACATAGAATCATTGCTTCATAGATGACTGCTTTTTGACATCAAAAGATCTCACTCAGCATTGCTGAGCACAATAATGTTAAAAGTCAACTTCAGATTTGCAAGTTGAGGATATTTACCTGACTGAACCTCATTAGTGTTTCTCATCAGCTCAGAATGCTGTTGTGCCTTGCCACTTCTCAGACCATTTGGCTTATTATCCCTCACCCCAGGGCCAACGCTTTTTCTATTGCATTTTCCTGAAACATTATTGGGTTCAACTGTGTCGAATTACCTAAAATCATGCCTGGAAAACTGACACTGACAAATCTCTAGTGATTCCTGCCCCAAAGCCTCATGAATGCACGCTTCCCTATAAATTTCAGTGGATAGATGGGGCCCATATACAAACAAGCACCAGCCTTGGCAATCTTTTTACAGGCTGTGTGTGTTGCCAGTGTCTGTGAGTCAATCTTGCTTTTTACTTCAAGAACCTAATGGTCTTGTTCAGATGCAAGGACCCTTCTCTGCTGAATCTATTGCCTCTTCTTTTGCTTCTGTGATAAGGTTTCCATCAAAAGGAGGCTTGGAAACAGGGAATGGAGTATCCAATGCGCCCATTATAATTATAATGAGGCTTCTCTTTCTAAAAATAAAGCATAAGAAATCAGCCCTCAACTATTAAACGTTAAGATATGATTAATAATTCATTTTTATTAATACAGATAATTCCTTCGAGTCATTTAAAATGTATATGGCAGTGAAGTAGGGGCCAAACCAACATAATTTTTTTCACCAAGTCAGTCCTAATAATTTTCTTCGAAACTGGATAATTCTAAGCAACCAAAATCCTGGGGGTGGGGGAGCATCCTGTTTCATCCATTGCATTTTGTGATTTTTCTCCAGAAATGGAATACAGCTTCTTCATTTAGAATGTGTGTTTAACTTCCTTATTGGGACTATTAACGATATTAGAAACCCAAAGCATGATTTTTATGGAAATTTCCACCCCTCCTCTTTCTGTGCACCCCATACATATTTTCCGTAGGTTCTGCATTCAAAATATCTCCAAAAAGCCCAGCTTGGGGCTTTTCTACATCTGCCCCCATGTAAGAATGCATTACCTGCTGCTTTGATGTCTCCTTGATTCCTTATAACCCATGACAGTGCTGTGGCCAACAGACCCATCTATATTATAAACCAGGCCTGACATTTATCGTCCCTAAATCACTCCTAAACACTGTAGGTAGGAAATTAACCTCTACCATCCTCTGTACCCATTCATTGGTCTCTGTTACCTCCGTTCTGTTCTTCTGAATTTTTAGCCAAAATTCCTTTTCTCCAGATTTCCATATAGTTCTTGCCCTTAATTTTTCAATTAAGTTTTAGATATCCCACTTTTTTGAAAGGACTTCTTAACCTAATCTTAATGGTATATCAAACTTCTCCATTTCTTCAATCCATTAACTTTGCTCATAACATTTACCACCACCCGAATTATTTGATTTTATTGATTAATAAATTTTGGCCTACTCTCAATGTAGGCTCACTCGAGTGAGGATGCTCACTGTCATTGTCTCCGTTTATGACACTGCTTGCTATCTTACAGTCAATCAATACACAGAGTGAAGGGGGAATGGAGAAATATGCTAATTTATTACAATGAGGTTTAAATGTATTCTGAATGTCCACAATGAATTATGAATGGTCCAGGCAGACTCTGGCTGTGTTTCAGAAGATCCAAGCCATGAAATTTTGTTTTCATACTGTGTTTCACTGACTCAAGTGATTTCTAGGCTATGACTAGACTGAAATATTCTTGCAGAAAGCCATTTCTCTTTTGGGTTTTTTTCTCCCATCATCTGTCATATGCATAACCATTTTAATAAATGTCAAAGAACTACCAAGATAAAATGTATCAAAGCAATTATGATCAGTTTGCATATGATTTACTCACTTTAAATTCATACTTAACTATTCAAACTTATTGGAAAAAAGTTCTAGAAGTGTACCTGCTGTTAGAGGAACAAACATGTTTCTCCAATAACTTTTCTGGTATAAAAGTTTTATTAACTCCCAGAGATCTAGCCTTGTACAAGCTCACTTGCCACAGCTATCAAATGAGCTGTGCAAAGAGGCTTTAGAAACCTTGTGAAGAAACTAGAAAAGTCTAAGATGAATAAAAGAATATTTGAGACTTTTCAGTTAGATGCATTTCATTGCAATCTCCGTCTGACAGAGACAGAGGCTTCCTTCCAAATTAACAGTAAGGACAGTTGCAGCTTTCATATAATTCTCTGGCCTCTCAATTTTACTATCACAATAGAAAAAATGGTAGCATCTTCACTTAGTTAACTGCAAAGTCATAGCTGTCATGCTCATACCCGCAATGTTACCATGGCTTTGGAGACTTCTTGAGACCTTATCCAAATGGTGCACACTACCTTGAGCACTTTCCAGGTAAGCTTCATTTAATCCTTGAGGAAACTTGGACACTAATATTTCTAGTTTATAGACAAGAAACCACAATTTTAGAAATGTTAGTTTCCTAAGACAGCATAGTTTCCCCTCAGCTACATCTCGATTCAGATTTGAGTCCTTCTGGTTTCCTACTCTATGCAGTGATCTCCAGTTCACTAAGCTATCATTTGTTATACGGTGTGGTGGTTTGAATGGTCCTGATAGGCTTGTCTATTTGAATACTTAGCCATCAGGGAATGGCTCTATTTGAAAGAATTAGGAGGTGTGGCCTTTTTGGAGGGAGTGCATCTCTGCAGGTGGGCTTTGAGGCTTTATAAACTCACACCAATCACAGGCTGCCCCTCTGCCTGTTGATAAGGATGCAGCTTTCAGCTACTTCTTCCACACTATGTCTGCCATGCCTTCTGTCATGGATTTAATTTCCAAAACTGTAAGAAAGGCCCCAACTGAATGCTTTTCCTTAGAAGAGTCACTGTGGTCATAGTGGGTTTTTTTTTTTTTTTTGTGTGTGTGTGTGTTTTGTTTTCTTTGATTGTTTTTTCAGCAATAGAATAGTGACTATGACATAGAGGAAGTTTGTCTTTTAATCAAAACACCTACAAGTCAACTATAAAAGGTTATCTAGTGCATGCTATTCCTTGTAGAAATAAGAAAGCATGTAAATATTTCATTTATACAAAGAAATTGTTGGAAACATGAGGCAGAAATGCGTTGGTTTCTAAACAGGAGTGGGTTGGAAAACTAGGAACATGCTGATATGGAGAAGGGGCCAGGCAAGACTGAGACCAGTTCCAATATGCTCCTTTGGCTGGCAAAGTAGTTTCAAAGTGTAGCAGTTGCCTAGAAAGGGTGAGGCATTGGCTTTGCATACTGAAACAAAAGTAAAATAAAAATAAATATCATTATCAGAAGAAAGGATATTTTGTGTCCTTTGTGCTTGGTGCTACTAAAATTTTACATGCTCAGGACTTCTTAGGGATAATACAAATAGAACCATAAGAAATAATTTTGACTCCAGGATTTACATAAGTTGAATAGATAAGGGGAGTGGAGAAAAATAATGACTTTGATATCATAACATAAGGATGACAGGAAATAGCATTAGTGTCTGGTCAGATGGCACAGTGAGTAAAGTGACACGGGAGCTTCAAGACCCGAGTTCAGATCTCTAGCGCCCGTATAAAAGTCAGTGCAGCAGCTGGCCAGCCAGTCTAGCTAATTAATAAGCTTTAGATTCAATGAGAGGCAATTGTTTCTAATGCTGTGACACAGAGCAACTAAAGGAGACATCTGAGTCCACCTCTGACATGTAATATACTCATGAACATGTGCCCAAATGCTCCTGTAAACATACAAAACATATACACCATGTATGTGCATACAGACTTGTATATTCACACCTAAACTCTTGAATAGTATACAGATACAGCATTTGATTAAAAAATGGTTTTCCCAAGGGTCTACATAGGAATTCTGAACTTAGAATTGAGAAAATAAGAATATATAGAGAAATAATGAGACCCTGGTTCTAGGTATGAATGTACCAGTCTCAATTTTCATACTGATATCTTAACTCCTGATTGATGGTTTCAAGAGGCAGGATTTCTTGGGATGTGGTTAAACCATATGTGCCAAATCTACAACAGGGATTTGTGTCCTTATGGAAGACCCCCAGAGGGCTCTCTTGCATCTGATACCATATGAGAGAGAAGATGTTCTCTGAGGTCCAGGAAATGTTTTTATCAGAAAAGAAATACTTCAGCATGATAGCATTGGTCTCCCAGTCTTTAGAGCCACAGCTCTGCTATCAACCACACAGTTCCTGGTGTGACGTGGCAAGACAGTGCAGTGGTTTCTCCTCTTCTTTTTACGCTGAGGCCATTTCAGTTTTAAGTAGCTTTTGATTTCCTTGATGGAGAATCTTATGGAAAATTACCCAGCCGTATTCTAGGAAACCGAGGTCAAGATGCTCCAGCTGACTTAGCTTCTGGTAAACTGCCTGCTTGAGCAGAACCTACTCCCGCTCACTGCTTGCCTTAGCTTCTGCTAAATGACTTGCTTCTTCGAAAGGCTCGCTGTAGCCTAGTGAAATGCCAGATGTAGTTTTTTTTTGTTTTTTTTTTTTTTTGGTTTTTTGAGACAGGGTTTCTCTGTGGCTTTGGAGCCTGTCCTGGAACTAGCTCTTGTAGATCAGGCTGGTCTCGAACTCAAAGAGATCCACCTGCCTCTGCCTCCCGAGTGCTGGGATTAAAGGCATGTGCCACCACCGCACCACCACCACTGCCAGATGTAGTTTTTGCTTTATTTCATGCTCTGGACACTTGGTCAAAATTGGATGGTGTCTTTATTGGGGTTTCTACTTCTGTGGAGAGGCAACATGACCATGACAACTATTATAAAGAAAAACATTTAAATGGGGGGGGGGGGCTTAAAGTTTCAGAGGTTTAGTCCAGTATCAGCATGGTGGGACATGGCAGCGTGCAGGCTGACATGGAGCTGGAGAAGGAGCTACATCTTTATCTTGCTGGCAACAGGAAGTGAACTTTGAAGGTGTATGTCCCTATCCTGACTCCTCTGCTTTCTCTTTTTTTTTTTTTTTTTTTTTTTTTTTTCTTTTTTGGGTTTCTGGTTTATTTCTCTAATCAGAAGTCAGATGTAAAATACACTTTTATAAAATGACAAAATACAGCTAAGGATGGCACTTGAACAGCAGCTGCTTTGGATCTTTCACAGTGAGGACTTTAAATCACTTGAAACTATGAGTCAAAATCTCTTCATTTGTTTTTCATCAGGTGTTTGGTTGCAATTATGCAAATGTAACAAACACACCAACTATATTACTTTTGTTCATATGTTAATGGGCAGCATAATTGTGCAGATTTCCTAAAGAGGAGGACCCAGGAGCATAGGCAGAACACAGGGAAGCAGAGACCACTGTGTGCCATGGAAGAAGAATGCAAGCTTTTACCCAAGGAGTCTGCCTGAATCAAACCAATCAGTTTGAATGCAATGTCAATAGTAAGAATATACAGGAGTGTGTGTGTGTGTGTGTGTGTGTGTGTGTGTGAGAGAGAGAGAGAGAGAGAGAGAGAGATGTGTGTGTATGTGTGTTGTGTACGTGTTGTGTGTCTAAGTCACAAACATACTCTCATTTCTCGCTAGACTGCCCAGATTCTCAGATTGCCTCTGGAAATATGTGTATGGAAAAATAAATAAGTGAATATATGTTTAGCAACAAAAGTAGCTGTATTAACTCATACTAGCAGAATCTGTCATATTGAACCTGACATAAAAATCCATGAAACAGACAAAAATGACATTTAAATGCATGGAACTGAAAGGCCTACCTTCCCCCTCCCCCATAAATAATAATGTGCAGCCTCATTCTCCAGCCAATTGAACTTCCTAAGTACTTTGTTTGACATTTTCCTGCAATGAATGGAACCCCTACCAGCATCATTAGCTTTGCAGGATTTCCTCCTGGGAATGGGCAAAGCAGCTGCCAGCTCCAACTCGCCTGAACATAGTGGGCAAAGTAAAGAAACAAAAGGTGAGAAAGAGAAAACCTAATCCCTGCAGCACCTTTGGGAGGTTTCCGTAGCAAAGGGTAAGGGGGAACAAACATGGCAGCTGGAGACACCCAGTGAGAGTAAACCGGACACTTGAGTACACACGGCTGTGATAAGAACCACCCAAGCCGTGGAGACCACAGTGACCCAAAAGGGGAAGAAAGAGGAAACGCTGTGCCAGCTCTTTGTGAGATACTGTCTAAAATCATGAGAAGTATGCATCCACATGAGTGGACTGATATCTTTTAGACATGTAAACTTAATCAACTCTCCATTTTCCGTAGCCCTTTAAAATTAAACTTCTCATTCCAGTTTGCCACCAACCACTGGATATGACTGCTCCTACCTTCACCAGAATATAAGCAAGTGGGATGTTCACATGCACCCAGACCCTAGATTTTAAAAATGCTGTTCCTTTGTCTTGTGGGAAAAAAAGGCCCAATAGTTTCCTACATTCTGTGTTTCGACAGAGGCAAATATCTAAATCTACAAAACACACAGGGCTGCGGAGTCTTCTAAAAGGTCCCCAAACTACCGACAATTGATCTGTTGTACTCTTGCTACCAATGTAAAACAGTAGGAAAACATGAGGCATTTGCAGAAGAACTTCTTGTAGAACTTCAATATTTTACTCTATTGCCCTAATCTAAACCAAAGATATCTCTGTTCTTGGCGCGGGAGTGGATATGGAAGGAGAGCTGATCACTTAGGGGGAGAGGAATGAACACTGAGTGAAATTTGAGTGGGAAGATCCACTCTGTGACAATGCAGGACAAGATGGAATTAGGGATATTTGCCACTTAAAGTCGAGGAGAAGGTCAACTCAGGCACTGCTCTGATTTGAGATATCAGGTGAAGACAGGGAGTACAGAGGCTCAGGTTGGGAAGCTCCCAAACACTGCTATTAGCAAGGGAATTGCAATGAGTCCTTGCAGGTGTTTTTAGCTTGCTTTATGGGCTGTGGGATTCAACCCATTCAGTATGTGCATGAATTGGACTGGTTTAAGAGTCACAGGGCTAATGGTCTACAGAGAAAGAGGAAACGTGTAGTTAGTAGAGAAAACGCTCTCCAAACTGATCAAATGAGGATAGAAATTGGCGTAGAACCCTTGACACAAAGATGAAAATTTGGCCAGCGCAATCATAATTTCATACACTTTCCCATAATGCATGCAACAATGTAATAACCGCATTTCTTTGTGCAATGAACTCTTGTTAAATTGATATAGTTTTATTCAAAACAGCATGAATTTGAAGTAGCTATTTCTCCCTAGTTGACTTAAATGTCTTATTGCTCTTAAATAAAATATAAGATAATATATACTTAAAGTTATTTTTTTCATAGCTCCTTTAATATAGAATTAACAAGGTGTTCCTCAATTATTTAGGGTTTTCTAGTAAAGTGCCTATAAAGCCTCACAAAAATAATGGGAATAGGTCCATAATTCTCATCTGACAAGTAGTATACCTCTAATTCTGGAAGTTTCAGAGACTTTTTTTTTTTTTAAGGCACTGCTGTTTGTATTCTGCTCTTATCTAGTATGGAATGCAGCTGAAATTCAGAGTTGTGTGACTCATGGGTGGGCCTGGGTTCTGGTAAAAGATGGAAGGACAGCAATGCTACTGAGATGTCACTTTAGACAAAGTGACAGTCTCAGAAAGAACTGTCAGAAAATACATTGAAAAAAAAAAAAACAAGGAACTGCAGCTTCTGGAAGGAGCAAGCCTGTGGGGATGAGTTACCAGCGGTCTAGGGTCTTGTCTTTTTCACATGTTGTGATGGGTATTTCTGAATATCAATCATTTTAATGATACAGAAGAATATCAGACTAAAATTTATGACAAAGGCTCCAATGAAAAGTATCAAAAAAAATCCAAGTCCAAAGACATCTGTAAGGAACAGGAGTGTTCCATTGCTCAATTTACTCTTTCTACAATGCACACATGTGTCAAAACATCCTACTGCGTATGCCATAAAATTCAATGTAAATTTAAGAACTCTGCAAACAAAGATAATGATATTCATTCAAAGGACTATTGTAAAGATTGAGGGAAATTGTGAAAAAGTGCTTTCTAACTTGTTTATTATTCTATGGAGGCTAAACAAAAGGAGAAGAAAAACTGCATTTTTCAATCTACAAAGAATAAGTCAATTATAGGGGTGGGGAGATGGCTCAGTAAGTAAGTTCTTGCTACACAAGTGTGAAGGCTGGAATTTGGATCCTCAGCACCCATGTCCATGCCAAATGGGCTTAGTAGAGCACCTGTAATTCTAGTGCATGCAATATGGAGACAAGGATGGCCTGGGGTAAGCTAGTCGACTAGAATAGCTCAATTGGTAAATTTGGGGGTCAACTGAGTGACCCTAATTCAATAAATAGAGTGGATAGTAGTCCATGATAATTCTGCAGTCAATGTTTGCCCCCACAAATGTATGTTCTCACTTGTGCATGCACGCCTGCATGCACACACATATGCCATTTGCACGTCACATATACAGACATATGTGAAAAGGTTGATTATATATTGTCTGTGTGTGTGAGTTTCTCTATGTATATTTAAATATATGCTGATCTTGCCTGATATCTATAGAACAAACAGAAACTCATAGCTAAATGAAAGAGAAGTTTAAATTAACAGTGCATTTTGTAACCAGCAGTTGGACTTCATCCAATCAGAGGCTAGAAACTGAACAGACTATCTTCCAGTAAGGAAACTGTGGCACTGTCACCAACCAGGTCATTTCTATTCTTCATTTTCATCTTCTGTGGTCATGGCAGCCCACATCTGCAATGAAAGTGCTCAACCTCTTGAGTGTCTGAGAGCTTTCAGATTTCCTGTCTCTTTATTTAAATGGGCAGTTTTACATTTTTTTTTTCTGGTACTGTGGATGAAACTTTGACCCTTATACATTGATAGGCAAATACTCTATCACTGGGCTGAACCTTATACATATTAGGCAAATATTCCACCACAGGATTTATCCTCATACATGCTAGGTATATACCCTACTACTGGACTGACCCTTTTATATGCTAGGCAAACACCCTACCACTGGGCTGCAACTTCACTTCGAAAATTTAAATGTTTAATTTGTTGAAAAGTTTCTTTTTAATATCTGCATATTAAAAGAGAATTAAACGTTACACGTAAAGTCACTGTTCAAAATGCTTTCAAGAATGGCTTGTAAGAACTTCCCCCAGCATCCTTGTAGGTGTGACTGTATTTTAGCTATAACATGCTATCAGCAGCACAAAACTGCTTTTTATTTTTAATATAATTTTCCATATTCTGGAACATCTATATTCTAAATAAAGGAAAAAGAGGTATTGATTTACTCCCAGAATCACAGACAACTTTTATAAGAAAAATATTTTTAAAGCCATTTGCTGGCAAGTATATAGTACTAGCTGCTGGCATTTTTGTTACCTTGCCAGGGACTGAGAATAAAGTGTGGAAAAAGAGATATTCAAATAAGAAGCCAACATATTAGTTTAAAAAATGTGTAGGGAGAAACGAAACAAATCTCTTTACTACAAAGTAAAGGTTATGAAAAGTTATTGGGATTGAAAAACAGTGTCAGGAACTGAGGTCTAGAATATCTGCCTGTTAGAAAAAATTAAATGAAACATACAGTAATTCTTCTTATAAATTCAAACCTAACCCTGTAAATGTGCTGCTGGGAGACTTTCCCTAGAATGTCATAGGTTAGAGGTTCCATACACTGCATCTTCAGACTCTCAGGTGTAACTAGGTCGTGTACACCACATCTTGAAACACACATCTTGCATGAGGCTGAAAAACAAACTTAAACAAAACAAACTTGAATTTATGTGAAGTCCTTGCTCTTTATAGTGTGTTTCAAATGAAGAACCTCCTTACAGATGATCACTTGATCTAAGTTGGCAGGAACTTTCATTTTAAGACCTCAATAATGTTGCCATTTTTACTTATATGGTCATCAGCATTCAAAAACATTACAAGTGCACACACATTCCTCGGTCAAGGCAGTTGATTGTTTAAATATAACTTGTGCTTCTGTCCACTGTTATATAATTATTACCTTTGAAATTTTGTGGATTAAGAGATTAGTGGGATTTATTTGCTTGTTTGTTTGCTTGTGCAAACATATTAGGCATATTGCTGGCTCCTTTCTGGAACCTCAGGGTGACTGAGTCTATGGTAAAGGCTGGAAAAGTGAAGCCTTGGTGTGGCATCGATCTGTGTCTTCAAGTAGCCACAGTCACTTTGTAGTGTTTGCTTGCATGGCAGTACAACCATAGCACTTTTGCAGAACATTTCAGAAGGTAAGAGGAAGTATTCCAGGAATCTCAGTAGAAGATGCAGGCCTCTTTAGATGAACTAGAAAGGTATTTTATTATTCTAGCAAGTTCCTAAGCAGCCCAGAAGAGTAGCAAACACACACACACACACAGACATACACTGCAAAGGTATTTTATTATTCTAGCAAGTTCCTAAGCAGCCCAGAAAAGTAGCAAACACACACACACACACACACACACACACACACACACACACACACCACGGGAACAGGAAAGCATGTGAAGCCAGCTCTGGTCAACTACAAAATCTTCCATTAAAAATGCTTCCTCTTGAAAGATCTGGATGCCTGTGAGGTTTAAGGTCAAGATCCTTTCTAATCCTTCAATGAGTTAAATACCTAGGAGATAGCAATTCCAGCCTCTGGGTGTGTCGGAGGTTTTTCTAGATTGGGCTAACTGAAAGTGAGACTTACTCTGGGGCAGGGCACCACAACGCTTTGGCTAAGAGTTCAGCTGGAATTAAATGGAAAGAAATACCCTGTAGTGTAGCTGTTGTCTCTCTACTTCCTGGCCATGGGGAGGTAGCTTCTCTGCCCTACCATACCTGTCTGATCCTGAAACTTCTCAGTCCTAGAAGCACAATAAAATACCCCTTCATTGAACTTGCTCTTGGTGTTTTTTACTACAGTGAAACTAGCACGCAAGGCAGATTTCTTCTCAGTTAAAAAAATAAGCAATGTGGTATAACTTATAAAAAGTACTATCAGAATTTGTAGATATGTTTTTCATGATCACCATCCCTATTCTAATGAGTCCTCTCTAGCAGATCATGAACAGTGTGAACAGGATGAAGCTAGGAAGATTTTGTGATTGATTGAATAGCATCAGGTAAAACATGCACCAGGAATGATGTGACATCTCTTTAAATTACCAACGAGTCTTCAGGGTGTTGCAGTGGGTGCTGAGCAAAACAAATGGAATGAAAGGATGACAGAGCTAATGAAAGGCAGCAATGGAGAAGCGAATCACTCATAGGTAATGGGGCAGGCAGTGGGAAAGGGGACCTCAGAGGAAGAAGGAATTAGTCTTGATAATAGCTCTTTGTCTTAAAGAAGCAATACTTGAAAGACAAACAGAAGTGATTCATCATTTTCGATGTTCTCCTTTCTCATCATGGAGCTACAGCTCCAAATCTGCCCATCCCCTGCATCCTGGCTTAGAAGAGCAATTATGGAGAAGGGGTCTGTTTCATCAGAGTTGAGTCTGTGTTGTTGATCAGGAAAATATGCTCGTTTTTTATGTAGCCCACCTGATGGCTGTCTACTCTTTCTGAAAGCTGCTTCCGGACTACCTTATCCCAAGGATCCAGGCTGTCCTAACCATCCCACTTACCTGTTGTACCCTATATCTGAGGGAGAGAGATTCTGTGCCCCTGTTCCTCAGAAGATAATCACACAGAACCATGTTGTGTGATTCTGTCTCCAGAGGAGATATATGTAGTCCTTGCTGTATCCCATGTATTGTTCTAGCTCTGTGCTGTAATAATTCCTGTTATCTTCATAGCAAACTGAAGATTAAATGATAATTAATTATATTCATATGAAGAGTGGGGAAATGGAGACACCTGATTAAGTTAAGTGAAAACAGAGTATTTAAATAGCAAATGGCAGAGCTCAGATACTAACCTAAGTGTTCTGAAACCTGAGTTCGAGTTCTTCCCCTAACGTTAAAAAGCTCGTTGAACACATTGATTTAATTAATGATAACTCACCCAGAAAGAAAGATGTCTCTTATTCTTGGATTTCATAATAGCAATTGCGACTTTTAGGAGTCTTTTAATATTTTAAAACATCTTCACCCATTGTTTTGGTCTTACGGGGAATGGGACAACCTGAAAAATGTGTCATATGCACAAGAGTTGGTCTCAGGCATGGTTTCAGATGGCCTCAAGGGGGCTCTAAATGGATGAGAGCACTTCTTGTTAACAGCAGGGTGAGGTTGTGTTAGTGATGAAGGGAAGGCCAAAGTGTCACACAGTTCAACTGCCAATCCATAAGGACCAGGTGAGGCAGGCATTTGTCACTGGAAAAGTCAGTGAATGGTCCAAGGCACAGTTTAGGCATGGGAAACAGCAGAGACAGAATTGGGACAGGTGTAAACCTGACTTGCTTTGTGTCTTGGAATGACAGCACTTCAGGACCATCTCTCTATGAAAGACAGAGCAGAAGAGGCCACTCCTCCAGCAGGAAAAGGTTGGGATACTAGAAAACGTTAGAAAATTCACTTGAGATGTCGCATTTGAGAGATGAAGGGAAAAGATGCAGGATTTTCACTTTTATTTGACAAGGACTTACTGTTGAAATCATGGGAAACATACAAGACAACAAACTGGAAGATAACCAGCAGCTTAAGTCTCCCTATTTGTAAATGACCAGCATTCAATATTTCTTATATTTTCTCGTAACTTTTGAGTATGTGGCCATATGCATGTTATCATACAACATTAATACTGTATATTAAAGTTGTATGATGGCATTCCACTCTGGGTGTATTTAATGAATTGTATAATATTAGTATTTTTAACTCTTAAATTAATTGGTTTGTACCTTTAGCCATGAACACTAAAATATAAATCCTGTCTATAAAACTCGAGGAACATCTGCGTATTTTTAACCACACATTTCATAGAGAAGGGAGTCGTGGAAAGAGTGCAGTTCCTTCAATGATTTTAGCAATTTTTCCAAATGGTATTCCAGAAAAAAAATACATATTTACTTTCCTAAATGTGATGGAAATTATGACCTATTGTAATTAATTCAATTTCTATAATTCATGGTTGAGAATAGAATGATACCTTCCATTAACTGCCAGTCAACAAAATAAGTAATAGATAAGTGGATAGACATCATAAACAAAGTTTCCGCATGGGCTCTGGTCTCTAGAAACGTTCAACAATATATGGCTTTATTTTATATTTTAAGAACAGTTAATTTTCACATGTGCACTAATCATTTCTGTTTTCTTTTGTGAAGTTTCTGTTTATTTTATTTGGTCATATTTTGAAATGTTTGTCTTTTTTATTAATCCCTAAAGCCAAATCAAATGCTGTTTTGGTTCAGATTCAAGTATGGGAGTTCTTTTTTTTCTCATTTTAATTCATTTTTTTGTAATTTCATTTTACATTCCACCCACAGTTCTCCTCCACTCCCACAGGCGGAGGGAATACTTTTTAATGGCTTGACAAGCTGCTGTGAGTGTTGGTCCTGATTTCTACTGGCTCAGGACCTTAACTCCTCAAAAATTTACTAGTTTCATTGTGTGGACAAATTTAAACATTCATGGATGTGCTAGAAACGTCAGTGGTGAGATGCTGCTTGTACTGTCCAGTAGATCTCAGACCAATAGCAGATCAAAAATATGAAAGAATAAATAAAAAGAAAATATAAAAAGAAAGAAAGGAAGGAAAGAAGAAAGGAAGGAAGGAAGGAAGGAAGGAAGGAAGGAAGGAAGGAAGGAAGGAAGGAAGAGAAAGAAAACAAAGCAATTATCAAAATGGCACATTTTACTTTCAAGTGTACATCATGTCCTTCCAAGTTAGTGTTAGTATGTCTCTCACCTTTCTGAGTTAATTAATTTGGTGGCAGACAGTGTTCTCACGAGTGCACAAGGAACAATGCTCTTTCTTTCTGTCTGTCATCAAACACTGGTAGTTTGACTCTTATGTGATACTCCATCTAGGACTCTGAGCCTCCAACAAGCAGGGTAAACTTTAATGGATCTGGTAGCACAGCACACTAAGGACAACAGAGGTTCTACCATGGCATTATAGAGCTCACTCCAGCGCCACCAGCATGCAGGCAGTGGGAGAGCCCTGCTAAAGATGAGTTACACTTGCAGATCTGAGTTCAGAAAGCACACTCTTTCTCTTTCTTTCCTTTTCATCCTCCTTGAACTTTCAAGCCAATAAGTAGCCTGGAGAAGTTTCTCTGAACCATTTATTATCTCTCAGAAAACTCTTTTTCTATCTCTCGCATATTTAGATTTGATTTCTACTGTAAGCACAACTAAATCAAAAAACTAAGGGCAAGAGCATAAGAAATCCAGTTAAAAAAGAACAATTAAAGTTGGCTTTATCTGTAAGTTTTATACAACACAGTTTTGATTTTTGTCATTTTGATTTTGTTCGATTGCATTGCTTGGGTCGAGAATTTTATTATAAAATAATTTCTACACTGAAAAACCCAAGTTCATCAAATCAAAGGAAATGGAGGATCTTAAGTTCATGGAGGATGCTGATCTTTGCTTTAGCATCGTGACAGCAAAACTCTTTTAATTTGTCCCTTGTGAATTCTGCCTTGACTTTAGTTATTAATATCTGTCTCATCTATTTTCCCCCTCGTTTAATCTCTGGGTGGGAAACTCTCATGGTTTTTATTTCTTTACATTGTCATTGTATTGGGAATAAAGACATCACATGAATCAATCAGCAGGAACCACATGAGAAGGAGGCAAAAACAGTGCTTACCATTTAAAGAAAAGTAGGAAACATTAATGAAACTCAGTGTTCAAAGTCAGTGATTTCCCAGCACCACCGCCTGAAAAGACTGTTTGCTAAATCCTGTACCTAGGAAATAAATAGCAGTGTCCAGAAGCTCACAGTAGCGTTGGAATATTAAGAAATAAGCATAAGTGGAACTCCTTGTCATAGAAAACCAAAATGGCCAAGCTCATTTAAAAGTCTATGTGATAGTTAACATAAGAGTAGTTTCTCATTTTGACTCGTTATTATTTTTTAATCATTAATTTGAATGAAATGTTGTGTGGGAATCTCTCTTCCCTGTCAGTCTGAAATCTGGAGAGCTCCAAAGTCTGAAACTTCTTGAGAGATAGTATTCCAGGACTTCAGCAGAGACGTGCCCACTTGACATTTAATGGGTCATGATCAAAATGAAATTGCACTGAAAGTATTGTATAAAAATGCCTTTGGGCTGTTTGACAAAGTACATATGAAATAGGTGACTCTGATGTTAAGACACTGAGCCTTTCTCAAAGGTATCTAATTACGTATGTACAAAAATTCATAGGCTGGGAAACATCTGATACTGAAACACAGTACCAAGCATTTCAGTTGAGAGGTAATTGATTTGTATCACTAAGGTAGTCATCCGTGTGCACCAAACTACAAAAAGCAATGCTAACTTTAACTTTATGTTTTACTTATGTAGGATTCTGAATGCCCTTTCCTACAGCAATCAATTTAATCACCCAAATGCAAGAGCAGAGACCATGTGCACTATAAGTACTGTGTGTGACCTTTGATTGGGTTATCACTGGGAACACCTGAGAAGAGGAGATCTCTCAGTGGTCCTTTTGATTGTAGAAGGCACGTAGTTGTTTTGGATTCATTTTAAATTTAGATTCTGGTTCCATGCTTGAATAACTGAATTACTAAACAAGTCATCAACCAATAGGCTTATGATTTGTTTAATTTTATATTACATATTAGTAACATAAATAAAAAAATTTCAAAATAACTCTTTTTTATTTGGTTTAGGTTAAGCTTTAGTAAAACTACAGAAACATGAAATTTTATTCTATTTTTTCCTTTGGTAATAAAAGGAAGTGTAAAGCAGCTTTGCTTCAGTGAGCTCTTTACATCTGGTGTGATAGCAAGCCTTGTACTGCAAACGCCAAAAGAAAGTGGTTCCAGCTATTGTTCTAAGCTGCACACAGCAATAGAAATCTGGATCACGATATAAAACACTCCTAGGGCTTGGAGCAGCTCCTTGAGCCTCTTTTCACTGTTATCATAATTCTAACTAGCAGCTTCGTCAATTTCTTTGTTTTGAACTTTATGAAATATAGACATTACATATATATAATTTTATATTTATTTGATATACATTTCATTAGGATTATTCATTATCTAGTGTCTAGTAATGCTTCATGCTCATAATTGTATCATATTCTATTGCATCAATGAGAAGCACTTTGTTAATCGGTTTCACTGTTGGCTTATATTTGGGCTGGACTGAAATGGTGCTTACTTGAAAATGCGAACAGGGGAAATACATTACCAGTTTATAATGTTCAGCCAGAAACCCCCAAGTTATTTAAGTTTAGAAATAACTGAACTGAGAACATGTTCAGGAACAGAGAGATATTATTAGATGATTACGAGATGCAAAATGATCTCCCCACAGATTTCCCTTCCTCAAACACGGAGCTTAAACCAGGTGGTAAATATCTCAGCAGCTTGTTGTAGCCTTACTTTACCTTGCAGGGATATTTACACTCCTCCATGGGCATGGCCCCCTCTATTTACACAGGCTCTGAGGAAGCTCTTGGGCTCCTGAGGCAAATTAAACATGAAATCGGGAAGAATTGAGAGACTGGCTGTTTCCTAAACTCTAAAGAGCTCTAATTATGCTGCGATGAATTTAGGTGTTCAACACAGAACAGTCTGCCAGTATTTGGAGATCAGTTGCCCTGGCTCACTTTTCCAGAAGCGCTTCTGTGCTCCCCGGAAGCTTTCTCATGACCTATTAATACCAGAGGCGATTATACAGGGGTTTGCACTACTTAATGCGTCTGTTCGCCTTTTTTTCCTCATGGTTAGCATGCAGCATTTCCACATTGATTTCAAATTATGTCTTCACATGAAGTACGGTAAACAGAGACAATGCGAGAGTCAGGTGATTCAACAGCTTGCAAAAGTGCACCTAAGTGCAGAGTGCAAGTTTTGGTCACTAATAAATTCACACTCAAAATGGAACACTTCTCCTTGTGGGCTTGTCTCCTATGTTTTACTATGAGCATCGCGTGTGACATCATTAAGAGGAAAAGAATACAAGTGATATGGTTGTAGTGGCAGTTGCCTGATGCCTTTCTTGAGGTGTCTGTGGGGAGTTGGGGTGCCACAGTTACTGCCTCATTTGCTTGGCTTTCTATAATCATTTCCATATATCTGCAATCTAGCTAAAAGGTACCAGCTAGTTTTTCCATTTCTACGTGGGGATTCATTAAGATAATATTCCTTTGCTACTCCTCACAGTGAATTATCAAAGGTTAAATTACTTTTAGACAGACCCTTCACACCACTGAACGTTCAGTCAGTATACTTGTATCTTCCCGTCTCTCCGACATTAGTTTCCAGGCTCAGCTCTTTGGCTGGCTCTCAGGTTTTCTTCTACCAGCAAGCACAACTCCTCTGGCAGCAGAGCTCTTCTCTTTAGGAAATCTTACTGTTCACATTATAGATAATAATCACAAACAGAAAAACAGAGATCTCATTTTTATTTGCAAATTAGACAGTAGTTTGTAACACTTTAACTTTGGAGACTAGCGGGGAATATTTGAAACTGTTAGGGGATAATGAACTAGGAACTACTGGAACTAATTAAAGTAAAATTAGGCATTTTATTCTTCAGTCATGCCAACTATCCAACAAATGTTCAAAGGCCACGTGAATTAGTGGCTATTTTATTGGACCAGGGTAGATACAGTTCATGTCCGCAGACAGAGTTCTGTCTTTTTGTTTCTCATAACTAAAAATGTAACTGGACGACCTGGGGTCAGTCCTCCCATGCTAGCACTGTGTATGCTGTGAGGTGCATTTGACCGAGGGCCCAGGGACCCTTGGATTTTTCTTTCTCTTTTCTTTTGGACCACTAGTTAGTGGTCCCCATCAGGAGAGACCACTCGGATCAGCCTTCACCCCCTCTGGCTTCTGAGTTGCCCATATCAGAGTCAGTCGGGCTTTAACACCCCGCCTGTAGAGAGAAGACATCCTTCTATAGGCCCCGTGTTGTTCATTAGCTGTTTTTGCAGGTTTTCACATTTTCAACTATGGTATACATCCTCAAACTATACTCCACTGGTGTCCTGCCTGCTCCTTTTTTCCCCCTCAAACTGTCCTGGCCACTGCTACTGATAAAATTGGTCAGATCCATGAGACAACTGTTTTCAATTCCAGCCTTTGTTCCCCGCGCCACAGCTTGTGGCATGGGGGCTCCACATCAGGGTGGATCATGCTTCTAGGTAAAGCTTTCACAGCTCAAAAACTGTGGCTTCTCCACATAACATGTGACTGCCACCATTTTGACTGAGGTCAGGTGACCTTACCACCATCTTAACTGAGGTCAGATGACTTCACTGACATCTTAACTGAGAGCCAAGTCAGGTGACCAAGTCCTGTTACCTTTACAGAGGTATTCCCTGCCTGGTTCCCCAGTGTTGACTCTGTTACATGTGTGTTTTGTGCTATGGCATGCCTTTGTTAGGGCTAACCAAGAGTATCCACTTCACCCAATTTTTGTTTACTGTGTCTGTGCATACATGTAACTTAAATACACATATGCTAACTATTAAATGCTATAATTGTCTGTTCATTCTCATTCTAGACTAACAAAACAATAAGTCTCATGTTTTAAACTGGTATGTATTTTTTAAGTCTCTTACAAAAATATGATATATTTAATCCAACCCTGATTTAAAATATATTAAGCTGTTCTCTACTATTGTCAGTTCTGCCTTTAACCTTCTATTGCAAGCAGTTTTTTCTTCTTTTTGTCTTTTTATGAGTATAAGTTTTACCTGTTAAATTGAAAGCCAGTACAGTCAAGCTCAGACCCAGCTCTCCAGGCAGATTCTATACTGTAGTTTTACCTGATAAACAGTCCTCAACTGCTCAGAGACCTGGGAAATATGGCATTTCAATGCTTAATTATTAAATGCTTTTCATAACAAGAAGAGACAGGCTGGCTTCTGCACTCTATTTCCTCCCAAGAAGATAGAAGACAAATTGGCACAAAACTACATCTATCCACACTTCATTTCAACTGCCAAGTGCTGACCACTGGGCAAAACTGCTTTTCATCTAAACTGAAGATCTCCAGACAGTGGAAAGAATTGCTAGAATCTACAGCCTAGCTGCTCAGGTCAAAATAAGCTGTCTTCCTACAGATTTCTTGGCCCAGAGGATCTTCTGGAGCCTGACAGGCAATGCACTAAACAGCAAAAGGCAAATATGACCCTCAGTAACCATGGAGGACCCTGATGAGTAGTTTTAGGTGCCAGCCAAGTAAGTTCTCTGACATTTTTAAATCAATAACTTAAGTAAAATTTAATTCTTCTCAAAGATCTCTGATATAGTTTGACAGCTGAGATGTTTTGTCAGTTTAAAAGGACAGCCTCACCAAACAAATTTCAGTAAAATACAAATACGACTTGTTAAGGTGTATACCTGCAAGTTATAAAGGTGTAAGGACATACAAGTTAATTAAATCTCTCTCTCTCTCTCTCATGCTGCCTTCCATAGTCTTAAAAATACTTTTCATTATTCAAAAATATCTGTCACAGTCATTCTGATAAAATTATACTGCTGTTTAAAACTTATGCTTTTACAAACCAAAAAAATTCTTGTGAGTTCCAGGGAGATGAATTGAAGGATCCACCTTAAACAGGTCAGATGCAGCCCTCTCAATTCCCTGGTCCTAATTTTTTCCCCTAAACTTAACTTTGTTCTCTGTTCTGCCAATACCTTAAACAGGTATAAGAGACACCAGACATTTCCATACCACAAATACCAGACAGGAGTAAAGAGACCAGCTAAGCCAGGTTTTCTCAGGTACCCCCTTCAAGATGATGCCCACAAATAAGCAGAAAGCAGTCTTGGGAATCCACCATCCCAATTCCTTTAACCTGTTGTGCCTAACCTCCCACCATTTTATTATAAAAAAATGGAATGTAATGGTCTTGTCCCTTTAAGAGACAAGCCCCACCCACTCCCTCTCCCATCTGCTGAGGCAAACAGACTTCCTTCTGCTTCCAGCCTGCAAGTCTCTTCCTTTCTGTCTTTCTCACAAAGAGGCAACTTCTGCCTGGTTCCCTTCTCCCCTCTTCTCCCACATTCTCCCTCTCTCTCCCTCTCCCTCCCTCCCTCCCTCCCTCCCTCCCTCCCTCCCTCCCTCCCTCTCTCTGTCTCTGTCTCTGTCTCTGTCTCTCTCTCTCTCTCTTTGCCTCTCTCTGCTCTTTCCCCTCCTCTCCTTCTCCCATTTTCCTTCCGTAACCAACTGACTAAGTACATATCCAACCTCACTCTGTATGGCATGCCTATCCGTCAGTCTGTTGCCTGCCACATGGCTCCCTGCCTGGGACTCGCAGCTCCTTTTGGCCCAATGACCACTGCTGCCACTTGGGGGACAGCACCATTTTACTTAAACCATAGCAAAGTGGATCTCTGTGAGTTCAAGATCAGCCTGGTTTACAAGAGCTAGTTCTAGGACAAGCTCCAAAGCTACAGAGAAACCCTGATTTGAAAAACAAAAAATATTGAAGAATTATGTACAATTAACAAATAGTATAAAGAAGAAAATTAATAAAGGTATAACTAGGTTATTAGGCAAAGACGTCATTCTCCATAGAAGAAAGTTCAAAGGAGTCCACTGCATGCACAGCCTGTGGACAAGGTGGGTGACATTAAGTCCTTCAGATTGGGGACACCTATGATTGTTTGCAGCTTGTCCTTATGACCAAGAATAATTGGCAGCCTTTGTCTGCTTCATACCAATCTCCATAAACTGCAAGAAAGGACTTATGCACATCATCATCTACAGATGGATCAAGCTAGGCACCAGTGTTAGTGCAAGCAATCCAACCTGGTGTTGGGCCCTCTAACTGTGTCCCAAGGGCTCTGGTTTCCCAAGGCAGACTTCCTAAGGATGACCTTCTCTTATGTAGAATGTGAGGTCCTCTGTCAGAGGAAGAGGGGAGATTAAGAGCTGATTAGAGCTTTTACTGAAGATAGATGTGAATAGGAGAACAATTCTTTGGAATCTCAAGGCTGAACAAGACAAATCCTGCGTGATGAAACTGTCTAGAATCTATCTTTGTTCTGCGTAACTTAGTGCAGGAGGGCAGACTGGAGATTCCTGCCAAAGAGGAGATGGCCCATGTGGAGAGAGTGACAAAGAGCAAGAAGAAATGTACAGACTCTGTCTTAGTGTTCTGTTGCTGTGAAGAGACACAGTGGCAATAAAACATTTAATTGGTGTTGACTTAGAGTTTCAGAGGTTTAGTCCATTATCGTTATGGTGGGAAGCATGGTGACATGCAGGCAGACAAGTTGCTGAAAAGGGAGCTGAGAGTTCTATATCAGGGTCCACAGGCAGCAGGAAAGAGAGAGCCACAGGGTCTGGCTTGGGCTTCTGAATCTTTAAAGCCCACCCCCAGTGACACACTTCCTCCCACAAAGCCACACCTCCTAATATGTTCAAATAGCATCACTCACTGCTGTCCAAGCATTCAAATTTTTGAGCTTTGGGAAACATTCTATTCAAACCACCACATTGTTTCTCCCACAAATGAAATTGGAAGCAGTTTCTCTCCAATGTTTTATGAAGCAGCTTAGGAGGAATTATTTACAAAACTTTATATATTTAAGTTTGCTGTAATATATTATTTTCTCAATGATATTTTATTAAGGTACATTCATTTAACAACACAATAAGCAATTATTATATTATTTATCTTACTCAACTTATATGTTGAAACCCAAGTTTAGGAACATCACAAAATGATGTGACATTTTGGCGAATATCTGAGATGCTAGAAGGTAGAGGAACTTATCCATTGAGAAATTTGTCTCTTTTTGTTGTTGTTGCTTTTTTTCTTTTTAGAATTGATTAAAAAAAAAAAAACCTAACAGGTATCTGATCTGGCATATTCTCTACTACCTTGAGTTGTCAAAACAAAGGTTGTTAGGCCACCCCAACCAGCCCTGCAAGATTCTTGGCAGTCTGGATGTTGCTTCAAGATGTCATGCCTGTAAACCAATCAGCTTCTCTCCCACAGCAAGGGATCTTGATGAGCTAGTAACCTTGTGAACCATTCTCTGAGGCAAGGAGGTGAAGTTGGAAATAATTCACCCAGGCAACAAATTGGCTCATCACTCAGCTCACCAATTTCTGTTGAGCAAGATGCCAGCACAAAAAGACTGCTTCCTTTTGCAAATTTTCCTCTCAACCACGTTACTGGCAAGGAAAACCCAGTTCCCTGTGAGAATAAAATAATGAAGATAATAAATGAATAAGGGGGATTTCCAAACACAAGGCATTTTTTTTATACAGTGTCTGTCTTCTAACAATTGGGCTTGTTAGGGGAAGCTACTCCCATTATGTATGAAATAGAATGGACTTCTGAGACGTTAACACAGTTTCCAAGTTACATTAGTGATCAGTTAAGAAAGCTATATTCAATTTAAAGGGAGTGGGGGAAGGGCCAAAGAGGATAATGGGAATAAGAAATTACAAGATATGCAAGTGTGGGCGTCATAATGAAACACAGCATTTAGTGTGCTAATAAATAAGTAGATAAAGCCGTGTTCAGGTTTATGTGGGTCTTTTAGATTTTTTATTTGTTTGTTGTATAAAACTCTAGCTTCATTTCTGAGGTATGTGGTTCTTTATCTTCTGCTTTGAGAGCAAAGTTAGGAAAACCTTGAAATATCATAAACCCTACTGCTGGATTCTACGATGGGAGGACTTGTTTAATGGTTTATTTAATTTCTGTTTTTATGAACATGAATTAACTGATCACTTGACACTGTGTCTCAAAGGAAAACATGTCTTAACCCTCTGAGCTCAAAGAAGCACAGCAAATTCTTGTTGTTTCAGCTTAGGTATATCTGTAGTTCACTTTTCAGTTCTTCAACAAAGTGAGAACCTTCATTGAGCAGAGTTGGGAATAGGAGGGGATTGTGGGTAGAGCAGAGCTAGAGGCACAGACAGAATGATAGAGCAAGAAAGAGAAAACCAGGGAAGCACAGTGTGTTGTGACAGTAACAGGAAACTGCTGTTGGGAGCAGAGAGAGAGATCAGTACTTTCTTGACAGAGCCCTGGAAGTTTTTGCCCCCTAGTTCTCATTTCTCTAAGCATTTTCTGTGAGGTTTAAGCACAGACAAACTGAAGAGTAAGAGATTTGGGTGTGGTGAATGATCCAAGAGCAGAGAGATTTGAATGGGTTTGGAAGACTCTGCTAGGAAGAGTAGCCACAGGAGAAGGAAATTTCTTTTCTTCAAAGATTGAGGTAAGGTCTTCACTGAAGATGAGGAACATGACAGAGGTAAGGCCTTCGCTGGAGATGAGGAAGATTGTGCTTATGGAGCAAAAAATGACTCACTAAATTAGTCTTACTTTTCTAATAGCTCTCTCTCTCTCCCTCCTACTCCCCCCAATTCTCTCTGCCTCTATTTGCTCTTCTGATTTTCCACTCTAGAGTCACCATCAAATACGTATTGATTTTTGTATGAGGTACAAGGAGTCACCTGCTCTGATTGGCCTGAATCAATTATCAAAGCCTGGCACCATTCCTATAGAACTTGGGTAAATATTCAGTCTATCACCCTAATTAGTGGGTGATTGATGGAGGAAGGTCATTTGTCAATAAACAAACTGCCTTGGCCCATTTGATAGGCTACCCCTTAGGTGGGTGGAGTAAACAGGATAGAATGCTGGGAGGAAGAGGAAGTGAGCTCAGACTCGACAGCTCTGCTCTCTGGAGCAGACGCCATGCACCATGCTCCCCTCTCCCCGGCAGATGCGATGAAGCTCTGACCCAGGATGGACGTAGGCTAGAATCTTCCCGGTAAGCGCTCCTTGGGGTGCTACATACATGAACAGAAATGGGCCAAGCAGTGTTTAAAAGAATAGAGTTTGTGTGTCGTTATTTTGGGGCATAAGCTAGCCAGGCAACCATGAGCCGGGCTGTGGGAAGAGGCCCACAGCACCCTACTACAGATGGCGCCCACGTGGATAACTGCATCCACAGAAAGCCTGAGAAAGCTTGGGAAAGAATAGAGTAAAGCGTGTTTTCTTGGTAGCAGCAATTTCTCGGGTCTGCTCTGCTTGCTAGAGGCAAGCAAGTGCTCTCATCTAAGAGAGGCTTCCTGACTCAGCTTCAGCTGTGAAACCTTGCAGCTCATTTAAGAGGTCCTACCACGAAATACTTAAAACGGTGTTGGTGAAAAGCTGAAGGCATGCTTTTCGGTTTTCAGCCATAGCAGGAAAAAAATTGTGCTGTTTTAAAATGCCGACTTTCTGGGCCATCCTGCCAGGGCAAACTCTGACTGAGGCAGGAGGGCTGACTACAGAGAGAGGAGTTGAATGTTGTCTGTGGATATAGTATTGCAGCTTGTTTGCTGGCAAGGACCTTGAAACGCCACAGAGTTGTGGTGGTAAACATAGCTACAGCCGGTACCTCAGCCATGAGGCTGGAAAGCTAAGGAATGGCTGAATCCAGCCGTCAAAGCCACGGCTTTCATCCTACTGATATTGCTTGGTAAATTAAAGACTCATGTGGTCAGAAAAAGAGAGATATACAGTAAAGAGAGATTCAAAGACAAAGAAAACTTTAAATGATTTACAGTGTGTTTAAAAATATATGCAGGCTGAAAGTTAAAGTTCCTAAAAGTAAAATAAGGAAGAAAGAAAGCAGTTGGGTGTGGTAGTACACACCTTTAATCCCAACACTTAGGAGACAGAGGGAGATTGACCTCTGTGACTTCAAGGTGTGGTAGCACACGCCTTTAATCCCAATGCCTGGGAGGCAGAGACAGACAGATCTCTGAGAGTTCAAGGACAGCCTGGTCTAAAGAGTTATTCCAGGACAAAGATATACAGAAAATATAAAACAAAAGTAAAAATAAACAAAATAGAGTTAAAATAAAGCTGCACAAAGATGGAAAATACACAGAGAATCTTGATACTGTATGCTATTATGCTCTCTTTGAATTGTTTGAATGCTGAGGAAGGAGCAACAGATGCTAAAAGATATTTGTTTATAAATGCTGCTGAACTAATCCAAGATAGATATTTTCAAAATACCTTGACTTCAGAATTTGGACCTAAGGATATGATACTTTGGAAAAGAGTTTCTTCTTTTGTTTTCACAGAGGATGAGACTCTTTGGATTGCTTCTTCGATCCCAATATGGTATGATAGACCACGTCCTCCTGAAGGGTTGCTGTGAACACCTTCAAAAAATTACTTTGCTCAACTGCCGACTGAGAGGAACCTAGCACACAGGTTATACCATGAAAGACTTGATTAACAGCGCCCCCATTCAGCAGGAAGCAGTTTGGAGAGAAAAAACTACGTCCATGTTCCCATATATTGTTTATAAATGTTCTTTTACATTTAAAGGGGGAGATAATATAGATGTGAATAATTTGCATTGATATGAATCTTGGTTTACTGATATTAATTTAAGGTCAATTTTATTATATGTATATGTATTTCTGATATTGATTAAGGTATTGTGATTGTGTAGTTCACTTAAAAATGTAATGTCTATAGGTTGTTAATGGATAATTATCAATAATAGTCAAGTTTGTAGTCATGTTAGTTAGATTTTCTAGATGTGCATGCATATATTTCAGATAGGCATTCATCATACCTTTCAAAGGCTAGAGAATATGGTATTTTAAATGTTTTAATAACTTAGGGTTTTTCATGACAATGAGACACTCTGCTCCTGGCAGCACCAATCTACTTCAAGAAGAAGATGGGCATCGAAGAGGATCCTTATGGAGTTTGATAGCCATTTGGGCAAGAAACTGCTCTTGCCTGGACTATTTTATAAACTAGACACAAAGAACCCGCAGAGAGAGGACTGCTGAACTTGCCTAAAGGTGAGATGATCTTTCGGGGTTCCTGATTCATGAAAGAGTCTGCGAGACATTCTGCAGGACACAGCAGATAGTGACTGAACTGCCTTTAAATTTCCTGCTTCATGGAAATGTCTCTGGATACTATGGACCTTTAGGCCGAAGATGGATGCCCCAACGGTACAGAGGAACTTTGGGTGACTGTCCAGGCAGTGAGATGTCTCTGTCATTTCTAGAGTTTAGAAGTTGCTTACTTTTTGTTTGCTTAGGTAATATTGTATTCTTCTCGAGTCTTTGATGGAGTTGAATAATAGATAGATAGTTATAGTTATAGTTTTCCTTAGTTATGATAAAGATAAAATAGATGTAAATATTGTAATTTTTACTTGATAACTGTTTTGTTATATGTAATTTTGCTATGTTAAAGTTAAAGCCTTCCTTTTTTTTTTGTTTAAACAGAAAAAAGGGAAATGATGGAGGAAGGTCATTTGTCAATAAACAAACTGCCTTGGCCCATTTGATAGGCTACCCCTTAGGTGGGTGGAGTAAACAGGATAGAATGCTGGGAGGAAGAGGAAGTGAGCTCAGACTCGACAGCTCTGCTCTCTGGAGCAGACGCCATGCACCATGCTCCCCTCTCCCCGGCAGATGCGATGAAGCTCTGACCCAGGATGGACGTAGGCTAGAATCTTCCCGGTAAGCGCTCCTTGGGGTGCTACATACATGAACAGAAATGGGCCAAGCAGTGTTTAAAAGAATAGAGTTTGTGTGTCGTTATTTTGGGGCATAAGCTAGCCAGGCAACCATGAGCCGGGCTGTGGGAAGAGGCCCACAGCACCCTACTACAGGTGATTAAATGTTCAACACAACACATTTTTTACAACATTTTTGGGTTTTTATTTAATCTCAGAATTTTTACCATTTTTGCTTTTATCTTGACAATCTAATGGAAAAAATATTTTTATTTGATCATCCTGTATACTAATCTAAATTTCCATATTTTAATATATAGTCTATAAACACTCTGTTCTTTGTTTCTTTGATTTATTTTTGGAACCACTATAATTTCTAAAACATTTCTTAATGTTCTTTCCTTCATCCCTATCCTTTCTTTCTCATCCCATCCCCCTTCCTTTTTATTTTCTATTCTTCATCCTCCCTTCTTTTACAGTATTTCGTAGTAAAAATTACAGTCATACTAAATGTATGCATGTTTCTGGTACTAACCCTGGTACCATAATGATCTCTGTGTGTTGTCTTCTAGATTTTATTTTCAGGTTTTCTTAGTTTCTCTGTAAGGAACTACAATTTGTTCAAATTTTTAGGCCTGGATGTTTCCTAAGCTTTGAAGAAAATCTTTGTTTACCTGACAAGCAACAAGGATATTAATTTTTGGACCCTGACAAAGCAAGGAGTGGTGTTAGGAGGTCTCTGGCCAGGCAGGTATCATGCAAAAACTGCCTTCTCTTTGGAGTCCAAGTAGATGAAACAAATATTTAAGGCTTATGTTTAAAATAGAAAGGACTGTTGGCTACTACAAAACTGGAGGTTGAACCATGTCTATTTATTTTTTATGTTTAGCAAATAAATCTTCTGCCGTAATGAGGCATGATCCTGCCTCTACTTGTCCAATTAATGAATGTTCTTTCACGATATGCGTGTGTGGAGGTTATCTTGATGTTAGCAATTTCCCTCCGGCTGAAACTCTTTATGTAGGACACTGCCCTGCTTTTGCAGCAGTGGGACTTGCTTTGAATGTCCCCTGAGTCAGAATTCCTAATTATTTTTGAGAAGTAAACTTGATTTGTCGATTTGTCCTGAGGGCAAATACTGCTGCCTACTGATATGAAAATGCAAGAGACACCAATTTTCAGGAGCAATTATTAATTACTACCTTGGCATGGCAAGTTGCCTGACTATTTATCATGCAATCATTCCTGCTTTACCCCTGTTCGTGTCACAATTATTCCTACCCCAATGATGCTGCACTTGGTGGTAAATCTTAGCCATTGTGGAGACACATAGTGCATGTAGAAAGAGGCCTTGGAAATGTACTTCTGCCTCATGCTTGTCTTCATTTGCTTATAATAGCCTGCCCCACATAATGGTTTCATCCTGGCTTACACTCTAGAAATAAGTATTTCTAAAAGACCAAAGTAGAGCAGCTGCAAATTGGGAAATATTATGTAAATGTGCCTTCTTGGAAGCACGGAGGCTTTGACATTTGTTACTGAAGCAAGGCTGAAAAATACAAAATTTGGTGATAGAAATGGAGCAGTGATGTTCATAACGCTACAGAACAGCACCCTAACCTAAGGCGTAGGTCATCATCTTTAGGGTATGACAGTAGATAGCAAGTCAACAGTTGATCAAATTGATTCCTATATTACTTCAGGATATATGCTTGGCACAATAGAAAGAAAGAGGGTGGTAGCTGAGTTAATTGCTCTTGAGTATATGAGGGAATATTCCATAAGGATAAAATCGTAACCCAGGGAAGAATAGATAATATTATTTTATGTTAAAAATAAGGATGAAGGGGACAAAACAATCCATAAATGTTGGCAATCACAGAGTTTATTAATGCCTTCTCACTTCCTTGCCAACCAAAGATAAATTTAAGAATTTCGTTGAATAAGAAACACCTAATAATATTGACGTAAGGGTGAGCTCGGGGAAAGGACCTTACCAGGATAAAAACCAGGCATGGTAACTTCTCTTCTGACTGCATTAATCTGTCTTATGATTTCATCTGACCAGGATGACTCTTAAGAGTTTGTTTACTCATGAGCTCACAAAGCTCAAAGCCATATCAATGGAAGTGTTAGAATAAAATAGAAAAAAATAAACAAAAATGAAAAACAAAGTCATCGACAAATGTACTCACTACTTTCACTCAAAGCACATCTATGTCTCCTTGGGAGTATAAAATAACCGTGAAACCCAATTAGTTACTTCTCATTACTGTGTCAAAGATAAAAGCGAGTTAAGGAAGGAAGAATTCATCTTGGTTTATAGTTTGAGGATGTAGTCCATCATGATGGGCAGCAAGATGAGCTACAGTTGTGTCTTTAGGAAAGTGGGACAAGTGATCACATGGTGACCGCAGATAAGAAGCAATGAATTATAAATCCTGCTTCTCCCTTTGATCTGTTCTTTTTATTCAATTTGGGATTAGAACTTATGGGACGATACTAGCCATGTTCAGACTAGGTCTTTCCTTTTCAGTCAAAGCTCTTCGGAAACTCACTTGTCCTTTCAGAGAGTGTCTCTCACGCTATTCAAAAGTCTGTCTATTTGACAATCAAAATTGAGGCTGGGGACATGGTTCGTGGTTAAAGTGATTGTTGTTCATGCCTACGACCTGCGTTGGGTTCACAGCTCCCACATTAGAGAGCCCACAAACACCTGTGGTTCTAGCTCCAGGGGATCTAATACCTAAGATACTTACGCAAATGTGTGCACATGACAATCATAAAAAATCAAATAAGTCTTACAAATATTAACCATCATAGATACTTAATTTTTGAAAGACAAAGAGAAACAAGAACAGCAACAGCAAACATCAAACAAACAAACAAACAAACAAAAAGCAGGATAGCAGTGCTGCTCTGGCCACCCAAACTAAACAGAATGGGCCAGAGTTACTTGCAGGAACTGAAGCTTTTGGTTTTTGTCCTGTGAGTGGGTCATTTCACATAGGAATAAATAGGGAGCACCTAAGATTAGAAGTCTCTGGATGAGACTCCTGAAGTTATTGTGTACCAAATCTGACACTAGCTAGGTGATTTTTAGACTATATTTAACCCCTTGATATTTAAATACACATCCATAAGGAGCTTTGTTAATTATCTATGGAAACAAATTTGTGTGATGGTGTTTAATTATTTCTATAGTGGTATATCCATTAGGGCAGGGGCAGATAACACTAAGAAATAACCCTACTGGTAGAATGCACACGTTGTTTAGGGGATTTAAGAGCCCACTAACAATCTCATCTGCACAGGATGCCAGCAAAGAGGTTTTTCAGTGAGATACTCCAAGTCCAAGTGACTTGGTGCAGTTGATGAGACCAATTCTAGCTCAACCTAATGGGCATTACCACCCTGTGAGCACACTGGTGTGCTTCTGCTTCCTCTGAAAAGTGGTGAAATAATTTAAGATATAAATGATATATCCTTGGAAAATTGATTCTGAGAAAATGGAGACAAAGATACGCCAGGAGGAGCAGGAGCCAGATAGACAGTCTCCAGGGAGCCCTGCGGTTTAGAGGAGCAGAATTTCTTTTTGGCTTTAAACTCCATGCCATTAAGAACCCTATAAATACACTGCTTCTTTTTTTTCCAATCGCAAATACTCCTGGGACCTCTTTCTCCAAGTTATAGATATTCATATTATTCTGACAGCTTCTTCTCAGATTAGGAAACTGTCCACCAGAAATTTTTCTTGGGTGTTATGGCTCGGAGCTAATAAAATCATAAGCTAGCAATGGACTACTGCCAACCCACATAGCAAGCATCTTTCATGCACACAGTTCTATGATGTTGTCTTCAGCATCTTTGTCTCCCTTCTGGAAGAGGAGCCATTTGTAATCCATATACTAGCACTGCACACTTCCTGAAACATTCTGAACCTCATCTGGCTTTCTTGTACATATAGATCCTTGCATGGTCTTCAGGGAAACTATAGGTGAGTTTTCCACACTTGATATAAAGGATTGTCATCTAATACAAACAAACACATAAAAAGTAGAGGTCAAAAAATAAAATAAAATAACTCAAGATCTTTTAGCTCCCCGTGATGAACTCTCAATTGTCTAAATAAAGGACTCAATGTATATGCTGTGTATGTGTATCTGTCTGCACTTTTATGATCAGGGCCGTTGTGTTAGCTCATGACAAACCTGGCCTATCTTTACACACCTTCCTGTCAGAGAAGAAAGTTTTGAGTTCAACCAAACACAGGTCTTTCTATGGTACTGTGCATATTATAGATTCCTCTAGATTCAGTGATGAGACAAACAAACAAACAAAGAACCTGCTCATGGCATCGCTTATAAGCAGAGAAGTGGCATTCTATCATTTTGTTCATGTTGTATTGATTCCACAATCCAAACCTGTCGAATGTTGGGGAGGAAGAGGACTCCACAGACAAAGACATGCCAGGAAGCAGATGCCTGGGCTGTCTTGGAGGCAACTTAGCATAGTGGCTGCACCACAGCTGGTGACACACAGAGCCTTCCTTGCTGCTGAGATTCAGACAGAGGAAACTGATTCCTTCTTTGCACTGACTTCCAACGTTATTGAGGCTCGCAGAGCCTTACGTCTCTTCTTGGGGGTGTAGAACCCTCTTTGGAACAGGATTCTCTAGATCAGAAAATAAAGAAAGATCATCACCAACTTTTCAACACTGATTTAAAGATATTTTCATTACAGGACTTAAAATGAAATACCTTATGCATTAAGGAAACGCTATGCTGAGTATTCTGTAAGGAGAGATTTCATATTGCTTTGTTTTAGTCTGACAATATATTTTGGGTCAGATAGGACCCCTGATCCTCAGGAACTAAGCAGCTCTCTCAGTCACACAGTGGCCAAGTAAGATTTTTATTGATATTTTCTTTCCCCAGTATTATATTCATTATAGCATACAGTACTGCTTCTCAATAATAGTACTGATTGTGGTGCTTTCCTCGAAAAGCAGTACCAGCTTGAGAAAACCATCTTTGTGTGTGTTCAGCCTGGAAATAGAGAAGGGTGAGGAACCTGAGAGAGACAACTCGATCATCACCGTAACACTCTCTCTTTCTGTGCTCTCAGACACTTCACACCTTTTCCTAGAAACGCCACCCCAGCCCTGGCTTCAGAAAACACAGTCACGAGAAACACACAGTGATTGCTGTGAGCGAAGCACGTGGGGTTTCTGGAAAGCAACCACTTTTATCTAAGTAACCTCGAAAGATCAACCCGAAACATGGAGGTTGTCAGTGAGGCTGGATTTCTTTGACTCACCAATGCTGGTTACTATGGAGCCTGAAAAAGAGGTCAAGATGCAGAGGCACTTGCCCGTGGAAACACACATGTAGTGAAAGGATTCTAATTGTTCTGCTCATCCCCAGGATCTTTCATCAGCCACTTCCATAGAGTAGAGTTTAATTAGGGGGACTCTCTACAGGGGGACTTTCCAAATTTAAATAAGGACAAAATTCCACAGGGACATCTTAGCCATTCAGGGTGATTTTTCTGGCTATAATTTTTTCTGTTAATTCCTCAAATTTTCCAGATGCAGCACAGGCCCTTTGGAATGTTACTGCTCTTTCTGAAATGGTATTGTGATTTCTCCTCTTGTGAATAGAATAAAACTATATTTAATAGTATTATCTGGAAGCTGTCTCTTACCTGCATTATTTAAAAACACATGGGCTATAGAGATTGCTCAGCATTTTAGAGCACATATTGCTCTTGCAGAGGACCTACATTTACTTCCCAGAACCTATATGATGGCTCACAACCACCTACAACTCCAGGTCAAGGGAATCTGAGGCCCTTTTCTGGCCTCCTTGAGCACCTACATGCATATGGTACAAGACTAGAATGCTAGTAAAATAGTCATACACTTTAAATTTTTAAAAAATCCTCAAAATTTATATTTTCCACTAAGAAAATACCTTAAAATGAGATGTATTATTCTGATAAAATTTTATTTAATTTTTTTTTGTTGTTGTTGTTTTTTCGAGACAGGGTTTCTCTGTGGCTTTGGAGCCTGTCCTGGAACTAGCTCTTGTAGACCAGGCTGGCCTCCAACTCCCAGAGATCCGCCTGCCTCTGCAATTTTATTTAATTTTTATAAGTTATCTTGAACAATGTCTTTTCCCATTGAGGAAACTGAGGCTCAGAGAGTCTAGACAATTTGTTATTGAACACTGTATGTTGGTGTCGGCATGCTGCACTGACACACCTTAGGTCATTTGCTTTGTGACATACTTTTAACTAGCAACTCTGCTATTGGAAGCACATATCTCTTCCTTAAGCTCTAGCCTCAACTACCTACTTGACTTCCTAGCATCTTTTCTGTTATATAATAGGCAAGTCAGGTTGATTATATCTAGTAAAATCTTCACCAAAGCCTGTTCCTTTCTGTCTTGCTCGTTTTAGTGAATGACAATTCAATTGATTCTTCCAGCCTCTTGGACCAAAGACTTCGCATCATCTTTGATGGCTAACAATCAATTCCCTTCTTTCTCTAATAGTGTTGGCTTCGATTTCAAAATAATATTGCAACTTTTCTCACCTTCTCTGATTCTACTTTTGTTTGGTCCATGTCAACATCATTTTCAGCTGTGTATATAGTCTTAGAAATCTTTTTACAGTCTCTAAGGTCTCCCACATCTTATTTCGCTTTCCTGCGTCTTTATGACTGAGGAGACTGAGTGATTACTTTAGACACAGAATTATTCAACCTTCAATGAATAGGTCCTCACTTGCATTCAGAGCAAGAGCCCATAGGCTTTAGAACCCACACATACATTTCCTTTTGAGTTTTCCTCTCCACATTCAGCCCTGCCCACTCTTTTTGCTAATGTATTTTGAACTCCTAATTTTAATTTTTATGCTTTGCTCTAGTGTCATTGCTTCCTTTCAGATCAGCTTCCCCTTTACAGACAACTCTCTAACCCTTTAGCATTATTCTATTGACTGTGTGATTGGCTGCCATCCTGTCTTCTGACCAATGCTTGGATATCACTTTTTCAATGAATACATTTCTACACTCTGATAAACAGTACTAAGGAAATTACATGTCACGTATTCTGTTTCAATAAAAATATATAATTATTGAATGAGTGAATGAATACTTTTCATTAATTTCTAGAAATATGCCAGCATATTAAAGTCTTGGAAATACATAAATAAAGTGCCCTCATTTACCTAATATGTAGACACATAAGCATATCCATGTCATCATCATCATATTACAAAAAAAATACTGTTCTGGAATGTGAATTGTTAGTTACTAGCCTCCTGAATGTGTTTTGATTAAAATTCTGTAAAAATATTTTTTCACACTGCAATTGTCAAAGAGATCCTACATATCCAATAGCACTATCTTTTCTGTTTCGAAAGAAAATGATCAATTATTTTATTTGGCAGTTGTAGCTTAAGATGGTGCTACTCACAGTGGAGTGGAACAAGGTAGTAGGGATCTTATTAATCTTCTCGGCTACAGATTATACAAATTATTTTTTAAATATACTTAGTAAGTTGGGGTTCTGTTCATCGTTTGCTTGAGGCCATTCAGAAACCAACTGTATTCAAACCATTCCTTCATGTAAACCTTGATTACTGTAAGGATGAACTTATATGTAAAATTAGGAACTTAAGTGTACACATGTAGTCTGAGATGTCCCTTATGCAAGGGGCATCTTCTTGATTCCTCAGACTCATCATGAGGCTTCAGCAATGATACCTGGCATGGGTGAAAGGCAATAAAGAACATGAATAATAATTTAGGAGCAGTGTGTAAAATCTCTGAACACAATACAAAGAGTTTCATCTCTTTTGTCACTTGGCCACTGAGCTGCCATCACACTGCCACCATGCTTCAGCAGTGCTCTGAGGTCTTTTGTATCCACGTCTGGCAAGCAAGACACCGAACTTTTCATGGAATAGCAGTATGCGCAAGGAGATGCTTAATAAATGCCATTAGACAATGATCGCCTGTGTTTAATATTTATTGAGTGCCAATAGGGCCCTTGAGACTTTGGTCCGGCATGAAACAATTTTACAAAGCCTGTACCTAATTAAGAAAAGCATAGGCCCTGCTCCCAAAGAGCTTATCTGCGAGTACAGACAGCGCTGACATGGGTGCGGAGAGAAAATTAATTTTTTTTAGCTAACTGTGGAAAACAAGTACCTTTATGAAATGACAGGATTTATCATCTTCTTCTCTGAACTTGTTTTCTTTGTGAGGGCCTCACGTTACAAGTCTGGCAAAGAAAGAAGGCACAGAAACCTGGAAAAAGGACAAGGCGATGAGACAACAGAGAAAAAGGGATGATAACAGATGGCGTGGTGATTGCTATAGAGCGGGAGGGAAGGAGTGCTTGTGGGAAGAAAAACAAATTTCTTTAAGTGGTTGCTATGTTTCTAGGTTTTGCAATAATTATAAGGTACCTTCTTCATCGTGATTAATTAATATGTAAGTTCAAGTCGTGAAGGGGGCCACATAGGCCACACTGACTTCCTCTCCTTTGGACATGCTACAAAACACAGCTGGGATAGAGGCAGGCTTGGCATGAATTTCAAACCCTAACACAATTTATTAGGAAGGGATTCATGAGGCATCCATATTCATACTGCCAGACATTGGGGTACTGGGAATAAGCTGGGAAATAATTATGAAGTGTAGTTCTCTTTGTACTTATAATGTCAAATGAATGTTGCTGTTCGTTTTCATCCCAGACACTGAATACAAAAGGATTAGCATAGGAAGATTTGGTTATTTGGGGGAAGTCACATCCACTTGTACTAAATGAACGTTTACTAATTTAAATTTAGCACAGGATTGTAGTCCTCAATATACACATCACAAAGGCTATCCTTCCTTGTATCTATTTATATCTATAGCACAATCATGTGGTAATCATATTATAGGTTAGGCTGACTATGGACTAAGGATTATAGATATAAAGTCAAAATCCAAAGGGAAAACTGAAAATACACTTTGAGATCAAGCCTAATGGATGTTAATCTTTAAAGCTACACTTAATTCAAAAGCAAGATTTACAGTAATGGCTCAACTGAAAATATCAGTGCAGAGTTGGTGAAAATGGGCCATGGGGTCAAAGATACTGTTATTTCAGAAGCTAGGAGTTAGAGACATGAGCATATTTAGAACAAAGCTAAAAGCATATGCATACATACACATGTATAACTACACACCTACACACAGATGTGTACACACAAGTACATACATGAACACGTGCACATACATGTACTCACACAATAGATGTGCCTACATGATTCTAAGTAAATAATATCTATATAAGACAAGGGATTGATGTAAGGTCCCTCAATAATTGTTTATAAGTGTTTGTTTACATTTAAAGGGATATTCTATACAGATTAAAACTTTGCATGGGTATGGATCTTGGTTTATTAATACAAATTTAAGATCAATTTTGTCATACATATATTTTTTTGTTCTTGATTAAGGCATTGTGTTTGTACAGCCCATTTAAAAATGTAATGTATAATTAAGAAATACAGGTTAATATACAGTCATCTATAATATTCAAGCTTGTATTCCTGTTAGTTAAGTTTTCTAGATGTACAGTGATATATTTAAGATGGATAGGTATTTATCAAACCTTTCAAAGACTATTAGAATATGGCATTTAAAATGTTTTAAGAACTTAGGACTTTTCATGACAATGAGACACATCTGCTCCTGGCAGCATCAATCTACTTCAATAGGATGATGTGTTGGCAGAGGCTGTTTGCTTGTTTTTGGGTCACCCAGACCCAAAATAATCACACAGAAATTTCATTAATTAAAACATTGCTTGGCCTAATTAGCTCAGGTTTCTTATTGACTAACTCTTACATCTTAAATTAACTCATTCCTATTATTTTGTATTTTATCATGAGGCTTGTGGTTTATGGGTAAGGTTCTGGGACAAGCATCTTTCTCCTTTGTAAGCTACATGGAATCTCTTTGACTCCACATACTTTTCTCTTCTATTTCTACCTGGAATTTCTGACTTGCTGCATTCTGCCCTGTCAGTCACCCAAAATTCTTCTGTATCATTGGAGCATCCATCTTTAGCCTACAGGCCCATAGTAGCTAGTAGACTTTTCTATGAAGCAGGAAATTTCAAAGACAGTTCTGCCTATATTGGAAGTTTGTCCGTCACTTTCTTCTGTATCCTGCAGAATGTCTGTTTCTGTGAAGCTGGAACCCTGAAGGACTATCCCATCTTTTGGAATGTCCAGAACTCACTTTTATGGTGGATCCTTCATGTCCAGTTTATATAGCATAATATCAACCAATTCAGGCAAGAGCAGTTTCTTATCCAAATTTCTAGCAAACTTCACATGAAGCCTCTTCAATACACATCATTGATGAGGGATACCCCTATGTATGCTGTGAATGTGTTTTGTTACCATTGGTTAATAAAGAAGCTATGTTGGTAAATGGTTTAGTAGAGAAAAGCCAGACATGAAATTCAAAAAGAGATGTATAGAGAGTAGGCAGAGTCAGGGAGATGCCATGTAACTGCCAAAGGAGAAAGATGCACAGCCTCACGGTGATTCACAGATTAATAGAAATGGGTTAATTTAAGATGCAAGAGTTAGCTAGAAATATGCATAAATTATTGATCAAACAGTGTTATAACTAATATATTTTCTGTGTGATTATTTCGGGTCTAGGTGGCTGGGAAACGAATGAGCAGTCTCTTCCTACAGGTCCCAGTAAATGAGACAACATGGTATGAGTTTATTTTTTATGACCAAACCTCTTAAAATGATGACAGGCTGGTTGGTGGTACAGGCTTTTAATCCCAGGTATTCAGAGGAGACTCGGGCAGAAGCATTGCATATTCAAGAAAAGCCTGGATTGCAGACCAAGTTCGCATAAATTTCAGAAAAAATGTTTAAAGAATGGCTGAAAATATGTCTCCAAGGTAGAGCATTATCTAGCATGCAGAAGTTCCTAGGTCCAGTAATCAAAGCTAGTAAGTCAACAAAACAAACATCACCTCTCTCAGATGAAGGAAGTTCTTGCCCAATTTGACTGGCATCTTTGCTGTCTCTGCCTTGGATAACCGTTCCCCTCTGTGTATCACTCCCCTCCCTTGCAGCCTCTTTATCCCAAAGGTTCTTTCAACATGTCTGTGTCTATAATATCATGTCTTGTCTGAGTCATTCGAAAAGATGCAAACTTCCTGAAACCTTGCACACTGTGTTTAAATGGTTTCTACGAAAGTTATCTGGCCATGCTGCTCACTTGGTGTTTTAGGATTTGTCTCATTTCTCAGAAGGGGAAGAGGGCTTTGTTCCAGGTGGAACTTACTCATTATCACTTCTCCTGAAATGTTTGGCACACGGAACTTCTCCAGTCAGACAGAAGTGCAGTTTTGTTGTGAGATTTATGAATATAGATGAACATATTTGGTTTTGTTCTATACCTGCAAGTTCCTGTATGCCAATCTATGTACAACCATGTTTGCTAATTTTTGGCATAGTGAAGGCTTTTAGCTACCACTAATGGATAAATGATAAAAATGGATGACTAAAATTTTGGGGGTAACTTATACATGGGGAAACCTTATACACAAGATAAGCATTCCTGTATACATTTCGAGACTTAAGTAAATATTTTACTATGAAAATTTGTAGCTTTGCTGTTTGAGAGGTAACAGTGGCACAGGTGGTTAGATATGTAAGTGTTTTGGGTGCATCCTGGACCTTTTCCACAAGTTCACCTCTTACTGTGTGATACATCTATACGTGAACCTTATTGTTCAGTCTCGTTCTAGGCAATAGTTTTCTCAGGTGAGAACTCTTACTCATTCCAAAGTATTTGTTAAGGTTTCAATTTTGCTGCTCAAAAAGATGAATACAGTAGTAAACTGACCACAGATTTTACTATTTATTTATTCTCAAGACAAGATTTCTCTGTAGGTTTTGGAGACTTTCCTGGAACTAGCTCTTGTAGACTAGGCTGGCCTCAAACTCACAGAGATCCGTCTATCTCTGCCTCCTGAGCAATGGGATTAACGGCATGGGCCAAGACTGCCTGGCCAGATTTTGCTCTTAAGACTTCCCTAATGCTGCTATGGAGTTGAAATGTATTGGGAAAGAGGTGGAGGTGGGCATCATAAAATTTGCAGCAGATCTGAAGGATAATGTTGGAGGAGGCTTCTCTCTTGGTACCTGAAGCAGAGTTAAAAATTTTAAAGGCTGTGAGAGAGAAGAAAACGATAATGTAATAGGAAGTGAGGCATGGCAGTTCTCTTCCAGAAGCATACCTCAGCTGCCCAAAGGATGGCTGCTTCCCCAAATCCTTTTCCCCTTGAAAGGAGGATTATTAGTTGCCTTTTCTCAGTCATTTCCTTCCTCATCAAGTGAATGAACTTTAAGGGTTAACAAACCCCTGACTATGGAACAACTGGTGAACACATACACTCACACACATGCACACACACACACACACACAATTCTATGATGATCTTCCTTTTCTCATCCTTACCCTGACTTACCCTAACCTTACTAACCTTTGCAAAGTAAAGCTGTCAGTAAAAAGGGAATTTTGGTATGTTTCTTGATGAAGTACCAGGTGTTGTTGAGAGCCATAAACCATGAGAACTTATTCTGTGTTACCCTGGGAGCTCCCTGCTCAGTAGTTAGAAGCACATGACTGGCACTTGAGATTGAAAGGTTGGGAGTTAACCAGTGTGCATTAAAGCTTACAGAAAAGGCTCCCTTGGGGAATTAGAAGTTTTAGTGGGACAATGAAATTTCATTGACTGAGAGGGCTAAACAAAAAAATAATAAAAAAATTAAAAAAAAAACAAAACAAACAAAAAAACTTAAGCAAAGGTCCTGGGGAGTTGTAAGAGAAGTGAAAAATCAAGATGTGGGGAAATTATTCCAGTCAGTGCAACTCTCTTTCCAGTCTGCTTATGAGAGAGATTGTCTTTCTCTTGCCCTAGTAGGCCAGAGTCCAATTTAAAGGTCCAAAATTGGGTCACCTGAGGAACAATATACATGTTGTCACAGCATCTTTCCTGGATAGATAATGTTCTTCACCTAAAGATGGGTCTTCTCTGTGCTCAGAATGGTTATGGTTGAGGATAAGATGAGTTGATGCACAGTGCTGAACAACAGACTAAATGAAGACAGCTTCACGGTATTCCGAGGAATACTTCCTTTCTTCATGGAATAAGGCAGTCTGAACAACTTTTCTAAGTGCATCCTCCATGGCAAGTATTGGCTATAAAGCAGAGGGTGATCTGCTAATATTCATAATAACATGATAATAAAAAACCAAAGGTGCTTGTACCGCTTACTCTGTCCAGACATTACATGAATTAGGTTAGATGATCTGCCAGGAAGAAATAGTATGTTTGATAAAGTCTTTAGATTGTCATCTATAGCATTGGATAGATTCTCAAAAAAGACCATTTCTCCTTCCTAAGCACATAGAGAGTTTATATATTCTGGTCTTCTTGAAAGTAGGTCAGAGTTTCCTACTCAATGGATGCCAAGTGAAGAATTTCACCCCATGTCCAGCTTGTATGGAAGGATGCAGAAGATGTGGTAAGAAGCTTCGAGGAGACTCCCAACAGTGTTTCCACGGTGAGATTTTATAATTGAGAGAAGGCCAAAACAACTGACTTATGGGACATCTGCTCAGGTCGTGCAAGAACAGCTCATTAACAGCTAACAGATTATCTAGGTGCATAAGGAAGATGCAGATTTCTTCCAGTTACCTAGGCCTTTTGTTTCTCCTGCACTCCTCCATGATCATCCTTAGGAAGCACTCTTTCTATGACCTAGAAAGGACCTGGATACCCATGTTACCACAGGACTGAGCGTTTCCAGTTTGACTTTCAGGAAGAGAGAATTAAGTTTTATTTTCCTATGTTGAGTCTGGTTTAAGAGTTTATTTATTACTACATTTAGCCTGGGCTATTCTAGTTAGTACCAGCTCTTCCAGAAAGAACCTTTCTCTCTTGTTTAAGTGACAGCCACCTGAAAATCTGCATACTGTGAAATAAAATGCTGCACAGCTGTGTTGTTCTGTGTCAGGACAGGAAGACACACTTTCTTTGTCTCTGCTCCTTTACCAGCTCATCATCCTATAGGGGGACAGGATTTCTCAGTCTGGCTTGAAGGAGAGAGAGTCTACAGAATCAATACGAGAGGAAATCTGTTCCAGGTAGGAAAAGGTATGCCAAAGACGCCAGGCCAAAAGGCTGGGAAAGAAAAACCCAGTGAAGGATGCTTGAACTCATCACAGAGAAGCGGGATTCTGAAGCCTGTTATTCCAAGAGATCCTAAATCTTTACCATTGTGACTGTAACCAGGGAACAAAGGGAACATAAATTCGGTATAAGGCTTGTGCTGATAGAGGTGGCGTTGTTCAATGATGAGACTCATGGTTAAAACATTGAAGACAAGAATTAGGAAAGACACTAGCATTAGCTGTGGGGCTTCTAATGCAGCTTTAGTGAAGTCGAGGTATCCTTCCTCACTGGCCAGCTTTTTTATGCTTATGGACTCTTGTGGACTCGGCTGATCTAGATCTGAGGGCAGAGCCCAGGTACACAAAGAGAAGGGACTCTCTCCCCTTTCATTATTGCATGTGTTCCAAGCTAAACAGTCTGTTAATGTGTAGAGCTCAATTTTACATTTATTTTTAATATTTTCCATTCCTCCCCAGATTTACCCAGTAAAGCTCTTAGCATTTGAAAGGCGCTGAGATTGATTTCCTGATCTCCATCTGCTACAAATGGTGCTCTCCCATTTTTCACTACTCGTATTTGTGAATTGTTAGGAAAATAATGACTAATTGTATTCTTTAGAAATATCGTCAAAGTTATTGGCACTCTTGATTTAAAGATATTTCTACAGGGTTTTATTATGAAGAAAGCCTTTACTGTGTGAGCAGTCACGCACTGCTAAAAGCCTCCAAGTCACAATAGCAAGAACATTAAGTTTACAACAAGGATATTAAAATATTTGAATTTTTTTAATAAAGCAAAGTAGCAAATACTTTTGAGTTTAACTCTTTTCCTTCTCCATCTCTGTGTCTTGCCTGAAGAAGCTATTGCTATGCTTGTCCATATAGGTGAGACAAAAATCTATTTCTGTCCTCTAAAGATCCTATAGAATTTGATAATTAAATTGATAATGTGAAGACTGAAAGAAGAAACACATGAAAATAGATTCAGTACAAGATTTACATGGCAAAGTATTCTAGACAAGAAAATGAAGACCCAAAGAGTCCACTATTTAAATGCTGTGTTGAATAAAATGTACCAGACTGTAATCCTGCAACAAGGTGGAGGGCCTTGGGCTAAGTGCTTAATCGGCAGATACTGGCCCACAAATGGTGTAGGAGGGTCTTCTTTCTATGTCTTGCTTTCAGTGGTCACATAAAGAAACTGCCTTGGCTTTTTGTTAGGGCAGAATTTAGATAGGTGGAGTAGACCAAACAGAATGCTGGAAAAAAGAAAGCAGGGTCAGGCAGACACCATGTCTCTCCTCTTCGAGACAGCCGCTGGTTAGACTTGTGTCGATAAGCCACAGTCAAGAGGCAATACACATTAATGGAGATGGGTTAAACTAATATGTGAGAGTTAGCCAATAGGAGGCTAGATATAATGGGCCAGGCAGTGTTTAAATGAATACAGTTCCCATGTAATTATTTTGGGTGTAAACTAGCTGGGTGGCCTGGTTGCAGGAACACAGCCCGCTAGTCTGTTTATTGCACCGGAATGCAGCCTGCTCTCCTTACTACACACAGAGACAAAAGCTAGCTGGTTAAGACTGGTGCAAAATCCTTTTGTCTCAGTTTTCTGTCCTTGACAGTAACAATGTTGCATCCTTCGTGTGGGAATTTTATCTTCAGCTTTTAGGAAATGGCATGAAGGGCAGATGGATCTTTTTGCACATGTTATTTTTTTTAAGTGCTTTTAACGTAATCAATATGCCAGAGTAGTGTATTTTTAACTTCTTTGCCGCAACATTTTTCCTCTGTCCAACCCCCTGATATGTATCCCATTGCTGTTTCGGACTCATGCCGTTTCCATTTGTATTGTTCACACCTGAAGAATAAAAACAGGAAGCAGTTGCTATAATGGATCCAGGAAGCCTTTCACAAGCATATATGGAGTTAACTAGTCTTTAGTGTGTGTGTGTGTTAAGAAATGTGTCAAAATCTTGAAGTCACAAGAAAATCAGGAGGAAAACAATAAAAGATCAATTAGATTATCTCATGCTAATTAAAAACTAGTAATTAAAGAAAATATAAAGATCAGTGGGGGAAGGAAGATTGTAAGATGTTCTTAGAAAACGAAGTTTTGCAAAATCAGTTCTGTGAATTGGTGAATATTCCATTCCTCACAGCATGCCATGACATAAGCCAGATTAAACTGCTTAAACTTCCTCTCTATTTGTTAAATGTTCTAGTCAAGATGCTGACTCAGTTGGTCAAGGTCATAATCCTAGGACAAACCTTGTGACCACACTGGGGCCACACTGGTTAATAGGTACTGTACCTAGAATAATGCAATCCCAAACATAACTCTGGGGGCCACGGGTGAGCAACTAGACACAGAGGAAAGTGAGACAAGGCATTTAGAAACTTCGAAGTGTTTTACAGGCCAGTATTCTGCATACTGAGCCTAAGAATTCAGTGATTGGAGTTGTATATTAGTTTTTTAATTTCAATTTTCTCTTAATTGACTTCCAGTGTATTTTACAGAAGTATTTACTCACAATATATACATTAATACAAAACACAACATGTTTGAGCAACAGGTGATTTGAAAGTAATTGGCAAGGAACTTACCATTTCAGGTGCAAGGCTGTACCTAGGAACTGCTGGCTGTAGGTGTCAGAACCATGCATTCCCAGCTGTAGGATGCTGGGCAAACAGATGAAATGTTTTGTTTGACTTTCCAGAATGGGCAACACTAAGATCAGTGTCTGAGATGACTGTGGCAGTATACAGTGAGGGCTCAGAGACTGGAATGAGGTGAGGACTTTTGTTATTCTTGGCCATAGAGGTGTAAGTCCACAGATGAAGAGTCTCAGTGTCAGTGCAGGGTGGCAAAGTCCAAGGAGCTGTTTCCTTGGCCCACAGTGAACCTCCCTAGAAAGTCTCCTATATAGAAGGAATCCGAGTCTCCAGGAAGCAGCAGGGTTTTCTAGTTGTGTTATGGTCTGTTGTGTCAGCATGTCAATGATGATTTAAAAAAAGGGGTCATTTGTAAGCATACCTGGTCTAAGGGACAGATACAAATATATAGCTATTTACATATTTTAATTCTTCCCTGCCTGACACATTCCTTCTCCTGCTGATAAGCAGAAGTGAACTTCCCACCATGCCCATTTTCTCTTGGTTAACAGATGTTTTTGGTCTCTTTATTTTATCTCCGTTCCAGCTGACAATGGTCTCTTTATTTGGCTGTGTCTTGGGCATATGTGGCGTCCAGGCTTCTTCACCTCTAATTGCCTTCTCCACTTCACACTTATTTGTCTTATATTCCTTTTTAGTTTTAAGCATACACAACCAAGAGCAGAAATTGAAGCAATTCAGAGAAGAAAAACAAAATAAAGAAACAGTAAAAACAGTGGAGGTGACAAGGTTCTTTGTCTACAATGGAAAGAGCAACTGTTTTGAGGTTGGCATGATATGCGTGGGTATTGGCTCTTCTTTCAGTCCTGTGACCTTGGGTAAGTCAGTGAAATCTGAGCCTCAGTTTCCCTCCTTATACAATAATGACTAACTTAAGATACGCAGCTGTCATGATTTTTCACGATAGCCAATAATTATCGAGTAATGCTGTATTTTCTACAAAATGTCTATGTGTGTATTTATATGACTTTTAAACACTAGTATAGATTATAATATAAGCAATAATGAATGGAGGTATGCATGATTATTCCAAAATTCATAAAGAATCTTGATTTTTAAGGGTATTACAATTTGTGATAGATCACAATATTACCAAAGAAAAGAGTGGCTTGAACCAGGGCTTGGCCTCTAGCTAAACCCCTGTATCTTTCCATTTTTGAATAAACAGGAGTGAGGGTTATTTGTAATAAACACCAGGCATTTTTACCATCCATTCCTACTTCAGGAATATTCCAGCCCTGCTGATGCACACAGAGCCATTGACCTCCAAAGCCTAATAAAAAGCAATTGTGATTTCTTCACTAAGAAATAGGAGACAACATTAAACTACCACATTACGGAGCACCCAGACCATTCAGCCATTGCTAGTATCTGATGTAGTCGCTTTTCCTGCAGGCATCTTCCCTGGTGGACTAGTTGCCAAAGCAGATCTGTCACTTTTGCGGATTGCTTTTGTCCAAACTCCATGGACTCATTTGATAAGGTGGATAATTTCAAGTCATGGTTCATCCTTTGCTCTGTGGACTATGTTTGGGAGTTGGCTCACAAGCTGTCCCTCCCAGGGAGGAAAGAAAGTGACAATAAAGGAAGAATTATAGACTGGAACAACCTGGTTGACAGGCTATCTCTCCTGGAATTAGCTAGAAAAGCAAAATTAAATATTATTAGGAGGCAAATGTCTGGCTCTCTTTTCACTCCAGCATGGGTAAGGCTCCTTAGCGACTGGGCTTGGAAGGGATTGCACAACAGCTGTGCCTGAAGATAGCACACTTCGAGTGTGATTAAGGGAATGCTTCTCCATTGCTTAAGCAATAGAAAGGGGAAGCAGGCAAATGTATTCTGCTTTCATCTCAGGCACGGTGAGACAGGATGATGTTGGAAAGCTACAAAATGGCAGCTCCCCTCTCCAGATTTAATTGAGTTATTTAATCTAGGGAAAAGAGAAAAGAGAAAAAAAAATATTTACCTCATCTTTCCATAAAATGTTTTTCTAAAAATCTCAGAACTTTAATGTGCACAGAAATCATAAGAAAAGCACAGGAGATATTTATGACATTGTAGTTTAAAGGAAGTCATGTCATTTCCCTGGTCTGACATGATTCCGTGTGACATCAGGAAAGATTTTGCGCTGAAGTATGCCTCTGTTTTTCATCAATAAACCAAAGGGAAGCTATCCAGGTTATCAATATTACAGGCGTTTTGTAAAACGTACAGTTTCCCACAGATCTCAAAATGTTTAAAATGTGACTATTGATGACTGTGTTCCGCCAGCGAGGTGTATTCAGCATCTGATGGCAGAAAGTAACAAGTACGGAGGAGGCACCAAAATAGCCCTGACTTCTGTCTCATTGGGAATTTAAAATTAAGAGTTAACTCTCAAACAAACAAAAACTACAAAGGACAGTAAATATTTGTAAAAAAAAAAAAAAAGAAGAAGAAGAAAGAAAGAAAGAAAGAAAGAAAGAAAGAAAGAAAGAAAGAAAGAACAAAGCTCATCATCTCTTGACAAGTGGGAAATATAAATTAAAACAACTTTGAGATTCCATCTCCCTATCAACAAAATAGCAATAATCATGTAAGTAAACATCCAGTTGTAAAGACTATGGACCACCACACTGGCCAGCACAGGAAGCTACATATCCAAGGGTGTGATAGTGACACTTATATCGTCTTTTAGCTTATGAAATATGTTATTTTCACTGAAAATAATATTTTATGCATTATATTCTGATCATGGTTTCACTTCTCCCAATTTCTCCCAGCTCCTTACAGCTTCCCCATCTACCCATCTCCATGTCGTCTTCCTTCCTTTCTTCTCTACTTCCTTCCTTTCTTTCATTTTTGTTTTTTTGGGACAGGATTTTTATATGTAGTCTTGATTGTTTTGAAACTCACTCTGTAGAGCAGGTGAGTCTTGAACTCACAAGATTTGACTGCTTCTGCCTCCTGAGTGCTGTAATTAAAGGTGTGCACCACCACCATCTTGTGCTTTCTTTCTTTTTTGGAAAACAAACAAAAAGGAAAACTAACAAGAATAAAATGAAAAGTAACAAAGAGGAAGCACCAGAAATACACACACACACACACACACACACACACACACCAATATAAACAAAAAAACAAGCTATAAAGATACAGAATTGGAAGTACTTATAAACTAGTAAAGACAAGTAAGACAAAAAATTCCCAAGCAAAGCAATATGAGGCAAAATGTCTACAAAAATTTTATTGAGGTCACTGTGTTGGCCATCTACTACTGGGCATGGGGTCTACTCTTAAGTGTGGTTATTGTCCCCAGTAAGACTCCATGGCTCAGGAAGAAACTGTTTATTCCTTAGGAAGTCGTTGTCAATTAGAGATAGCTAATTCTAAACAAATATACATATTACCAATACTAAATGGACTCCTAAGACTGTGTGTGTGTACGTGTGTGTATGTGTGTGTGTTTGTGTGTAAAACAACAGTATAAAAGAGGTCACAATTTTGAGAAGTGGGGGGTACATGGGAAGAGATGGAGATAGAAGAGGGTGGAATAAAATGATCATGATGTAACTCTAGTATTCATGTATGACATTCTAAAAATATAATCAAATAAAAGTTTAAAAATATTTTTATGGAACAAGAGAGTAAAATGTGTATATGGAAATAAACTTTGAAAAGAAGAAAGAAAGAAAATGAAGTCAGATATTGGTGAAAATGATTGGTAAGAGGAAACATTGTACATTATTTGTAAGGACATAAACTGTGCAGACTATTGAAATCAATTTAGAAGGTTTTAAACAAACCTAAAAATAGAACTACCACATTATCTGTTATGCCAGCCCTGAGTATGCAATCCAAGGACTGTATGTTCTACGACAGAAGTATTTGCATACACTTGTTTCTTCCCATACTATTCACCGTTGCTAAGAAATGGAAACTACCTACATGCCCATTAAAAGACAAAATGTAGCAATGTACATGTCATAGTTTCCTTCAATAATAAGGGAAAATGAACTTGTGGCCTTGGCAGAAAGATGCCTACAAGTGGAGACAGTTTTGCCAATGAAATTAAGCTTATATTCATATAAAAATGTATTTTCCCTCATACAAAGAACCTGAAGTTTAATTTCTAGGTATGTTCATGTATGTGCATGTCTGGGGGGATGACTAAACATTAGAAAAGGGTCTATGAGAGGTGAAGACAAAACTCTAAGTTGGCAAATGAGAGGAGAAAGAAAGAATGATGGAAAATGTGTGACATGGCGATAAAAAGTGTATTACTTGGAGGGAGATGAGCAAGAAGATACAGGGAGGCAAGAAGGGCATGGGGCGAGAATGAAATATTATGAATGTGCCATAGAGAAGCCAATCGTTTGGTATGCTATGTTTAATATTTTTAAAAGATAAAATAGTAATATCTTAGAAATCACATTTTGCTAACTACTTTCAAATCCACATCACAGTTTTGTTTGTTTTGATTTTTATGTATGCAGCTTCTCTTAAAAAGTGTTAATTATGGACACGATATTTCAGAAAATCAGACAGTTTGTCTGTCGGTGTTTTAAAATTTGGTGCCTTCTCCAGGAAAATGGAAATTGACAAAAAAACCCCAAACTTTAAAAGTAGATATGTTTTCTCACCTGCTAATGAGAGAAACATCAAGAAGAAATAAGTTGGTCCTTATTCACACCTGTATTTCTGTGTACTAGTGAAGTTTTCTTGCTCTCCCCATAATACTAGAAAAAGGTTGAATGAAGAAATATTCATTTTGGCTTATATTTCTTTTATCTCACACACTTGGGCAGAACACTATAGTGGTGGAGTGTACAGCAAAAAACAAACAAACAAACAAACAAACAAACAAACCACTTCTTACCTTCATTGCTAGCCCAAAGCAATTGAGACCAAAAAGGGCAAGAGACAAGATACTTCACCTCCAGTCTTTCCAGAACCTTCCCCAAGCAGTGCTCTGAAAAAATAGGGATTAACACATGATCTTTCAGGCAATAGTTCAATATAATCCATTATACTATCTTGTTTAAATATCCCTCATGTATATGGTAGGACCTAACAATTTTGAAGGCTCCTTGTAGTTTCTTCTTGATCAGAAGAAATGGATACACAGCCAGTTGATGGTTAATATCATCTAATTTTCTTGAGAAGAACTGGCTTCACACACATACTTGATGGTTGTCATTTACCTTCTTGGTCAGGAGAGCTGGATGTGCATCTGATGGCCAACACCATTTAATCTAGTTTTTAGTTCAGCTCTTAGATCTTTTTGTCCTCTGTATCTAAACAAGGAAGTTCTATTCATATTTCACCATATTTTCTACACATTTAGCAGATTTTAAAAATGCCATTGGAAATTCATATATGTTTTGTTTTGTACATCCTCTTGATTTCCTTCCAATAAGACGATAAACTTTCTCCTGCCTTTGGTATGCCATGTGAAATATTGTTTCGTCTTTAGTCTTGGGATTACTGAAGCAGAATAAGGAGGAAATTACCAACTATTAGATAGTGATTGATTTAGTGATTTACTTAAATTATTGCTATTACTGCCTGTTTGCCAGTTGTGGTTCCACTTGCTCTCTGTAACACCTGAAACAATGGGTTGTTGCCCTTACAGCCTGCTGACTGCCTTGTACACTTCTGAAAATCTTGTGTGCTTGTCCTTCCCTACCTTACAGTTTTAGAGTACAAAATGAGGATACAAACTAAATCCAACATCAATGCCTTTTAGGAGCTTAGGTCTACTAGTGACATATCCTCCATTTTCCTCTTGTTGTCTGAGTGTTTATTGAAGAAATATTCCAAAAATTATTAACAGCATTCACACTGGAATGCTACCACCAAGAGTGTCTTTTCTCAGGCCTTCAGACACAGTTCTGGATCAAGACAGTAAGTAGCTCTCCTGAGTCTCAGTTGGTTGATTCACTTTGCAGGTCTAGGAACTTTACAGTATTCATAATTTCATGAGTTGATTTCTTAAAATAAATTGTTGCTTCTGATTTTCTTGAAAATATCAACAAAAATGTTGATTTCCTTGAAAGAATTCTAACAGTAGTTATATTTCATGTTGTTATCTTACTTATATCAAACATTCTTCACTAGCCATTTATTAAACTGTAGTAATTTTGTAGATAAATTCAGAAGCATCATAGAGAAGAGGGAGCAGGAACAGAAGAAAAGAAGAAGGCGGCTGTGGAGTAAGCTGTCTGTAAAGTCTTTACCTCACAAGCTCCAAGTCATGAGTCTGAATCTCTTCTTCCTCCAGAGCCCATGACTAATAAAGAAGTCAGGCAATTACACACTTGTAATTCTATGCAGAAGAGACAGAGTTAGGAAGTTCCAATCAATCTTCTTGATTATCTCCAGGCCAATGAGAGACCCTCTTTCAATAAAAGATGGATTCTTTCGGAGGAATGACACTTTAGATTGTCCTCTGTTCTTCACATGCAGTTGTACAAATGTGTATGTACACTCACATACACAACATGCACCTCATGCTAACATACACTCACATGAACACACAAATGCACACACCACACTCACAAGCATCCTCCAACAATCACACATGTAAAAAAGTAAAAAGAAGTAATAGAAAATGGCTTTGTATGTTGCCCATACATATATATGTACATAAGTGATTAATAAATGCAGATTTTTTTCAACATAAACAATCTGTACAGAGTCAACCTTTTTTTGCATTCCTGTGTAGGGTTTTCCATCATTTTTGGTCATTAATTCTTACTCTGGATACCTTGCTGATGGTTTCCACCTAAAATAGGCTATAAGATTGCTAGCCTTACAGCTTCAACTTCAGATTTTCTTCTTTCCCAAATTTAAACTGAGTTTGGGTCAAATCTGGGTCAGAAAGATATTAGGAAAGTCTTTTGAAATCATGTTTAGATCCATCTATCAAGAACATACAAAAAAAAAAAAATGAGACTGCTTTCCCTGACTACCCTCTCAAACCAGTTGACCTTTCAAAATTCTCTCTCCTGTTTTGGTTTTCTTTCTGCACTTTGTCTTTGTAGTTTATGTTGAACTTGTTACAGAACTTTTCTTTGTTTTAAAACCTCAAGGCCCTCCATATACTTCAGTTTTTTGTTTTTTGTTTTTGTTTTTATTTATTTATTTTTTTGTCTAGCTCAGACAGCTAAGTAATTGAAGAAGTTTGGAATGATGAGATAGTTATAGTTAGTCTTCTATTAATTTAGGAGTAAATCCATTTCTGGATTACTTATGTGGAGCAGTATAACTGGATTAATTGCTGAACTTCTCTGATGAAAACATTCCTTCCATCACAGGTAATACATGCAATATACAATACAGGCTATGGGACATTAATTTGTAAGCTATCAACTGATACTAAAATGTATTGTTTCAATGGCAGCTGAATTATAGTCCCACATCTCCTACTTTTCATATTTATAATAAGATGACTCTCTTTCATAGCCTTCATATGGGGCAGTGACAATGTGTATTGAAACATATATATATATATGTATATATATATATACATAATGGCTAATTATTTTCTAAACTTTGTTTTATGCAATAATGATAATGTAATTTCATTGCAATTTGTAACTCAAATAGCAACTGGAGATTCTCTCTTTTTTCTTCAGCTGTCACAATTCCAGTGAAGCTGGCTTTCCATCTTGGAGCATTTCTGGTGATAGGCTGAATTCCCTGTGCCATCCTCAGCAAAGAAATTTCAAATCCTCACACTTTTGGACTTAATGCTAGCTAGAAGTCTGGAAGGCAATTATATGGTTTTTAAATGTAAAGCACACAGTGTGTATTCATTAACTTTTATTTTATGATTTTATCATAAAATTTCCAATGCAAGAATATTTGGGAGGACAGCGAAGCTAGGCATCTGGCTGGCAGGCTCTTCTCCATCGCGAAATAACAGTAGTACGAAATACCAAAGGTACGTCCTTTGGCACATAACCACAGTTTTCATTTGTTTAAAAACTATTTGTACTGAATCTTTTCAGCCTGAACCTCTGTGATTCCACTCTGCAATGCGTTCTATTTATTTGTAAGGCACAGACATAATAATCAAGAAAGAGAATTTAGAAACATTTGTCTCCCATATTCCAAATCTCAGGAGAGTTTGCACGTGAATTGAAAGAATTACTGTGGTAACATGTTACAATAGAATTTATCATTCAGAACAAAAATTACAGTGACTACCTTTACAAAGCTTAATTCTTTTGCTGACTTTTAATGTTGCTGGGTTCTCCTGCCTCGGGAGTCTATTTGGAGACTTCCAATGTCAAAAATATAATTAATATGAATAAAAATACCAGATATTAAGTTCTCATTCTCGACTCCTTTCATATTCAGCTCCCTGAAATGGCATAGAAAAGATACAATGTCCTGCATGAAGGACAAACTTGATTTCAGCAGACTCCGATGGGGACTTTCTAATTTTCTTTCTTGCAATCTGATTCACTCTCTCTAGTATTTCTTGTGACCGACCCCACTGCTCTTCAGCCTGAACAAGAGTAGATTGCCACCATTATTCCATGTTATTTTAAACATTTAGAGAGGAAACTGACAGGAAAGAGACAGCACATACTATTTTGGGGCAATACTGTGCATACAACATTTTCTTAAGTTCAATTATAAGTGAAAATAACAAAAAAGCAAGCAATGAGGAAACAAAGACAAAGGATCAGGTTGATCTTGCAGGGAAATCCACAAACATACTTGCTCATGGTTATGAAGTCTTCACTTTATAATTAAGGCATCTCCTTGGAAGACAAGTGACTCTAAGAAAACAGTGGAAACAATTTCCCTAGAAAACAGGTAACCCCCAAACAAGAGAACATAGAACATGATACTATTGGGGCTGAAGAAACGGTTCAGTGGTTAAGAGCACTGGTTGCTCTTACAAAGGACCTGGGTTCTTCTGTTCCCAGCACCAACCCAGCAGCTTATGGCTGCCATGTAACTCCAGTTTCAAGGGATATGTCACCCTTTTGTGGTCTCTGTGGGTGCCTGCACACAAATGGTGCACACTACTGCTCCTGCCACTTATTAAATATTCCACTTATTCATTCAAATTCTCTTTGTTATACCTTCTGCCCTGTCCTCACTCATGGTTTTCCCCAATTCTCTTCAATAATTGTTAAGTTCTTCTTGAACATGAATGTATTTTCTTGGAAGCATTCAGGTAATTTCTTGATCAATTTACTCAAGATGTATCAGTGCCCTTTTCTTGCTCAAAGCAAACATGCACAGTATGATCTGCTTTAGAACATAGGACAATGCAATCTTTGATTTTAACTAATACCTTGACCTACTATGTCTGTTCTGTGTGCTGCATCATTCAAACTCTACAATGACAAAGCATGCTTTCAGCAGGTGTGAGTGCAGCCATAGCTTGAATGAACTCTGTGCCATTTGGCTTGTCTGCATGAAGTGCTGTTTCCAATATCCCCTTTTATTTGAATGGGTATTTCTCAAACCGGATTGCTCATTGGCACACCTGAGGGTTTGGACCATGCTGATATCATTGATATCAGGCTAGGCGAATCTGATTCCAAGTGGTGCTAATGATGTTTGTAAAAGGCCTTTGGGGTGATTTTATGGTGTATCCGGTACCAATAGCCTTCAAAGGAGCTGATACTGTTTATTGTGGTCATTTATGATCTGTTCTGAGGCTTGCCCTGCCCATGGTTTCCATTCTCTGCCTCCTTACACATTACTCAGATTTCTCACACTAATAAAATAGACTTGAGATAAGTTTTAGAGAAAACAGATTCATTTGGACCTGCTGCTTTGGACCTATGGAGCAGTAGCCCATCATGAAGGGACTGTGAGATAGAGTAAACTGTTCCCCTAGATCTATGTTGTGTGGTATTTTGATCACATTCTGACAATAAAGTTTGTTTCGAATCAGAGAGTGGAGATAGCCATTAGCTGACCAAAATTAACTATAGAGGGTTTGGAGGACTGAGGAAGTAGTAAACTGGGGCTTAGAGAGGACCTTGGCCCCTTTTGGATGGAGGAACAGAGGAGGACAAAGTCACTGATGGCTGTTTTGCTGCATCTCTAATCTTTCAGTTTCTTATCCTGATAGCTGACTGCCAACTTTCTATTGATAAAGAATAATTAGATAAATACATCAAGGGTACATCTAGAGAAAGAGGAGCTTCCCAGACATACCACCCACAACTTACAAACCTCTTGTTTGGCTTCATGTCTTAAACCTGCTTCTTTTAGTCAACAATACTTTACTGCTGATCAACCCTTTTCTGGGCCCTTCAGTGGGAATATTTCTTGGAAATCAAAGTTCTTTAATTCCATTCCTGTTTTCTGTTGGGTTTGCTGATACTGTTCCATGGGCAGCTGTGGTTCTGATTTTGCCTAAGTACAATGTTAACAAAGACTGAACAAGGGCTCTTTCATTCAGCAGTAGGGTAACTTATGAAATCACAAGTACTGGGGGCTTAGTATTCTTTTCTGTGGTTTTATCTCTCTTGGTATTGTTGCTGCATTGTGAAATGTGACTTGTTTCATCTGTTAGATTACAGTTGACATGTTTTCCCTTCAGGACTAGGTCACATAATATTTTTATTAGCGGCATGATACTCTCTTCTCCAATTAACTGTCATCCTGACACCCAAAGAATGTTTCTATAACAGCAATCACATGAATTTTAGCTTTTCCTAGAAATAAATTTATTTATCAATTTGTTTCTCAAGCATTTAAGGAACCATTGCTATCTGCATTGTTTCTGATTCCATTGTTCCCACTATGACATTATGCATGTACCACGGGCCATTACAATGCTGCCTTTGGATTAGATTTACAAGGATACTTTTCAACAGTCTTCTCTGGCCTTCTCACTTGCAGTAGAATAGCGTCCTTTCTCCTCTCCAGAGAATTTACAGGGGAAAACATGAATATATCCAGTTAAGTTTTCATGTTCTTGTGAATCAAATTAAAAAGGACAATAGTCAGACCTTCATAAATTCCAATGAATCTTTCATAAATGAATGAAAGCTGTGAATAATGCCCAGCATAAGCCAATCGCAATGAAAGGACAGGAACAATATCCTATCTCCCAGCTGTCTTTCCAAGGTCACTTAACGTCACACTGCTAATCACATAAGGTGGAAAGCTGCTAGTCAGGTTGTCACAACCTGCTGAGATGTTAGAATGACCAAATGAGGAGGAGAAGCCTGTGACTGCTGCAGGGCCCTACCTCCTCTGCAGGCCGGCTGCAGTAATCAATGTTGCCAAGACATGTGAACAGCAAATTAGTCACCAGTGCCAGGGCTCCGTGAACAGAAGATATTCACCCTCATTTCGCTTTAAATCCATTTATCTGTAATATCTTGCTGCCTTAGCTAGAGTTAAGTCCCTGACAAGTTAAAAAGATGCTTGACAGGTAAGCCTGTACCTCCTTGGGGAGATGAGAGGAGCGTGATGTAGGGGATAAGAAGCTGGGGCTGGAGAGATGGCTCAGAGGTTAAGAGCACTGGCTGCTCTTCCAGAGGTCCTGAGTTCAATTCCCAGCAACCACATGGTGGCTCACAACCATCTGTAATGAGATCTGGCGCCCTCTTCTGGCGTGCGGGCATACATCGAGGCAGAATGTTGTATACATAATAAATAAATAAATCTTTAAAAAAAAAAAAAAAAAGAAGCTGAGTCCCGTGGGGTTGCTATTACAAGCTATTTACCTAAACTTCTATGCTTAGCTGACCAGTATATTCTCTTGTGTGTCTAGCACCTGAGCATGCACCTTCCCCTGTCTTCAGTATCCCCTACCTCCCCTGCCGCCTATCTCTGCTGGGAAATAGCCGCCTTCCTTCCCAAGGACCCATTAAAACTCAGTAATGCAAGGAGTGCCCCGGCCAGCCTGTCGGCTACTCATCCATATGAATCGTCTGGCCATTTTTTTAGTCTGACAATTGCAGCTGATATATTTTAATATTGGTTTTGAAAGAAGAAATTGAGGAACTTCTATTTCTTTACAGCTCCCTGTAATTTCAACTTACTCTTTACTTATGTATGAAGTCGACTTGGGTGGAAAGGTTAGAGGCAGATGAATTTCTAGTATCAGAGCCTAGGAAAGGCCAATAAAATGTGCAATAATCTTAATGCTAAGGCTCCGTGGAGCTGAAAGTGTGTTTTATATTCGTGGATGACACTATTTGAAAGTGGAGACCGGGAACTTACATTAAAGATTGTTGTTGATTCTTTCATTTTCCTTCTAGGCCCTAAACATTATTTGAATGTGGTGAGACAACTGTAAAATAATAAATTTGAAATAAAGAAAAATAAAAAAATATGATAAAATCAGGAAGCTTTGATGAATGAAAAGCTGAACATCTTTTGGTGAACAGGAAACAAATATGGGATTATTTTATTTCTGTTTTTGTTTAGTTGACCTGTTTGAAAAGTTGCTAAATACATATCAATCCCAAAATACTTACCAGTTTTTCTCACATGTGCTCCATTTTCTTAAATTATGTTTCTTCATGAATGGGTTTGCTTTTCGTTGGCTGACATGCACATTTGAAGTGTTCTGTTGGAAAGTCTACAAGCTATGGCAGACAGCATGATGTTACTACAGTTGTAAATGCAGCAGCACCTAGCTATCGCTTCTCATTTAAACCTTTGGATCTATGTCAAGGACATGATAAATCTTCAATTATATTTACTTTTATTCTCTTAAAAATTATTTACTAATTTTACATCCTGACTGAAGTTTCCCCTTTCTCCTCTCCTTCCATTCTCTCACTCCCCTCCTTCCATCTGCCTCCACGCTCAACCCACTCCTCTTCTGTTTCTGTTCAGAACGGACAGGCCTCCCACGGATATCAGCAGAGCATGGCACATCTGTTGTGGGAGCTTGATTCGTTTAGCCTGTGATTTTTGTGGTGACTTGCCATGGGCATTTTTTTTTCTGGAGATGTGAGCAGATAAAATGGAAGGGTTGTGTGTGCTCTCTCTTGGGTGGCCAGAGCCAGAAAACCCTGTGGTTGGTCCTCATCACCCTAGGGAGAAGGACGGAACTGCAGCAGCTGAAAGAGAAGACACATCTGTCATGCTCTATATTCATAAGTCTGTTTCTCATTGCACCCTTAATCAATTACTAAATAGAATTTTGTGGGATCTCACTCCATACATCAAGTCGCCATGAGACTAAGCACATTTCCTTGTATTCAGGCTAAGCAAGGCAATCCAGTATGAGGAAAAGGTTCCCAAGAGCCAGCCAAAGCATTAGGGACAGCCCCTGCTCTTACTGTCAGGAATCCCACAGTGAGACCAAGCTGCACAACTCTCACAAACAAGTAGAAGTCCTAGATCAGTACCATGCGGGCTCCTCAGTTGTTGATTCAGACTCTGAGGACCTGTGAGTCAGAAAAGTGCTTCCTTTGAGTATACTGGTGGTGTCCTTAAACCCTCTGGCCCCTCAACTGAAGAATGTATAAAGAAAATGTGGTACATTTATACAATGAAGTATTATTCAGCTGGTAAAAACAATGACATCAGGAAATTTGAAGGCAAATGGATAGAACTAGTAAAAAGTCATCCTAAATGAGGTAACACAGACCCAGAAAGACAAGCATGGCATGTACTCTCTCATAAGTGAATATTAACTATAAAGTAAAAGATAACCATGCTACCATCCACAGACTAAGAGAGGCTGGATAACAAGGAGGACCGGGGTCGGGGGAAACATGGATTTCCCCAGTAAGGGGAAATAGAAGAGATCTCCCAGGTGAACTGGGGCAGGTCGGTATAGGAACTTGAGGGATTGGTTTGAAAGGTTTGGGACGAGTGGGAAAGAACTGAAAGAGATGCCTGGGAAGGGGGGATTTACAGGGTCAGGTATAAACCTGGTGCAAGGGAAATTTTCATGATCTACAAGGATGACCCCAGGGAAGATTTCCAGCAATAGTGGCCATGTAGCCTGAACTGGCCATCTCCTGTGATCGGATGGGTGCCTAGCCCAAGTGTCATCGGAGAGCTTTCATCCAGTAACTGACGGAAACAGATACAGAGATCCACAGTTAGCATCAGTGAGTTCAGAGAATCCTGCTGCTTCAATTCTCATGGCCATTGGTAAAACCCAGAGAAGTCAGGGGGAAGGGTAGAGAAAAAATGGCAACAGACAGGATTCCTTTTTAAAGAAAGTTTGGGAGTTCGAACTGCTAGATATTTCTTCACATATTCCGAAAATTCTGCTCCATTCTGTTTGAGAAATTTCTATCTATTCTGTGGCAGCAATCGAATGTATGGCTGTCCCACCAACCTTCAAAGTGACAGCATATTCTTATGGAAATCTTCACTCTCTTAAGTCTTCCCTTTAGTGTGTCATTTTATCTTAACGGCAGCCCTGAATGGTAACACTCTGTACTTGGACGTTCTCGCTTCTCTCAGCCCCTTTCCCCTTCTCCATTACCTCCTGACTTCTTCACACCCTTTTAGAGTACAGGATGAAACAAAGAAAGGAAACTAATTTCCCTTTTCCAGCTTCCTGTTTCTTCCCATTCGGGATGTCTTACAAATCTGTTCTCTTGAAAAACGATTCTCTAGCTCCTTCTTCCATCACCATGGGCTGGCAGGTAATATGATCTGAGTTAAGACTGGCTAAGCAAAGGTGCAATATTCCACAGATTTTGAAATCTACTTTATTGCCTGGGTCTTAGTCTGAGGTGAGGATGAGGAAAAGCAATGGAAATCGAGACTTATTTAGAGAAGGTCGTGGATAGCTTCAAGAGTTTTAGGGAGGCCATCAAAATCCCATAGCAGTTTGGTACAGGTTTCAGGAAGGGCTCCTTCAGCCTTTGTGACCACAGACCTCACAGAAAATACATGAAACACTGAAAATGCAAAAAGTAGATGGGTAGGAAGGGTCTCTTCCCAATCAGCTGATTGGCAATTTGCTGTAAAGGTTTGGTTACAGCGGGGAACTGAATTTACCACTGAATGCTATGTAAACAAGAAGTTAGAATTAGAGTCCCAGTAAATACAGACATTTGGTTCTCCTGTGAGTTCCCATAGATTAAAAAAAAAAAGCTCAAAATTATAGGTTCACCCACTGAAGAAGGGTCCTCCTGAATTCTGTACAGGTCTAGGCATTTTGAAAACTGCAAAGTCAAGGTAGGACTAGGATAATCTGGGAGACTTGTGGGCTGGCATCTGTCTGACCTGGTTGTTATAGGTTGGATTTCCTGATGAATCTTTGCTCTCCATTGCTGTGAATTCTTGTGTGACAGCCTCTGAGGTGAAACATTGCCAAATATTGCACCAAGAGGCCTCTCAATGGGTCATAAAAATGCTATAAAAACATGAAAATTGCTGCCATAAAAAAGACATAACAAAACAGGGAAGCTCCTAAATTCAAGAAGTCAAGAAAGATGAAGAAATGAAAAGCATTCTACCTATTCCAGGAAGGTTATAGGCAGAGTACCTTCACAGCCATTTACAGAGGGAAAGTCTGATTTGCATTCATAACGCACCTCAGACGATATCTGAGCTACTGCATTAAGTATATAAGCATCTGGCTTTCTTTAGAATTCATTCTCAACATGGGTACCTTTCTGTCTTTGTTGTCTAAATTGAACAGAAAGAATCCACAATTTCCATATCTTCTTTGAAAGGACCCACAATACCCTATGTCATGGGGGAGAACAACTATACCTCTTCTATGCTTGGGGAAAATAATGTTATGTTAAAAGCATAGTTCATAATGAAGCTATCATTTTACAGTTGACTTAAGATAGTCCTCACTAATGAATCTGACGACTGTACTTCCTTCATCACAAGTACAACTTGCCTATCATTTTAATATTTGTTTTCTTTATATTTTATTCCAGTAAAATTTCTAGGTATCCATTAACACTTGTATTTTTGGGGTGAGGTCTGTGGGGGAAATCATTTTCCATATGCCTCATATGGAGATGTGACTGCACTGAGATACAGTAGCTATTTATGCTACTGTTATAAAATTCTGAACATGCTTAAGCAATAGTCATAAAGATATTAAATAATACCATCCCAAGCATTCAGAGTCTGTCTGCCGGCTGGATGAGCCCCTTCTATATGTCATTTTGATAGAATGTGCTTCCATCTCTGCTGTTATTAGATGCAAAGTATTTGAAAAGATGCTTGATTGAATTGAAATCTGATTACATCTGCATTTAGGGTTTTGAGATATTGCCTCCTTTCCTGAGACACACATTTTTGTTTTCGTTTTAATCTCACAGATATGTGCACACATTCACACCCCCGACTATTCCATCTTCTCTTTCTTAGTCTCTCTCAGTATACCGCAGTCCTAACTCTCATTTTAAAACATAGGCAAGATGTAGCAATGACGAATCAGTATTCTGTGGGTTCTGGTGGAGAGGAAGCATGCAACAGAAAGAAAGGAGAAAATGGAAGGAAAAGAAAGGGGACAGGAAGAAATGAAAAGAAAGAATTTCTTCAATGTGCAGGTAGAGTGAGGGATAGCTGTACATTGTCCATGGGTTGCACATTTGCTTTTTATAGTCATTCCATTTTTTCCACAGTCTCTCTTTCCAAATTTTAGTTACTTGCTTACTCAAGGTCTAGGACTAGTGCATGGGAAATTTAGAAATAAACGTTTCACGGATTGTTTAAAATACTTTCTTTTTGAGTGGGGTGAGACTGCATCAATTTGTTTACCAGGCTAATATTGAGGTGGAGTTATTTCTGCTTCAGCATCCCAGATGTCTGGATTAAAGGCATGCCATCACACTCAGCTCAAATTATAAATTTTAAATTGTGTGCCACCTGGTTCTCTGCCTCAAATAGGCAGATAAGTTATCAGTTTGCATGACTGTACTGTATATGCTACCCTCCTGTTGTAACCTCTGCTGTCAGATTGACTATTGCAGCACCACAGGGCCTGTGCAAGAAACCCTTATTTTACTTAATTGTGACCACGAACCATAAGACCATTGATGTTGGCAATCTAAACATGTCAAAGAGAGTTGTCAAGTGTTCCTTTTAATTAAAGAAATGAGGGCCGGTTGAGAGATGAATTAATGTCTAAGAACACATACTACTTCTTATAGAGGACCCAGGCTCAACTCTCAACACTCATGAGATGGCTTGCAACATCCATACCATTAGTTCCAGGGGATCTGATGTCCTTTTCTTACCTCTTTTGGGCACCAGGCAAATATGTAGTACACAGAAATACTTCCAGGCAAAATATTCATACACATAATAAAATTAAATCTAAGAAAATTAACAGTTGCAAGCACAATAAGATAATTTGAATCTCAATACATTTATATGTATTTCATTGCAGTTAGTATATCTGTTTTATTTTATAATTACTTTTTGCTAATCCATTATGATATTTCAGACATAAAATAAATCTTAGAACAGCTTTGAGTATATAAAAATAATATTGGCTTTGGTTCAATCTGAAGTTTTACACATCTGCTCTGGATTTCAGACTGTATATCCTACAGAAAGGGAAGGTGGGTACTGTAATTTCTCAACTTATAGGCCACTCAACTACATCTCTAAACTCATATACTACTTGTGTGAGTTTATACTTGTTGTATGGTGTGCCTACACATGTGTGTTTGTGTGTAGATGCTCACAGGGAGGCTAGAAGTTGGCATCAAGTGTCTTCTTGAATTCCACTTCACTTTATTTAAGGAGGCTAGGTCTCTTGATGAGGCTGGATCTCACAGATTTCTCAGGAGTAGCTAGTTAGGGTTCCTCTCATGAGCTGGGATCTCAGGTGGGACACTGCTTTTAATGTAGCTACTTAGGATCTAAACTCTGCTGCGCACACTTGCCTGTCAAGTACTTTATTCATTGATCATCTTCCTGCCCTGTCATATGCTGCTATCTATAGTACTTCCCTATTTCTAGTACCTTTCATACGGGAAGCAGAACTGGAGCACAGTGATTGGTTCTCACCACTATTTTATACTATGGGAGATGAAGGTAACATGTTGCCTCTGTATGTCTAACTCGACTGATATGAGAGACATTTTCACAGCGAATTTCTTGAACCTTCACTTGGAGAGGCCACATCTCTTTGTGAATCTAGTATCATAATTGAAGTATGAGCATATATCAATGTAATACCTTTATATCTCCCCAAATGGTTGACTTATTATTGTGTTCGAGCCTTCAAAGATAAAAGAGGAAAGTTACATCTTAGCACTGAGACGGTACCTTTCCGCAGAGGATTACTGTTTGAATGGCCTATGTTATGAAGTATACAGCCCACACAGGACTGTACAGCCAGCACAATCAGCACCCAGACAGCGCCCAGCAAGAACATTAACTTGGTTAACTGGCCACAGTGCAGTTATGGTCTCAAAGCTTCTAACACATCCAAGCCCCAGAGTTAATTGGACCCAGTGAGACCCAGTGAGTTCATCAAATTTACAGAGAGCATATGTGTTACTAAGAATGCCAAGTATTCATCTACAAAAGGGGGAATACATTCTGGAGTTAATACCATCTATGATTTCTAGCTAATAACTTTCCTAAGATTATAGCCACAATATAGATGAATTATCATATGTATGAATATAAATTCTGAACCTATATGAAGCAAAATATTTAGAGATTTAATTAGTGAATTTAGAATCAGAGAATAGAGAGGTAATGTTTTGCAGAATGGAAACTCCCCAAACATGTGGGCTACATAATCCACACAGCCATGGTCTCCTAGTTTTCTTTTGTAAAGTGTCGGTGTCTTCCATGAACCTGGAATTTCCCACATTAAATCTAAGAGGATTGTCTCCATCTGCATCTCCCTTCTTCAGTTTAAGTGCAAGCCCTTCTCTCACATCCATCAGCTGCATCTCATTCTGCCAGTGACTATTCCGTTGTGAGTTCACACATCTTCAGGCAGTGAAGGTGGTACAGTCACGGGTTTTGTACCTTTATTGCACAATATGACTCTAGTACTTATAACCTAACTCCTTCCTGACACTTAATACCTTCTTTATGCTTGGAATTTTTCATAATACCCTAACGCATTTTCCTGACTTTGATCTTTCTTATGGACCTCTAACTCCTACCACGTGATTCCACATATCAATACCTGATCAATCTTCCTAAAACAATAGACTTCACCTCATGGCCAATGTCATTAAATTTTAAATAGCTTTTCAGGTTTTAGTGTTCAAACTTTTCAGCATGCACGGTATGATCTATAAGCAGTCTATCTATTGAAAATATCGTCCAGCTTATCCACTTCAAATTAAGCTCCATCCATTAAACCTGCTTCCTCACCAATCTGTTTCTACTTCTCTGTCTATAGGATGAGTCTCACAATAGCTTAATTTCCTATCTCCCCATACAGTATTCTGGGCCTTGGACTTATTCTTAACTTGCATTTATGAATGTCTGTTATAAGCTGGAATACAGTTTCTAATCTTATATCTTAGTAGGAAAGCCTATTTTTACAAAGGAGAATATGTTTTAAGACCACCAGTCTCAGGGTGAAATATATGAACACAGATGAAAGAAATTATTCAGAAATTTTATTGGTGACTTTGGTTCAGAGAATGAGAGATAATGATGGTTTAGAGAGTTAGAAATCTGAAGACAAGTAGGATACATAATTTATACAGCCACAGTCTTTTATTTTTCTTGTATAAAGAGTTAGTTGTTTTTCCCATGAACTGGAACTGCAACTTCTTGCTTTGTCAGTGGAGAAAAATGAAGTGTAGATAGTAACAAACCATATATATATATATATATATATCAGTATTATACTGTACACACACTGAGGATGGGATTTTAAATTTTTCTTTTATTTTCTTTGTGTAAGTCTTTAGTATGCATAGATGTCTATGCACCATGTAAGAACTTGGTGCCCATAGAAGCCACAAGAAAGCATTAGATCCCCTGGAACTGGAGTGACAAGACTTGTTTACTCACTGTGTGGGTGCTGGGAATCAAACCTGGTTCCTCTAGAAGAGCAGCCAGTAGTCTAAATTGCTGAACCATTCCTCCAGTCCCACACGATCAAACTCTTATAACCAAGACAGAGAAAGTTACTCACAGGAACAAAAGATTAGAAACAGAACAGTAGTCACCATATACTACAACAAATATAATGTAGCTCTGTGCTTACTGGCTACAAAAGCATTATGTTGTACTCTCTCCCCTTTTCCCTTACAGGCATCTCATGGCTTATCAAGTTGCCAGCCTGGTATGGTGCTATTTTTAAGTAAAGCACAAATTTCATGAGCACAAACCTGGTCACATTATAACAAGTGATTTGATAACCCAGACAACTTCTACATGACTTCTGGGTGGGTAATGCACACACCGTGGATATGATAAGCAAAAGGAAGGTCCATGTCCTAGGCAGGATAGATCGGGACAGTGTCTTCTCAGAGTGGTGGGCAATTTAAAATTCATAAGTTGTTTATTTCTGGAATTTTTCTATTAATCTTTTCACTATGCTCAATTGTAGGTAAGTAAAACCTGGAGAGAAACACACATGAGAGTACTGAGAAGATTTTAAGATCTTTCTCCCCTTTTCTGTAGCTGCCTGTCTTATGTGGCACAGCTACTTTTGATGAACCAGGAGTGACTTTACATTTTCTGCCATGTCCTATGCACCTAATGATTTACAAAATGATTCCGGGCACAAGCATAATGGAAAGGACCATGCTGAAGAACAACAAAACACAAATTGATTCTGAGAAGAGAGGAGGCAAGAACATTTTCTTTCTATTTTCTGACAGTTGAAGCATTACAATGTTTTGGAAAGCACAGGAGCATGAATCTATAACCTGCAGTGACTACTTGCCTCAGTGTTTCCCCCTCCAGTGTGTCTTTTGACTTGAGGACTCTGTCTTCAGTAACTTGCCAAGAGCATACCCTTGCTGGGCAGAAGCCAAGCCTCTTGGGATGCTCTGCTTATCTAGAGCTAAAGTCAAGGACTGACTAATAGACAAGATAAGGTCTCCATTTATCCATTTTACGAAACTGTTGTATAGTAGCTTCCATTTCCATACGGGGGGTGGATTCAATGAGATCAAGACAGTAACCAGCCTCAATGACTGTTGGTTTGACAGAGCAGAAAAAGGCACAGGTTTTTAGACATTTAATTTTCCCCACCTACCTAAGTTCTTCCCTATCAAGGGACCAAAGCAGTGTTTTTTTTATTAACCTATGAAAGCAACACAAAGACAGAAGGACCTCTTACACCAATACTAGAGAAAATTAAGTAGCTTAGAAAAATGATTTAAAATAAACAAGTGTTCTTGCCATTGTCAATAGGACCAAAATGCTCATAAATGAAGGAATAATGAAAATGTGTTGCATATACGCAAACACAAATACAAAAAATGAAACAAAATATTGACTCTCATATGCAGTTTCTGCCTCGCATGTTTGTTGTGTGTGCGTGTACATATATATATATATATATATATATATATATACATATTCATGGAATGTTTGTTAAACTTAAAAACTATACAAAAGACTAAGAGCAGGTATAAATGGGTGATTAGAAATTGAGAAAGAAGAGGGTAGGCAAATAGACATACTGGAGATATGCAAGATGAAAAAATTTGGAGAGAGAGTTTACTAGGAGAGATTAAGGTCAGCATTGTTCAGGGAGATAAAAAGGAAAGAAGACTCTACTAAACATTTTGTTCTAAAATTTCACAAAGATATCTCAAACTTTGTATATTAATTTAAGATTAGAAATGAACAAATATCAGCTGTGTGCTAGACACTCTGCTGATAGATTTGAGGCTGCAAAAATTAAGTTCATTTTGAGAATTTGATAAGTCATTGTTAAGCCTATAAAGATGAAATCATCTTATATAAGTTCTCCTTTTTCCTCTTTGCCATAATTCAGAATCAGTCTTGTTCATAATACTGTGTGTGTATAATTTTATAATTCATAAACTATTTTTCAAAATTTCATACATGAATACTGTATTCTATATTTATATCATTTCCACCCTGATATCTCCTCCAATCATGTCTTGCCATGTTCCCCAACTCCTCCCAAATTCAAGACTTCTTTGTTACTGTTTTACATATATGTGTGTACGTGTGTGTACACACACACGTACACACATGCATACTATTGTGTGCGTGCACACACACATATAAATATATACAACTTCCTGAGTCCATTTAGTTGCTATTATGAACATGTTTTCTGGCTGAATACTTGTAATGAGATAACCTATTGAGGGGCACATTCCTAAAGAAGACTGATTTTCCACCTCTCGTGGGACTGTGAGATTTCCCTCATCCACAATGGCATGTCAACTGGTTTTGCCATTGTGCATATCTTGTCTACGTGACTGTACTGTTGAGATTTTCTGGATGCTGCTCTCCTGTTATAGGTAGAAGACACCTTGAAGCTGGCTTTCTGGTGATCTAGTTTTTAGATCTTTCCACATTCTCATCCATGATGTTCTCTGAGTCTTAGGCAGAGAAATTGTGTTGTAAATTTAATATTTGGGGTTGGGTGTCCCACATCCAGTCATTCTCTACATTTTGGCCAATCATGAGTTGTTGTAGCAATCCATATGTTATATAAAGTTTCTTTGATGAGGATTGAGAGCTACAAATATCTGTGAACACAAAGACAAATATTTAGTGTGCAGTTAGCAATTCTACTGTTTAGGAGTATGAAAGCAGTAGATTCCACTCTAGGGTCGCAGACCTCACCAGCCACAGGTATTTAGTTATATTTAAAGTACTAGGCATGAATTCTTTCCTCTTGAGTGAGCCTTAAGTTCTTAAACCTTAAGCCTTAACTAACCAACATCTCAACAGGAGGTTTTCTATGCTTTGTACTGGGATTTTTGTTAGATTGTTTGCAGTTCTCAAGAAGGGTATTATCATCCATCTCAAGTGGCATAACTTAATATTAACTATATACATAAGTATATACTCATACATACAAACACATAAGATACAGAATGCATGTGTCTTATGTAAACACAAATAAATGTGTTTCCTAATGGGCTTTTCAAACACTCTTGGTGTTGTGTCTTCTATTTTGCTATATTTTGCCCTCCCTTTTGCCTCCCAATTATATCCCTACCTGTTTTCGTCATTTCTCCTAACACCTGCGTTCCCATCTCTAGAACTCCTTCCACATGCCCTCCCAACTCCCACTTTATTCTTCTTGTTTTTGTAGTGATTTATATACTCATATATAATGATTCAGAACAAGGATCTAGAATTAGAGAACATGTGGTACTTCTCTTTTTTGGCTAGGCTACCTCAGTATAATATTTTCTAATCCCATCCATTTACCTGTAAATTTATTAATTTCATATTTTACAGCTGAATACTATTGTATTGTGTATATGCACTGTATCTCCAATATCCCTGCATTTGTTCGTGGGCATTTACCCTGTATCCTCAAAAGCATTTGTTGTCCATCTTTTTCTTGAGTTTTGCAATGCTTGTGGGGATAAGATGAAATCTAAAAGTCATTTTAAACATTCAGTTCTCTAATTGCCAAGGATTCTGATCTTTTAAAGACATTTCTTAGCCATTTTTTACAAGAAACCCCACATTCTTGGTGCTTCTAATGTTTTAATTATAACAATCCAGATAACATTTTGTTTATATATTCCCTTGGCAATTATAACTGGTACTAACAGAGTTTTCAGTGTTTATAGAAATTTTTTTAAAGTCACAAAACAATTACAACTTTTTCTATTGGTGATAGAAATCAGTGAGCTCGGCCTCAGTTTGTCTGATTATGGCTTTAAATTATTGTACAAAATGAGGATTGCTTCATTTGTGCATATGTGTACATCAAGAGGGTAGGTGCTATGGGAGCTGCCTCTTCTTTTATTTTTTTAATGTGTTCCTAAACTTATCATCCTCCTGCCTCAGTCTCCCTAGTGATGAGATTTGAGGTGTGCATTACCACACACAGGTGTGTCTAAGTCTTGAAGGAATGGTAATTGATCATCAGTAGAGGAGCAAGGGAGTCATGGTCATTACAGAAAGGAGATGGAACGTGCTTCAGCCTGGTACCTAACGTAATGCAGTGAATTCCCAGAGATAGAAAGGTTCAGTGTGACTGAGGCCAAGGTTTGCAGAAAGTGAAGAGCAACACAATGTCATCCTGGATGAACCCTGACTTCTCTGTCTCATTTGTGTCTATGCCATCTTTAACATAAAGAGATGGTAGTCTGTGAAGAGCTTCCCGCAGATGGGTGGCAGAATTAGACTTAAATTACAGGACAATTACTCCAAGGGGTTGAACTCTGTTTGAGTGGAAACCTGTGGCCTGGAGGCAGAATGTCAGACATTGTTAGATGGCTAATGCTATTGAAGGTAAAATTTGGGAAACCTGACCTAAGATTCAGGTGGCTATTCCCATCCATCATTTTCCTTTTTTCATGATTCTAAACTGCTGATTTTTTAAAATCCAGGTTGGGTAAGATTCTACATAACACTCTAGATAAGCGGCCTGGGCATCCTCCTTACAGGCTGACAATAGCCACATTCGAGTCTACAAACCACTCCAAAGACATCTAAACACATAGAACTACCCCACTGAGCAGGCTGAAGACTAGATTATTCCTCACTTTCAAAATTGATGACTCTCTTCTCCCCTGCATCAACACCTTGCTGAACATGTCTTTGTTTTTCCAGCCTGATTAGGGGAAAAAAAATTCTTCATGTAAAGGTGCTTCATTGGCAAGTAGTGCTCTCTTGTTCTTCTCATGCTGTCTCCCAGTTTTCCATTCACTGGATGAGTCTAACAAAGTCAACATAAGACCTAGCACTTGTCCTTGAGTATAGAGAAAATTAGAAGAATCTCCATATAGACATGAGGTTGTCAAAACAAAACAAAAACAATTTCAAATCTCAGAAACACTCAAGTAGTTAGGGGAAAACAGATCAGCAAGGGTTAAATTTTACGTAAATAACTATTTTAAAATTACTATCTATGTTCCAGAAAATGTATGCTATATCCTTTAATGTAGATAATAGAAATTGAAGTATGAAAATATTTTCTTCATTACAGTAAAGATTCCTTCCAGTCCCACATGCCAGAAAATTTTAGTTATTTTCAGTGTTTTAATTAGAATTTTTTATTTAATCCAAATGATGATCCTCTTTCATAATTGCAAAAACTTTTTAAACTGTATTTTTGGACTCTGAGGGTCTGGCTATTATTCATAGCAAGAGAAAGATATATATTCTAAGTAGTCATTGTTATTCTATAATCCTAGGGTACATCATGTCAGCGAGCCTGTGACCAATGTTTTTGCTTCTTCTACACTGACTCTTTGTTATTAGTTCTGCTCTTGGATGAGATTCTGTTCTCTACCAAAGAACATGTCCTAATTTCTTTCTTTGTTAAGACATTTTCTATTGTGGTAGATGGCAGTGTGCGATTTCCCCACACACTTGGCAGATATCCTTATTCCTCATAATGATCACATCAACAGCAGCAATGAATATCAATGATAACAATGTACCTCTTCAGGCTCTTTCCCAGGCTGATGCATCTGGCCTCCTTGAATAACATTCATTACAACCATGTACCAAGATAATAATACACCAAAGCAAATGATGCCAGTCATTTCTCTATTTTTACCAATTACCTCTTGGGCCTTGTTCAAATGGAAACAAAAACACCCTAAATCCTGAATTAGTTTACTCACTATTGACAGCTTTCTATGGCCATTTGAAGTCATAATACATAGACTATTCTAAAGTCAGGATGCATACTGATATTTAGAAATCTAAGAAAACATAATGATCAATAAATTGAAGTTAAGACATATGGGAAAATGGGTTCAAAGAGCTTTTTGAATTGTTATCTTAGTCAAAATTATCATATAATTTTAACGACTAAAGGACAAGTATGCCAGGACAGGGAAAGCAGAAAGATGCATGCTGAAGAAAGCCACAGGCACCACCTTCAACAGAACACATTCTTCTTTATATAAAGAATACCACATAAGTTTGAATTTATAAAATTAATGAAGGTACCAATAAGGGTCACAAAGCGATTTGATGTTTATTATGACCACATCTCTCCTTTAAATATTGCTTGATCCAGAGTCAGGGAGCTCCCACTAGCTCAGGTCAATTGTCTTTGTGGGTTTTCCCATCATGATCTTGACCCCTTTGTTCATAAAAATCCTTCCTTCCTCTGGGAGATTGGCCCAGTGCTTAGCTGTGGAGCTCAGCCTTGATACAGGGGGAGGGGCTTGGTCCTGCCTAAACTTGATGAGTCAGACTTTGTTAACTTACCATGGGAGGCCTTACCCTTTCTGAGGAGTAAGATGGAGGGTTGAGTCAGGAAGAGGGCAGGGGAGAGGGAAGAGAAGAGGGAGGGGGAACTGTGGTTGATATGTAAAACAAAACTTTTAAATAATAAAGAAGATCATTGCTTGGGTGCTTATCACAATTCAGTTATATTAAAAAAACATTTTGATGGAGCAAAAGATGTACACAAACCACACATAGAAGGGGAAATTGTTCTTTCTAAGTTTCAAAAAACTCAGTGGACAAGATGACAAGTGGGAGGAAGACATGATAAGATCTACCTGAAATCACAGTCCTTGGGGACTAAGAGCAGGAGGATAAGGGGTGCGAAAGCAGTTTGGGCTACAAGAGACCATAACTCAAACAGAACAGAACAAACAAAAATCCAATACAAAAGCAACATTGTAAGTGGGAAATAATCATGAAAAAGGAAACAAATTCTTCAACTAATAACAAAATGGAATTGAGCTGAGCTGAAGTGTCATAGAGATGAAAAAATTTTGTTGAAGGCAGCTGGAGCTCTGGATCAAATCACAGGCAATTTACCTCAAAAAGGCCAATATTTTGCATTGCCATATGTACCTAATGCCACATACAGTGCAGTTTCATAGACATATTTGCATATATGTTAGTGCACATATGTAGGAATATGAGTGTAGATTTTCTCAAAATTCTCTCATGTAAGGCATAATGTCTCTAGATGAAACATCAAAATTTGAATTACACAGTGGTCTGGCAATTGTAATTCCTAATTAGTATTTTATAAGTTGTGGAATGTTGTTACATGTGATGATGATTAAACATATGCTGTGTGACAGTGGTATTATATCGCTTTAATAAAATACTGATTGGCTAGTAGCCAGACAGGAAATACAGGCAGGCCAACCAGAATAGGAGAATTCTGGGAAGAGCAAAGGTTCAGTCTACAGTTGTCATCCAGACACAGAGGAAGCAAGATGAGATTGCCTCACTGATAAAGGGTACCAAGCCAAATGGCTAACATGGACAAGAATTATGGGCTAATACAAGTTATAAGAGTTAATAAGAAGCCTGAGCTACTAGACCAAAGAGTTTATAATTAGTGCAGACTTCTGTGTGCTTCTTTGGTGCTGTGGGACAGTGGTCTTTTATCCCATTGCTTGTATTATTTTTAATAAAACACTGAGTGGCCAATAGCCAGGCAGGATGTATAGGCAGAACACGAATTCTGGGAAGAGGAAAGTTTCATTCTGCAGTCATGATCCGGATACAGAGCAAGCAAGATGTGACTACCTCACCAAAAAAGGTACTAAGCCACATGGCTAACATAGACAAGAATAATGGGCTAGTTTAAGATGTAAGAATTAATCAATAAGAAGGCTGAGATACTAGGCCAATCAGTTTATAAGTAATGTAGACCTCTATGTGATTTTTTTTTTTTGTGATTGAACAGTTGCCTGACTTGGCAGGACTGGGTGGGACAGAAAGCTCAGTCAACACAATGGGACTGACCAGCTGTAGAACTGGGCAGGGCACAAACCTCTATCAACAAACAAAGTCTAATGTCTGAAGGAATAAATTTTGGAGTTATTGTTTTGAATACTAATAAAAATAATTCTTGACAAATCCATTAGTTTGTTGCCAACATATCTTATTTGAGCAATATTAAACATTAGAGTTTATATTTCATATTATATATGTATTTACTTAGCTTTTATTGGCTATTCATTAGCATCTGCCTTTCATCTCAGTAAATGTATGTTTATCAAGGGTAGGACTTCTTATCCTATTTAATTTGTATCATATTACTAACATGTTTTTATCCCCTGGCCATTATTAGCTCTGATTCCTCTTATAGTTCTCTCTATTTCTTTTATTTGACTTCCTATGCCTCTATGTATTTGCAAGATTATGAAGTATTTAGTTTTCTGAGCTTTATCATCTCACCTATTGTATCGTTTTCCACAGTAAACAGGGATTCATTTTTTAAAGTACTTAATACTGTGTTGTTGTGTATATATGAAAATGAATGAATGAAATGTATGCCCTGGCAATGCTGAAGCATGCATGGGCAGTCCATATATGGTGGTTCTGTTGAACTTGCTCATATTGGGTTTCATGGTCCATGTTGATGAGGGCAATTGACCAGGTCTCTTCCTCAAGAGGGTATCAGATCTTATTATAGATGATTGTGGTTGCTGGGAATTAAACTCAGGACCTTTGGAAGAGCAGGATGTTCTCTTAACCACTAGACATGTCTCCAGCTCCAGCCAATTTTGTATATATACATACCACACTTTATTAGTTTATGACTGAGAGGTGACTCCACATCTTGACCACAGAGAATAGTCCCACAGCAAGCATGTTTCTTTAAGACACCGTTTTTTTTTTCTATTTGAATATATGACCAAGAGATAGAGTGCTGTTCATATGATAATCCTACTTTTAACTTATAATTTTAAGAGGAGAAGAGATTTTGACAAACACTTTCTGTGCCTGGTTGTAGCATTTCCACATGGATAATGAATTTATTTCAAATATACACTTAACACACAATCTCTTTATAATTGTGTCAGTTTAGATAGTACTTTCTTAGAGTTTTCTAACTTAAATAAGCTTTACTTTCAGGGCCACAGACAAAAATTGAGTAAACAGTGAGGGCTTCTGTAGTTGGTTAATTTTACTATTTGGGGGCCTACCACCCAATTCCCAAATTAATACACTGAGACTTATTCTTACTTATGAATATCTGGCTTTAGCTTGGCTTGTTTCTAGCCATCTTTTCTTACTTAAATTATCCCTTTCTCTTCTACATTTTGCCTCTATTTTTTATCTTTCTTTATTCTACATAGCTTGCTTTCCTTCTTACTCTGTGCCTGAATTATTGGTTAGGTGGCTGGGCCCTGCCATTCTCCTCTCCTCCTTTTCTTGCTCCTCCTGCTTCTTTCTCCTCTCTATTTATTCTCTCTGCCTGGTAACCCTGCCTATTTCTCTCCCCTGTCTAACAATTGATCATTTAGCTCTTTATGAGACCAATTAGGTGTTTTAGGCAGGTAAATTAACAAAGCTTTACAGAGTTAAACAAATGCAACATAAAAGAATGTGTAGACAGAAGTTTCTGTCCTGCCTAGTACCACAGCAACTCAGTCCCAAATATACACACAAAAGCTTATATTAATTATAAACTGTTTGATTGATTCCTCAGCCTTATTACTAACTAGTTCTTACAACTTAAATTAACCCATAGTTCTTATCTGTGTTTAGCCATGTGCCTTGGTACCTTTTCTCAGTAAGGCATTCACATCTTGCTTCCTCTGTCTCTGGCTTGTGACTGTCTCTCTGCCTTTCCCAGAATTCTCATAGTCTGCTCACCCTATATATACTTCCTACTTGGCTACTGGCCAATTAGCATTTTATTAAATCAATATGAGAGACAAATCCTTACAGTGTACAAGAGCATTATCCCACAGCATGAATGCAATGCATCTTTGCACCATTAAATAAATATTCCACAGCATAAATGTATGTAACATATCTTAAACTATTATTCCACAACATACTTCTCATTCATGTAATGAAAAATGAACCTATCAACATAAGCTTCAGAATATCAAAAAGTAAATCTCTCTATCACTTTGTAAGGATAGTTTAGTTTTGATCAAATGGTTTAAGTGTTTAAAAAAGAGTCATGTTTGTTTCACAGAGTGAAACAACATAAAAAAAGCAAAGAAAAATTGGAAAGAAAACAAAATGGTCACAGAAAAGTATTACAGGTAGATGATTCCACCTTGTCTCTCGGGAATAGAAGAAGCAATGTATTTTTCCAGAGTATCTACTGATGTGGGATTTCATGTAGCTGGTAAAGGAGACAGATGCCCCAGAACCTTACTGATAAACCACGAGCCTTGTGGTAAAATACAAAACAATAGGAATGGGTTAATTTAAAATGTAAGAGTTAATAAAAAGTCTGAGCTAATAGCACAGATCAGTGTTGTAATTAATATAGTTTCTATGTGATTTGGGGGGTCAGGGTGGCTGGGAAGAACAAGCAGCTTCCACCTACAATCTTCCTTACTATGATGTAAAAGAAGAAGAAGATGAGAATTAATATTCTAATGAAGGATTAAAGGATTACTTCTCTTGGCCTCACATAGGCATGCTGACTTAATGCAACATAACAAAGATTAAATCAAAACAGAAAGCTTTCTTTCCCTCTTTCTAAAGACAAATAGTCATTTGATATGTCATTATCAAATGTCATTAGATAAGTGAAAAAAGTCATTAGATAGGTGAATAGTTGGAGAATTGGAAATAGTAGCAAGTTTACCAGTGTTTTCTCTCAGATTCACATCTCTGCCTTCTGTGTGTCTGAGTAGTCTGACATTTCAAATCCATTGAAAAGGCAAAATCCTTTGGAGGATGGTTTTCCTGAAAATGGAAATGTCCCAAGCCAAAGCCAGCAGCTAGGCATCATTCTACTAAAGTCTGCCTTGTGAATTATTTAATAAATAATCAGGCTTTCAGAATTTCAAAGAGAAACTATTCAAATGGTGTTTCACAAGTACCTTCTTCCTTTTGTATATGTAGGTATCATGAATAAAGTCTCAGGATGTGTCTCCTTCAAGAGGAGCAAGAAGGAAGTATTTAAGTCAGTCCACAGAATTCCATGATGTGTTGAATCTGCCAGAAGTAGATGAAACCTGTGGACAAAATTTAACTAAAAAATGGAAACACACATATCTCATTAATTTTCAGAGCACTGCTCAAAATAAAAATATTTTAATGTGAAAATGTTTTATAACTGAGAGCTTGGATTCTTTAGCTAAACCATGGTTAGAATATGATGTTCTATACTAACAGGCGTCCATAGCCTGGATGGAAGGCCCAAGTGTGATTTTTGTACTCAGTGAGCTGTGTGGAATAGATGTATTTAGGGGAATGATTTAAGGAAAGCAAGAAGGACTTTTTTGAAACATCCTTTAGATGTAAATCCCTCCCCTCTTGCATCAAATTTAACCATCATGCATTGCATGCTTCCTAAAATCAATCAATTTGAAAGAATATTCCATCCTATTACACAACTATCCATACATGAAATATAGGTTTGCACTGTTTTGTCAACTTATTTCTCTTGTGTGTAACTTTCAGTGGGCAACAGAAGGAATCTGAGATTGCAGGAGGTAGTAAAACAGTATTATCTAACTGGGTAATGACCCAGGCATTAGATTTAATGTATTGGATTTCTAATTAGCTCAAGTTTTGTTTTTGTTTTTGTTTTTTCTGAGCATAAGGTCATTTATATGGACCTTGGGCATTCACAATGAATGTTTCTTATAAATTCCATTTATTCATAACCATCCTTAGAAGCAGGAAAAAAGCAATTCTTTCTACTTTGAAGTTGAAATTAAAGAAGACTTTATAAGGCTTGTTCAAATTCATGCAAGTGGGAAGTTATAGCTACAATAATTTAGAGTCTTCCAAAGTAACCCCTTACAATGAGTATAAAGGGTCACTACTCTAAAATAAAGATATTTCTCAAACCTACAGTTCTGCCAAGGATAAATTCAAGGCTATATTGTGATTTCTATGATTTTCTGGTATGTCTGTGTAAGGACACAATGTTTACTCTTGAAGGAACTAGCATAAAAAGTTACACCCTACGTAAATTTAATGGGTTTAACACCATTTGTATGCACTTGATCATAAGATAACAGGTAAAGATACTCGAAACCACTGAAGAATGACCTCCCTATTCCCATTAGTTATGGGATATCTACTGATATTATCTTTCCTCAGCCAAGTCTATTGTTCAATATGTTTTTACATATACAGTTTTCACCTTTGGCACTATTTCAGAACTTAAACCCTTGTGATTCATTTCTACTTGATCTATGGTAGCAATAATTTTTTAAATGTACTTTCACATTAGTTCTATGTGATATTAACTAAATACATGAACAGACTGTGTTGTGTTAAAAATTAACAGGTTTAACTACAAGATTTTTATCTCCCTTATATACAGATTTGAGTGTGAATCTAAGTTGGTGTGAGAGTGTTATGGTTTAAACTTTAAGTATTCTCCACAGGCACACATTTTGAAAACTTGTTCTCCCGGCAGTGTCACTATGTTGGGAGACTGCGAAATCGTTAGCAGATGGAGGCTAGTTGATAGAGGTAGGTAACTATAATTGGGAATTTTAAAACAATTCCTAGAACCTGGTTCCTGAAATATTGTGCGTCATGGTTTTCTGTTATGGCCATAGTGTTTGTTACATGCTCCTGCTACCATGATAGGAACTGCTCCAAAATGTCTTCAGCATTATGAACTGAAACTTTATGAAATTATAAGTCAAAGGAAATCTTTTCTCCCTGAGTGTTTTCTATGGGGGCATTTTAGTCATCATAGCAGTATAAAAGTAATAAATACAGGGTGCAAAATTCAGTTGTATGAAATTATAGGACATTCCATGGCCTGGCATTAGGTGTGTCGATTTTGGGATTTATATGTGTACACACAAGTATACACATAATATGTGTAGTAGCATTTATAATAATAATTATTATGGTGAGAATAAATAGTTTATGGTCAGAAAAGGGGAAATAGGAAAGTCATTTATTTAGATGATTAAAAGAAGAAGTGAAATTACAGTTGTCAGATTGAGAAGATTCCATAATGACCTCTGACTCAAGGCTCAGTAGCCAACTGCAAAGTGATTTGAAATTGGGAAGTATCTTCTTAAACCTGGACATTCTATGAAACATGGCATGGCATGTGAGGATTGAGGACACCGAATTTGTGTAGAAAAGACCAGATTTCTTGGTATCCCTATCATATATCCTACCCAGACCCATTTTGGAGTGTGTGTGTCTAAATCATGAAGAAAACCAAATCCCTAGTTTTTCATGGCAGCACCTTAGATCACCAAAACTATTATTATATTAATTAATAATCAGGTAGAAAACAACATTTGTTATGAAGACATGGAAGTAAAAGGGTTTGGCTCAACAGTAGGGAAAGTGGAATTTTTCATCTTAAGTCATTCACCTCATTCAGTTTCAGATACTCATGACCTAGCCTCACAGCTAATAATTCAGCCTAATGGCAATGTGCCTATGTTGCCTTATTATAAAGGAGTTAATGAGCCGGGCGGTGGTGGCGCACGCCTTTAATCCCAGCACTTGGGAGGCAGAGGCAGGTGGATCTCTGTGAGTTCGAGACCAGCCTGGTCTACAAGCGCTAGTTCCAGGACAGGCTCCAAAACCACAGAGAAACCCTGTCTTGAAAAACCAATAAATAAATAAGTAAGTAAGTAAATAAATAAATAAATAAATAAGGAGTTAATGGAAAGAATAAGTCTGTATCATTGACTATGCCGGGTTATTAGGAACATTACAGCCATTCTGGCTAAGAGTGCACATTAATCTTCACAGGGCCTGTTTTTTTTTTTCTCCCTAAAGAATTTTGCCATAACTATATTGGCTGCTATCCTTCCCATGAAGGTGGGAGTTATGGCAATATACTTCCTACACATTTTCTAAACATTTACAGTACACTCAGTAGATATAATGTAATAATTACAATTGTTCTTAGAAACTGAGTGAGATTAGCTTCTAGCATGTTGCTGTTTTGTTATCCATGCTAATGATGTGCTTTACAGTATGAGGTGTCATCATATTGTTTGGTGGGACAAGTGTTCCAGGACAAGGATAACACAAAAATGTGTGCCTAGGACCATCCTTGTAGCATGACCATGTGGTAACAGAAACCCACTCACTTCCACAGCAAGAAAGGAGCAGCAAAATCATAATATTTAGGAATTGGGGCTGGAGAGAGAACTCAGCCATTATGAGTTCTTCATGCCCTTCCAGAAAACATGAAATTGTTTCCAGAATTTGTGTTTGGTGACTCACAATTGCCTGTAACTCCAGTTTCACAAGTTCTGACCCATCTTCTGTTCTCTCTGGGTAACTGTCCACACATGGTATATGTGTTGGATAGTGTTTTATCAACTTGACACAAGCAATAGTCATTTCGAAAGAAAGAATCACAGTTGAGAAATTGCCTCCATATAACTGGTCTATAGGCAAGTCTGTGGAGTGTTTTCTTAATTACTGATTGATATCGGATGGCCCAGCCCAATTTGGGTAGAGCCACAACTTGGCCGGTGGTTCTGGATGGTATAAGAAAGCAGACTGAGGAGCAGGTCAGTAAGCAGCACTCTTCTATGGCCTCTGCATCAGTTCTTGCATCCAGGCTCCTGCCTTATGTTCCCACCGTTACTTCCCCAGATGATAGACCACAAACTGAAAGATGTAATGAAACTTTTTGTTACCAAATTGCTTTTAGTATTGGTGTGTTATCACCAAAAGAAAACCCTGAATAAGATAGCATATATTTACACACAGAGACATATATGTAGATGTATGCACACACACACTTTTGAAAAAATAATTAAACATGATATTATATTAAACAAAGCCATTCGTAATGTACAATTTGTTTAGTATGAGCCTATCTCTTCTTTTAATTGCACCACAATTCAAGCAAGTGTTTGTTATTGTGTCTGTAATGATGTTCAGCATTTGGAACTTAACTAAGCCTCATCCTTTTTGGCTTCCAGGCAAAAATAAATATCTGAAAGGAAATGTATCTAGATAAGTAGGATATTATAACCTGTCCTCAAACACACACACACACACAAACACACACACACAAACACACACACACATCTAGCATGCTTGCCACATAGCAATATGCACATCCTTTTTTCTTGACCCTGGGTCTTGTTCTCCTGGAAGGGAATGTTTTCTGTGAGCAGTTGTTGTTGGCATTGCCACATCTAGACTTTCAGCGGTCAATGCTCCTTAGCTATAACACCCAAGCTGAAGGGAGCTTAGCTACTCCAGCTCGAACCTGCAGCTTTCAAAGCTTTGCAGGAGAAGGATCAAAGCATACCCTTCCTACGTAGCATCCCCTTTTGCTGAAGCAAACCCATTACAGCCGTCCATCCCCTACTCTGCACTGCAAAACAGTTTTAGAACTGATAGGAGTGACTGTGAGAATAGCCCACTTTCATGGAATTTGCTTCTGACCAAAAAAGTGCAGCCATTTGAAATTTTAAAATGTCAAAAATAATGTTGATTAGCATATTGTTTGATTTAATATATGATCTCTCTATTTCTTTATGTACCAACCCCTTTCCCAACATCCTCTGAAGGTCTGCAGTTCCAGTCCATTGAAATAAGCGATATTCTTTCATAAAGAGAAAGAGATCTTGTAGAAATGTTTTAATTTTATTTTTACTTCTTTTAAACATTGGTTTTAGACAAGATCTGGAACTCAAAATTCTCCTGCATCAGCTTCCTAGTACTGGTACCACAGTCATGTGCCAGCATGCTTACCAGAACTAACATAACCTGGGAATGAAATTTTGTGTTATCCAGATCATTCTGAATAGGCATAATTCATTAACTTTTGAGGGAGTCTTCCTAGAAAGGGATTGTATCTGCAAAGGCAGATTACCTGATTAGAATTTCAGGGACCTGGAGAAATTAGAATATGGTATGTCTAGAGCCTAATGACAGTTATCTTGAACTATCTTTATCTCTTTAAAGAGAAATTTCTCATGAACCTCTGTGCGAGACCTGTAACTCAGAGATAAAACTGAGTCTAACATCCTGATAAACAGATAAAAACCTCTGGGATGTATTCATTGAGCAAACCCCTATTCTTAACAATTCAGAGGGTTAAGAATCTATCAGAGACTATCAAAGACCCATAGCTAAGATTATTCCACTGTGCTAGTTACAAATTCAATATTCCTACTGATGTTCTTTAAAAATACTTTGACTTCTAGTTATCTTGGTTCCTTTACAATAAAGACTTCATAAAATTTCTTTGACGTAGACTATGCAAAATGGAACTTTGGGTGACCCAAATCTCTGCTAATCTAGACCATGCTCACACAAATTTAGTTCTAGAATAAACTCTTTCTTATTAACTTTGACATTAGAGTTGTATGTTTGTTTGTTTAAATTTTACTTAATAATTTTATAAATTTCAATCATATTCTTGCCCCCTTTAGCTACTCCTAGCTCTAGCCTATCTCCCTACCTACCAAATTCTTGCTCTTTCTCTCTTTATTTTTTAAATAATAAAAAATTTAATAAAATTAAATATTTAAAATTTAAATAATTAAATAATAAAATATCTTAATATTTTAAATAGGGAAAACAACAAAAAGCCAAAACAAAAAATGAAAACTGAAACAAACTAAAGAAAGAAAATAATCAAGTGAAAAATGGACAAAAGTACACACAAAATATATGAAGTTGGCTTTGTGTTGACTAACTACTCCTGGGCCTGCCCTGGCATATGGTTGATATTCCCATTATCATTTTGTTGGAGAAAACAGATTCTTTGTCTTTTAGCAGATCAATTGTAAATAGCTTCATGGTTAGGGGTAGGACTTTGTATCTATTTCCCCTTCTCCACAGTGGGCTTCTTGTCTGGAACTTGTGTTGGTATTGTGCTTGCTGTCCCAGCCTCTGTGAATTTACACACACACACACACACACACACACACACACACACACTTTCCGTACTACCATAGGAGAAAATTAATCATCAATTGCACCCAGGTACAAAATGCCTCTTTACAAGTTACAAGGGTAGCAAGAATGTTACTGGAGTAATCAACCATTTTTATTGGATTTAAGGCCCACAACATTACATGAAATTCATACATGGCACTGCTAAATTAGACAAGAAGCTGGGACTGGATATGTCATGGGTCTAGGTGGAAACATCCTGCTAAAGGAACACAGCAATAGATTGACTGCTGATGACATATTGCTATCTCTATGGAGTAGAACGTGACTCAACCCGCATCAGGAATAAAACCTTCATCTAGCGCTGGATGGAGATAGAGACAGAGACCCACATTGGAGCACCGGAATGAGCTCCCAAGGTCCCAATGAGCAGCAGAAGGAGAGAGAACATGAGCAAGGAAGTCAGGACCAGGAGGGGTGCACCCACCCACCGAGACAGTGGAGTTGATCTATTGGGAGCTCACCAAGGCCAGCTGGACTGGGACTGAAAAGGCATGGGATAAAACAGGAAACTCTGAACACGACGGACAATGAGGGCTGATGAGAAGCCACGGACAATGGCACTGGGTTTTGATCCTACTTCATGTTCTGGCTTTGTGGGAGCCTTAGCCAGTTTGGATGCTCACCTTCCTAGACCTGGATGGAGGGGGGAGGACCTTGAACTTTCCACAGGGCAGGGAACCCTGACTTCTCTTAGGACTGAAGAGGGAGGGGGAGAGGAGTGGGGGGAGGGGGAGAGGAGTGGGAGGAGGGGGAGGGAAATGGGAGGCTGGGAGGAGGTGGAAATTTTTTTTCAATAAAAAAAAATATAAAAAAAGGAAACTTCTTGCTGTAGATATGTATCAGCACAGAGATTCACAACTAGACAATGTGCATATAGTGAGAGGCTTTGGAGTACTCAGCCATAAGTGGGAAGTCTTTATCAAAATCCTACCATACATAGGAATCTATGTGGAAGAGGATACAAGTAGATTATGAGTCAGAAGTGGTCATCGACTTCAAGAAAATAGTATCTTCCAGATACAGTGAACTGCTACACAAATGCACTCTTGGAGATGTGTGTTCTTGCACTGACAAATGAGCCTTCTTCTATTTCTGCCTGTTGTGGGGTCCATCACTGACCACACTTTTTGAAGTTACTCACTTAATACTCATCAATGCCTGCAAAGGAAGTGAGTGTTGCATTTCCTCCTCTAATACTAGTTCTTCATTTGTCTGTGATGAGTTCTGTCCTCTGCCAGTTTGAGTTTGTTTCTGTCAATTTTGAATAGGTTGTCTTTGCCTTCTATCTAGACAAGTTCTTCTTTTGTTTCCTTTCACTCATTTTTAAGCAGTGTTGTTTTAAAGTATAGGATGATTTAGAACTTGAGATCCTTTTTCCTCAGCCTCCTCTACTAATTTTTCATAATAAGGGTATGCGCTCCATGTCTGTTTAATCTGTTTTCTCAACAAGGAGTATTTTCTTTTAGGCAATTTTCCCACAACTGTACTCTATAAAATTTCAAGATTACAGATATGCACCTCTTATGTAATATATGTATATATACATGACATATGCTATCACACATGTGTACTTATTTCATTATACACATATGACATTTATCATTTTACTGATCATTTATACTTACAATAAGAGTATCAAAGATCTAAACCACTAGTCTCCACAAACTCAGACTTCTTAACAATTGTCAGTGTATCACCACTAAGAAATTAGTCTGCAAACGTGTGCTGTGACAGGGCTCTTGGTGAATCTATCTACATTTTAATTGCAATTTCATTTTCTTGACTTCCGGGGTCAGCACTATTCATAGCTACCACTGGAGGGGATACTTTTATGGACACACAACAACAACAAAAACAGAACCCATTATTGATGCTGAGATCAAGAAAAAGAAATGACATATGCAAACTCCCAAAAGGTGAGCTTCCTTTCAGCTTGCCAACTTCCAGAGAAATAAATTTGACAGTCTCTGAATATATTGAGGCATATAATGAAATCAGCTTCCAACCTACAATGCAGTTTTCTTAATAATCTGGTAAAGAATACTGCGGCTGCCTGGGCTGGAGGATGAGTAGAGTGGTCTATGCCTTTAATCACAACACTTGAGAGACAGAGGCAGGGCATTCTCTCTGAGATCAAAACAAGCTTATTCCAGGGCAGCCATGACAGAGAGAAACCCCATATTAGAAAACAAAGCAAAATAAAAGAAAGTAAACAAACAGAATGGACTTGGCAAAGGGCTCTATAGGAGGGAAAAATAGCAGGGTGAGTTAGTACATTGGCTACATTTCCAAGAAAGGACAGGTGATGAAAATGTTGAAAAACATTAACATGCAGTTCTATTTTTCCTTAAATACAAGATAAAACATTTCTGGATCTATTTTCAATGCTATTATCCCATTAGATGATAAACTATCTCTTCTACTGCATGAAGATATAGCAAAAAGATTAAGCAATATCAAAGGATTTGCCTCTACATAGCAACTAGATACTCATGGAATGAAGTTTAACTCAGCTTGAAATAGATGGCGTAATTTAAATACATTTGCTCTTTGGAATTATATTACTTAGACCACTTTGAAATTATATATCTGAAGTTGCACAGCTAAAAAATGATCAATGAGATCCCACATTCCCCTTTTCCTCATTATATCAGTCTTTATAAAAATAAGTGGCCTAATTTCACTACAAAACTCAAGTTCTTTGAAGAAATCTCATCTTTATTAAAGATACTGAAGATTCTGACCTCAAGCCAGTAGACCTTTATGGTGGTAGAAAGATTCAATGCTGTGTGTCCAGATTAGAAAAAAAAAAAAAATCTTATGAAAGGCCCTCTAGGAAAAAAAAAAAAAACAGCTATTTACTTGTAAACTTTGTATGTGACCTAACATTCTCTAGAACCTCGTGGATGTGTGTAAGATGAGCAAACAGCTGCTTCCAATACTCACCTTGTGAAACTCCCTTTACTCTGGCCCACTTATATATTAACCCCAATGATGAGTTGTTGAATCCATTGATTTATGACTTCTTTTTCTGTTGGCTATAAAAGTTCATGCTCATCACTTACAGTAAGTTGAATCTGTGTTTCTGGGCCAAGTTCTCTCATTTCCACCCCTAAAAATCTAGCTTTTAAACTTCCTTTAAAGTAGAAATGGTACATCATATGGACACTAACTCAACAGTCCCAGAAGTAAAGAGATACGTAGGCTTTAGTCTTCCATCTAGGAGGGGACTATATAATAAGCCCTGAAAAGGTCCAATGAGGAAAGGGGTGAGAATCAGAAAACAAGCCTGGGTGAAAATATATGTGGCTGAACAAGGAATCAGCAGACATGATAACTTTTTGTGTAGAACCTCTGAAGTTACTCTCTGTTCCCTCTTGTTTTTATGTCTTAATTGAAAAAATAATTGGTCACTGAATATTTATTGTATAAAAAGATGATGCTGGGCATCTTAATGTGATTGAGATTGTTATTCCACTTTCTATTCTATTTCTGCTGCTATGGAACTAGGGTTCTATGCTCAGTAAACACAGAAGATAGAGCTATGACATTAAAATTTTCTTCTCCAAATATTGGTACTTGGGTGATTTATAGGATGGAGACAGGAAGGGGTTGCTTGTTGATTGGATGGCAAGTAAGCGTAGCTTCAGCATCATTTTGTGTAAGTGTAAGACGGACATCAGTGCAGATCACATGTTCCTTTTGGGGGGAGTTACTTTGAGCTCTGTCAGAAACTTAGGATGTCAAAATGTTGTGAACCGGACAAGTTAAGCTCTCCTGCATTAGCCCTTGCTTGAAAACCTAGTCCCAAACTGTCCTTGAGTAGATCCTGGTAGCTTTTCCTGAACAAAACTAAAACATTTTGTTATTAAAGAATTGATATGTTGGGATGTAAAGTCTTAAATAGTATCACTCCCTTCTCCCATATTTACACATATTTGCAAGACTTTTTATCTCTATTGCAATCAAGAGACTCTCTGTCTTCCTACTTCTTAGCCTCCCCACAAACCTCCAAGGTTCTTTGATAATTAGCTCAATGGTTCTGAGAAGGCACATGCAGAAGCTTACATGATTAACCTTTCAAGGTTTATAAATATTCAGCAGCTCTGTATTGTATCTCCGTTCATATAAATCAAAGTTTAGTGTGTGGAAAGGAACAGGGAAGGTGAAGCTGGACATTTTGCTCGAGAAACACATCTTTCTCAAAGGCCCTCTGGCTCTAGTTTTGTTTGGTATATTTTCTGTGATCTTACTTATCACTTGGAGTACCGGTTGGGTCAGTTGATTTTTGTCTAATTAATTACTTATATTCGACCCCTTCGTGTGAAGACCTGATGATTTATTTTCACCTCTTAATAAATTCTAACATCATTAAAAAATCCCAGAACCTCAGCTTGTTTCCTCATGGTACCCAGAGATGGAAATTTTCCTTAACACTCCTGATGGTTGGGTAGGGGGTTGAAGAGAAAATGACACAAAAATGTCAGAAAAAAATTATTTATTTAATATATTTTATGAGATATAGGAATATTTATAGTGAAAAGAATATCCAAATAAATAGGAAAATCCAAATCTGTGTATATTTTTTGTTAGTGCTGATAAACCAGAGGATAGGTGTAAAAAACTAATTATAAAAAGAGTATTACCTAATGGCAGTAAATTGGAAGTTGGGGTACTTAGGGTTATCTGTTCAGATTTTCTTCCATGTCTCTGTGTCTTCTGAGACGTGTTCTTTCCTTATTTTTATAAAGGGGAAATCACTTTGATTGAGGGTCTAATTATTATTTCATGGAAGGTCAACCAGCTTGTATGGTCTGCTTGAGCTGATAAAAGACCAAGAGTCATTTCACTTTTTGTTACCTGCCCACAACCAAATTGATATTTCAACATAATATATATGACTTTTCATCCCCTAAAACAACTAAACTCTTGGAGCGGTAGCTCTGCGAGTTCTTGTGACAGGACTAGCCATATATGCCCTGAGTTCAAAGAATAAAAACCAGACATAGGCTTGTACAGGGTACAGTTCTGTAGGGGACTTACAGAAATTTGGCCCTGGGAAGCACCAAGTCATGTTGAATTCCCACAGTAGAGGTCAGAAAGAAGGGTCTATCTATGAGTTAGGTTAGGACAACAAGGATTGATTTCATATTAACTGGCAAGTACCAGCTTACGTTTCACTTAAGGCCCTACCTAAATATGGGGCATTCCTGGAACAGGCCTAGACTTGAAAGCTTTAAGTTCCACAATGATTCTGCCTATTTGTAGGTTCTGGGAAACTGCAGGACAAAAATTAAATCTGGGCAGCTGTGAAAGTTAGGACTCATGACGGCTATGATCAAGTCAAGTACTCTTACTTAATGTGATAAATAAAAGACCCAACTTTACGTTACGATTTTTCTCAAGTAGCATTGAAAGAATGTTAAAAAATTTCAGATATTTGTTCAAAACAGCTTTACTCCTAGGTGTTATGATAAGTGTTGAGATTATAACTGAGGTGAAGGAATGAATATTACTCTATAGCTAACAAAGACAGGTGAGGGCTGTATGGTTGGTTTTGTGTGTCAACTTGAAACAAGCTAGAGTCATCAGAGACAAGGAGCCTCAGTTGAATAAATGCCTCCATAAGAACCAGCCGTAAGGCATTTTCTCAATTAATGATTAACAGGAAAGGACCCAGCGCATGTTGGATAGTGCTAACCCTGGGCTGCTGGTCCTGGTTTCTATAGAAGGTGGGCTGAGCAAGCCATGAGAAGCAAGCCTTTAAACAGTTCATGAGAAGCAAATCTTTAAGCAGTTCCCCTCCATAGCCTGTCTCTACTTCTGCCTCCAGGATCCTGTCCTGTTTGAGTTCCTGTGTAGACTTCATTTGGTGGTGAATAACCATGTGAGAGTGTAAATCAAAGAAACCCTTCATCCCCGACTTGCTTTATGGTCGTGTCGTTTCGTTGCAGCAAGAGAAATCCCAAGAAAAGGGATTGCCATCAATGAGCATCCCAAAGGACAATTGGGATGAACTTTATTCGGTGGTCATCAATGGTAGTAAGGATTCTTACTAAACTTTCTTAATGGATTTTTTTTTTTTTTACAAAAAGTATGTCAGGGTATATAGATATGATGCAAGGGGATATAGAAATCTACCCAATATAAAATGTAATCTGTTAGTAAGTGTGGGGAGCTACCTCACAAGGATGGCCAAGGTCGAGGCCTAGTCATGAAGAGGCCTCTTGAGGTCTTGATTATAATTTGATCAAGAACAGTGTCTTTGGTGGCATCCAGTACTCTCCAGTCACTTTCCAGTGTTTTCTAGACAATTATTCTCTTTGTTATTAAAGCTGTTTCACTCTCTAGTTCAAGATGACCTTGAGCTTATGATGACCATCTGTCCCCTACTTCCCACATGCTGTGATTATGGGCCTTAGCCTCTGTGTGCAATGTCGAGATAACTATTTTGCTTTGGTTTACTTGCTGCAGATACTTTATCTGAAAACATCTTGTCTCGTGTTTTTATCCTAAGGCTCTTGACACTGGAGCTAAGGCCCCTTCAGAAAGAGATTATGACGCCCGTTGTGCTTGCTGCTGTGTGCCCAGTTGCTGGGTAAGATCTGATTGCATTGTGTCTCTGTGTAAGTATTTAGCAGATGAAAGATTAAACGACATGGCATAGCTAATGTAAACAGTGTGTTCTACCCACTTATGCACACCTGTGTCTATTGCTGGACTGCCTTGAGATGTTCAGACCATGATGCATCTTGCTACGGAGTTCTGGTTCTTGTTGAAGTGTTGTCTTTTGTGAAACACGGTTTTTTTGTTTTTTTGTTTTTTGTTTTTTTTTGTAGGAAAAGGAAGAAAGTTTTCTGAAAAATGAAAAGGAGGGTATTCTGGTGTTGCTGAAGTCTACTGCAAGGAAAATTTGTTGTAGACATTGAGAGCAAGGATAAGACATCTATGTTTAGGGGTAGTCCTATTAAAGTCATGTCCATGGTACACAAGACTTAAGGTGGAAGTTGCAGGAAGTGATTTAATTAGGCATTATCTGAAGTTTCAGGTAGGTTTGGGAATGATGTCACTAGGGAGTCAAGGAGCCCATTGCAAATTCCTAATGCAAGTTGATAACTATCGACTCAGCAGCTTCTCCCTGTCCCTGTGAGTACCCAGCCCTAGAAAATACTCTCTTGCTACCTTTTCCTTTTCTCTCTTTTCATAAAACAAAACTAACATGTAACATTTCTTTCCCATAAGTCGGGGAGAGCCTGGTCAGTCAATTTCACCACCTGCTTACGTTTGGGGTTGAAGATGGAGGTAACTGAGGAAATTTGCTGAGTTTTGGGAAGCCGTCGGGACAGCAGAAAGTGGTTAGCGTCTAGGATCTGCGTGTGTTGACACTGAGCCACTCTGCCTTGACGCCACCCTCTGTAGAGTAGAGTGAAGTGCTAATAACGTCCCTCTTGTGCTACTCAACACACCCATCTTCTCTTTACCCCCACACAAACACAAGCAGACTTGCCAGTTGGAAGATATTTTTTTTTGCCCTTTCATTCCCTAAAATTTTATTTTTATCTTAGTAGGAAAAAATAATTTCAGTATTTTCTAAGTAGTTTCTCTGAGGCAGGGTTGATGATCTACTAATTATTTTATACCTTTCCATCTGTCAAGGAAAAAAGGGCAGGTACCAATAACTGTACTGCTGCACATCTTCTGAAATAAGCTTGAGGTAGACTTAGCTCTGGAGTGATGGCTGCCCCATCTTTGCTTATTGCTTGGTGATAACACTGTCCTTGGAGACACAGAGGCGGGTCTGAAGCTCACATTTTGATTCAAACATCTAACATTCAATGTTAAAATATGCAAAATTGAAGACCAACCATAGAAAGATAAACCTTTCTTGATGTAGCACTAGGGAACTCTTGCTGAACATTAGGACCTGAATTATGAAGGTTCTTGAAAATTGTTGCTGTGTGTCCTCTCTCCTCACTTGGCATTTCTAAACTGTTGTTAGACTCAGTGTTCTTGGGAATGGTACTTACTCCTGCTGAAATATTTAGCACTAGCATTAGTAGCGAGAGAGGGGAACTTGTCTTAAAGGGCCACCATGAGTTCAATCGACATGAATTCTTTGATCATTTCCCAATAATGTTTTTCCTGACGCTACCAGCTACTTGCCAGTTCCCATTGCCTGCTCTTGCCCTCAGCCTGAGATCCTGGGAGTTTGTTCAGTCCATATCTTCCCATGAGCAGGCCTTACATATTAAAATTTCCTTCTGAAAGTATCAATAGCATGGCTGCTTAAAATGAGTTGAACAAGAACGACCATAGATGGCCTAATGTGATGTGAATGTGACGGTAGAGCCAATGAGGGATCATCCCTATGTGAAGAGCTACAGGCGACTAAGGAATGCTGACAGTGGGAGAAATCATCCTTTCTAGGAAGAACATACCAACTGACTATCCAATAGCAAATAGCCAATTCTAAAAACTATATGACTGCTATGGTCCATGAAACCCCATACCTTCTTTTATCTTTGCTCTGCTCTATTTTTAATAATAGTTTTAATTTTCTTTTACGTATATGCACATCTGTGAAAAATATTCCAACATACCAATTTATTGTTTTGTCGCCTGAGGGATCAGAGAGATCGCTCATTGCGTATAAATGCTCACTGTACAAGGCTGACAACCTAAGTTGATCCCTAACCCATGTAAAATGCTGGTTGTTATGGTGCCTGCTTACAATCCCTGCAAGTTATAGTAAGATAGGAGATGGAGATAGGAGAATTGAATTGAAGTCAGAAGGCCAGCTCTTTGAAGTACACAACAGTGGGGCAGAAACAACAAGAAAGTCCGTCCATGCCTCCAAAACAATGTAGAACGAAAAATACCTTCCAGAATTTGTCCTCTGCACTCCATATGCATGCTAAGGCATGAATACAACATATTCAAACATGTTCAGAACACACACACATACGTACACACACATCAGAAAGCAATTAAAATTTAAAAGATGTAAAAGAAAATACTCCATGGTACCCCACGGTCATGCTTCAGTATAATTAGTATGACTATTCAGATATTCTAATAAATGTGAAAACTCAAATAACTGTAGGATCAAAAGCTGGAATCTTCTAGAGTTGTGGAGTATCTGTATATAGAAGTGGAAATCCCATAGGGTCTTAGTGATACTCTTTGAAGCTGATTGGTAAGTGAACAAAAAAAAAAGGTATGCTTATTAAAGTGGATATTTTATACATAGAGTAGTTCACAAAGCTTCTGAAGTTATAGTCTGGGATATGGAGCCCAGAGGAGGGTTGACAGTCTGGGTTGTTGGGTGAGTTTTAAGTGGGTGGTAGGTGGTGTCTTCCCTGGGGTCCCTATGACTACTTTGATCTCTGGTAAAGCTGCTGGCCTTGTGTATTGCAAAATATTTAATTACACTGTGTAAGGATATGTCACTGTGATTGGTTTAATAAAAAAGAAATAAATGGTAAATATCTATGCGGGAGCTATAGCAGGTATTTCTAAACAGAGAGGACTCTGGGATGAAGAAAGGCAGAGTCACCAGGCAGCCAGACAGGAACCAGCATGGGGGAGTACAGTGTAAAAGTAACCAAGCCACACACAAAATGTAGATTAAAAGATATGGGCTAATTTAAGCTATAAGAAACAGTTGAGAAGACGCCTAAGCTAAGACCGAGCTTTCATAATTAATAATAAGTCTCCATATCTTCTTTTGTGAGCTGGCGGCCCAAAGGAAAGTCTGAGTACACTTGTGGGCCTTAATGTGGAGCCCAGGGAGTGGGGTATACTCTGGAGTTGTTCACGAACTCATTATTATACAAGCAACTCATAGCAGTATGGTTACCTACACAAGACCAGCACACAACCAAGCTAATGAATACTCAGAAATAGTATGGAGTGAGTGATCTCTAGCCTCTGCCCTTATTAAGTGGTTATTGGCAGCTGATAGTTGCTGAAGGAGAAAGCTTCATCTTTTTTGGAGGATGTGGACATTAGTAGTAGGTTTCATATGTTGCAGTGACCTGCCCTACAATCATACACACAGGGGCATTACTAATTGAACAGTGGATTTAAAAAGATGAAGAATTTAGAAGGAGGAGGATGTGTTTGGGAGGTCATGGTGGATGCATTTGATTACAGTTGATAGCATGCACATTGACTCTGGTCTGTAATGAGACAATACTCCAGTGATAGTTTAAGCAAACTTCACTTTAGAATATGACATAGGGAGCTAGTTGGTAAGTCTAAGCAGAAGCTGGAAATGAGTGCCAGATCTTAGCTACCAGTACAAACTTGAGCCATTTCTGTTAAATCAGTAAGGGATCAAATACCTATTATCATCACAATAAGCATGTCCCACACACTGTTCAAATGTAAGTTTTTTTTTTTTTTTTCTTGCTGATTTTTTTATTAATTAATTAATTTAATTATTAAAGATTTCTGCCTCTTCCCCGCCACCACCTCCCATTCCCTCCCCCTCCCCCAATCAAGTCTTCCTTCCTCCTCAGCCCAAAGAGTAAGCAGGTTTCTCTGCCCTGTGGGAGGTCCAAGGACCACCCACCTCCATCCAGGTCTATTAAGGTGAGCATCCAAACTACCTGGGCTCCCACAAAGCCATTACATGCAATAGGATCAAGAACCCATTGCCATTGTTCTTCAGTTCTCAGTAGTCCTCATTGTCCATTATGTTCAGCGAGACCGGTTTTGTCCCATGCTTTTTCAGTCCCCGGCCAGCTGGCCTTGGTGAGTTCCCGATAGATCATCCCCATTGCCTCAGTGTGTGGGTGCACCCCTCGCCGTCCTGAGTTCCTTGCTCGTGCTCACTCTCCTTCTGCTCCTCCTTTGGATCGTGAGACTTCAGTCCAGTGCTCCAATGTTGGTCTCTGTCTCTGTCTTCTTTCATCGCCTGATGAAGGTTAATATTCAGGGGGATGCTTATATGTTTTTCTTTGGGTTCACCTTCTTATTTAGCTTCTCTAGAGTCACGAATTATAGTCTCAATGTCCTTTATTTATGGCTAGAAACCAAATATGAGTGAGTACATCCCATGTTCCTCTTTTTGGGTCTGGCTTACCTCACTCAGGATAGTGTTTTCAATTTCCGTCCATTTGTATGCAAAATTCAAGAAGTCATTGTTTTTTACTGCTAAAACCATATGATCATTTCATTAGATGCTGAAAAAGCATTCGACAAAATTCAACACTCCTTTATGATAAAGGTCTTGGAGAGATTAGGGATACAAGGGGCATACCTAAATATAATAAAAGCTATTTACAGCAAGCCGACAGCTAACATTAAATTAAATGGAGAAAAACTCAAAGCCATCCCACTAAAATCAGGAACACGACAAGGATGTCCACTCTCTCCATACCTCTTCAATATAGTGCTTGAAGTTCTAGCAATAGCAATAAGACAACATAAGGGGATCAAGGGGATCCGTATTGGAAAGGAAGAAGTTAAGCTTTCATTATTTGCAGATGATATGATAGTATACATAACCGACCCCAAAAACTCTACCAAAGAACTCCTACAGCTGATAAACACCTTTGGTAATGTGGCAGGATACAAAATCAACTCCAAAAAATCAGTTGCCTTCCTATACACTAAGGATAAGGAAGCAGAGAGGGAAATCAGAGAAGCATCACCTTTCACGATAGCCACAAATAGCATAAAATACCTTGGGGTAACTCTGACCAAGGAAGTGAAAGATCTATTTGGCAAGAACTTTAAGTCTTTGAAGAAAGAAATTGAAGAGGACACCAGAAAATGGAAGGACCTCCCTTGCTCTTGGATTGGGAGGATCAACATAGTAAAAATGGCAATTCTACCAAAAGCAATCTATAGATTCAACGCAATCCCCATCAAAATCCCATCAAAATTCTTCACAGATCTGGAGAAGACAATAATCAACTTTATATGGAAAAACAAAAAACCCAGGATAGCCAAAACAATCTTATACAATAAAGGATTGTCTGGAGGCATTACCATCCCTGACTTCAAACTCTATTACAGAGCTACAGTACTGAAAACGGCTTGGTACTGGCATAAAAACAGAGAAGTCGACCAATGGAATAGAATAGAAGACCCTGACTTTAGCCCACAAACCTATGAACACCTGATTTTCGATAAAGGAGCTAAAAGTATACAATGGAAAAAAGAGAGCATCTTCAACAAATTGTGCTGGCAAAACTGGAAGTCAATCTGTAGAAGAATGAAAATAGATCCATATATATCACCATGCACAAAACTCAAGTCCAAATGGATTAAAGACCTCAATATCAGTCCAAACACACTGAATCTGATAGAAGAGAAAGTGGGAAGTACTCTACAACACATGGGCACAGGAGAACACTTCCTACGTACAACCCCAGCAGCACAAACACTAAGGACATCATTGAATAAATGGGACCTCCTGAGACTGAGAAGCTTCTGTAAAGCAAAGGACACTGTCACTAAGACAGAAAGGCAACCCACTGACTGGGAGAATATCTTCACCAACCCCGCAACTGACAAAGGTCTGATATCCAAAATATACAAAGAACTCAAGAAATTAGACCGTAAAAGGTTAATCAATCCAATTATAAAATGGGGCACTGAGCTGAACAGAGACTTTTCAACAGAAGAAGTTCAAATGGCCAAAAGTCACTTAAGATCATGCTCAACTTCCTTAGCAATCAGGGATATGCAAATCAAGACAACATTAAGATACCATCTTACACCGGTCAGAATGGCTAAAATCAAAAACACCAGTGATAGCCTCTGCTGGAGAGGTTGTGGAGAAAGGGGCACTCTCATCCATTGCTGGTGGGAATGCAAACTTGTGCAACCACTTTGGAAAGCAGTGTGGCGATTTCTCAGGAAAATCGGGTTCAACCTACCTCTTGACCCAGCAATACCACTATTGGGAATATACCCAAGAGATGCCCAAACATACAACAAAAGTATATGCTCAACTATGTTCATAGCAGCATTGTTTGTAATTGCCAGAACCTGGAAACAACCTAGATGTCCTTCAATGGAAGAATGGATGAAGAAAGTATGGAATATATACATATTAGAGTACTACTCAGCAGTAAAAAATCAAATGTAAGTTTTATATCAAAAGGACCTTATTGTCTATAAACACATACTTTCTCTCATTCTCTAACCTGTGTTTGAGCAGATCTCACCATTCTAATGGTCAAGTACTAGTCACAACATCTTGATGGAAAATGTCAAAGTTCTAAAAATAATCCACGTCCATTTGGGTTGGCATAGAAACTAGTGACACTATCCAGTACAGACTGTCGGAAGAAAACCCTGTACAGCCATCACATGTGAGTGCTTTCCCATGCCTTGTCTTTGTTGGATGCACATGGCTACTGAGGAAATGCTGTGCTTGCTGTGTTTCTCCTGCCATGGTTATGGTTTCTGGCAAGTAATTTATTTGGCTGCTGTGTTGCTTGAGAGTACTATGGTCTTCCTTACTCACTCCTAATGTGTAAAGTGCTTTAAAAACCTTGCAACCATCAAAGTAAAAGATGCAACTCAGTGCCTCACTTTCTAGCATTGCCACAGGGCTCAATAATCTATAGATCATGTAATAATTTCATTTAGCAGCACAATAAAAGTCAAATTAGCTTCCACGAGACAGTTATGTATGATAATCTGTATTACTGCGGCCTCCTACTGACTGTATTAGCATTGTAATGTTATTTTTCCTTCTAGGATTCTCTGAATTTTTTTCTTTCAGTTTATATTTATTGAATCATTATGAAAACTAAATTCTTAAAGTCTTGAAGAAATGAATTTATATAAAAAATTAATGTGCAGTGGTAATGATCTTGACTTCCAATGTATCACTTTTCCCTTCTCTAAAGTGGTTTCTTCAGCTGATGCATTTTTAGGATGGAAAATGGGCCACTGTTGAAAACTAATGGCTAGACTCTGTGTCGCCATCACTTAGAGTCAGCATATTCAATGGCCTTTTTTCTTTTTCTTTGTACAATGGCCTGCTCTAAAGTTGCTACTCCATATTGCATAGAAAGTGCCTCATTCTGTCTGCATTTCACGATATACTTGATCACAAATTCTGGTCTTCTATTTTTGATCTTCACATGGAGCACAATATGTGTGTGTCGGTCAGCGTAGGTGTGTGTGTGTGTGTTTCTGTCTGTGTGTGTGAAGTTCAAAGGTCAGGTGTATCAAGAATATCTTACCTGACAAATTAGAAATGGAATTAAAGAACTTTTTAGTCCAAGGAAATGCGTTGATGTTTCCAAAGCCCTAGACACATGCATTTTTTTTTAAAAAAAAATCTTAACTAATGTAGAAATTTTTTATTTAGCTACTTTACAAAATACTTTTCATTTTATGCTTGAAACTACTTAATCATGATCCAGTTATGCTTGGAGAGCTTAACAATAGGAAAACATTCTACCTCAAGGAAAAAAACAATCAATCATATAAGGTTTCAGTATTAACTACTATTTATAGACAGTTCAGTCATAAGTACTTACTATAGAATCCCCATACAATCAACTCCCACTCAGCCCAAACACAGCTAGGTTTTAATTTCTAAGCGCCAGAAACCTATCGGCTTAGGGGCCTGCCCAGGAGCTCACTATGGTCAGTCTTTCCTCCACAACTCCAGTAGATCCTTAAAATACTTTCAACTTTCTCCTTTGCAGCCTCCTCACTTCAGTTCACCAGACAGCACTGCCTTGGGGTCCTGTTATTTTAGTGCTGCTGTGTGTGTCCAACTCATTCAAGATGATGGACCATCATCTCAAGGATGAGAGGTTCATCTCCACATGGAAATACTGAGCTCTGTCCAGAAACATCCCGAGAAGGCTCCTTATGGTTGTGTTTTATAAGGAAGGAAGGAGAATGAAGGAAAGAAGCAAAGTATGCTCTGTGCATGTAACTCCAGTGTCTATGACAGGTCTCAGAAGATAGAAAAGGCAATAAAAGAAGGAAGAAAAGAAAATAGGAAAGAGGAGAGATGAGGAAATCTGCAGCAGAGGAGAGGAAGATGAGAACTACAGGAATGAACTTGACTGTATCCTTTATTTACCAATTCATTTTTTTAAAAAGATTTTAACTTTCCAGAAAGAAAAGAAAACCGTGGAGTAGCTTGCCCTCAATTTCTTAGGTTATAACTTTTCTGTTCTCTGTTTTGCTAAATATTCATATATGGCACAATTGGTTAGGAAATCACAGAGAAAAAAAAAACATTGATCGACTCAATAAGCATGAGCAGTAAGAAAAAGCTACCATGGTCCATTAAGGTAAAATCTCCCTGCGGATGACATGGTGAAAATCTGCCCTCAGAAGCAGGTAGAATACATCATGCTTGCCCCAGTCCACTCCAGTTCTCAGTCTATCCATTTTGTTAGTGGTCTGTTCTGTTCTTGCTTTTTGCCAACACAACACTATTTCGATGACTGTGGTTTTGAAGACACCTGGCAAGAATTCTCAAGTCTGGCTGCAATTACAAAATCACAAATATTTCAAGACACGCATTCTTCATCAATTGTAAATTCATAGCCCTATTTATCTCTTTCCTGAGTTCTGATTTTGTGTTAGAAAGTCTATTTCTTTCAATGCCTTCACTATAAAAAAAAATGTCTGCTGCAGGTGGTACTTTCCACTAAATGACAGGCTCATCAGTTTAGGAATGTGGTTGGTAAAGACATTATGCTAACTTACTCAACTTTCTTTAGTGGAAAAAAAATTTCAACTTAAGTTTTGGTGACTGTCTTGGTTAGGGTTTACTATTGCTGTGTAGAGACACTATAACCACAACTATTATAAGAAAACATTTAATTAAGGGTGGCTAACTTACAGTTTCAAAGGTTCAATCCATTAAGATCATGAAGGGGAGCATGGCAGTGTGCAGGCAGACATGGTACTGGAGCTGAGAGCCCTACATCTTGACTCAGAGGCAACAGGAAGTTGGCCAACCATCACACTCAGTGAAGCTCGAGGAAAGACCTCAAAGCCTGTCCCCTCCCAGTGACAGACTTCCAACATAAAATGTGGCCCAGATTAAAGGTATTTCCTCTAGCTTCAAGATCTGGATTAACGACATGTGTCATCCAGCCTTCTGAACAAGACCATACTTCCTCCAATAAGGTCACATTTCACAATAGTGCTACTCCCTATGAGTTTATGGGGGCCAAATAATTTCAAATTACCACAGTGACTATCTAAAACTCATCTAAGACTTCAATTGCCAGATACAGTATTCCATGCAACATTTCATGCTCAAATTTACATGAACACTTTGTTGTTTTCTTCATTCTTTCTTCTCCAAACAATAGTCTGACATAGAATTTTGTGTGAATACACACACATAACATACATATATATATATACACACATATGCCTGTATTTATACATATATATGTATATATATATATGTATATCCACACATACACAAATCTTTCATACCCGTCACTTTGTTAGACATTATAGAACACAACTATAAATAATACAGAATATCATCTATTCCCTGTGGTGCTCAAATCTTGAAGAAAGGATACATTAGCCAACAATCAACGATGCCATATTTGAACACTGACACAATAAAACATTGATCATCCTGATGTAGAGATAATGAACAATATCTAAGAAATTAAAGAGGAAAACAGAGGAGTTCCCAAAGAGTGAGTGCCACAGAGAACCTTGGTGGGTGGAAGGGAATCTCTGTGTGGTGATATTTTATTTGTGCTTTAGCAAATAACGGCTGCCTGAAGATCAGAGTGTGAAGCTTGTCACACTAGTTAGTCATGCAGGCCAGGCAGCAGTGGCACACACCTTTAATCCCAGCCCTAGGGAGGTGGAGACAGGAGTAACATGGCTGGGCAGAGAGAGGAATATAAGGTGGGAGGAGTCAGCAGCTCAGAACTTTCAGTGGGGGGACTTGTAGAGACAGGATATCCCACTCAGTCTAAGGCTTTGGTAAAGGTAAAATTTCTCTCTAACAGTGAACTTCTTTACTTCTCTGATCTTTCAACACTTACCCTAATATCTGACTCAGGGTTTTTATTATTAAAAACAATTAGAAATTGTGCTACATCTCTGAGCTCACACAGGCAGCAGGGAGGAAGACGACAATTTCCCAGGAGTCAGTGATGGGAACGCAATGGTGTCTGTGGTGTATTCCTTGAAGAGTGGGTACTTTGATGTGGTGACAAGATGTTGCACAGTAGCCTGTGAACACAGGCTGATGTGTATTGACTATGGACTAGTAACAGGTATAGGGCAAACGAAGTTGAAAGATAGAGGAGCTGCATGGGTCCTGCATTTTCAGTTTAACTACACTGTGATCTTTGTCAAGTTCTTCCTTCATAAATCCTTTAGTTTTCCATACATACATAGAGAAGGACTGAAAAGAGTAACTCCCACATTATGGCATGGTTCCAAGATCAAATTAAACAATACGTATATAAAGATTGGAGCAACATCTGGCAGTTAGAAATAGGCTAAACAATGTTAACTATTATCAATATCATTAGGTAGTAAAAAAAATTTGAGATAGTAGGGGCACAAGGTACTAATGTTGGACACAGAGGTTAATTTTGACTTATGATTTTGGAAGTTCAAATCTAAGGTTGGACAGTACCATCATCTGGACCTTTGTTAGGGCATCATATCTTGGTAGGAGGGCAGGATGGACATCTAGAACTGGGAATCAGAGAGATAAAGTATGTGCAGGGGTCCCATTATCACATTTGAAAGTTCACTTCCAGTGACCCAAGAACTTCCCTTACATCCCACCCAGGGGAAGTCACAGCACCACCAATTTTGCCATGCTTATGGTTAAGTTTGTAAGATGTAGAGCTTTGATGGTCACTGTCCACACCACAGCAAAACTGGGAAACAAGATGAAATTTTCATTGACAGTATCTATTCTGGAGTCAGGCAGGCTGAGAAGAGCTTATGGCCTTGGCAGTGCTGTCTAAATTCTCTGTGTCTGTAAGAAACAGTCAATAAAGTCACAGCTTACCTTTGAGGATGAAGAGATGCAAAACACCCAGTGGAGCCCACTCCACAATGAGGTCCACTATAAATGTGAGGGCAACAGTATGGAGTAAGAAAGCAAAGGTTTTGTTTTTTTCCTTCTTGTCTGTAAACAGAAGTGAGATTTGCATGTGAATATTTCACCCGGCTTTGAGAAGGTTGTGAGTAGTACTTAGGTGGTGGAGGTTTGTGCATGGAAAATGGAACAGCTGGAAGCTTCTATTTTTTAAAGACAGGTATTCAGAGGTATTGTATTGGCAGCCTCACACACTTCCAGTTTCTCCATTATCCTAAATGCAATTTCTACAATCAAGCAGAGGCTCGAATCTCTCTGTGTGCTGCTGAAAGCAAGACTTCTGACTCTGACCATTAAAAATGCATTTAGCTCTTGAAGCTTCTTGGCAGAGAAGCTTATTTCAAGTAGCAGAGTCTGTGGTGAGCTGGTGTGGATGATGTAACAAAATGAGGGACCCAGCCAGAGGGCAAGCTGGAAAAAGAAACATTACCCATTTATCACGTGGGTGATATCTTAATTACTATTAGTGCATATTATTATCCTGTTGTTTTCAGATGTGAAGGAAAATCTTTAACACTTTAACTAATTTGCCTAAGTTTCATAAATACTGTAAAATGGTAGTAGAGATTGATTGGATTCTGTGCAATCCAGCTCATGCTCTCATATACCCTACTGCATGCTACATTACGTGATGATTATTGAGATGATGGGAGAAAATCATCTTAAAAAGACTTAACATCAGTTTCAAGCTGATGTGTATCAACCAAAATGCCTGATACTTAACTTAAACTGTTCTCTCGAGCTAGTTTTAGAAGCCCGCATGGAAACATCTTTCAGCTGATGTGTCTATTTTCATGTTTTTTAAAAATAAATTTTATTAAAAATTTTGCTTTTACATTTTTATATACCAATCCCAGTTCCCCATCCCTCCCTTTCTCCTGCTTCCCCATCTCCTCCTTCCCATCCCCCATACCCTCCTTGGAGAGTCAACAAAATCTGGCATAACAACTTGAGGCAGACCAAGCCCCTCCTCCTCATACTAATGCTGAGCAAAGTATTCCATCATATGGAAAACAGGCTCCAAAAAGTCAGTTCATGTACCTGGGTAAGGTCATGTTGACAATGCTGTGACTTTATTGACTGTTTCTTTAACTTATAGACACAGAGAATTTAGGCAGCACTCCCAAGGCCATAAGCACGTCTCAGTCTGTCTGACTCCAGAGTAGATATTATCAATGAAATGTTAATCTCTTTTTCCAGTTTTGCTGTTGTGGTATTATTGTGTCTTGAGGTAGATTGACTTCCAATTTTCTGATTTGGAACTGCCATAAGGATTTCCAAAGTGGCTGAACAAGTTGGCACTCCCACCACCAATGGAGGAGCATTCCCCTTACTCCACATCCTCTTGAGCATAAGCATCCTGCCCAGCATAAACTATCATCAGCGTTTTTGATCTTAACCATTATGATAGGTGTAAAGTGGTATTTCACAGTCATTTTGATTTGCATTTTTTGATGGCTAAGAATGCTGAGCAATTCTTTAAATGTCTTTTGGCTATTTAAGTTTCTGGTATTGAGAAATCTCTGTTTACATCTATACCCCATTTTTTCGTTGTATTATTTGGTATTTTGGTGTCTAGTTTCTTGAGTTCTTTATATAAATTAGAGATCAGCCCTCTGTCAGGTGTGAGGTTGGTGAAGCTCTTTTCCCATCCTATAAGCTGCCATTTTGTCTTCTCTATAACAATATGCTAGCAAACTGATCACTTTGCAAAGCTGAGGTGGCATCGAGTCATAGTCTCATCCACTGAAGTATAGCAGTGTTATAGTCTCATCTCAATCACCCAGTTTGCTGCAGAGAGTTTATTAAAATGTATGTATAGGGAGATGGCCACAGCATAGATACTGTATGCTACCTAATCATGGCTCTTTTATTTTAACTTAAGAAAGTCAATAGCTTTATTTTCCCTCAATACCATTTGGAAAATTCATCTGAGAAGAAGTTTTGTGAAAGAGACTACAGGAGTGTGTACAAAATCACATAGAAGTACACAGTGGAAAAAGAGCATGATGGGAGATGTGCACAGTGGGAGGAGTCTGACTTGGAAATGAGGATGAGTGAATGTGGAGCTGACTCTGGTCAGTTCCTTTTCTAATGTTCCTCTTTTTCCCATTTGTTGGGGTGGGGAAAGAAGACACAAAGACAAAAGAAAGGACCATTTCATGACTCACATTCTAAGTAGTAGGCTGTGTGTACTCAGCAGTCAGCTCATGGTTCTGAGGGCCATGACACAGACTGGGTTTCGCTATTCAGATGAGTCGCTTTGGCCTCTACTGTTGTTTATGGTGCGAAAGTTGAAGTCCTCATTGCCTTTGGGAACTCAGGTGTTTTCTCTTGGATTTATAATACCTTTGCTTGTTTGTGTTTCTTTGCATTTCCTACTTTAGTTAAATTGTTGCATTTTATGCATTGTCTCTTTTAAAATCTCCCAGGTCTTATCGAAGCTTATAAGTGTTTCAAATTTCTGAACTCTAAACAGTTTTCAGCATGAAAGACAGTTGTGTAACAGACATTTGGATGATCATGAGTAGTGAATGGGATTCCATGAGTCACTGATACGCAATTGAGTGTTGCTGTGACTTTTCTTACAACCTCAGGCATCATCACCTCCGGCTCCTACATGCATTGTCTCTGATAGCTGCCTCTAACATTGTCTTCCTGATTCCCCTGTCCCTACCCCAGACATGAGCTTTACCATCCTACATTTTCTAAGTCATAGTTAGAAATCCATTTTCCCTTTATTTTATTAAACCATCTTTCTGTTCATATCACTCCTTCTGTTTGCCAAATTCTGAAGTAACACACACACACACACACACACACACACACACACACACCACTATTGCCAAAATAGTTCACCACATCTTTTTGGTAAAACAAAACAACACAAAATTTTAAAAATCTATTTCCTGTTCTAAATATAACAATGCTGTTTTGGTATGCTTTCAATTTGGTGAATATATAAATAAAAACACATTCATGGTTTATGGGGAGGAGGGCATCAAGTTAGACATAAATCAGACTCGAGCAAGCTACACTAAATAAAAGATGTGACAAATAATCCATGGGTTTAGTTTCATTTTTTTTAAAATGTACAAATCAGAAACAAGATAACTTATTGAAGAAATGTATTTAATAGTACTTTGCTCTTGCTTTAAGAACAAACAATTCAATGATATAGTATTTGTATTTTTGAAAGTTTGTGTTAAATATATTTTGTGGAATTAAATATTTCCTTACAGTTAAGGACAGTTTATGTGTGATTTAAGGCCTGAAGAATATTTCCTGAAAGATCCATAAGTATTGAGTTTACAATAGGGAAAGCAGAGACAGGTGAGGAGTAGGTCTACATGTTTATCATCAAGGAATAGCTCTGTAGAGCAGACAGAGGATCTTATTCTAACCAGAAAAAGGAGAGTCATTAATAAGTTATTGGAAAAGGTTGGAATAAAATAGATGGCGTTGCTATATCTGAAGATGTTGGTTATCATGTTCAACTAACTAGAAAGGGAATATTAATATTCACAACTGTGGAGTTTCGGGGCTTTTCAAGTAATCTAGCCTGTAGAGCATCACAGCCTACATGTGTCTCAGGAAGTGTTAAGGTCGTCAGAAGAGAAAACCATCCAACAGCTGAAGAAATCTTGCTATTCTGAGCATGAATGTCCCTGGAACCTAATATTTTTATTGAATTTATGGATGGATATTATGAATACCTGTTGGGGATGTTGGTGATCTGGGGGTGCATCTGGGTTAAGAGTTCTTCCATCTATTGATCTCGGCACAATAAAGGTAAGTGGTGCCCCTGGAAATTGGATTTTTCTGTGATGGAGATATGCTGAATCATGAATTATAGTTATACCCCTCATGTTTCAGGGACATTTATAACAGCTGCTGGGGCTAAATCAAATCAGACCTAGAGATATAGAAAAAAATATTTGCAGCAAGCTTCAAAGGGTCATCTAAAATGTCACTTAAAAGAGTAGTGTTTCTGCAATTATCCCAGGGAGACCACAGAAAAATTTTTAAACTACTTCCAGTGATTTCAGTGTTATTGCCTTCGAGTCCTAGAAATTAGATTAAATTGAGTAATTTTATTGATAAAAATGTATACATTTGTATGCACACACCTATATATGTTTAAAAGCAAGATATAGCTTCTGTATTCTAAAACCTATAAATTATTTTTAAAGTATCCCAAATGCTTTAGATTATGCCCTTTATACATATATTTACTTCAGCTAAACTTAAGAAAAGAAAATCTAACTTAAAACTTTGAAAACAAGTAGCTTAAATGCCCAGCATAAATTATATTCAGTAAAAAACTGGCAGATGAAAGCTGAAGTACAGACATCTGTCAGGGCATAAAATTTTGGTTGATGACAGATGTCCTGTTACTAGAGTTGGAAACTAAAGAAAATTTACCAAAAGATGCCAATATTGCTAATATAAACTTAACTGAGCTCTCCAATTTTAACTGAACTCCACTGCTGGATTATTTTTGAAAGAGAACTGACTTTGCTATGAGTGTTATTTTACTTGTGGTTCTGGTGTGCTAATAACAACAGCAGACAAGGCTACTGAAGTGTCGCTCACGTTATGGCTTATAACTATGCTGTGTTTTCTTTCTGTATGGACTCAGTTGTCCAAGTAATGTAAGAAACCCCTTCAGGGTGAAATTATCCACTATTGGTCTTGGAACCAAGAAATCCATAGACTAGTCTTAGCTTTTCCATTACCAGTGTTGTGACCAAAGCATTTGATTTCCCTAGATACATAGGTTAAACAGTTAATAATTTCACTTTTCTTTATGCCAATACATTACTAAGTCTAGTTTCTAATTATTAATAGCCCTTCCAAATAAATAAACTCCCATTGACCCAGGGAAGAATTGAGCTTTAAAGATGTTAAGGAAACAACCTAGATGTCCTTCAATGGAAGAATGGATGAAGAAAGTATGGAATATATACATATTAGAGTACTACTCAGCAGTAAAAAACAACGACTTCTTGAATTTTGCATACAAATGGACGGAAATTGAAAACACTATCCTGAGTGAGGTAAGCCAGACCCAAAAAGAGGAACATGGGATGTACTCACTCATATTTGGTTTCTAGCCATAAATAAAGGACATTGAGACTATAATTCGTGATTCTAGAGAAGCTAAATAAGAAGGTGAACCCAAAGAAAAACATATAAGCATCCCCCCTGAATATTAACCTTCATCAGGCGATGAAAGAAGACAGAGACAGAGACCAACATTGGAGCACTGGGCTGAAGTCTCACGATCCAAAGGAGGAACAGAAGGAGAGTGAGCACGAGCAAGGAACTCAGGACTGCGAGGGGTGCACCCACACACTGAGGCAATGGGGATGTTCTATCAGGAACTCACCAAGGTCAGCTGGCCGGGGACTGAAAAAGCATGAGACAAAACCGGTCTCGCTGAACATAATGGACAATGAGGACTACTGAGAACTGAAGAACAATGGCAATGGGTTCTTGATCCTATTGCACGTAATGGCTTTGTGGGAGCCCAGGTAGTTTGGATGCTCACCTTAATAGACCTGGATGGAGGTGGGTGGTCCTTGGACCTCCCACAGGGCAGAGAAACCTGCTTGCTCTTTGGGCTGAGGAGGAAGGAAGACTTGATTGGGGGAGGGGGAGGGAATGGGAGGTGGTGGCGGGGAAGAGGCAGAAATCTTCAATAATTAAATAAATTAATTAATAAAAAAAATCAATAAATAAATAAATAAATAAATTCATAAAAAAAAAGGAAAATAACCCAGGCTTATAGAGTTAATAAAAAGCAGAAATGGAATTTTAATTAAGGTGTGTTCATTCTAAAAGTGGGATTTCTGTGTTTATTTTGATTTGTCCTGCTGGTCTTTACATATTCCTGGCTGACCCATAACTAGGTAGTTCTTTCTCAGGCTCACCATCTTTCTGTCTTAGCTTCTTAAGATTCTGAATCACAGGTGTGTGCCTAAAATTCATGCTCTTAGCATGCTACTCTGCCTTCTAAAAGAAGTGTTGAATGAATTATGAGTTGGCTTGGCAACAGAACAGTTATAAACACACGTTGGGATCCCAAGTTTTAATCCCACTTACTAACTCCAGCAGCTTGAGGACTTCAGTGTCTTACCTTCTGTATGCTTCTGTGACCCCACCAGCAAAATGCAGGTGATAATAGTATGACCTCTTAATGTGTGTGAAATGTAAGCCAAACAGAAGAGCCTGTGAAGAGGGGGAAGTAACAGATTAATGTGAACAGTGATTTGTCTGTGACAAAAAAATAATTAAATAGAAATACTGAGGAGGGTGTGAAAAAGACAAAAGGTTAGTGAAAAGCATATTTGTTTATCTTTTCTAGGTTTTAGAAAACAAACACAACATTCAAAGCACAAGGGTTTTTTTTTTTCTTCTAAAAATAATGACTCCACAGAGTGAAAACCCTTAACAGTCTTGGAATTTTCAAATAAATCATGAATGACCACCAGGAATTGAAACTCTTAAGAGAGAAATAGATTCTCTTTAATGATATTTTATAGAAGAAAGAGTAAAGAAAACAGAGACATGTTCATGTATATATAAGCATGAAATGTTGCATAAAGTGCTAAATCTGGCTATTGATGCCTGTAACGAAAATATCTGATAAGCAACCCAAAGGGGTCATGAACCACAGGTTGAAAACCACTGCTTTAGACAGGCATCATCCAGCAAGATGAAAGATGTATATAGATTTAAACAGGTGCCAACTCCAATCACTTGTCTTTAATTCCCTGGAGGACTGTTTTGAGAAAAATTCTGAAACTTCGAGGCACAGGGAAAGGAATCATAATTTCATTGGATACCAATATCTAGAGGAAGAATCTAAAAATAAAAGGTCTTAAATAAAAAATAAAACCCTACATATATTGAGTGGTCAATTGAAAAGTCTCTGTGGTCATTGCTATCACAATATTAGATACCTGTCTCTATGGAGTCCAAGTTACAACTTTTCCTTGGTATAGAATGACCAACAAATTTTCAGCCCTAATTTACCTGATTTGAGTTGAACACACTCTACAGTTCAAACTTCCCCCAATTAATTCATAGAGTGGAAGCCTTCTATGCTCAGGAGCAAACCATTGATCTATCTGGATTGTATGGGTATTGTTAGACAGACATGACCACACAGCTTCAAAATGGGATATAAAAATGTTATGAAAAGGAGTCTCTTGGGATACAGCATAGTCTAGACAAGAACTTTGTGGCACACTATGGGGTGTCCTTGGAACAGGTACAATCTGCTATCCACCAAATACTTAGCATCCATCAGCAAATGTTTGTTAAACGATCCTACTATTTTTCTGCCTTACAGTGTGTATGGCATGTAGTTCTCTATTGGAATTTAGTGAGCCACTCAGCTTTGATTCAGCCCGTATTTCTAAAGTTTATCTATTTCAGGTTGTAGCACACCACTGTGACCCTACACCAATTCAGAAATGCTTCCCTTTATTTTACCTGTCAGTTAATGTACAGATCTCAGACTGAGTAGTAGCAGAGGATGTTCAGGGGCTCTATGATATCCAAAAGCTTGTCCAGAATTTAGCTTTCAATCTGAGGTCAGGAACTATATGGGAAATGTCTCCTGTTAAATTAGTAATTTGTTGATTTTTAGTAAAATCTGATTTCTAATGAATGATGGGAATACAATTAACTTTTCAGCATTTCTGGCATCAATTGTATTGTTCAAGAGTCCAAAACTCAAATTCTTTTGCTTTGAAGCTGTATGCTGTTTGAGACTTTATAAATATAAATAAGCTCTCATGAAGTATTAATAATCCTCTCTAGGCCACAAAAAGAAAAGAAATCAAAATAAATAAAGAAACTCATAATATCTTTAAGTCCACAAGCTGAGAAGTCACTTATAAAAGTAATAACCAGACTAGGAGATGACTTGGTGGGTAAACCTCTTGTCATGCAAATCATGACACCCTAAGCTCATATCCCAGAACCCATATAAAGCCAAATACGGTGGTAGTGTGTGTCCATAATCGCAGTTATACTATAGATAGGTGGCAGTCAGAGATGGCAGGATTATACAAGCTAGCTTGACATGTGGAAAATAACAAGAAACCATGTCATGTCTTAAACTAAAGTGAAGGCCTGACAATGCGGTTGTCCTATGACCTCCATACATGAATTGTGTCACTCCTACACTCATAAACACATGCTCTCATGCATACTCACTTGCACACAATCATAATGCATGCATCCACAACACAATGATTGAAGATTACAATAACTATAAAGCCAAGCAATAAGCATCTCCTTATTTATTTCTTTAATTGCTCAAAACTGGAGAAAAATCTGTGATTTACACAATATCATACTCCCCCCTCCTCTCTCTCTCTCACACACACACACTTTGGCACTCTGGTAAGTAAGGAAACTCAGGTATTGGGAATGTAGTCCCTGATAAGCTTTCTGTGTTTCAATGGATCATCCTATGTTCCTATACATACCAACTGTCCTAAGTGGGACTCAGTGGGGTTAAAAGATGAATATATAAAGTTGGGAGAGAAAAAAGGTTAAGGAGTATAGGGGGAATTCAGGGCAGGGCATGGGGGTGGATTTGATTAAAATAGAGTATACTTAAATATAAAGTTATCAAGCAGTAAATTTTTAAAAATTCTCATGCAATCAGTTGGTAAGGAAAGCAAAGAAATGAGATGTCTTTGAGAAGTTTCAAAGGGTCACAGTTTACTTAACTCACATTTGGTGGTCCTTCTTAAAAGGAAACCACCAAGGAAATCAATACACTCTAAATTGAAAATTTTTTTTCTGGGCTTCTGTTACCCAAAGTCAACTGGTATCCTTGTGAATTGATGATCCTTTTTCTTGTGTGTTTAGAAGGATCCTTATAGTGGGACACTATGCCACAAGGCTTACACCATTCTCTTCACTTCATTTCTTTATATAAGACATAGTACACTCTCATGTTACCATAAGAAGAATGGGAGGAAGGCAAGATACTTTAAGAAAGAATGACCTAAATCATAAATGATTTAATTACAGTGTATTGTTATAATTGCTTTGTTTTATTATTAGCTGTTGTTAAACTCTTCTTGAGGCCAACTTATCAGTTGAAATTTATTATAGTATGTTTAAGTAATACCACAAAATACTTGACCAATTTATGAGGAAAATGTATTTATTTTGGCTAATAATTTGAAATATTTTAACCAAGATCATTTAAACTATGAATTTGAGACATGTGGCAATGTAGACCATCAAAGGAAGGATCACATCTTTAGAGCAAAAATGCCCACTTGTTGTCAGACATGAAGGAAAGAAAAATAGGGCAGAGGTCCTAACATTACGTTAATGACATTTCCCTAATAACCTATTTTATTTTCTTTCATTTAGGCATCACTTCTCACAGCTTTCAGCACAGGTTGGTGACCAAATCTTCAATATATCCCTTGGAAGGGATTCAACATATCTCTTGAAATTAAATCTAAGAACCATGCCATAACATTGTGTCCTGGTGTTCGTGTCATAAAGCAAATACATTAAATATATCTCCAAGGGTCCCCACATCTCTAGAGTTGTTCAAAACCACAAGTTCAAATTCTCCTATAAAGCTCAAGTAATATTCTTCTTGACTATGAGTCCCTGTAAAAATAAATAGAAGAGAAAAATTATATTGATACTTCCATGTAAGATAGTGGACTAGAAGCTGCCTCTTTATATGATCCAGTAAAAGAGAGTCAGCATATGATAAAAAGACTTTATGTCAAATACAGATTGAAAGAACGTCAGTAATGTATAAAGAAAATGAAAGTTAGGCACCTGCATATTGCAGAGAAAAAAGACAGACTGTGCGCAGATAGGAAATAAGACCAAAAAATATCAGCCTGTAACATTCTGGCAGAAAAGAGGAAAAATAAGCTTCTTTTTAAAGATAAGTAAGGAGCATGGCAGCAAGCAGGCATAGCTTTGGGGATAGAGCAGTAGCTGAGAGCTTACATTTTTTTGTCTTTGTTTATATTTCTGAGGTCATGTTTCAATTAAAACATTTCTCCTTGTTTTTCCTCCCTCCAAACCTCAACTCGCTCTTCTTCAAATTTATATCTTGTTATTCATCGATTGTTATTGCATGCATGCATATATAAATACATATGAATATAAATATCAATATAACCTGTGGAGATCATCTGAGATCATGGGTTCTCAGGGAAGAACACACTAATAGCTTCCACCCTGAGGAGGGCCGTCTTTCCTACTGCCAGCTTGCCTGTAACTGTCACTGTTATAGTTGCTTCCCACACTCCCAACATACTTTAAAGATACACCTTCATCTTGGCTAAAGAGTCAACTACCACCCCCCTCCAGTAGAGACAATCTGTGAGGGATAGGGTGATATAATATTCCCAGCCTACAGACTACAAAGTAAGTATGGCTAGCAGAAGCCTCTCATACAAAGGACATTTTCTTCCAGGAAGTAGCTGTAATAGACAATAGGCACTTATCTGAAATAGGCTTAACAAACATAAACAATAGGAGAGACAGGCACGAGTCCAGAAGTTCAATTGACACCCATTGACTCCAGGCATTTAATTTCAATTCTCAAATTTTAAAGACCTAGAGAGAAACTGTCCATTACCTCATCATCGTCTTTCCTTCCTTGTCTTCATTTTGCATCCTTGCCATTCATCTCTCTCCCTTTTCAACACTTTTAGTGGTTTTGGTTTACTGCATCATATGTATCGTTTGTGTTTTGAGCTTTAACTCTCCATCGTATCTTCATCTCATTTTGTTGATACTTTCCCTTCATTACTGAGTTATACTGTGTTCTTCTGCTTTAATTTTCATTGTTGTTGCTGCTGTCATTACCTTTGTTACTCTTCTCTTACATTCCCTTCTTACGTTTACTATATTTTGTGTGAGGGCCCACAGTTGTGAGCTTGCTCCACCTTGACGGGGGGTCAGAGAGTTGGAGCTTAATTTTGCTCTTTCAAAGTTGTTGACAACAGGTGTGGCTAAGGCGTGGCTACAAACAAGCTATCTTGACCTATGGTATGGTTAATTAGTATTTTGGGTGTAGAGGTGAATCAATTCCACCTGGACCAAGGGTCAGAGAATTCAAGTATGTTCCTTAAATCATGTTAATGAAGTCTGTTGTCTCCCTCTCCCCTTTTGGGGTGAAGTATATAAGCATGTGGAAACTAAACATGGGCAGTTCAGGGTTCACTGAATTTCCCTCCCGATGCTGTTCTGTGTTTCTGCGTTTTATTTCTTTCATATCTTTGTTACTTTTGCTTAACAATTCTAATCCTTAGGCTCCTACCCTAGAATGTGTGAATTTCGTTGAGGCTAGACCCTGACACAAGGCCCCCAATGTGGTAGTTTATGACTCATGACAGATTTCGCCCTAACATGTGACCTATAACAATTTTGTTTATGAGATTTTCCATTATTAGGCGTCTTTCTAATTTGTTACTAGTTTTTCTTTCCAAAAATTATTCCCCATTCTTTTCTTTTATTTTTTAACCTCATTTATCCTGTATTTCAGTCATTTTCCTTTATCTCATTAATTTTCTATTCTGTATTTTTCTGTATTGTCCTTCCCTCATCAACTCCTGTCTGGGACCTGGTCACTGCCAGGGCTGGCCCCCACTAGAGAAGGACACTCCATATGCATCAAAGAAAGAAGTCTACCAAGCAGATATTGCAACTCTAAAACATTTATGCCCAAAGCACAAGGCACTCAAGTTCATGAAAGAAACATTATTACAGCTAAAATAAGAATTTGAACCTCACACAGCAATCCTGGGTGGCTTCAATACCCCTTTCTCATGAATTGCCTAGTCATCCAGACCAAAACTAGACAAAGAAATAGTGTAGTTAGACGGTGTCCTAAATCAAATGGACCTAGCGAATATTTACAGAATGTAGCACAAAAGAGTATATCTTCTTCTCAGCAGGCCATGAAACTTTCTCAGGCATTGATCACATACTTGGACACAAAGCAAGTCTCAACAGATACAAAATAGGGAAAATAACACCCTGCATCGCATCTGACAATCACAGATAAAGCTGGATATCATTAACAACAAAAGCAACAGAAGGTTTAGAACCTCATGAAAACTGAAAATCTCACTAATGAGTAATACATGGATCAGGACTGATATTAAGAAAGAAATTAAAAACTTTTAAAATGGAATAAAAATGAAAACATAGTATATCCCAACCTAAGGGACACAAGGAAGGTGGTTCTAGGAGGCAAGATCATAGCACTAATTGGATATGCTAAAAATATCAGAGAGATTTTATATTTGTAACTTAATAACACACAAAAAGCTCTAGAAGAAAACCAACAAATTACACCCAAAAGGAATACACTGTAAGAAATACTCAAAATCAGGACTGAAATCAGTAAACATAGAAACAAGCAAAAATACAATAAATTAATCAATGAAACAAAGAGTTGGTGTTTCGAGAAAATTCAATAACATTGATAAAGCCTTAGCTAAACTAAGTAAAAGCCAAATAGAGAAGATTCAAATTAATAAAATTAAAGATGAAAAGGGGGGACAGACACCAAAGAAATCCAGGAAGTCATAAGGAGATACTTTAAAAACCTGTACTCAATCAAATTGAAAAACATAAAAGACATGGACAAATTTCTTGATATGTACCATACACCAAAGTTAGACCAAGATCAGATAAGCAATCTAAGTAGACCTATAATCACTAATGAGATAGAAGCAGTAATTAAAAGTTGCTTAAACAAGCATACAAAAAGCTCAGGGAGAAATGGATTCAATGTAGAATTCTACCAGACGTTCAAAGAAGAATTAATTCAACTATTCCTCAAAGTATTTCATAAAATAGAAACACAAGGAACATTATCTAATTCTTGGTATGAGGCCACAATTACCCTGATACATAAACCACATAAGGACCCAACAAAGAGAGACTTACAGACAGAAGTAATGTTCCTTTTGAACAGAGATGTAAAATTTCTCAATAAAATACTTGCAAACTCAATCCAAGAACACACCAAAAAGATCATTCACCATGATCAAATAGGCTTCATCCCAGAGATGTGTGGATGGTTCAACACCTGTAAATCAATAAATGCAATCCACAATATAAACAGACTTAAAGACACAAAAACCACATAATCATCTTACTAAATTCAGAAAAGCCTTTTGACAAAATCCACCACCCCTTCATGATAAATGTCCTAGAGAAATTAGGGATACAAGCAACATACCTCAACATTGTAAAGGTAATTTACACCTCAAGGTCTTAGGGTAATAGGAAGAACTAATCTCTGAAGCAGTAGATGGTCTTCCTTCCTTCTTTCTTTTCTTCTTTCCTTCTTTTCTTCCTCCCTCCCTCCCTCCCTCGCTCCCTCCCTCGCTCCCTCGCTCCCTCCCTCCCTCCTTCTCTTCCTTCCTTTTCTCCAGCTTGCCTGTCTTTTTTTCTTTCATTCACTATGTGTGGCAACTTCATATATTTGTGTAACTATTCTGATAACTTTTTTCTTTTACCATCTCTTATTTTTCTTTGATCTTTATCAACCTACACATATCACTACTGTCTATTCCCCAGAATGATGGCTTTTGTTTTTCTCTGTGATCCATTTAATCACTGTAATAATGTCGTCTGTATGACCATACAATTGCATATATCTCCTGCAACCTACTTAGGTAATTAATGGGTATACAACTAAAAGCAATGATTTTTCTTTTTCATAAATTCATCAGTAGTGAGTAATTCAGAAGCAAAGACCACCTGAAATGCTTTTCCATCTATGTTTGACTACCGACGGGCCCATTCTTATTGGGGCACATTGAAGAGTCTCAGCTGCTGTGAGCTCATAATGGCAAGGACTGTGTCTTGCTCCAAAGACGAGCTGCCATTCTCCCAGTATTCTGGTTCTTAGGATCTTTTAACCTCACCTTCTTCAATGTTCCTGAGCCTTAGACAGGCATGAGTCTTGCTTAAGGTTACTCTTTTCGATAGACTACTTATTTTTTAACCAAAGTGGAATTCCAAATTCACCAAATTCTTACTGCCTATCAATCTTTTCTCTTATTTCTTCTCTAGATGTTTAGTTCAAGTTCAAGTTTATTTAACATCTCTATTTAAAGTATCCTAAATTTAAGCCTTTTTTCTTTTGTATTGGTTTTAGGATTAAATATTACTAATATACTTATCTTCCTGCAGATGGTACATGCATCATTCTAGAGAGTTGAGTTCATAATAATGGGGAAGAAGTTTTCTAGTGGCTATAAGGGAGGTGTTAGGAGTGTTGTACATCTTGCAGACACCAGCACATATTATTTGAGAAGAATTTTATTATCACTTGCACTTAGTTGACTAAGTCATTCATATATGAGACATAGAGCAAATCCCCAACATGAAATTGTCATTTTATTGTCTTCAATAAGAAATAATATTTAAATTCATTCATTTGCTCTGGTGCTTCCTATAAAGGTCCTTTGTAAAGCTGCTCTGATCTCTTGGCTAGGATGTTGCCAACTTCCTTTCAGGAAACTCCCAAACTAAGCCTTGTTTTCTTCCTAGTCAGTCTTTCCTGTTGCTGTCAGAAGGTCACAGTAAGAACAGGATGATTTTACTGTTCTTGAAGAAAGTATTTCTACAGTTTTCCTTTGTACACAAGACACAACCAACAGTCCTTGGTTTGTTCCTCCAAGCCAAGCCCCCATTTGTCTTTATCTCTTTCAAATCTGAATGGTCTGGCACTCTCGTTTGTACCTTGGTTTTAGGTCTCTGATTTTTAAGAGATGTTATATACTGTCATCGGAAGGCATGTATTTTAGTCTTTGTGAAATTCTGATCCTCTGTTTTTTTCTCAAATCTTGAAGTGAGCATCAATCTAAGTCTCAATGACTTCAAAACACCTTTTATCTCGCAGATAAAGGGAGCGATCCTTTCCCCTGGCATAGCTGTGTATATAATTTAAAATAACATGTATCAAGACCGGTATAATTGCTTAATTATTTCTCATTTGTGCAATATGAAAGTTGGATGCATTAAGGTACATACCTTTTCTTTTTGAAATTGAAATAGAATATTGCCTTTTCCTTTCTTTTTATTGTCCTTCTAGCTATCCTCTTTCAACTCCCTGCCATGACCTCTATAAACTGATAACCTATTTTTTCTTTGATTATATTTGTTACACACACACACACAATATATGAGTACGCACAAATTTAGATAAATGATGATAGATCTATAGATACAGATAGATGGGTAGATAGATGATAGATAGATCGATAGATAGATGATAGAGATATATAAATAGAATACACTGAGTCCATTCTTGTTGAGTGTATATGGTTTTAAAGATGATCAGATTTTATTAGAAAACCAATAAAGGGGCTCATTCCTGGAAAGGCCAATTCTCTTTCCATCAGTTCATAGTTGCCTGTAGTTCTTTGTCTAGAGGTAGGTTCCCATGAAAACCTCCCCCTTCAACACTGCCTTGTCTATGGATATTGTTATTGTTCTGGTCTTATTTATGTAGCCATTTCTAGGAGAGACTCCTTTACAAGAGACTTCGTGGTATTTGGGCACTTTCAAATTTTCTGCTCACTCTTGCGCAACATTCTCCGAGCCCATAGAGGCAGGCTCTATGATTTAGAGGTGTATATGTATCTTTTAGAGCTGGGGATCCCTACAATCTATTGCTCTCTGCATTGCATTCAGCTGCGTTTTTAGGTGATGGCCTCCATTTGTTCTAAAGAGAATCTTCTGTGATGAAAGGTGGTAGCTTCACTTACTGGTGGGTATAGAGATAAGATTTAGAATGTGTCGAGAAGTTATTCTGGTCTAGTAAAGTAGCAGTATGATATTATTTTCAAAGGTTCATGACCTTACTAACCCCAGGAATTTAGCTTGGATTTCCAGTTCAAGGCACGATTTATGTTCTATTGAGTAGTACTTAACTTCAATTAAATGTTGTTGTTACCAAGGTTAGTGCCACTTACTGCACCTTTATGAATGCTTGCCATGCTGATGATTGTCAAGATTCACACTATTGCAGTAACCCAGAAATCAAGAGACTCCTGAAGATTGCTCCCTTTTAATTCATGGTCAGCTTCCTACAAAGGTAAGAAAGGGAACTAATGATTGGTTTAGTTAAATTGTTTTGGTCTGTGGTACCCAGATATACCTTGTCGTTTGCTATTACATTTTCAGCTAAATAGCAAATCTTCTTGACGGAAGATTTGATGTAAAAAAAAAAACCCACTGGGGATACATATTTGATTGCACTATAAAGGAAAGCATTTGTTACTACCAAACTCCCAAGAAATGGCAGAGATCTCACATTGGAAATGGAAAGTGGGGATTTGATGGATTACTAAGGGACTGTCAGCATGTGTATCCTTTTCTTAAGGGAAAACTGGAGACTAAAGATGCCCCCTTATCATTTTGTTTTAAATGGAGCATGTGAAAACTGGCCATTTGAATACATATGGATAAATGCTATCAAAATCAAATAATTTTAGTAAAGTTTGTCCTCTTAGATGACATACAATGCTTGAGGCAAACCTAACTTACTATGGATTAATATTAGTCAATGACCTGGCTGAAATTATGCACCAATGGGTGCTTTAAGTACATCTCCTATGAAAGATGTTATGTTTCACATTTTAACAAAATGTAAGGTATAGCACCATGGTTTCCACCCAACCTCCATTGTTACTCACTGACTCTAGAAAAAAAAAATCATAGAAAAAGGAATGGCAACATATAGATAAACCAATGAAATAAACAGGTATCTAAGTGGTACAGAAGTCTACTTGCACATGGAATATTCACGACTCAGAAACTGCTTTCTGTTCTATAGTTAAAAACCCACAAATGTACTCGGTCTTTGATATTAACAAAAGAATGCCTTTCAGACACCCAGGGATCATTCTTGGTGCTCAATGAGGCCACTACTGATACAGTTACTTCTTACACAAAAACGAGCAAAAATAACTAATAAGTGACTAATTCAGTGGAGATAAAGAGTGCTAATATTTACTCTGAAAAGTCCTAAAAGTGCTGCTCATCTACTTTCCTAAGTGGGTTTCCCCATCTCTTGTCCCTCTGAAACTTTCTTTTAATACATTTATTCAAATATTGACTTTAATAAAAACCCTCTGTATATTTCTCAACTATAACCATCAAAATAGTGTCTTTTTTTCTTAATGCCACTAGGCATCTAAAGGGATGAAGTAATTTTATGCATGTACCCTTACATCCAATGAGGTAGTGGAATCCTTTCTTTGTCAATAATCGCAGAGTGTTCACTATGAGCACATATTCCTAGGTTCTGCACCAGCTTTTGGAAAAACATCTTTAGGCACATCAGCATGTGTTCTGAGGCTTCCCTTCACTTGAGGGTGCTATGGGTTGAGACTGAGCGAGTAGCCTTACCTGGATTTAGTTGGTAACCAGAGAAAGTCAGATGAACTCATAATTGAGCCTTATATTACAAATATAGTAATTGTGGCTTGCAGCCAGCACTTACTGAGTAGTTTAACATCTGCAGTACATTGCATTAAATGTATTCTTGCGTGTTATTTCACTTTTCTTTATGATATTCTAAACAAGTACCCTTGCCAACCTTGCTCAATGAATGAGGACACTCTCAAGGTTGAAGTTGTTAATTAACAGATAAAGTCACAAAACAACTGTATTCTTACTTGCAAGACCATCTATTCATTTGTTGTAATATATTTTATGAGTAGAAAAGAAAAATTATATCTATGGTCATGCCTCATGACTGTACAATCTATGACCCTGTAAGTCAGATGAGGAAATAGCACACTTCTGAAGGAGGAGTTAATCCAATAATCCATTGAAAACTGCCTTTTTAGATCACATATTAACTTTAGCTCTATTTTTTATGTGCTATAAAGAAAAAAGTAAGTGAAATTTGCCTTCTTTAACTTACTTTTTTATTGTCAGCCATGACACACCACTCTAATTTTTCCATTTGATGAAGGTTGTTTTTACAAATTCATAGGAAATGTTCATTAACTATCTGATAGGTACCAGCTACTGTAATGATAATGTTAGTGGAATAATCAGGGGTAGCATTTAAATTTGTGCCTTCAAAATAAACAGCAGTTGAAAGACTGCCATATGATGCTACATATTAAGAAGAAAATACAAGGATTTGGGATTTTGTAAAAGAAATCACAGAATGACCAAGTTTAATTAGTATGATCAGAGAAGTTGTCATTAGGGAGGTGGCATTTATGCTGAGGCTTACAGAAAGTGAGTATAAAAGAAACCCTATGGAGAAAGAAAAGCATTTCAAGGTTTCTGAGATGGCAAAAACTTTGCACATCAACAACTTTAGAAAAGACTCAAGGAGCTGGTATTCAGTGAGGAATAAGCCAGCCCCGAGAAAGCATTCTATCTGAATGAATAAAGAGAATTCTGAGTTAACAGACTAGTCATGTAAATGTTATGTGCAGGATGGTAACACTAATTAATATCCACCTTAGGAGAAACCAACTTGTCAATATATGAAGAGATGGAATAGGGTTACTGACGCAGCAGCCAGTAGGCAACTGTGCTGTCCAGATAACAGATGATACTGGGGCAGCAGGGCAGTGAACACCTTGAATTCCAGTACCCTTATGGCAGAGAAAGTGGATCTCTGTGAGTTCTAGGCTAGCTGGATCTACATCGTGAACTCTGGATCAGCTAGGGCTACATTCTCTGTTTTAAGCACACACACACACACACACACACAGAGAGAGAGAGAGAGAGAGAGAGAGAGAGAGAGAGAGAGAGAAAGAGAGAGAGGTATTCTGAATGAATAGTACAAATACATGACTGATAAAATACATATAATTATCAGGATTATTGCAATATAAATATGAAATGAAGAGAAAGCAAAGGAAAATAATCCATTTAACATACATAAAACTGCTGGATGGAAAATTAAGAGATGGAGCTTCTTTCAGGGCAAGAATGGTAATACACAACTAACTATTAAATAACTCTTTTAGTCAATCTTGAGGTTTTTATAAGACTGTAAAGTACAGGTGGTTATGGATATGTAGATGTAAAAAATATTCTAAAATAAAGGTATACATTTGATAACATGTAGCATAAGTGTTTTATTTATATTTATGGGGATGAATGAGATCCTTATACATTTAGGATTTAAGATGGATTTCTGAAGACCTCATGTATTCAAAGTCCAAATAAAAGAACCTGAGAAAATAAAAAATTAAGACAGAGTAGCTCTAAAGTAGCAGACGAGTAAACTGTTGATTGGAAGCCAAGACAGGGCTGTGTTTCAAAAAAAAAGGATATGGTCAAGTGTATCAAATGCAGGTCAAGTAAAATAAAGACAAATAATTTGTACATTCGATTTAGCACTATGGTTACCATAGGCGACCTTGACAGATGCAGTTCCGCTGAAGTGGGAGAGAATAAAACTACATTACAGAGGGTCAGAGAGTAATAGAAACAGCCTGGATGCAGGAAAGTCAACTGTAATCCAATGCACTGAGTCCAAAGACTTCAATTGTATAAAATGGGAAGTGCTGTGGTTTTAAGGTTAGTGAAATGACCATTGCAACTCTTGTGTTGGTAGTTTGAAGAGTTGGGCTCTTTGATCCATATTCATCCCAGTGCTGACAGAAATTTGTCTCCAAGTAGCCAGGGTCCATGCTTGTTCAAATATTGGCAAATATTGTTCTGGATTCTGTGGCTGCCTAGAGTTATAGGGCATGTGCAATGATTGGTATGCCACCTAATAGCAGACTGATTAAAATTGACCTTTGATAAAACATATACAGACTAAGCAGGTTATTTTGTGTGTGTAGGCATATATATGTGCACACACATATATAGACCCTATATAGATGAATATATATTAAATTTAATCCATATGATATATTATATACTGTTTGCTTAATATACTCTGTACACCTTACTCACACACACACACACACACACACACCAATCAAAGTAAAAGAGATTATAAATTTAAAAAGATAGCAAGGGCACATGGGAGATTTGGGAGGAAAGAAAAAGAAGGGGAAATGATGTAATTATATTATCATCTCTAATTAAAGGTTTTTTTCCTGGTCAAGCACTATAAATTTAATTCTGTCTAAGCATTTAAATTTAATCTTACAATCTCACCTAGATGCTATGCTCACTCTCCACTTTGAAAGAAAAAGACTTGGACCTACCCAAGAGTAAAATACCAGTAAGGATGCCTGAAAAAGGCATAAGTAATTATACTATTAATTACTTAAAAAATAAACAGCTTATACTTAAGTTTGTATAAATATACATATCTAGATGAAATGAAATTTTCTTTTCTAGGATGATAATACTAGCTCCAAAAGTCACAGATCATCTAACAAAAATTCTATAAACTGAGACTGCTCATTTGTTTCCTGGCGGCTCAGACCCAAGTAATCACACAGAAATTATATTAATTACAACACTGCTTGGCCAACAGCTCAGGAATTTTTTTACCTAGCTCTTATATCTTAAATTAACCCATTTATATTATTTTGTATTTTACTTTGAGGCTCATAATGTGTATAACATATCCAAAGCAGGCTAATCCTTCCCTGAGACTCCATGAATGACAATTCTTTCAAATGCATTCTGCCTTGATTAGTGGAATAGATGGTGAAATGTCCTTGTTTTCATCTATATCCTTTGTCCCCTTCATTCTCTCTAGTATAGATAGGTGAGCTAATTTCTTCAAATATTCTTAGATATATATCTAGCTGGGCACCTTTATTAATAAGACATATTAGAACTAAAATCTAAACATACTCCATAAAAATTCTCAGGTCCAGTCATCCTATCTAGTCATTGTCCCTTAAAATGTTCTTCTCCCCATGTTCCCCTCTGTTCCTGCTTCGGATGCTCTTCCCAAATTTCTCAATCAAAAAAACAACAACAACAACAACAACAACAACAAAAACCTTCATTTCTCAAGGAACAGCCAAAGTACCTTTAGGCCCAAAACCAGAGTTTTAAAATTCTAGTTTCTTTAAATATTTCCCCTCCAAAGTTTTCAGTTAATGTTTGACTACTTGCTTGATGTCTAGTGATATTTGTAGTTAATCCTTTATTGCCATTTACTGGTTCTTCCAGTAGTACATATGTAGGAATTCTGACTTATTATGCTGGACTTCACTCCCTGCTGTGCAGTCTTATGGTAACCCTGGATAAGACTGTGGACCAGTATCCACCAGTTTCTGCACTTCATGTATTTGTTTTATGCATCACATATTCACAGAGTTCCACAAATATCAGGCCACCTGACAAACCATATATAAAGAGTTCTGATGGCCTTTCTCACTTTCTTTATTATAATTCTACCCTTAGAAATGATTCTATACCTTGAGAAAGTGTCCTTGGTACAGAGGAGATGGAAGGAGAAAATAAGAGAATCTCTCATTGATTATCAAACACAATTTTTACATGCCAATGTTTTAGTATTTAAAGAATATTGTACAAGAATTATGAAGACTGTTATATTAAACTCTCTTAAGTAAACAAAATGATTCTGAAAACTGATTGCTATAGTAAATTTAATGATGGAATACAAACAAAAGCAAAACAACCAATCAAGTAAAACCCTCAGAACATTGCAATTTCCCTCATAATCTTCCTTAGGATGAGTTCTTTCAGGTATTTATTCATTTACATGTTCAAAATAAATTGATGGAGCACTACAAAGTACTAAATACATTTGCATTAACCTAGGGGCAAAGATAAGTAAACTACTACTTATGGATATTTGGAAAGATTCATATTGATCATTCATATTGAGATAACGAGAGTTATGGAAAGGAGGGACAAAAAGCTGTGGTGGCCCAAACAGCCGAACTTTGTATTGTAAAGGGGCACAGAGAATGTTGCTTTCCATCAGGTAGAAATGACCAAGAAGATCAAGAACAAATATTTTGAGCCCGAAAAAATAGATTTTGTATGGGATTCTGGTCAAGGAGAACATGAAAACTTTTTTTTTGTTTGTTTGTTTTTTTGCTGTTGTTGTTTTTTCGAGACAGGATTTCTCTGTAGCTTTGGTGCATGAAAACTTTTAAATTCTAAGAAAAGTGTCTTTGGATGAGCATTTTGCTTTTGTTATTTAACTTTTGTCAACTTGACACAAAGCAAAGTCACTTTGGAAGAGAAGAACTTAGATAAAGAATAACCCCTTCAGATCTGGCTGTGGGCATGTCTGTGGGTCAGTTTCATTTTTTAAAAAATTTATTTGCTTATTATGTATACAATATTCTGTCTGTGTATATGCCTGCAGGTCAGAAGAGGGCACTAGACCCCATTATAGATGGTTGAGAGCCACCATGTGGTTGCTGGGAATTGAACTCAGGACCTTTGGAAGAGGAGGCAATGCTCTTAACCTCTGAGCCATCTCTCCAGCCCCTGTGGGTCAGTTTCTTGATTGTTGCAATTAATTATTTATGTGAGAGGTCCCAGGCCACTATAGGCATTGCCAATCTTGGACAAGTAGGCCTGGGTTGCATATGAAAATCAGCTGAGCAAGCCAGGGGACTCAAGTCAGTAAAGAGCTTTCTTCCATAGTCCCTGCCTCTGCTCCTGCTTGATTCCTGCCCTGACTTTTCCTTGTTGATGAACTGTGACAGGGAGATGTAGGCCAAATGAACTGTCCTCATCAGGCTGCATTTGATCAGTGATTTATCAGTAGAGAGAAGTACATGTGGACAGAAGGTGAGGCATGGGTGCCATTTCCTAGCCACCCAGACCTTAAAAAATCACACAGAAACTGTATTAATTGCAATACTGCTTGGCCAATAGCTTAAGCATGTTTCTAACTAAGTCATACATCTTAAATTAACCCATTTCTCTTATTTATATTTTACCACAAAGCTTGTAGTTTACCTGTACAGGCGCATGTGTCCTTCTCCTCTGGCAGCTATGTGGTGTCTCTCCAGCTCTGCCTTCATTCTTCCAGCATTCAATTTAGTTTTCCCCACCTAGCCCTATTCTGCCCTGCCACAGGCCAAATCAGCTTTATTCATTAACTAATAAAAGCAACACATATACAGAAGGACTTCCCACAGGGCAGGAAGAGTCAGTTCTATCAGAAACCTTGCTGGTTGAGAGGGGGTGTGCTCTGTCTTCAGATCACAGAGTTATCTGTACTTGTATAAACCATAGACAAGAATGACACAGTATAATTTTTTTTAAACTATTTCTCCAGTTGCAGATGAACAAGCATATTAACGAAGAATTATTAAGAGACCATTTCCACAATTGAGGCAGGAAAAGATAGTGACAAGGAAGATGGTAAAGTTTAATGAAGAAATAAATAGAGGGACTTGAATATTTGGGTGGAAAATTTTATAAGCAGAAATTGTGATAAAAAGATGTGCATGTTTCCAATTATAGAGTTAGATAGTAGGTTGTAGCTCTCTCACTAAAAGTACAGTTTTTTTAAGAGGAGGCATATTTGTGTATAAAGAGAAACCTATGCATTTTGTTTTGAACATAGAGAATTTGAAATAAAACTGACACATTACAGGGAAGAATCAAATACACTTTTGACATTTAATAGAAATGTTAGGTGTATATATATATATATATTCCAGGATTTTCCTAGGGTTGTGAATATATGAGCTTGAGGGTATTCTGGAAATGCAAAGAGAGAATTTATCTTAAGAAAAAATGTGTTCTGTTACAGGCAATCAAATTATAGATGCTTCTATAATAATTCTAGCATTCAGTGTTGTGTAGATACAAGGAAGGGGAGAGAAAGAGAAGTATTAAAAATGTAGAGGAAAAAAAAGCAGGATAATGTTTGTTGGTAAAATCACATAGCACCAATGTATTACTGAGGGCAAAGCGAATACTTAATGGCATCAGTAACTGTGAACAGGACTGAAATATTTCAGATGATCTTGTTAGTGTTATGCTACTGTAACAAAATACCTGATACTTTAATGTCTTTTAAAAATCTCTGCCCACCCCTGTGTCTGTGTTTGTGTGTGCTTATGACAATCCTTCAGATGAATAGAAGTCGAACGACTAGGTCAGGTGTTGGTCATCTTCTTTGCTGAGAGAATCTCTTGGTTTCCATTACGATAGCGAGGTTAGCTGGCACAGGAGCTTCTTAGGAAGTCTCCTGTCTCAGCATCTTGCTGTAAGAGCATTATAGAAACACATTGTGTTAGTTTGTTTTTCCATTGCTGTAACAAAACATCACAACTAAAGCTACCTGGGGAGAAAAGGATTTATTTGGTTTATACTTTGTGTCACAGTCCATCAGTAAGGGAAGCCAACGTAAGAACTCAGGCTAGAACATGAAAGTAGGAACTAAAGAAGAGGCTATGAATGAGTGACATTTACTTTTCTTAGCTTGTTCTGATTGTTTTCTTATAGGACATGGGCCTACATGTCTAGAGGTAGCATGTCCCACAATGGGCTGGTCCCTCCACATCAATTATTAATCAGTAAATACCCAAAAGACTTATAAACAAATCCATCTAATCCAGGCACATTTGTTTAATTAAGGTTCTTCTTCCTAGTTAATTCTAGTTTGTATCAAGTTGATATAAAAAACAAACCACGATACAGGTGTTGCCACATCTGGTTGTACTGATTTCTAGCTGTCGTAACTCATCTCCTCACACTGACACAAGGAGAACTTATCTCCCCTGCCCGATAGTAAACCTTAAGCAGAAAGGCTTGTTTTCATTCACAGGTTCAGAGGTTTTGGGCCATGGTCATTCTGCTCTATTATTTTGGCGAATGTGGCAGTACTTTATATCCTAGTGGGAGCATGCAGCAGAGGAAACAGATTACCTCATGGCAACCAAGGAGCTAAAATAAAGCAAGCAAGTGATCTGGGTTCAGATATTCCTTCAAGTGGCCTCATCCCTCTTCCTTTGCTCCAGTTCTTAAGATTTTACCACCTCCAAGTAGCACTGTAAGCTGAAGACCAAGCACTGAACCATGGGCCTTGGAGGGATATTTCAGAGTCAAGCTGTAGCAAATGAAGCACTGTGGAGTCAATACAATAGTAATGACTCTTTGAGAAGTATGTGCCATTAGATTATATCTTAGCGTGTAGAGATGTGAAAGGAAGGAAAGAAACAAGAGAATGGAAGACTAGACATCTAATTTGAGACATGATTCCCAGATAAAGGCAGACAGACAGAAGAGAAGACAGGAAAGTAGGTATGGGAATGAGAATTTTAGTAAGCATGTTTTCTTTATTTAAAGGGGAAGGATTTTGAATGTATAAAATAACAATAAAATTAGTCATATAAAAAAACAGAATGCTGGGGAGAATCCCTCAGAGATAGAGACATTCAGTGCCCAACAGAAAAGCAATAATTGACAATGCAATCGCTCTTGAGAAGAGCATTGCACAGATTCCCTTGATGGAGAAAAATGACCTGTCAGCAGGTATGTTTAATTCTTCTGTAATGTGTTACATTGCATTCATACCCAAACATACCTTGAAAGTGGCCAGGCAGGAAGGGCAGCCCCAGCATAACCCAGTGAGTTAAGGAGAGACGTGGCAGGTAGTGTGGAGTGATCTGTATTTTTATCAAACATTTACAGTGGATGGCATCTTCTGCATTGCTTGATTCTTGCCCGAACGACTTCAGAAATGTTTAGAGATGGCATGAAGCATATGGATCATTGATATATTGGCTATAATCAGAATCAATCACAAAAAATAAAGAAACACTGAGAAACAACAAACATGAGCCATGAATAAAAGTGAGATCAGCAAATCTCTGTGATATTTCAAAGGTTTGGGTGGAGCCCTTGCTTTCAGTCCCATGTGTGTGTAGCTTCCTTCCCTCATACACTGCCTGAGACAAGACCTCCCCTGCATTCCAGTCATTAGTCCACAATTTGATGGACTAAAATGAGAGAGACTAAGCATAATATGTCCTCTTTCTCCAAAGTAACTTCCCTCCACACCAAGTGTACAGCCGCCATTACCTGACTAATATGTTGAAAATTTTGCTTATTCCAAGTGGCCACACAAAAAGACATAATTCATACTCTCTGTTATTTGAGTAAGAATGCCAGATTAGATGATAATGGAGGTCATAGGATAAGCGGGGAAGAACAAATTTGATAATGGGTCATGCTTGTAGTTGTTGCAAATGCAAACTGGATGAAGACGAAAGTTTCAGGGGAAATTTACATTGGATATCAGGAGCAGAGGGACTACAAAGTATAAAGCAACCAAGGTAAGGACAGCAATGTCCTTGGATATGAGCTAAGAACCGACGTAAATATGGTAAATAGATCTTACTGTTGTTCCTAAGGAGAGTAGGGCTTGGAGTAGGGAGGAAACCTGTTTCAGATACGAAGCTTTTGATAAATTGAAGATTATCAGAAGCATTTAAATGACTATAGCAGGGACCAGATGAGTTAGATATGAGTGAATGCCAGGAGGCTTTAATGGATGGGTTTCAAAAATGATACTGCTGGGTTCATCTGAACGCAGAAAGGAGAATGAATGATGATTCTGCTCCATGTCTAGTATGAAGAGCTGGGATTTGGAACAGCAAACTGCCTTAGGTCTCAAGGCACTAAGAGAATTAGTGCCTTGAAAAGATGGCCAGGTGCTAGCTAGAGTAACAAGACATGATAAAAAGAAAAGTGTGGTATACTGAGCTGTAGTTTTACAGAGCAGAGTATCTCTGGGAGGAGGATAGGAGCAGAGGCCAGGATGAAGTGGATTTAAAAGGCGTACATGAATATGGGCTTGGCAGAGTATTAATGGGAGGAGCAAGAGTACTAACAGGAAAGGGATGCAGTGCAAGCTCTTCCATTGTAGTCTTGACTTAGAAGTGAACTCTGGAGGTCAGTGACATTGTAACCATGGTGAGGTGATGACAGAGCCGGAGGATGGAAGTCAAAGATTTCACATTCTTCAGAGACAAGAGAAAGTAAAGTACACTGAAGTCTCATGGGTTGCTTACTGGGAGCTAGATGGCATCACTTTCTATCAGTTCACTGCTACATTAGACAAGATATCAAAACACTCATTTGAAAAAATTAATTAAACTTACAATGTCTCATCACTCATAAAAGGTAACTAAAATTATTATATAAAATACAAACATGCATAAAACAAAATTGTGAATCGCTGCTTTTTCATTTTTAAATGAACTCTTCTTTTTAATGAACAGAACAACATTATATAATTTGTATTACATATGTGAAAAAGAATGCGTTTTTGTTTAAGGCAGAAATTAATCAAAGGGTTTTTTGCATTATAATTTTGGTTATTTATTCAATTGTTTGTAGCACATGGGTATGTCTTACGCTCACACCTCAATCTCACAAACATTTATTTAATATGAAGTTAATGATAGCAGGATCTGTGGACACACACTTCTATAATTCCTGCAATCAAGAAACAGAGACAGGAGGATTGCTGCAAATTTGAGGTCATCTTAGTCTACACGGAGAGATAGTCTTACTAGAACAATTCACTACAAATCAATGGTTGTGACACACAATCCAAGTGTACCCTCATTGCCAGGGTTCGCACTTCGACGATCTCTCAGAACCAGGAATGGTTAAAATGAAGATGAAGTTGGGAACCTTTGCTTACAGTCTGTTTCTGGAGGGAAAGCCTAAGTGTGAAGCAGAGTAGGGCCCTTCCATCAATAATGGAGCTAGTTGGGGACAGCATCTAAACTGGGTTAGAGATATCCAATCCGAAAGTCCAGTGAACATCCGTAGTATACACAGAATTTCCCGTCACCCTAAGTCAGGTCTGTTGAGAACAGGAAAGGAATAGCATTTTGGTTTACTTTGTGATTATCACACCTCCATTTAATCATGCCCGTGTATTACAGATCACTGCCACAGAAACCTCTAGAGCCCTGGATCTAGTCTGGTTTATCCCCAAATTCCTTCTACCTTCTGTATTCATTGCTGGATAAACATACAACAAATATATCATTTCTTTTCCTCGGATACGGTGAGATTAGAATCTTTTTTTAAAAAATTCATTCTTTGTCATGACAAGAGTGGTACATAAAATTACCGAAGTGTGGAGGAGGAGGGCCACATACCCATCATACAGAACAAGCACCCTCAAGGGTGCCAAGAGGAGTGGCCTGCTCAGGGAATAAGTGTTGAGCAGGAGGCTGAAGCCAGCTCAAGGAGGGCTCCTCTCTTTGTACAGTGGGAACACTGAGGTTAGAGTGACATGTCTTTGGATGTTTTTATAATCTCTTTTAACCAAAGTCCTGAAGTGTATCAAGGCACACAGCCAGACTTTCACTATGAATAATGAACTCAAATGAGGCCTTTTGTATGATTATCTGGTGAGTCATTTGAATGCAGTCCTCATTTGGAGATGTCGGAGAGAAAAACAACACAGGATGTGTTTGGATGGTATTTTTTTTTGATGCATGGCCTTTACTTTATGATTTATTATTCTGATATATCCAATTTGAAAAGCAAACAGATTGATATTCAATGATAGATTATTTTGCTTTTGTATGAAGAAAATCATGTTGGCTAGCCTGAAAGAAGTATAAACAGCCAAGGGATATTTCTTTCTTATGACCTAACTGGAAGCAGAATTGACTCAAAAAATAGTGAATTTTATTTTTTTAGGTAAAAAGAAAAAAAAGAACCTTTCCTGGAAGCTTTTTATTCGTTTTAGAAGTAACAGTTACATGCCATCTTAATCTAATGTCAAATCTCTTACTAAAGTCAGTAGAAAAAGTAGAACAGTAGGAACTGGTTCTATGTGCTTTTGAGAATATGGTTTGTCTTACAGGAAGTGACTAAAGGGCAGAGAAAGGCCTTCCAATGAATGGGTACTGATGTTAAGCCATTGTGAATGAGAAGGTCAAGAACTTACCTGCTTTCCTAGTGAACTATTGCTGTGATAAATACCATGAGGAAAAAAAACTGGGGAAGGATGACTTTATTTGACTTAAATTTAGTGTAAGACTCAGGCAGGAACCTCAAACAGAGACCACTGAGTAAAGAATGCTACACATTGGTTTGTTTTCTTATATCACATGAAGACACATGCCCAGGGTGGCAACAATCATTGTGAGCTGGCATCAATCATCTATTGAGAAAACACCTCAGAGACTTGTTGATCATGTACAGGATAAAGAATATTGCCTGTGCCTCTCAGTCTGTACTTTACTATTCATAAATTCTTCTTCATCTTATAAACTTGCTACATTCTCTTCTCTGATCTGTTTCTTACCATTTCTTCCAATATATCATCCCTGGATTAAATGAAAATGAAAGTTTTGTTCTCTTTGTATATTTGAGTTTTAAAGTTGTGGGCTCGCCCATTGATGTGAGACACTGAACTGTTTTTCATTTTTTGTCTGGCTCGATGACTACCCCAGTTGTCATCAGAGGACTTTCATCCAGTAATTGATATAAACAGACACAGAGACCCACAACCAAACCTTAGGCTGAGCTCAGGAATCCTGCTGAAGAGAGTGAGGAAGGATTGTAGGAGCCAGAGGGGTCAAGGACATCACAAGAAAATCCACAGAAACAACTAACCCAACTCATAAGAACTCACAGAGTCTGAACCAACAACCAGGGAGACTACACGGGACTGACTTAGGCACTCATAATCTATGTGACAGTTGTGTAGCTTGGTCTAATTGTGGGACTCCTAAAAATGGGAGCAGAGGTTGTCCCTAACTCTTTGCTGGCTCTTAGGAACCAATTCCTCATACTGGATTGCCTTGCCCAGCCTGAATACAAGGGGAGGTGCTTAGTCTTACTACAACTCCCTGTGTCATGCTTTGTTGATACCCATGGGTGTCCTGTCCCTTTCTGAACAAAAACAGAAGGGGAGTGGATTGAGGCAGGGCAGAAAGAAGGTGGGGGAGGGAATGGGAAGGAAGGAGTGGGGGAAAATGTGGTCCAGATGTACAATAAACAGATAAACAGGCAGAAAAATGATATACTTCATGACTTCTCATTTTTATTGAAAGTAATGTTTTTTCAGACGATATATTATGATCACAGTTTCTCTTCTTTCATCTCATCCCTGGTCCTCCCAACCTGTTCAAATCCATGCTTTGCCTCTCCCTCCCTCTCTGTAGAAAACAAAGAGAGGACAAAAGAAACACAGAATAATAATTAAAAATAATTAAGGGCACACACACATACATACAGAGAGAGAGAGAGAGAGAGAGAGAGAGAGAGAGAGAGAGAGAAAGATAGAGAGAGAGTAATATATAAGCAAAAATTAAATAAGAGTTTTTTTGTTTTTTGTTTTTTTTTTTTTTTTAAGCCCGAAGAAAGTGAAATTAGATGAGAAAAATCTCGGAAAATACTGGTGAGTGCTGGGGTAGATCTTTAGGTCAATTGGGATGTACCTTCAAATGGATTGCGACCCTGTCACATCCTGGTTCTGATTCTAGTACCAGGAGATGAATGTTTTACTCAGGTGTCTGTCCTCAACAGGGACCTAAGTTGAAGTCACCACATCTGGGGCTAGAACCTTCAAAATCAGAGCTACACGTCAACACAGTGATTTTCTTTTCAAGTTAATCGCCTCCGGTTTCTCATTAGAGCTGTGAAAAGATCACCAACCCTGTCAGGTTGCTTACGATTACTTTTTTACTAATATGTCATATGAGTGCTGTTTGCATTTGGCTATTTGCTTCATATGAAATCTATGGTTCCCAAATATATTTGTGTAATCAAACAGCTTCCCTTTCATTTTTCTTCTTTAAAGATTTGATAATATGATCATAAAATTTATTTAGAATAGCCAAGGGAAAAGAATAAGCAATGTTTACTGAAGCAGGAGGAGAGGGTTCCTGCTCTACAGATCTTGGCATATTTTGGGAATGTGATGAGGAAAGGGTGGAGGTCCCATGACAAGCCATATGGAGGTACAAAATTATCCCATGGACTGGTGAGGACCTGGTGACCTGAGTTTGAGACTCAGAACTGATCTAGATATGAAAAGAGGGAAGCAATTTCTCCACAGATACATCTTCTGGTGTGGCGATGAGTGCCTATCACACGCATAAAAGCACAACAACAATAATAGAGAAAAAATGGTAAAGATAAACCAAATAGTTGCAAACTCATCCATATTTTTCTGTAATCACTTAGAAGGGTGAATGTAAGACTAGTTTGGAATAAAACTTTTGATTTTAAACATCAGATTTAAAAGAATTTGGGAGTACTTGGCTGGGAAAACTGGACTTGTTTCAGATGGGATTATATTCTCCTGTTTTTCATGGACACGTGTCATTTAATTAACCAATATCTATTAAATATCTATCAATAAAATTTAAAATTTTAATTAAATTTTAAAATGTTTAATCATATCTTTATTTGAATATATATATAGAGAGAGATAGATAGATAGATAGATAGAGTTAAAACTTAGATCAAGTTATAGAATGACCTTATTTAGACATCTTGAAATATCTATTCCCTGAATTCTCTGATGGATTCAGTGGTTTCCTCATAGGGCAATGGTCAACTCCTGGCCTTTGAGTTATTCTAGCTATCTGCACAAATATTTACTACATGATTCATATTTTTGCTTTGTCTGTCTTTCCTTCTACAGGGTGAGTTTAGTAAGAGAAGGAGCAATGCCCTTTCAATTTTGTGTCACTCGGGCAGAACAAGGGACTTGGCTTATGGTAAACACCCAATAAATGTTTATTGAGAAGATAAAAGAAAAAAAAAGTATCTCTAAGATGACTTAGGTGAAGGAGTTTCCAAATTCAGAGACAGGTCCTGGAACATGACTTGGGAATCATCTCTATCTCTGATTTTTAGTTTAGTGTTGAAATCAAAATGAGGAATATCCAGATCAACCGAGTAAAAACAAATAAAAATTCAATTTATCTGGAAAGCATCTTCTTTTTAAACTCAACGCACATCATCTATTCTGAGCCCCAAGCTTGTAATTTCAGAACAGTGAGAAAAAGTTACAATTTATGTAGCTGCCTAAGCAGAAAGCACATTAATTATAATCATGTGAGCAGGAATAAAAGACATCTTGAAATTCCAAACAAAGTGATTCCTCAATGACAAGAGGTGAACCAATTAAAATCAGGTACTGGGAAGAAGCGTTGTGCTATTGCATCCTGACAGACATTTCAGAGAGGATGCGGGTAACATCGTGCATGCAGGCATCATTTGTTTCACACTGAAGAGGGAGAAAGAGACATCTGACAAAAGCGTTGCATAAACAGAGGCATTCCCTGACCAGGTGTTGTCGTTTGAGAAAGAGCCCCAAAGCTGCAGAGGAAATCTCTACATTCCCTTTTCATAGCTAATCGCTATTCACCCATTTGACCTTTGTCTTTTCTACCTCATTACATTGTCATTAGAGCAATATAATAACTTTCAGCACTTTCTCACTTTTAGGACCTTAGATTTTCATTCTGCAAATCTCTCTTAACATTCCATGTACTCCAAAGTGTTCATGATGTTTATACTACAGTACTATGAGCTCTGAAGATACCAATATAACTGGTTTAGTTTTGGTGGGAAATCCATTAGAAGGATATGTTGTATTACAATGCTCTGTTCATCTGGTATATTTTTCTTTCCATTGATTAAGCATGTCTATCTATGAAAACATTTGATGATGGGTACATTCCAAGCTAAATAACAGTGTATATGGATGTTATCAGTGTATATAGTGGATCCTGTCACCTGACCTTGAACCTCAGCTCTGTGAATTACTAGTTTCTTGAGCTTGGTCCCACTGAATCCCTTCACTGTATCACTGTGCCCTCATCTGTGCAAAGTGGTAGCAATAATAACAGTGCCAGCTCGTTAGATTATCTCAAGGCTTTAACAGAGCACTTCATGCTCTCAAACTAAAGCTCAGTTAGCAGGAAATTGCACATGTTCTCTGTTAGTGATATTATTTTAATGTTTTTTTTTTTTTTTTTTTTGGTTTTTCGAGACAGGGTTTCTCTGTGGTTTTGGAGCCTGTCCTGGAACTAGCTCTTGTAGACCAGGCTGGTCTCGAACTCACAGAGATCCGCCTGCCTCTGCCTCCCAAGTGCTGGGATTAAAGGCGTGCACCACCACCGCCCAGCTATTATTTTAATGTTGCTGTTATTATAGATACCTACAGAATCCTCAGACAGAGAGCGGAGAACCAGAGTAGATCTGGCACTGTACAGTGTGTTGTGTTTATCTGAAAACAAAACAGTCATATCTTTAGGCCATAAGTTGTTCATGTTAGAAATATATTCAGGGAGAAGAAATATAAATCATTTATTTTTGTGGGTTGATGTGTGTTTGTTTGAGTGAGTGAGACATGAGCATGTGAAGGTTAGAGGACAGCTTGCAGCAATCAGTTTCTTCCATCCACCCTGTGGGTCCTGAAATCCAGGTTGTCAGGTTTGGTGGCAAGTGCTTTCCTTCACTGAACCACACAAGGGAACGGGGACCAGTTGTTTTCTCAGCAGCATATCTCTACAGACAAAGGAGGAAACTTCTCCTTTTCCATCCTTTCAGATCAATTGATAGCAAAGGCCAGCATGAATTTTATGTAAAAATCATTTTACGTGTTCAGCTTTGTTGGGAAAGTATCCTGAAAGCAGCCCTAAAAATAAGTTTTGAAAGGGGTGATTTTTTTTTTCAAAGAATTTTGTTTGTGTAAATGTAAAGGGATGTAGCTCTGTAGTAGAGTGTTGATCTAACCTTTCCAAAACTTTGGATTTCATCCCAGCACTGAATAAACAATGGGAATGGAAAGGCAAGGTGTGATTGGCCTATTGGATATGTTGGACAAATTCGGAGGCTCCTGACATATAGCTACTACTGAGTCCATTCTCACCAGCCTGAGCACTGCACTTATTTTGGCTTATCACAAATTATTCAGACACTGGCATCAAACTCTTCTTTTTCATGTTTCCAATTTCCTGGCTGTGTGTCCAGGAACTGATTCATGCGCTTCAAGCCTGACCTCCGTGGCTTCTCTCTTTTTGTCCCTCTTGCTCCATTCCCCATAGCTCTATTCATCTGTCCCGTTAGCATTGTGACAATGATAGTGACTCCTGCATATTGGTGCTGATGGCTATTATATGACTGAATTCTTATATCCTCTGACTTTTGGGGTGGTATTTTCTTCTCAATAAAAATGCCAGAGATAGAGATAAATGGAGAAAAGACTTAGAGTTCAGTGTATCTTCTAGTTACATCAACTAATTCTGTCTGAAATTCTCCAAGGAATCTATGTTTGTACACAGAAGTGCTATTTTGCTCAAAATGGGCAGCAATACTCTGGCATTCTTTCCTTTTAGCTCCAAAAACTTCTTGTTACCACAAACGTTTGGGCTTATGAAAGTCAAGCTGTAGATTAAACTTCACTCTATGATTCTAAACCCCTTCTTTGGAGGTAGGGTATTTAAGAGCTAATACTTAATATTGTTAGTCACTGTCATGATTGAATTTGTGTGTGTGTGGGGGGGGTGTTAACACAACCTAGAGTTATATGGCAAAAGGAATCTCAATTGAGAAAATGACTCCATCAGAGTACCTATAAATAAGTCTATAGGGCATTTTCTTGACTTAAGATTGGCATAGGAAAGTCCAGTCCACCATAGATGGTAACATGCCTGGAGAGGTGGTCCTGAGTTGTATAAGACCACTGCTTCAGTTCCTGCCTCCAGGTCCTGCCTTGAGTTCTTACCTTGCCATCCCTTTAAACTGTTACAAGCGTAAGCCAAACAAGCCGTTCAAGGTCTTCTTTGGATATATAGCAAGTTCAAGACCAACCTAGATTACAGGGTACCCTTTCTCAAGCATGCATGCATGCATAAATAAATAAACAAATAAATAAATAAATAAGAAGTAGATGGACCTTTTGAATGAGAATTACAGTAGCCTGAGTGCCCATGTTGCTGAATTGGGGAAACATTCCCCTACCTGCTCCTGTTCAAGCAGGAAACACTTTAGCAGTGTTCTCTTTTCAAATTAAAGTCTTTCAAATGAACTTTAGAGAATTTGGAAGGTCTTGCTGTTAAGTCCCTTTTCTAAAGCCAAATTCTGCTAGCCTATACTCATTAGCTAAGTACCATCTCCTAAATGTCCTCAAACAGTACTAGCAGCTGGGAACCAGGAGATAAATGTGACCCTCTGGGAACATTTCATATTGAAATCATTATGTATACCATCATATACTCTTCTAGCCCTCTTTGAACATCTGATCTACAATACTAAATTGTAATTCTTCATATTTTCAACTGTTTGCTGGAGTGCTGTCATATCCCAATGCTTAAGAATAGACAGACAGTAACTATCATATGTTGCTGGTCAGTTCCTCAGAACTAGAGGGAATTGACTCGTGATTAGCAGGGCGAAAAGTCTCATTACATTATGGGAAATCTGGAAAACCAGGAAATCCAGCTTAATTTCATTCTAAGCTCAGAAGTCCACAGCGCAGTGATACAAACGACGTTAATTCTCAAAGGGCAGAAGACTCGGCAAAACAGAGAAGAGGGAATCAAAGGAAATGGTTTTCTCCTTTTTCTGCCTTTTGTTCTTTTCAAGTCCTCAAAAGAATCAATGGGAACCACTAATACTGAGGAGGATAGTCTGCAGCATCCATTGCCTACTCATAGACATACTTAGAAATGGTACTTAATTTGGATACACCATGGTCCCATTAAATAAGCCTAGATTTGCCAGCATATTTTCTCTTGCAGAAAATATGTTTTCTACTTGTGATCTATTACTGCTATGCCCTTTCACCCAAATGAGCCCTCTTGAAACAAATCCACAATATAGGACATTTCAAGTAGTCCACTGCCTTTAGGCTCTGGTTGCCTGGACTGCCAGCCTAGTTGTCCCAGAGTTATATATTACAATGCAGATAAAGGGCTTTGACTGACAGACTTCTCCCTGGATGCAGCCAATGCTAAAGGTGCCCCTGACTTTCTATTTCAAAATTGATTTATCTGAAAATGTACTGTATGTGGCCTTAACACATATACACAACATTCGGAGAGAGAGAGAGAGAAAGACAGAGAGAGAGAGAGAAAGAGAGGCAGAGACAGAGACAGAGAAAGATAGAGAGAGAGAGAGAATGGCCTTTGAATTTCAACTGCATCTGGCTAAGCAGCAACACAATTAATGTGGTGGTATCTAGCAATCTGAGAGTGGAAATATCGAGTCAGTTTTCAGACTGTGTAAGGGAAAAGAGCATCTAGAAGTGATATACTGAGAGCAAGTAGAGTGCAAACTAATGGGGGGCTGGTTAAATTCATCTCCAATAATTCATTTAGAAATGAGTTGCAGAATAGAGCTGGAGGAATCTGAAAATGTCAAGCCGAGAGCCCTGTTAAATGACTTTCCAACCATTACCCAAGGTCAGGAGAAACATTAGTTTGAAACCAGGCAAGTTCTGGCTCTTTGTTTCCAATTTTCACAAGAGGATATTTCTTGTACTTCAGTGTGCAGCACTACTCTTAAAGGAATAAAAAGGAAACAAACCAGAGATAAACAAATTTAAGCCAGATTACCTTGGCTTTATCTGGTAAAAGACATCCATTTAGGAGAAGCCACAGTTGGGTGTGAATTATTTAATGCCCATATCCTTCGAACTTTAAGTATTTTTTTAAGCTAGGTATCAAGACCATTAATAATTGACAAGGCATTTGTAAACCCTTAGCAAATGAACAGTCAAGGGACACATTAATAAAACATCTTTAAAAAAAAAAAAAAAACTGTCTCTGGGCTGATCTCATCCTGTTGTCCCAGAGTACATAAGGCTGCCTGCTCCAACTGCAGCTCACAATGCTGGGCAGCTCACTTAAACAAGGTGAGGCAGAGGGCAAAGGCCACTGCCTTTTAGGAAATGAGGCCATCTTTTATTTAGATATTCACAACTCTCCTGCTGAGTCAAAGCTCCGAAAGTAAATAAATTCTTACCCCCAAATTTCTTCCAGATAACTAAATATAAATTTAGTGATGAACCTTTCAACATTTCTATTTGCAAAGCAAAACACTGAAGAGCCCAGGGAATTGAAGGTTAGGCATTTAGGAAGGGCCAATGAAAATATTCACTTCGAGGTCTCAGTTCACATTCAGCCCAGGCATAAGGAGCAGTCAGGGTCACTGAACATTTCAGCTTTGAGGCAGTTAAGTGGCTTGGCTCGTCTTTTCTCACTATAATGCAGGTGATATAAAAATGCATTTCCCTGACATGGCATCTTTCTTCTGAGCAATGAAGAACAGTGAAAACACATGAGGGAGGCAGCTATTAGCATATCCACCTGTCAGTGCCCTTGGGTAAGTCATGTCAAAAAAAGCTCAATATAAATAAGATCAACAGGCCAGTATGAGGATTGGGGAGGGCTGGGCGTTTGCCATGATACTTCCGAGTGGGCTACACACTTGACAGAAAGAGATCGAGGTCTTCTAGTCAAGATGTCTTCATCAAGTCATCAACCTGTATGTGAAGTCACACAAAGACCATTTTAAGGCAATTCTGTGACTAACAACAGCTGTAACCTTGGAGGCAACTTTGGAACCCAGGCCTCTTCCCCATCCTCTCTTTCCTGTCCTTGCCATAGGTAAGAGGTTTTTCTACATGTGGATACCATGGTATATATGTTGTTCAAAGCAACAAGGCCATTCAATTCTGGCGTAATATCTCAAGAAGTGGCAGGCAAAATAACTCCTTTGCCTTCTAAATTATCTTTTGTTAATGTCATTGGGTATGATTATGACTATTACCACAATTTTTGAGGCAAATTTTTGAAGCAGGCTTGGTCCTTATGTGATAGTGCACTTTTAATTCAGTCCCTACCTACAAGAGCAATATGAATAAATTAAGAAACAAGAATTATCTGTTTTGAGACAGAATCTCTCTGTGCAGTTCAGGGATATTATTCCCTGGTGTGTTTTAATTTCTTAGTGATTGGATTACAAATGTTCATTAGCACACCTGGCCACCAAAATAACTATCAAAGGCCATGTGTGAAAAGTATAAATGACAGTATTGATTATATGAGTTCAAGGAAAAAAATCACCTGTGGGTAGGATAATCTTTTAGTTAATTTATGAAAGGTCAGAGATTTGAGGTATAATTTTATAAGAAAATTGCCCTCAAGCAAATTTTTTTCAGAACATAAAGACAATGAATCTGAAACTAGAATCACAAAAGGAGGAAAAAGACACCAGGGAAAGAAGCAATATCTTCTCAGGGACTCCATTTCTTTTTTTTTTCTTTTCCATAAAATGACAAAAACCTTCCTCTCCATTTTTCAAAGGAAAAAGTTCAGTTTATCCTACTCTGGGATTTAAAACATGAAATAACTTAAGAAACTATATTTTTCTGTATAAAGATAAATTCAAATAGCTACATATGTCTTGTGAAAAATATTGCTCAGGTACCATTTCAAAGACAGGACAAGGACTCTCAGAGAATATTAGATATAGGCACAAAGACTCTTAAATCGAACTTTTCTTCTTTGTATATTGTCTCCCCAACAATAACATGTATATTTAAAATGTACGTATGTATGTTTGTATAACTAAACAAAATCAGCAAGCATTTACTTTGACTGTAGACACAAAAGGCCTGGAAATTATTCTTTGTTCCACATAAAGTTACAAGAAAAACACTTACTTCCTCCTCTCAGTTAATATTTAGCCCCTGCTGGCATCCCAGCCATTCACTCCCTGTCCCTCACCCGGCTATTTGCGTCTGTAATAATCTTGTTCTTCTTGTAGCAACACAATTCTCTCCAATAGCCTCCTATATCCTTGCAGGCAATGGGCTGTGTCCGTCTCTATCAGCACAAAGGGATGCAATGGAAACGATCCGAAGTAGAGTGTCAGTGCAGGTCCAGCGATAGGGATGTGGGCTGTTGCAAACCCCTACTTACTCATGTGCTGTGTTAGATGAGTCCTGCCATTAGACCCCCTACTCCCCCTTTGTTTCTGTATTGCTTCAGTGTGAACTTTTCCAAATCTAAGTCCACCCAGCTATTAAAATAAAGAAACCATTACTGCCTTTTGTGCCTGTACTAAAGAACAAGTTAAGCGCATAAACACACACACACACACACAGCCCAGTGGCACTGAAGATCTCATCAGCGTTTGACAGGAAGATATTTAATTAACGCTCATACCTGTCTCCCCTGCATGAGACAAACAAATCAAGGAGCTTTAGAAGAATAATTAATTCAGATGGAAAAGAAGCCTCAGATTTTTTTTAAAGGAAAAGAACAAAACCAATCACAAAAACAAACCAAACAACAACCACTGAACACCAAGAGAGAATGAAGCAGTAGTGTCAGAGGCGTTGAATTGTCAGGAGTGAGGAGCCTTAGGAATGTTGTCAGCAAGCCTGCTTTCTGAGGTCCCACCAAAATATATAGTGCCATATCAGGGGCTTTAATATGTGTCTTGAAAAACAAACAGTGCACTCAGAGCTTTTAAGTTGTTCTCCTGAATCTGTGCCTGGAGGAAGTAATGATGTCACAGAAAGGCCTTTTCTATTTTACTGTCCCTGCCTCTTACCCTATCTTCAATCATTCCTGCTCATGGAAAAGAAGTCAAATACTGCCTGAGGAGTTTGTAGAGTATCCATCAGTGCTCTGGTCCATCTCCTTCATTCTCTTCTTGTACAATGATCTTGTACACAGGGTTCTATTTCCTTGTAGACAGACATAGGGAAGTTTATGATTCTCTTGTGGAGACGATGATGCATTAACCAGATCATTGGGTCAGCCATTAAAACACATGCAGATTTTAAATTCTTTCTTTCTTTCTTTCTTTCTTTCTTTCTTTCTTTCTTTCTTTCTTTCTTTCTTAGCTCTTTCTTTCTCTCTCTCTCTCTCTCTCTTTCCTTCCTTCCTCCCTTCTCTCTCTCTCTATTTCCTTTTTGTGTAATTCAGCTGTGTTTTGTTCTGTTTGGAGTCTATCTTTCTCTCAACTATTTAGAATTTTTGAATTGGGAGATTGATGTATGTAGTGCTCACCTTGTTACTTCTTTTACCTAGCCAAAGAAATGTTTAGATATCATAATGATATAAATTAAACGTCATTTTCTTTCTTTTGTTATATTAATGGACTCTTAAAAACTTTTTGATTTTGATTTATGGCAAACCATGATAAAAGTAAGAGGGATATTCACACAATCAGAAATTATTCTTTTAATGTATGCCCATTTGATGTTAAACATTTTGGACAGTTGTCATCTTGCTGAAGAATTACCAAATAAAAAGATGTGAATCAGGAAGCCCTGGGTATATTTGAGAGAAGTGTCAGAAAGGACAAGCTATCATTTTACATCCTAGAGTTTAAACTTGTTATATTTCTATCCATGATAGTTTTCTAGAATTTTTCACTTATTAAAAAGTAAGTTCTTTCATAAGGCTTTCTGCAGTGAAAAAGAGTAGTCTCCTCTGTGAGAACTTTGCTCCTTTGTTCTCTTCAGGTATGGAATAAGGTGGCACTCCTCGTGGCCTCTTGCTCTGTCATCTCACTTGTTTAGATCTTTCAAACCTTTGAAGGCCACTTGGGATTATATCCTTGGGACTGTATCTTGCACTGGCTCCATCTTATGATCTTTTCCTCTACTTCCTGTCTTTCAGGAAATGAAAAACAGTGCTGGTTCCAGTCTTCCTACCACCATGATGCTTTCTGCTCAAGAGCATGGCACCAAGTGACCAAGGACCCTTTGAAACTGTGAGTCCAAAAGACAATTGTGCATTGTAGAAGTTCTTTCAGATGTTTTCATTAGGACTACACAAAAAAATTGTTAAATATTATAAGCATGTAAATATCTATACGGTTTCTCATTATCTTATGAAAATGATCCATATAAAATATATAATTAGTGCAAAACATAAATATGATAAGGAAGTAATGATTTGTTACTTAAAGGGAAAGGTAGAATTCGGAGCTATAAAATGGGAAATGAGAATGGGTTGACAGGATGGGAAAGATTGCACTTCTCTGCATAAAACTTGGGTTGTTTGTTCTGACTAGAGGGTACCACAATGGACCAAATGAATGGAAAAAGACGTATATAACAACAACAAATTGCCAACAAAATTCAAGATGGAATGGGAACAGTAACAAATGCATGCAATTGTAGTAGACATTAATGATGGAAGTGCATTTAGAATGTCAGGGGGAGAATAGATAATTTAAAAGCTTTGACAAACAACCATTTGATTATGTATTCTACCAGGCTACTGCAAAAAATGCACCAGATGCAAATACTATCATCCTCTCATTAGGGAATTTAATTTTCAAAGCGTATGGATTAGCCATTCTGTTATTTTTTTCCCTGTGAAATAAGATAAAGTCAACAGCTAAAGTGTACTGTGATTCTTTCCAATGAGGGAAGGAGACATTACATTGAAATATATGGGGTAGAGAACAAGCGCAATCAACACAAAATGCTGAAATGTATTCATGTGCATGCATACATAGTTCCTGGGCCTGACTGTGGAAGGCACCTGGACATACTGATCACTTGGAAAGGAAGCATATGAACCATCCATATCTCTGTTGTTAAACTTGTTAAACATAATTCTCCAAGAAAATCAGCAAGAGAATAGGAGTAAGCACTCCTGGGGCTGAAGGAAAAGTAACAAAATTGAGAGACAGTTATACTCTGTGGTATTAGGGAAAAAGAAAGTACCCCAGAGGTACTTAAGCTCAAATAGCTCAGAGGTCTTGATGACATCACCTAGAAAATTTGAGAAAAAAAATGAGTGAGTTTAATGCCATGGAATATATTATATGAGCATGCAATCATATGTATATGTGTATATATATATATATATATATATATGTAATAATAAAAGTAAATAATTGAAGAAATAGTAAATAGTAGAGGAGGATAGCTATTTTATAGTAGAAATTTAGTTAATAATCTATATTACTGTAATAAAATCACCATTTTCTAGCACAGTAAAAAACTATGCAGGCTGGATTCTTTGATAGGTAATATAATTAATGGACACATTTATATGTGTATGGTGAGAAGAACATTTACACTGAAACAGAATATGTATAGCTGTGAGATATTCACTGTAAAGAGAACCCTCTTAGCTTCCAATAACACAGTCTGGCAGACCCATCTACATAAGGTGATCGATTAATATCACCCATACGGGGTCCTTTGGGTGAGGGCGTAGTTCAGTGGTAGAGTGCTTTGCTTAGCATGTTGAAGGCCCTGAGTTTGATTGAGATCCAAGACCATAAAAAATTAAAAATCAAGAATTTTAAAAGTGAAAATGAAGAGATACCTCAAATCCCATCTTTTATGCCTCAATGAATTTGGATGAATGCATCTCATGTTGTATTGTTGCCAAAGATGTGTGACCTCAATCTTACCCTGAGAAAACATCCCATGAGTCCACAGGAAGGTTCATTAAGCACACTGCTCAGTGCTATTCTGTTGAAGGAGCTGTGTTGAAGTAAGCACCATGAGCTGGCTTACCAGGAAAGATCTTAACCTGCGTCTGTCTGGAGTGAGAGAATCATGGAGACTCTCTGACTCGGCTTCTTTCTCCCAGCATTCTGTTCTGTTTACTCCACCCACCTAAGGGTTGGCCTATCAAATGGGCTTAGGCAGTTTCTTTATTAGTTAACCAATGAAAGCAACAGATAGATAAAAGACCCACCTCCATCACTATTCAATGCTGTCAAAGACAATGAGAAAAAAATCCCCAAACCACCATAGACTATACATTACTAAATAAATTAAAACCTAGGTAATGCCAAATCCAAGACTGGATCCTCAACCAGAGAAATAGCCTAGTAGAAATATCTATAAAGTTTGAGTAATGAATGTGCATAAGTTCATAGTGTTGGAACTGGAATGTACCCCATGGTAGTTTCTGGCTATTGATACGTGGACTATGGAAGCTGTTAACTGGAGGCGAAGGTTAATGAAGATAACCTGCATCCATTTTACAATATACTAGTGGGTCATGTTATTCCAAAACAAACATTTTAAAAGATTAAATATAGATTTAATCCTTTGAGACTCAAAAGGAAAAAATATACAAAATTTAGACTCCAAGTTGCCTTAGTTAGGGTTCCTATTGCAACAAACAAACAGGAGAAAAGGGTTTATTTGGCTTATACTTCCATATTTCTGTTCATCATCTAAGGAAGTCAGGAGAGGAATTCAAAAAGGGCAGGAACCCGGAGGCAAGAGCTGATGCAGAGGCCACGAAGGGGTGCTGCTTACTGGTTTACACACATGGCTTGCTCAACCTACTTTCTTTAGAACCCAAAACTCAAGGATGGCACCACCCAGAAGGGACTGGGCCCACACCCATCAATTACTAATTAAGAAAATGCCTTATAGCTAGAGCTTATGGAGGCTTTTTCTCAATTGAGGCTCTTTGTGATTATTCTAGCTTGTGTTAAGTTGACATAAAGCCAGGCAGTACACAAATCAAATGAGATATTAGATCCACATCTATATAACCACTGTGGTTATGGTTTTCCAATTTTGGAGAACTACTATATCTTTCACTAGTTTTAGAAATTCTGAAACTAGGTAGGCTGAATCAACTATGCCTTTTATAGCAGAAATAGTCCCACTGTAGGGCCAGTGGAGGAGAGAACAGTTGTGTGCTACCACAGCAAATTAGACACAGGCTGAAGAAACTGACGCTTAGAAATTTACCAAGGATCAAAATCAGTTAAGCAAATTCACTGGGGTGACATCCTGACATCCTTCTGCTTGGCAGTTCCTCTCGGTGCAGGGCAATGGCTTGTCAAGCTCATTTTGCACATCTAACATCTGAGATATCTGCTCCATGACAGAGTCTGTGCTGAGAGCTTTCTAAACAACATTGAAACTTATTGCCATGGCTCTCTATGGTTAGCAACCAACACAGCCCCTATTGTCAGAGAGAGATGGGAGTCTAAGAAGCTGCGCAATGACAGATTTTGAATGTCGGCTTTTTCTCTGATTGAGATCCCACGTCTATACCAACTGTACAAAGTGCCCTGTGCAGATGAAGGCTAAGTGCTGTGGACGGTTAAATGCTGTCCTCTCCTCTTCTCCCGCTCTCTGTAGAAACTCGGAGTGCTTCTGGTACGTAATTATGACTGCTGGCTTTTTTTGAAAAGGTCACATCAAGGCCCTTAAGGTACATTTTCCACCACATGCCACGCCAGCTTATCTCTGCTAGGGCTGTCATTGGTTGCTATGGATTTCCTATATTTTCATTTGCTTTCTTTTGGGGAAAGTGAAATCAGATTGGAGGGCAATATAGGGTTAATAAAATGAGCATGCTGTAATTACTCATTATAAAATATCTCCCGCTTAGTCATGGCCTTGAATGATATCCTTTGAAGGAGAAATAAGTATCTCCTGGGGCAGCGGTGAGAGAAGATACAGGTAGAGGAGCGTGGGCTGCCTGGTTTTTAGTGATTTTTGATTAGAAGCCGAAAACATATGTTTCCTGTCAAAGGCACTAGGAAGGAATTCACTTAGCAATGGAAAGCAGAACAAACATATTTTTTAAAAAAAAAACACAAAAATCAAGATCCCAGCAACCTACTTTGCTCGTACTATTGCTAGGTAACATTTTTTTTCTTAAAATGACAGTTTGGAACAGAAGCTGGAAAAGGTTCAGGTGCTACTGGCTGTTGTCCTCCGCACAGAGCCCACTGAGCGTGCACAGGCTGTTGTGACTGACTCCTGCCAGGTCTCCTTCTCTTCCAGAAAGGTTGGAGAGTGACATGATTAGGACACTTGGAATGAAATCAAAGCTGTCTCTTAATTGGAGGGAAAGTGAATGCAGAGCAGGAGGCTTGCTGAAATAATAAAGAGGTGCTGCTCTCTTGTACTTTAATGCCGAGGGCCGAACGGATTTGCTCTCTTAATCTTTATTCCAAAGCCATTGTGGAGGTTAATGCTTTGCTTTTCTGTGGCAAAATACATTTATATTTCTACAACTCAAGCTGGGAGAGCCATAGGTTGAAAGGCCGCATTCAGGGTTGATTTACCTCTGCTGTAGAGGCACAGAGTATCACCCTACGGAGCCTGATGTTCCCACCTCCTGCTTTCTGTTGATGAAGGAGTGCTGAAGACCCCTGACTAACAACCGAGTTTAGGGCAGAGAGGCCCAGGAAATGTGTTTGTGGGATCCACCGCATAGCTTTCTGTATCAAATTTCCAAGGCATGAGTGATGGGTATCTTAGATTGGGTTTCTAGTGCTGTGATAAAACACCATGACCAACTTGGAAAGGAAAAGCTTTGTTTCAGTGTTAAATCCTCTGGGCACACTCCATCACTGAGGTGGAGACAGGGCAGGAACTCGGGGCAGGAGCCTGGAGTCAGGAACAGAAGCAGAGGCTGTGAAGGAAGATTGCTTACTGGCTTGCTCCTCATGTGTTACTCAGTCTGTTTTCTTATTAAACAAACTCAGGTCTACCAGTCCAGGGACAGCATTATCTACAACGGGCTTGGCCCTCCCACATCAGTCACTGATTAAAAAAATACACCACAGATTATACCATGGGTCAATCTGGCTAGAGTATTTACCTAATGAAAATTTCTGCTTTCTAAGGGACTCTAGGTTGGGTCAAGCTGATATAAACCTGGCTACCATAGTGGGTAAAAAAGTCAAAATTTGAAGTTGTTTCTATTTACTTCTGTATTCATAGCTATCAGGGGGCTTTTGCTAAAATTCTTTAATAATTTACATATTAATGATGTTTCCCTGTATGTTTTCAGCTTTCACTATGCAAGTCCAGACTTCCCCTAGCTACCATACACAAACCCATCAGAGCTTATAATCTCTAATCACCACTACTCTATGTTCTGATCAACAATTTTTAACTTTTCACACATGAAAAAGTTGTTCTTGTCTCACCCTGTCTGTCTTATGTCACTTAACACAAAGACTTTCAGCTTCATCTCCAGTTGCCTGTGACAAGCTTCCATTCTTTCTCATGACTGAATGCTATACTATTGTTTCTATAGACAACATTTTCTTTACATACTGTTGATAGGCCTAGATTGACCCTGAATCTTAACTCAAAAAAAACAGCATTGAAGTAAATGTGTGTGCAAGCAACTCTTCGATTTTGCTTTTCTGGTTAAACTTCTCCTGTATATGTACCTAACTGTGGGATAGCTGATCATATCGAAGATCTACTTTTACATTTGGGAGGAATTTCCATGTCTTAGAGTTTCTTTTGCTGCAACTGACCAAAAGCAAGTTAAGGAGGAAAGTGTTTAATTCAGCTTACACTTCCTCATTGCTCTTCATCACAGAAGGAAGTCAGTACAGGAACTCAGACAGGGTAGGATCCTGGAGGAAAGAACTGATGCAGAGGCCATGGGGAGGAGGGATGCTTATGACTTCCTTCCCTTGGCTTGCTCAGCCTGCTTTCTTATAGAACCTAGGGCCATCAGCCAAGGGATGGAACTAAACACAGTGGGCTTGGCCTTCTCCCCATTGATCACTAATTGAGAAGATACCTTACTGCTGGATTTCATAGAGGCATTTTCACAACTGAGGCTCCTTCTTCTCTGATGACTCCAGCTTGTGTCCAATTGACAGACAAAACCAGTCAATACACCCCATAATGGTTTATTAATTTATAGTTACACCCAAAGCATATTAGTTATTTTTTCTGGACATTGTCACCAGTAGTTGCTTTCTTGTTGTTGTTTTTATAGTATCCGTTGTGACTAGAATGAGATAATATCTCACTGTCCTTTTGGGTTCCCTGACAGCTAATGGTGTTGAGAATCATTCCAGTTAGTTCTTGTCAACTTGACACAAACCGGAGTCATCCGCAAAGAGGGAGCCTCAGGTGAGGAATTAGGTCCATAACCCTGACCTATGGGGCAAATTTCTTGATTAATGGTTGATATGGGAAGACCTATAGCATTGTGAGAAGTGCCACCCCTGGGTTGTATTAGCAAGGTAGCTGAGCAGCCCTGGGAAGCAAGCCAGTAATCAGCATTCCTTCACGGTTTAGGTTTCAGTTCCCATTTCCAGGTTCCTGTCTTGAGTTGCTGCCATGACTCGATGATTGATTGTGACCTATACACTGAAGTAAACAGTTTCCTTCATCAGGTTGTTTTTGATCAGTGTTTAATCTCAGCAAGAGAGCAACCTGGGTTGTTTTTGGTGGTTAAAAATAGTTATAGAAACAAAACTGAACTTTTTTCTTTCTCTCTTTTTTATTTCTATTCTTTTTTTTATATTGATATAGAAAGTCCACCAGAGATGACCACTCAGATATAATCTACGGCCAAATGAAAATCTTTATTCCATCCAGCTGAGGCTATCCTCAGGCATTCTGGGCATCCAGCTATAGCCTTCAAGTGTCCAGATAAAGAGGTTTTTAAAGGCAAAAAGCACATCCTGGCATCTCACTTGTCAGTTGTTATCTATCTGTCTGTCTGTCTGTCTGTCTGCCTGCCTGTCTGTCTGTCTGTCTGTGTGCATTTGTGCGTTTTATGTGTGTTACAGCAGTAAGTTGCTTACCAGAAGCTAACTGGTTAGCTGGAGGGGTTTCTACACAAGCAGGTGGTGTAACAAAAGCTATGTTAGATGGAGAATCTTACCTCAGGGTTCTAGAATACAGTTGGGTAAATTTCATTGGAATTCTTCATCAAGCAAATCAAATTCTATTTAAACCTGAAGTGACCTAAGCAGGAATATGAGACGGAGGGACCTCTGCAAAATCTTGCCCTTATAATATGTACCATAAATGCTTGCTTTGGAGAATAAACTTAGAGTTAGCAGTAAACATTCAGCGGTGTTATGGATAGACATATTTTATAAATCAAAAGACTGGCACCATAAGATTCCAAGAATAAACAAACAAATAAACAACAAAAAACCCACAATTTTTGAAAAAGAGAAACTTGTTCTATGAGAGCCCCATATCCAAACCAATCAAATAAAAATAAAAAAAAAAAACATATGAAAAGCAGTTTAGTTACTGATGACCCCACTTTGGTGGCATACACTGTGACTCCAGCATTTAGGAAACTACGACAGGAAGATCATGATTTTGAGGCCCATCTGAAATATTTTGTCTCAACAAGCAAGCCAACAACAAGTAAAACACATATGACTATGATCTGTCAGAGAAGAATGTGTTTATGCAATTAAGTAAAAGGACTTTTTAAAAATCAAATATAGCTGAGGGCAAGGTATTACACAGTCAAGCATTCCTCTGAGTGCCACACTTCTTCATGCAAATCAACTACATTTCATCTTGAACATAAACTTTAGAACATGTGTGTCATCACAGAAATGTCTATCAATAAGCATCTTAGTCTTCTAATGACATCATATCAAACTGCACAACATGACATTATTTTTCACAATTTAATAGTTTGGAGAACCTAAGTTCAAGAGGCCAGGAAAACCCAGCCTGGCCGACTCCAGAATGCTGGCAGGTTGACAAGGAAGGAATGGGAGTTCAAGGTCAGCCTGGACTGGACTGTGACTTCTAGACAAGTCTGTGAAATGCTGTCTCAGGAAAGGGAGTGGTGGTAGAGTGGCCCTCTCTGTTGAGAGTGAGGAGATGGTGGTCTGTTAAGTTTGAGAATTTGCTTTGTTTTGCAAACAGTATCTTTTTTACTTTACACGGAGCAGGAGAACTTCTTGCAAGCACACCATAAGAGCCCATCCCCCTTAACCTCATATGAACATAATTACCTCCTGAAGGTCCCATCTCAACATTCTCACATTGGTTGTTAGTGCTTTAAGATAAATTTTAGTGAGAAGTGCATGGATTATAATGCTTTAGTGATTAACTCCAAGTCACCAATAATGCATTTGTGTCATATTAAGGACAGAAAGAAGTAAAAGCATTTTCCTTTCCCTGTGGAGTTGTTTAAGCAAGAGGAGTCCAGACTTAAATTCTCTACTTCATGCTCGCTGCGTCTTCTGTTTTGTCTGTCAATTGTGTCTGAATCTGTACCTGTCTGCAGGCTGTCTTGTGAATCTATCTACCCTGATTCTTTGTCTATCTTTTTTTTTTCTGTGAGTCTCTATATCTGCCTGTTGTTTGAGCTGTGTCTGTTTTTGTATGAGTGATGTTTGTGTGTTGTGTGACTGCCTATCTGTCTGTGGATGGTGTCTCTCCATCTGTGTGTCTGTTGCCAAGGAAAATTTTTGCTTGTGTGCTTGTCCTCAACAAAGGGTTTTACTCTGCATTTATTGAACAGCACAGAAAACATCATATGGAGAAATAATGAGATACTTTACAGAAACATTTTACAGAGTTTTATAAGGGATTAAGTCACTGGCTCCAACTGATTCAACTGACCCAGATAACAAACAGCATTCTTTATCAACCAATATCTGCAAATGCATGTTTTTAACCTTTATGGTGGATTTTAGGAAGTTGCTTTCAACTTTTGTATTTGCTGCTTTCAGCAAATGATACACAGTCATTATTCTGGGTCAAGGGCATAGAAGAGTACATATTTTATGTTTAAAACTATGCATTAGCTTAGGTTGGAAAACTGATTACTTGGGAAATTCAAGGCAAGTAAGGTTGATTCTTTCATTTGTTCTCTTAAAGGCATGTAAAACAAACAGTTTGAGGACCCAGCAGGGTAGCAGTCTTAAGTCTGAAGTGACTTTAGGTTGTATTATTAACTTTGGCTGTGAGAGCTAGCATAATGTTCAGTCTCTTAAGATGTAAAAGATATTTTCAGAATAATGCATTGTCATAAAGGAGGCTACCATACACTCTATAGGAGACAGTGGCAATGCCTGGATACAAGAGAAATGAATTCTTTGAGGCTAGCTTTTCAATCCAGCTCAATTTAAACCAGATTCTGGCTACATTCATGGGTTGCTTCTTTTATGAATTATCTGTTATGCTCTAAATAATTACATGCTTGATTAAATAGCACAAGTTATCTTGCTGTAGAGGAGATATGCAAATATGCCTTATAAGTAAATGGGTTTAATATTCATTTTCCCTGCAAAAGGAAATTATGGTAGAAGAAAAAATTCCACAGAATTCATAACCAGTACATCATTAGTTCATCAAGCAAACTGTGTTATGACTCTCACACTGGACTTCTGGGAAAGAATCCTAATGTCGGTGACTTGGTCTTGTGCAAACAAGCCTTCTTCCTTTATTGGAAATTTTGTTCCGGATCAACTTTCAGTCTTATGGACATCCTCTTCAACTCTTTTTGATAGAGTTTTAGAAGTTCTTAAGGCAGACATAAAAGTAACTTTTCAAATGGCAATGAATTAATCTATATTTTTGTCACCATGATGAAAATCTCATGGTTAAACCATGGTCTACTTCCTTCATTGCTTTTAGGCCTGGGACAAGGCACAAATGTCATATCACAAGGCTGTTGTAGAGAAAGGCTTCCCATGGCCTCCAGGAAGTAGACAGTGATCCAGAAAGGGACCAGAGACATGACAAAGCCTTGTAGAGAACACCTTCAGTAACACACTTCCTCTAACCAAGGCTATATCTCCTAGTTGTCTCTTCCAAATAGTGCCATCAAGTAACTAATCATCAAAGGAAGATTCAACCAATGACAAAGCAAGAGTTCTCATGATCTGATCACTTCCAGAAATCTTATTAGATGACTTAGGGATCATTCGTACTTGACCTTAGGTGAATATTTTATAATCAAACCATAATAGCCAATTATTTTAACTATTGGAATGCTCTTGATAAAAAAGCGGGTATGTGGATTAAGATTAAGTTCTTTTTAATTTTTACCACAATGAAAACTGAAAATAAGAGATAAGATATTCTGAACTTGAATCCTGAGGACAATCTATAAGTTCAGGAAATCATAATCTCTTTGAACCATATTTCTTTGCCTTTAAAATAGAGTTAAGACGTAATTTGAGAGTTTAATTTAAAAACATATATTTTGATGTAATTTTATACCTAAAATAGTATAACTACCACTGAAATCTTTTTTCTCTCTTTGTGTTATTCTATAAAGCTGATCATGGATAGTTTTTCCTTAGTTATTCCTTATAGATGTATCTTTTATTTGCTCTTGTTTATTTTTTTCTATGTAAATAATTTGTTATCCGCACACTGCTAGACTAGATTAATATGGTACACAACATTTTTGAAGCTTGGGATTCATGATCAGTCAGATATGAGTCCTGGTGTTAGAGCTTATTTCATCTTGTCTTTGTCAAGTTAGAATTTGCCCGACTTTGAACTTTCTCATCACTAGAGTGAAAATTGTAAAAACATCAGCTTTCCTCATGTTGCTGATAAAATGGAAAGGAATAATTCTGGCAAATTATATCTATATATCAGTGCCTGGTCATTATTAAAACTGAATAGATATTGGCAGTGCAACAAGGAGAGATGGAAAGTCAAAGAGAAGATGTGAGTGAGGATGAACATTTTAAAGCCATAGAAAACTTTATTTGGAAGTTCATTTTTAGTGCTTCCTACTTCCTCTGGTCTCCTCTTTTTAGCAAGTACATGGTTGCTTGGGAGTCATCAACATCCTCAAACAACAGAACCACTTCTTTCATCACCTAGTTATCTTGCTGGAAGGACCTTGCTCATGTTGAATCAGGGGTTCAGCCAGATCCAGAATGAGCCCATTTATGTGTCCTAATCTAGAAGAATCACTTATTTGTATGACATGTTCTTTGGTAGTGCAGGCTGAGATGTTGAATCAGGGGTTCAGCCAGATCCAGAATGAGCCCATTTATGTGTCCTAATCTAGAAGAATCACTTATTTGTATGACATGTTCTTTGGTAGTGCAGGCTGAGATGTTAACATATCATCTTTAGTATGATGGAGACAAAATACAGCCATAGCAGAAGCCAACATGTTTGGGAACACATTTAGGTCTCTGCCACACTCATCATCATCCAACTCTTGCTCAAACTGATCATTTTAATTGAAGTACCCTTCCTTCCTCTAAAATTGAGGGTTACAATGATTATTTAACTAGTTTGTTATACAGCACCAATGAATCCAATTATTTGTCTGTCATTTGTTATCTAGCATATTCTAAAATGGCTAATAACTCAAGACTGAGAACAAGTGATTTTTTAAGTCATCCCTCAGTATCTACATAGTATTGACTCCCTTCAAATTATTTAATTTGTTTTTATTGTGTATATGTGAGAGTCAGAAGACCAACTTCAGGATTAGGTTCTCTTCTCTTTCCACCATAGAATAATGAGATTGACCTAAAGCCTCTAAGTTTGTACTGCAAACATTTTCACCAATTGAGACATCTGGTAAACACAAGTAAATATTTTGTAAATTATTTTTCTTATTTTGTCATTCTTAACACAAATTTCCTCTGGTAACCTTGGATGACCTTGAATTTATAGAGCTCTATCTGCCTTTGCTTCCTAATTCCCTGATGGGACTAAAGGGAAGTACTGCCACAATTGGCCTAAACCTTATTTTCTTTATCATTGTGGAAAAGTAAAGGCAATAACATTGATTAGTTTACACCTACACTATGTACCAGCCATTTGAGAGACAGTGCATACAGTATTGTATTTTTTTAAAGTGGTTTAAATACAGAAAAGTACTAGAAAGAAGAAATGCTGTTTTATAGAAAGTTTTCACTTTCTAATTTTATTCCAGGTATTTACTTTAGAAACTATAGATTCCATACTGCTCATGGGGTTTCACTAAGATGTTGAAAACAGAGAACAAACTTTGGTTTGGTTCATGGATCAGTAGCAAAGCTAAAATAAAGTCAAATAAAATGAAAACCCTACAAATTCAGTTGTGAACTCTGCCTTTGTGCGGCTTGTTTGAGTTTTCAATTCAAACTCAGTCCCATTGAAGTCCCCATTTCTTAGAGAACCTTTTGTTTGCATAAAGGACAGAGTATTTCCTGTTAGGGACTGATTACTTAGAAAGACTGATGGGTGTAGGAGTAAATTGAAATCAAAACTACAATTTAAAATGTCCTTTTTGTTGTTGATTCATCTTTGAGTTCCGGTGAACTGTGACAAGCACTGTAAAGCCATCTGTGCCTCCTACACTTGCGGAAGTCCTCACAAGAGATAAATGTCCCTGCATTCAACTGGACACTTATAAATTGAATCTCTGAGTCATTGTTAAGTGAGAAGGTGGGGACACAATATAGCTTAAGATAAGATGAAACTTGTAGCAAATGCTTGAATGGAGCCAGAACAGTGACAGTCCTGTTCTGTTTTCAGTGAGATGTGTGTGCATCGCACATGTAGCAATGTTTTTATTTAACAAAAGTTCATTTATGAAAAGTGCAGCATGTCAGAAAGAAAACAGCACAGTCTAAAGAAAGCAGACTTGCCTGATGTACTAATATCTGCCTTTCCTCGTTGGGGCTAAGAAGAATGCTATTCCAGATAAGAGGTTGGTCTCTACACTCATGCTTTAAGCAACCAAATTTTTAGGAATTAAAGTTCTTCATAGGATTCAAAACCAGCATTCTCCTTCTCCTGTATTTATATTATATAAGTAAGTCAATTCAAAATGGTAGGAAAACCACCCCTTGCATTTGATCTTCTTGTTCCTTTGTGTCTATTCATGCTCTCCATGATGTATATGTAACATACAATAATACAATACTTTCTCTGACTTTTTAAATCCATAATTACTCTAATTTTGGAATTTCATAGTCAACACTTTGATATTTTGTTTTGTTTTGTATTTTTCTCATGCTATAGACAGTGATCTCTTTCTTTAACCTTTCAAATTTATTATTTCTGTCTGGAGATCTTAAAGTTTTCCACACACTTGTAGTAGATTCCTATCACTGTCTTTTCAGCTTGGCACTCATAAATGAAAACTGAATTTGTTATACACAAGACCAAGCATGCTATGAAGGCCATAATGTCAAATGAAGTTTGAGGAGAACAGTAGAAATCCTGAATTATTCTTCCTTTGTCCAGGATAGATCTACTTGGATAATCTGATATAAATGTCTTCCAAGGCTAGAGAGAGAATTTAGTGGGTACCTGAGTTAGGATCCGCAGCATTCTTGTAAAATGTTGTAAGTGCAATGGATGGGAGGAGATGACGAAAAGGCAGATGATCAAGGAAAAATTAAAGATTTTATTGATAGAACAATCAAAAATTGCCCATGAGTATTATATGAGCATTTGTGAAAGCCTAACAAATCTTGAAAAATTCTTCAATTTTTCAAGACAATAATATGAGGTCAGAATTTCTAAGTCACTTGTCCTTAGCTAAAATAGGGTGCTGGTCAGAGACTTAACATCTTTAAGAAAGTCAAGATGCTGGCTCAGGCTAGGACATCCTTTCATCATTTTTACATGCGCCAAGGATTGTGTTCCTGTAGCACTTGGGGTTTTAAGGATCATATAGTTCTTAATTCTAGGACCTTGTTGTGTATGTGCATTTTAAATTTGTTAAAATAACATTAATAGATCCTTGGCTTTGACCAACATTGATTTTTTTATGCTAATGTAGCCGTCTCCTAATTTGGCATCTCTTTCTGCAACAGAGAGTCACCATGGCCACTCCTGCTCCATTGGCTTCCACAGCCAACCCTGGCCCTTTACTTACTGAACTTACTCATCTTATGTCTAACAATACTTAATTAGCTTTCCTCTTCTGTCATTGCAATTAGAAATACTTTCCCCAACCATTCAATATTCATTTTCAAATGCATCAAAAAGAAAAAGCAAGAGCACTTGTTCCAAAACCGCCATTACCTGAGGTGGAACACAGGAGTGCTAGCTGAGCAAGCATACAACCCAGCTCGTGGTAGCTTTGTTGTTTGTGCAGGTAAATCACTTGTTTCTTCACACAGTCACTTGTGCATATCTTATTGCTCACATTCTTTTGTTACTTCTACTTCCTGCTCTATCTGGCTCTTCCTATTCTTATCTTTACATTTGGCAATGGCCACAGTTCTTGATGAAACTTCAATTACAACCGTCAATAACTATTTTCCCAAGGTAGAATTATTTTGTTTTATTTTCTACCAGGAATTTGCACTCTATTTGTGCCCTTCATGATCTGTTTCCAATATTCATGAGATTAAGAGGAACATGTGGGATAGAAAGTTTAAAAGAGAGTTTTCGCCGCAGATCTGTTGTTTCTATTATTTCCAACACTGTTTTGTGTCCTCCCTGCAATGTTGCAAATGCAATATGATGCAATTGCTTGTTTCTCCCATTTTGTTTTGAGAAGAGCATCAGGTATACACTTTAAGTTCTTCCACCATTAGTGCTGTGATTTCTGTCCATGTGTCTAATTGTTATTGACCTTGGAAAAGTAGTTTTTGATTGAGGCATAATGCAAAGTTATATTGGTTACAATAAATGAACTTTTCTGCTGTCACTGAGTCAATTAAGGAAAATAATATCTAAGACTGCATCTCATGTGACAAAAGCAACTCTCATGCCACAAGCCCACGAATATTAGAAGTAAATCTCTTCTTTAGTTTAATATCAAAATCACATTGCTCTAAGCAAAGAGGACAGGAAACGTAAGTATGCATTCCTGCTGTTCAAATGGAACACAAAGAAATTATAATGAGACCAGATTTTACCTTTAATCCTTCAAATAAGAAGCTTTTGTGCCTGCAGTTTTTAAATCAAAGCAATATACACTTTATTCTAGGTTGACAATCAAGAAATCCGTATCAAGAGGATATCAACAGTGTGCAGCTGCTGTCAGCCTGGAAGGAGGCTCAGTGCTGATTTGACTGATATGACTGATAACGATAGCACTCTGGGCAGATGAAGCACCTTTTTCTCGAAAACCCCGTAAAAGGAAAAGAATCACGCATGCCAGCTGTGACTGCTGTTCGTTAGGTCTTTGGAGACTTGGATATGGCAACTGAAATGCCACTAAGACGGAAGAGGAGGAGGGAAAAGTACAAAGTCACAGGACAGGCATGACCTCGTTGCTATATACCTCATTGGGAACACAGAGGAACGCTGAGAGATTTAGTACCCCTGAGACTTGAACACGGGGATCTGAAGGTTTCCAACCTGAGGTCATTGTGTTGCCCTGTCTGTAAATAGTCACTCTGTTGTGATGGTTTAGTTGGTAAAGGTGCTTCTTGCCGGTTCTGAAAACCTGAGTTTGATACTTGGAACACACGTGATATAATGCCTCATTAAATTGGGCCTGTCTTTCTACATGATCACACACATCCTTTCACAAGTGATTTTTAAACCACATATCAGAATAAACATCAAATTCACCTTTAATAATTTAAATAATTCAGCTTCTCCTATTTCTTGAAAAGTGTGTGTGGTACCTTCCCCAATCTCCATACAGTTCCCCAAATTCCTTATATTTAATTCAGGGGTTTTCACACCTCAATCTCTTAGAAAATACAGATTTTTCTCTTAAATTTATGTGTCCCTTATGACTTCAATTTATGCCTAACAATATTTTTCCTATTTTTACCTACCCATCCATTTGGAACTTTGTTTATCTTGAAGCTTTTGTTCTTTGAAGGCTGAAGGCAAATCCATTGTCCTTATAAATTTAATTTATTATCATTGTATCATGAATACATAAGTAAAAATCTTTTCTAAACAATATCTATTTAGTTGTCTTTTATATGTTCAGTATTTGAGGTCAAACTCAGAACCTTGTGCATGCTTGGCAAGTGTTCTGTCCTTGAGCTACATCCCAAGACCTACATTTTAGCTTTTCTGAATGACTCCAAAAACTTCCATTTTGGTGGATTATCTCGAATTTCCATCCCATTTTATAATAATAATAACAACATCAATAATAACAACAATAATAATATAACAATATTTATATCCTGTTATCTTGGAAATTGTGTTGTTCTCCAAAAGATTTCTGCACACTTTCCTTCTTTTTTTGCTGTCTAAGTTCTGAGCATTGTCAGACCAGCTTGCTCATGTGGATCCAACTTTGCTCTTCTCTCCACCTGAGTAATGGACAATGTAATATTAACCTATATTAATTAAGATATGCTATGGTCCAGCTTCTTTCTATTAGTTTCATGTGGGTTAGCACATCTGATCATTAACAATAGGGCTGTTAGGATCAGACAAGAAAATGAAAACAAATGTAGTTCATCTTCCTACTCATATCTGGCCATAGTGGAATTGTCTTCATTTTGAGAGTTGACTTGAGAATGTTCGTGTTTACTTCGTACTCATTGCCCAGTTCCCTGAGTGTTTAGACTTATTCCATAAACCCCTGGAGTTTGGAGGTGCTTTTTCTCACATGCCTAGAAATGACTACTTTCTTTTATTGGTATCATTACATAGGAAGACTCCATCTCTGCCCCTCACTTTAGGAAGCTTGGTGCATTTATCTTATAATGTCCGGTATGGATATGTCAGTAGATTTTGGAAATGTATTTGAATTTCATGATAAAGAACATTTCTTCCATAAAGCATGTGGCACAGATGTGTAGCTGAGAGAAGAGTAGAAGAGCGTGCAAAAGGGAATTAGGAAACAGACTCTGCAATATTTTCTCTGTACTGTTGTCAGGGGAATATTAAATCACATTTGAATTATAGAAAATATTTTACCTTTCATTTGGGAGCATTAAAGTAAAGAAAAAGTTATACCAAATGTAATATTAACTATATATAAGAATATATATGAGTAAAATAGTCATGTTTAAAATATTTATATCATCAAAGTGATAATAAATAGGGCTGGGGGTGTGGGTAAGTGGAAGAGTGTTTACCTTATTAGTAGAAAGCCCTGGTTTAATTCCCAGTACTACACACATTAATAATAATGATAATAATAATGATGAAAGTTAACTATTGTAGTTGGAATGAGAGAAGAATATTTTGCTCTCATATAGGAAGACAAGAAAATACATATATTGTAAAGAGGAAGACAAGGAGGGGAAGAAGGATTGAACAAGACAAGAGAAAGGGAGGAAGGAAGAAATGAAGGAAAGAAATAAGGAGGAAGAAAAAGAGAGGGGAAGGAAGGGAGGGAGGAAGGAAATAAGAAATGAAGGAAGGAAGGGAGAAATGAAAAAAGGAGAAAAAAGAAGAAAGGGAAGGAGAAAGGAAGGAAGGGAGGGAGGGGAGATGAAGGAAAAAAAGGAAGGAAGGGAGAAAGAAAGACAGGAGAGAAAGGGAAGAACATGATAAGAAACAGACGGAGGGAAAGAGGAAGGAAGTAATCAAAGAAGTGAGACTTAGATTGGATGGGGCCATAACCAAGACGGAGTATTCAGAGAAGGTTCCAGTTTACAGCAGAGAACTTAGTCGGATAATTTCCTGTTTACAATATTTGTGATAGATTTTTGAGAGATTTCTAGAGAGGGTGTCATTTAGAGCAGTGGTTTTCAACTTGTAGGTTGCAACCCCATTGCAGTCAAATGACTCTTCCACAGGGGACACCTAAGACCATATTTACATTACATTACAAAACATATTTACATTACACTTGATAACAGTAGCAAAATTATAGCTATGAAATAGCAACAAAAATAATTTTACAGTTTGGCTGTCACCACAACATGAAGAAATGCATTATAGGGTTACAGCATTAGGAAGGCTGAAACCACTGATTTAGAGGAAAATATCTCTAAATTTATTCCCATTAAAGCTAATTGCCAGATGGAGATGTCAAATGTCAGATCTGAGGACACATGGTTAAAGGGAAAAGTTGGCATTTGTCATATTTAAAATCTAAACTTAGTATCTGAGGGTGTGGGTATGGGTTATATGGTCATAGAACACATGTTGATTAACAGAAGAAAAATGGCAAAAGTAGAGAGAAATATGGGGTTTTTGCAGTTACTAACATCCACATTTGTTATAGGTGTGTGCCGGGAAAATGAGGTCTCAGCTGCAGTGAGTGTATTGCTTCCTTAACGGAGGGACCGAAGTCCTTGTCCTCTACTCGAATCAGTTCCTTTTTACTCCCCTCAGACTGCTCATGTCACATCTGTCCTACATTTGGGTGGAATAAAGCAGTTGCAGAATTTTCTTTTAATCACCTTTCTTTCCTATTTGTATATTATCCATAGTCTAACAGGGAGCTCTATTTAATATACGATATGATTATGGACATGTTGTTAAAATCCTAGGAAGACTTCATCTATTTGACTAGAGGTAGAGCTCCATGATTATATTGCAAAGTCAGATAACATAGCAGGCAGTTAAGATAACAAAACAGCAGCCCTCCGTGTCCCACCGCTCTTGGCTAGAACTCCGATATCAAGACTAAAAGCTAAAAGAACATGCTCGTGACTGTCACTGCAGCCCTTCTAACGATTCCAAGCATGAATCAGGTTAGTGAACTTGAAGTGTCCTTGATCTTCCCTGGCAACCTCACTGCTGAGCTTGGGAAAGCTCCCCGAATGACTGGCCACAGGCAACTCTGGTTGAATTCACTTTGTATTTATTGTCAGCAGTGCACAATTGCCAGGATCTGCTCCATTCTCAACGGCTCTGTAGTGTTCTTGCTAGCAGACTTTCTGTAATAACTAAATCTTTATGTGCATACGCTTCTTTAACAATTAGTATAAGTCTTTATTGTGTGTCTCTTTTATGTGTGTGTGTATAAAGAATAGTGTACTCTCCCTTGAAGGCTGCTGTTTTTTATCATTTGGCTGGATTTTGGGAAGGTACTCAATCACATCTTTTGATTTATCAATTTACATCCTAATTTCTACATTATTATAAAAAGCATGGTATGTCAAATGGAAACACTAATGATTCCCTTGCTTGTGGCATAAGGATTTTTGGGAGGATCAAAGAAGGTATGACAAAGGAAATTATGCCAGTGGGGCTCAGCTATTACAGATGCATTAGATTAAGGAAGAGAAATTCAGTTAAAGTGGTCCCTTATTTTGCAGGATGCTTTGTTGCTTCTTGCTTTGGAGTTTCATCAAAACAAAGGAAGCAGGCAAACAAATTATGAATATTCAGTGTGCTGCTTGGATCTGGTTATATAAAACTGGAAGTTTTCCTCTGAACTAAGCTAAGTTGCAGCTAGGCACAGGTCTGCAGGTCAGGAGATTGTAATGCAAATTAAAGTATACAGACAAGAGTATTTATTGTGTATTCTATGTATTTGTGTATTTTATACAATGGGTTATTATGTTCCAAATATGATATCCTAAATGCAATGCATAGAAGAAAACTACTTTACATTTTGTTTGAGTGTTTTAATTCTTCTTCTATGTCACCACTGATAAGGATGAGAATTTTTCTCTAAGACCAAACCAAGGACTTCCATTCATAAATTCAAACTCTGCTGAGTGGCCCATACCAGGTCATTTTAGCATCCATTCAATTACACATATATTTGTGAAACTGAGGTTGACACAGTTACTGGGATAAAAAAATGTCATGAGAACTAATATGGACTGGAAATGAATATGGCAGTCTAGATTCTGATCCAGGGCCTAGGAGGCTGTGCCACACCCAGGACATGAGTACATTCCAACTCCTAACACTGATGTTAATCATGAAATGACCAAGTACTGTTTCTCATCTTATGACATAGATATTTATTAAGTTGCTTAGATTAACCCTCTTAATAAAGTGAATCATTAGGTGTTTCTCTATATCCAAGAATGTTCTCAGAACTCATTGACATCTCTGGGAACGCAGAACGATAGATGATCCCTGGCTCACGGTCATCGAATCTGACTTCTATATCAACAAGAACTCCACAGCTGATTAAATTTTCATGTTAATTCTTTTACTCCCTATTAAGGTTTTGAGAAGTAAATTCTTCTACAATCTATTTAAATTAAAGACAACATTTAATATATGTTCCTTACAAACTCCCTGTGCAGAGTTCTGTATGAACATTCCGTGTTGAGTAAAGAAAATCATATCAACCAGTGGTCCTGATTGCCCCCAAGTTATGAAGTATGGATAATAAAAACCCAGCTTCTTTTTAAGTGTCAACCGCTTAAATAAAATGGGAAGCCCGTCAAGTTTGGAATCATGAGGAGAGCGAGGTGAGGGACAGGGAGTTTTTTGTTTGGGTTGTCAGAGAAGTTACACAGATACTTATGTGAACATTGCTCAAAGAAAATGGCACATGGAAGACAATGCACCTGCATGCATGGTTCTTGACATGGACTCCCTGTTGACGGTGGAACAGGCAACACGTTAGATTTTGCAGTTGGAGTTGGAGGAAGGGCACAATGGGAAAAATTCTGTATTGTTCACAGCAATATACTCAGAATTCAGTGCCGTGTTTTTTTTTTCCCCAAATGTCCTTAAATTTACTTCACATATATGAATATAAAGTTCAAAGCCATTTTTCCTTTGATACTTAACTGGAAAATCCCATATGCCTCCCTTCAGGGAGGTAGATAATATAACAAAATTATGCTTGTAGACTGTCAGGGTTAACTCCCTGGAAATGTACAGTGACACAAGGGTCCCTGAAGTAGCTTTTGTGATATTGCAACAGTTACCTTTATGCATGAGTAAGCCTTTAATTACAGCCTTAAAATACCTTTATCATCCTGACAATGCTATTTAAAGTGATACTGAATGCTTTCTAAATAGATTTTAAGAAAAGTTTTGAAAAGGTTCTGCATAACTAGAGTATGTGTTCCTGTTCCCACCGTCAGCTCCACCCTTAGACTCTGAACAGTCTGTGCCTTCAGTGTATTGTGTCACTATTTGTCACTGCCTCACACCTTTTATCCTTTGAATCTCCATCATCAGGGCTTCTCTGGGGGCTGAACTTTAAATTATTTTTCCTTTTATTTTACTTATTTCTGATCTTCTCCCAGCTTTTAGTGACCTGTAAATAATTTGCTGTTCATTGTAGACTTTTTTTTTGTGATTACCTTTTATTTTCTAATAGTCTTTGTTAGCAATTTTACTCATTTTTTTAATTTTATCATCCCCCTTATGCATTTTCTTTTAAAATTGTTCTCTTAGTCTCCCTTGTCTCTGATCTTTTTTGAACAATTGCTGTATTATAGCTTTTTCTCGTGGTTTTTGTTTCTCTTTTTTCTTAATAGCTCTGAATATAACCTTTGCCCTTCTTTTCCTGTTTTCAGGCTTAAACCCTCTTTCTTTTTACATTTCCACCTACCTTGGAATTAGTCCCTTGGAGAAAAAACGGCCACCCAGAATGGTTCTATTCATTATTTTATTATTTTAAAGGAGGATGGAACCACCATATCTGAACTAAAACTTTATAATAAGCAAGTCCTAAAAGATAAACAAAAGGACAAGGCTTGAGGTCACGTGCACATATTACAGGAAGAGTGTCCAGTCATGTTAGGCTGCAGACTGTAGATCACTATAGACTGTCTGTAGATTTCTATGTCTGCTGAAATATGTACCAACTGCCTTGTAGGTTCCTGGCCTCTTATATTTTCTCCGTCTCCAGTGGAGAATAAAGTTCAATTTTCTCATTTAGCTATGGTGCTTATACCTGAAGGTATGAGCCAAGTTCGATTATGGGAAATATATAAGAATAGATAAGAACACCTTGCATCCAAAGCAAGATATTTTCCATATATATATGTCTTCCCATTGTAATAAAGTGATATAAAACCAATTCTATACTATCATTTCCATAATAATATGGCCTTTAAAGCTTTAATAGTTATGATCATTTTCCTTATAAAGGGTAAACTGTCGGTTCAGGATATGTCTACAACTTTGAGCTGCTCATAGATTCTGGGCAGGTGAGGTTGCTGTTGTTGGATATGAGCAATGAGCAGCAGAGCAGGGGACCTCTCGCTGGAGGTGAGGCACTGTGGTACCGTGACATGTGAAACAGAGCATCCTGTTACTGAGTGCAGCAATCTGCATTCCTGCCTGAGTTATGAACCTTGGATTTTTAGGAGGAACCTGCTATTTCCTTCTCTTCTTCTAAGCTTGCTCATCCATAAGATGAATTGTCTGTGTTCAGTGAGATCTGAAATTCCTTTCAGCCTCTTCTCCCTTGTCATAATGCTTCAAACGCCACCATTAAACATTGATTTCTTTTGGTTTTCAAGGCTTTTAGGTTTTCAAGGGTTCCCATTAAAATGCATACCTTAAGGGAGGAATAACACTTTAGAGTGTTTTCAGCCCATATATTTGTTGAGGTTTTGACTGATCTCCTCAGGGGCAGATGAGCTGAGAATAAGACATATGTTGATCGACCAGACAAAAAGGGTTACCAGGATCTGGGAGAAGTACGAATGTGGGCAGCAGGAAGAAGTGACGCATGCACCAACAACAGAAGCACACCCTAACAACAGAAGCACACCCTAACAACACAAAAGAGCAACATCAACAACAAAGGCTGTGTAAATCTAGCTTAGGTGGAAAGAAATATTTTCTCAACTCTGGAAGAAAACCAGGAAAAAAGCCATAACCTTTTAACCCAAAATTTGTTTTTTCATATGAAACACCTGAAGTCCAAAGAGAGTGCCCGCGTTAACACGGCTATAGAAAACACACTCTGTGTCAGTGTCTTCTTTCCCTGGCCAGCTGGTTTCTGCCCATTTATCATGACGTTTGCACTTTCTACATACTGCAAAGGGAAACATCTCACACCGACTATCACATTAAGTCTTTACTAGTACAAATATATATATATATAATTTTATTTTTTTAATACTTTATAAATAATACCAATCAAAAATTCCACTTCATCCCCACTCCCACTTGCCTTCTGCTCCCTGCTTCCTCTCCCCCTCTCCCCCCCCCAGTACTAAGAGAGGGCAGGGAAGTCCAAAGCCCTCCCCCCTACATCCAGGCTTAGGAAGGTATGCATCCAAATAGAATAGGATCCCCAAAAGCCAGTATATGCCTTAGAGACAAATCCCAGTGCCATTATCATTGGCTTCTCAGTCTGCCCCAATTGTCAGCAATATTCAGAGGGTCCACTTTGACCCCATGCTCATTCAGTCCCAGTCCAGCTGGGTTTGGTGAGTTCCCATTAGCTCAGGCACACTGTCTCAGTGGGTGGACCAACTCTTCGTGGTCCTGACTTCCTTGCTCATCTTCTCCCTCCTTCTGCTCTTCAGCTGAACCATGGGAGCTTAGTTCAGTGTTCCAATGTTGGTCTCTGTCTCTATCTCCATTTGTGGGGAAGGGGAGAGGAGGAGAGAGAAGGGAGAATGTGAGGGCTGGGTAGAGCTTGGGGAGTGGGATGGTTGAGATGTAGGAAAGACAAATATGGGAGCAGGGAAGGAGATATTTTAATGAAGGGAGTCATTTTGGGGATGGCAAGAGGCTTGGCTCTAGAGGGGTTCCCAGGAGTCCACGGGGATGTCACCAGCTAGGACCCTGGGCAATGGAGGAGAGGATGCCAGAACTGGCCTTGTCCTGTAGTCAGATTGCTGATTATCTTGAATATCACTATAGAACTTTACTAGTACTTATCAGCAATTTTCCCAGTTTCCAGAGAAAGATTCTGCCATTAAAATATTCAGTAGTTTGACAAACAGCACACAAGTAACACGTCTCAGGGATGGGGAACACAGGTGCTTACACATATGCATGCTCTGATGACAAAGAATAATAGTGAAAAACAGGGTACTAATTCCTTATCCTTATATCTCACCAGCAAACTTTTTTTTCTAAACTTTTTTTTTTAATTCAATCTGTCTGAAACTTTAGCTGTGGACGTCAGTTTAGGCTACCTGGCATACCTCTTTCTGATTTCCATTCTATACCTAAAGATGAGCCTTCAAAATAGTTCACCTGGTGGAAGTGTTTTCTGTCAAGCCAGAGGACTGGGGTTCTATCTTCAGGGTGTATATGATAAAAAAAAAAAAAAAAAGGAATCAATTCTCAAAAGTTGTTCTCTGACCTCTATATGGGTGTCATGTTACACATACAAAATCAATAAAGAAACGTAATTAAGAAAAAATTTAAAGGTGCATTTTTAGAAACACTCCTGCCCTATTTACTCATTAGCTCTTCATTAACACAGGTATCTCTGGAGCCTCTTGTAAAGCTGTTGCTTTCAATAGCACTAGACAATATTCAGGAAATTATGTCACTTTTCTAAGAGCAGTTTTCTGTTACCTTGAAACAAAATAGTTGTGCTAGAAAGTCTCTAAGATGCCCTTCAGCTCCAAAATAGCATGTTTTTGCCACGCCAAAACCTCCATTAATCTACTTGAAAAGTATCCAGAACATATGGTGTGCCAAACGTTATGTAAGGCATCATAAATACGGGTCTCAATTAGCCCATAGGAAGCTGAGATCCTGAGGGAAGGCTCATTTAAGAGCAGAATGGATTTATGTTTGTGTGCTGCTTTTTCCACGTATTCCCATTGTATATTGTCTAGATACCCTGCATTGCATCGATAGAATCTCAATCTGCCCATCACCCTGCTCAACTCATACCATCATCCCCTAATGCCAGTGTTTTCCTATCTTTCCAGATAGCCTATATCCATCTCGTTCTTAGTTTTCTTAATTTTTTATTGATTTTTATTGACCTCTATATTTTTATCTGCTCCCCTCCCCGGCTCTCCCCTCCTCTTTAACCCTCTGCCAAGGTCACCATGCTCCCAATTTACTCAGGAGATCTTGTCTTTTTCTACTTCCCATGTAGATTAGATCCATGTTTGTCTCTCTTAGGGTACTTATATTGTCTAGGTTCTCTGGGATTGTGATTTGTAGGCTGGTTTTCTTTGCTTTATGTTTAAAACCACTTATTAATGAGTACATGTGAAATTTTTTTTTTTTTTTTTTTTTTTTTGGTTTTTTGAGACAGGATTTCTCTGTAGCTTTGGTGCCCGTCCCGGAACTAGCGCTTGTAGACCAGGCTGGTCTCGAACTCCCAGAGATCCGCCTGCCTCTGCCTCCCGAGTACTGGGATTAAAGGCGTGCACCACCACCGCCCGGCAAAAAATGTTTTTCTGGGTCTGGGTTACCTCACTCAAAATGATGTTTTCTGGCTTCATCCATTTTCCTGCAAAATTCAAGATGTCTTTATTTTTTTCTGCTGTGTAGTACTCCATTGTGTAAATGCACCACATTTTCCTTATCCATTCTTGGTTGAGGGGCATTTAGGTTGTTTCTAGATTCTGGCTATGACAAACAATGCTGCTATGAATATAGCTGAGCGAATGTCATTGTGGCACGATTGAGCATCCTTTGGATATATACCCAAAAGTGGTATTACTGGGTCTTGAGGAAGATTGTTTCCTAATTTTCTGAAAAATCGCCACACTGACATCCAAAGGGGCTGTTCCAGCTTGCATTCCCACCAGTAATGCAGGAGTGTTCCTTACCCCCCAACCTCTCTAGCATAAGTTATCATTAGTATTTTTAATCTTGGCCATTCTTACAGGTAAAAGTGGAATCTCTGAGATTTTTTAATTTGCATTTCTCTCATGACTAAGGATTTCGAACATTTCCTACTTTTTCTTTCGTGCACACAGCTATACTTAGAGGTAGATAAAGTTCATTGGCAAGATGCCTCATAACCTGATATGCTTTAAGGGGCTTTGATTTGAATTATATTTTTGTATAATATTTTAAGAAATATGGAGATAATAGAGACTTTAAGTTAGAGGAATAGAGGAGGAAATAAGAAGGCAATAGAGAAATGTGAAGAATGTGATATTTTCAGGCTGCCTGTGTTCCTCGTCAGGTCATGGTGCCTTTGACCTACTTGAGACCGAAAGTCACAAATCAGTTACAATTGTTAGCTAGATTCAATTCTATTAATATCACGTTATCTGTACTGTTTGTCTTTCCTCTGTGGAAATTTTCTTCACAGCTTCTTGACACATACTCTCCTAGCTAATTTAGCTTACCCCTTAACTACTGTCCATAAGTGTCTCCTGTGGTAAGTTCTATAGTGATACTTCTCTGTTTTCCCCACTGTTACTACTTTGAACCTCATGCTAACACAACAAGTCATAAGCTTGGTACTGAAGTGGGTGTTCTCTGAGCATTTTAAATTTATGTGCCTAACTTTCGTACTTTGATATGCCCTTCCTTGAATTCCTTGTTCATCTCTCCTATTTCAACCTAATTACTCAGGCTAAAGTTTTTACAAAGCATCTTCATTTCTTGCTTTTACTCCTATATTCACCCTGCCAAGCTCATTAGGAGATACTATTTGTTCTACATTGAAACATATTTTAGGTATGATATGATCCTATGTTCACTTCTATATGCCTTTCATAATTTCTTTGACTATTACTGACATAAAATCTTCTGATCAAAGCAACCTAAGAGAGTAAATGCTCATTCTAGATCTAATTTAAGGTATAGTCCATAATGGTTGGGAAGTCAATGGACATATTAAAACAGCTGGTTACATTGCACATACAATAATGTAGTAGACAAAAATGCATGCATGTATGATATTGCTCAGCTCCCTTTCTCCATTTATAGTCTGAGATCCCTAGCAAAGAATGATATCACTCAAAGTGGGTGCATTTTACTACCTCCATTTATGCAATCAAGATACTACCAACAAGCATGCTCAAAGGCTCATCTTGCATGTGATTCTAAATTTTGTAAACAATTTTACTAGCAATCATAACTCTCTCCCTTGCCAACTTGACATCTTAACACATTGCTCTTAAGGCATAATCTTATAGAAAATCAACAAAGTGGCTTTTTCTCCATTGCTTGGAATACCCTATCTGAGGTATTTTCAGGCCTGTTTAGGCTTTTGATCAATTGTCTATTAAGAAGGGTTTTTCCTAATCATAGTTAGAAATGGTTCATGTCATTTCAAGAAAATTACTTGTTCTATTCATTGACTTTATTTAGTAACATTCATCATGACTTAAAACTGCATCCTTATTTATTTTGTTATTGCGCCAGAAACTCACTAGGTCAAGACTCTATAATGGGGACAATTTCGTATCCGGAATAGTTCCAACCATTAGCAAGTTTAACACTTATTTGTTAAATGCTGAAGCAATGAGACGCTACGTGGTTTTATTGGAGTAAAAGGGAGGTCCTCGGACAGAGGATGTACCTGAAAATATAGAATGAAAACTCTAAAAGTAGGGTTTGTTCTACCAAATTTGCAGTCTTATCAATATTCCCCTTCATAAAATCAGAAGTTGACTTCATTTCTATTCTTCTCTTCCCCATGGTCAAATGTAAATTTCCTTTTATTAGAAATATTTACATAGGGCTTAGTGTGTAACTGTAATGACCATCTAAGACAAACAACTCGGCATAGGGGAAAACTCAAAGCAAATGTGTTATACATTTTGCTGCACACTGTGCCCCTGATCTGCTCTCTATGCTCTATGCGTTAGAATACAGTTCATGAGCTTTGGGCAAGAGGTTGGAGGTTGAGGAAACACACGCAGAGACAGACCGACACACGGACCTTCAATCGCTGGTAGAAAAGCCCTTCTTTAATAGCACCATGGAGGCTTAAATACCCTGCAGTCAATGGCCAACAGGTGAAAATTCCATCCTCTGATCCTTTAGGCTAGGCACAACTTCTAGTAACTTCAATTAGAAGGCTCTAGACAAGAAAGAGCAGCTGAAGGCCAGGACTTAATTGGTCCCAACACATTTAACTGGTCAAAGAGTAGCAGCAACTGACCCAAGTGAAGAAAAGAACTTGTATAGAGTTCTTTTATAGAATCCTTGTATGAGATGAAGGTTGAAGAAATAAGAGGTGTGGTTGGTTAGGATATAGTTTGGGGAGTAGGACGGTAAGAAAGGAAAAGAAACGTGAACATAATTTTTATTTCTCCACTTTCATTTGGTAATGAGAAGACAATAGAAATGCTAAGTAGTCTTATATCAGATTTTTTAATGCAAGAAACTACTTTCAACAGAAGCAGGGAAAACATGAGTTTTTCTGTTTGTAGTTGCCTTTCCTTCCTCTTTTAATAATATCAGTGAGTACTTCGATCTATACATTTTTTTTCGATCTATACTTTTTAAGGAGCTCATCATTGCAAAGTTACCACGTCATTGGAAGTTTTTGATTCAAGATGGGTAAGTATATTTGTTGGTATATATTAAATACTCCAATAATTTAGGTTACTTAAAAAAAAGAAGCTCAAAAATGTTACCATCATAGCAGGTGTTCCCAATGTAGATTCTAGAGAAAGAATGGGTCCTTCGCAGGGAGCAGAGAGTAAAATATTCAAATTACGATACAAGTCTAAGATACATTGCCATCTATTGGCATTGTTAATACACTTATAATGTGTTTTTTTTAAAGTAACTCAATCCACCAAAATTACAAAGAAATTCATCTTGAACAAATGTATAAGGTTTATTGGCAAAAGCATATAAGAACGTTATTCATTAGACAGGTAATTTAAAAAAAAAAAAGGACAAGAGGAAAGTCCGGCTGATAAGGCATACAGAATCCAAAGAGATGGAGTCTCCATAAATGTGATTGAATGCCTTAAGGTTCCTCAAAAAGAAGAAGGACATGAATGACACTTAAACAAAGTAAAAGCAAAGTATAACAGAGAATTTTCTTTCCTCTACACTATTTCCTCCACTACCATTGTAATTACTGATTTCTCAAGATGTTTTGTACTCTTCACAGTATAATTTATGAAAGAATCTCCATCTCCATCTGGAAATGCTGTAGACCACTGAAAATATTGAAAATGTATGCTTTCCTAAATGTGGTGGTTACACTATTAAATACATCTATGAAAAAAATCAAGCTATGCATTTAGAGTTTGTATTTCAAAAGAATTTAAAAATAGATTCAAAGTGAGATTTGTCAGTCTATCTATACATTAAAGATACTGGTGGCTATGACAAGCAATGCTGCTATGAACATAGTCCTTATGGTATGATTGAGCATCCTTTCGGTATATACCCAAAAGTGGTATGGCTGGGTCTTAAGGTAGGTTGGCTCCTAATTTTCTGAGAAGTCATGATATTGATATTCAAAAGGGCTTTACCAGTTTGCATTCCTACCAGAAATGGAGGAGTTTTCCCTTTACTTCATAGCCTCTCCAACATAGGTTGTCATCAGTGTTTCTGATCTTGATCATTCTTACAGGTGTAAGATGGAATTTTAGAGTTGTTTTGATTTGCATTTCTCTGCTGGGTAAGGTTGTTGAGCATTCCCTTAAGTGTCTTTCAGCTATTTTAGATTCCTCTGTTGAGAGTTCTCTATTTAGGTCTGTACCCCATTTTTATTGGATTATTGTTTGTCATATCCAGAACCTGGAAACAACCTAAATGCCCCTCAACTGAAGAATGGATAAGGATAAGGAAAATGTGGTACATTTACACAATGGAGTACTATGCAGTAGAAAAAAAATAATGACATCTTGAAAAATGCACGGATCTAGAAAACATCATATTGAGTGAGGCAACCCAAACCCAGAAAGACAAATATCATATGTATTCACTCATAAGTGGTTTTTAGATATAAAGCAAAGAAAAACCAGCCTATAATTCACAATGCCAAAGAACCTAGACAACAATGAGGACCCTAAGAGACACATACATGGATCTAATCTACATGGGAAGTAGAAAAAAGACAAGATCTCCTGAGTAAATTGGGAGCATAGGGACCATGGGAGAAGGTGGAAGGAAGGAGAGGGTAGAGGAAGGGAGGAAAGTGAAGAAAAATATATAGCTCAGTAAAAACAATAAAAAAGACACTGTTGGTTTGTATATCTTTTCTAGTGTGTGATGCTGAGAATTGAACCCCATATAGAGTGAATGCCAAGCATACACTACTATTGAGGTACAACCTAGATCATCAACTTACTTTTTAGAGCACACCTAGCCAAGTTATGATTCTGATGCCCAAATGATCTAAGTCAAGCAAAGACAGCTGACCTCTAATGCCTACTCTCATGTCTTAGGTTCCTTGCTATAGAACCCCTTCCTGTCTCTATTCAACATATTTCTCTATAAATTTAGGAAAGGCTCCTGATGTAACCATGAGATACTCCTTTCCATCTGCCTTAGCCCAGACTTTGAGCATTTATTCAGAGTTGGAAATATTTTTTAACATCTCATAAGCTAATCATCCTTTCCCCATGGCTGCTTTCTCTGCCACTATTGATTTTGTCCCTTAAGACAGTATGGTGAAGGGGCTGCTGTGCATAATCCTTCAAATGCAGTCACTATGGCACCTGAGTCCTACCACAAAACCTTTCACATTCCATGATAGGTCTCCTGCTTGTCTACAAAATACTCAGTTTTCTTGGTCTCTCTCTCTCTCTCTCTCTCTCTCTCTCTCTCTCTCTCTCTCTCTCTCTCTCTCTCTCCTTTCTATGGCTTTGGTCAGTTGAAGTCAGAGTATTATGCAGTTTGTACTAATGACAGATTGAATAGAGAGTGGAGACAAGAAGGAACAGTAGAGGAGGTGAAATAAGTTCCAAAACAGTGACTTTAATTGGTTTTGCCTGTCAAAATAGAGTCAGGTAGAAGGACAGCTGAAGTGGGAATAAACAGAGCCCTCCTGATTGCTGGGACTAGCCCAGTGGCTGCTAATGAAATATTTCATGATTTGAATTACCTCAGATTCTTTCAGAGACTCCCCAAGTTAAAAGTTCATACTGCACAAGTGTTTGTGTGGCTTTATCGTGATTAATGAGTAGCATTTTATGGTACCAATAATAACAATGGGCCCCCAGGCAGTTCCAGAATGATGCATAAACTCTAATATGTAAGCTAATTAGAACTAGCTCCTTTGTCCCAATCAGATGAAAAAAAAGGGACAAAACTACACCATAAATGCGTCAAATCTGACATCATTGGTAAGAAAAGGTACAAATGTGATATTATTAGAATGCTGAAGAGGAAGTGCTTGAAAACATATTAACATTCCCTTCTATAGGGCAAAAATTGACTGAACTTGTGGGGGCCATAGACAGAACTGCAGAGGAATCATGGGAGGCCCAGTAGAGTGACCTGCAAATCTCTGATTCTTTCTGTCCAGTGGTGCCAATGTGCTCTTAAAATTAAATTTTGATTCACACAGTGGCTTTTCAGTTGACCAAAGACTGTAGAAACATTGCTCAGTTCTCTGACTCCTGTTTTCCCCATCTGTGAAAACGGATTCTACAAGTGAAGTATTCTGTGGTATTCTTGTGTTATTTTAATTGTTTGTGAAGGCGTACCCTGAAAAATGAAAGAACAACTTAGCAGGAAAAGGGTATATTCTACCTCACAGTTTCCAGTTCTAGTCCATGATTTCATGGATTTCTAGGCATCAGGAACTGAAGGAACTTGTAGAGACAGGTGAATGCATGCCTGCTTATTAGTTCAGGACAAAACCGGTCTCGCTGAACATAATGGACAATGAGGACTACTGAGAACTGAAGAACAATGGCAATGGGTTCTTGATCCTATTGCATGTAATGGCTTTGTGGGAGCCCAGGTAGTTTGGATGCTCACCTTAATAGACCTGGATGGAGGTGGGTGGTCCTTGGACCTCCCACAGGGCAGAGAAACCTGCTTGCTCTTTGGGCTGAGGAGGAAGGAAGACTTGATTGGGGGAGGGGGAGGGAATGGGAGGTGGTGGCGGGGAAGAGGCAGAAATCTTTAATAATTTAATTAATTAATTAATAAAAAAAAGAAAAAAAAATACGGATACAACCTAGAATCTCCTGCCAGAGGAATTGTGCTGTCTATAGAGGATTTGATCCTTTTATATCAATTAGCAAGGCAATCTCCAACAGACACACCAACAGGCCACATTGATCTAGAAGGTCTTTCATTAAGATCTTCTTTCCAAGTGATTCTAGGTTGTGTCAAGTTGATGACTAAAAATAGCCACCACCTATGGAAATCAGGGTGATCAATAGCCAGTGGTTTCGATCTGATCTAGCTCACTCTACCCTTTATGTCCAGGTCATGTCACCCTGAGTATATTTCCCTTATTGAACTCTCTGAACATTCTTCCAAGTGACTCATCATTGTTTGCCCTTTAATGTTTTATTTTGATCTCCGTAGGGATGAGTACGGATTTAAGCATCATTGCTATCTCTTTGGTCACTTTAGTGTCTTGTCCATAGCAGATAAATTGAACATACTGAATTTAGAAAAGGATTTTGTTAATCAGATTTACACAGATGTAAACAGCATTTGAGAAAAAACAATTTATATTTTTCAACTCATTGGTTTAGAACACACAGCACTGGATAACAATTGTTTGAATCTGTAGCTTTGGGAACTGTAGTCAAGCCAGCACAAGTTAGGAGGATTTGATGGTGAGGCAAGTATTACCACCTGGTAGAAGAATGAAAGGGAAAAGAGGAAGGGGAGTATCCTAATATTTTCCAGGGCATTTTCTCAGTGACAAGAAGACCTCTTACTAAGACCCATGTTTTAAATATTGTATCACCTTTCTTTAACACCAAATTGGGGCTAAGCCTTTTACAAATCAGTTCCCTGAAAGAGGAGCTCAGATTTAAGTGTAGAAATGCCTAAATAACATTAAATAAGATGCTCATAGAAGCAGGAATGTAAGTTTGATTGTAAAGCTTCCCCATGGAAACTAACGGAGGTACACTGAAAAATGTAACTAGAACACCATTCAGGTGTATTTCATATTTCTCATGAATGATCATCAGGTCATTCTCCCCAAAGATCCTGGTCTTCTTTATTCTGTGCATAACAGAAAATTTCCAAGTTATATATGGAAAGTCAGATTCTAGGATGAAATGATTTTCATAGTCTAAATACTGCTAAGCTCACCATGGTTAGAAAGTGGAAAGTAAAGCATGCCACTTCTCATGAATGGGGCTAAGAATTTCTATTTATGTCATCTCACAATACCCTACACAAATCCTGATCTCTGTGCTATTTTTATGATGAGATCTAGGCAGATAAGGATGTTCAGGTTCCAGTTGGATGGAGAGGGTGGATATGGCACAAGAAGGACCTGTATTTCAGGGGCAGGTAGGGATGGTTTTGGCAGAAGTCTAGAGGTTTCTTGTGGAAAGGCAGGGTGGCCAGACTAGATGGAGAAATGGTTTTGAGTCCTGAGCTAAATCTCAGGTTTTGAGGAGACTGTGTAGAAGGGAGGATCAAGTAGGCTTATACCACTAGACACTGGAGAAGGGTTAATAGTGACAGCTTAAGTTATGAATTTCTAGTAAATAACAGTCACCTTCCAGAGGCCTTATAGACTTTTCTAGAAGCTTTAGTGGCTTCTGCCTCTTTTTGAAATTATTTCCCTTATTTACAAAAACACTGCACAATGTTGGCAGACCATCTATGATTCATTTCCTGACATTTAATTATTGTTCACTGAGTCATTTACTTGGAAAAGGGGATTTTAGTAAGGTTTTCTGATGATTCACTTACTTCATTGGTAATAACAGAGTACCTTAGTAAATGAATCAAAATGGAATATATACTTGGCAACGAGAGTAATGAAAATGACAAAAAACAAAATATTTGTTGCCACAAGCTACTAATCACCTGTTCCAGTCAAGGTCAAGGACAGAACAGAGTTGCTGTAGCTTGTCACTTAATTTTATTTTTATTTATTTATTTTATTATTTATCATTTATTTATTATTTTATTATTTATTTTATTTGTTTTATTATTTATTATTATTATTTATTTATTTTAGATACATGTACTTGATTGTCTGTTGTTTTGAAACAGAACCCCACTCAAGATTGAGCTTGTTGACAGAGGTTTCTGTCCCTCCCAGTCCTATAGCTGTTTAGTCTCAAAGAAACATACAGGGTTAATCATTTTTTTTAAATTTATTTCTTTATTAAAGATTTCTGCCTCCTTCCCGCCACTGCCTCCCATTTCCCTCCCCGTCCCCCATCCAAGTCCCCATCCCTCGTCAGCCCTAAGAGCAATCAGGGTTCCCTGCCCTGTGGGAAGTCCAAAGACCACCCACCTCAAAACATATAGGCATCCTCCTGAATATTAACCTTCATCAGGCGAAGAAAGGAGACAGAGACAGAAACCCACATTGGAGCACCGGACTGAAATCTCAAGGTCCAAATCAGGAGCAGAAGGAGAGAGATCACAAGCAAGGAACTCAGGACTGCGAGGGGTGCACCCACACACCGAGGCAATGGGGATGTTCTATTGGGAACTCACCAAGGCCAGCTGGCCTGGGTCTGAAAAAGCATGGGATAGAACCGGACTCGCCGAACATAGCGGACAATGAGGACTACTGAGAACTCAAGAACAATAGCAATGGGTTTTTGATCCTTCTGCACGTACTGGATTTGTGGGAGCCTAGGCAGTTTGGATGCTCACCTTACTAGACCTTGTCACTTAATTTTAGTTTTAGTTTTCTGTCCTTTGTGTCCCACCCCTTTTAGTTACTATACTTTTAGAAAATTTTTTTACCTTATCATATTTTAAAAAAATGACCTTTATCCTCTGGTCTATCAACTCATTTTCATAATACATTTTATCATTGGTCTTTTCTCTCTTTTGTAACCTTTTTTTCTTTGCCTCCCATTTACCATTTTCTTTTTATTATCCTTTTTGCGGTATTTTGATTATATTGGTTTTAACAAAATATTCATGCTTTTAATTTTTATTCCCTTTCTTAAATTTAATTCATTTTAAACTATATAACTATTTGATATTTTTTCTTCCTTGTAAATATAGTTTTGATTTTTTGCCCTTTTATCTTCACCCCATGTCATTCCTTTTCTTGTTTTATTTCAGTATTTTCCTCTGTCTTGTATGGTTCCATGTTGTTGCTGTTTATAGCCCTTTGCTTTCTCCTTGATGGGTCGTGTTGTGGTTAACCATTTAATAGTAGGCTGATAAATTAGAATATCCTAACATAAAATCAAAAGAGGAAAAATAACCTGATATTCATGCTAATAGGTGACGAAGTAACATTATAGAAACATTCACTCAAAAAGCAAAACAAAACAAAACATAATAATTCGAGTACTGAATTCAACATTACCAAAACAGGTACCAAATGAACATTTCAAACATTACTACTGAAAATGATACTCAAGAGGATACAAATAAATTCACCCAGCATATGGAAAGAAGTGTGCAACATAGAGGAAAGTATCAGCAAGACATCTAAAAAATAATATCATTGAAAAACAATATTATTGAAAAACTTAACAGCATACTAAACTTTCAAGAAGGAAATTTACCACTAATATAATTTGGAGGAAGAAAAGTCTTCGTTAATGAAAAGTATATAGGAAAATAGGATCAATAGACTTGATTAGGGTAAATCCTAAGAATCTATTGAGAAAAGAGGAACTGGGAATAAAAGCTAGCATTATAGACAATCTGTTCCCTGAAATAATATTGAAAAAATTTTCAGGTCTAAAGAAAAGGGTGTATTTCCAAATACAAAAGACATTTAGAATCTCAGCTACATGTGTCAAGAGAAGAAACTCTACATGACTTATTGTAATTAAGATGTCAAAATTACAAACCAAAAAAAAAAAAAGAAAACTCTAATCTCTAAAGGAAATCAAAATATACCTACAAAGGCAAGCTTCTCATATTAATATCAGATTTCTTATCAGCGATTATAAAATGTATGGCAAGGATTGACATTCTTCAAGCTCTGAATGTAGTTAATGTAGGGCCCAAGGCAGCTTGATACACACCTGCCAAGACAGACTCTATAGAGACCAGTAGGATTTACCTTAAGACAATATTAACTGAGACCACCCAGGCAGGACTGAAGAACAGACCATTCAAGGGAAATTCCTAACATTCCAACTATTAGCCCAGCATACCTATTACCTTTCAGCAAGACACCCTTAGAAATGACATCCAATCAGGGGTCCTAAACCTTAGAAATCCCTCACCTCAACCTCTGCTTTTATAAAACACCCTACCCCAACTGAACAGGATACTTTCTCATCCTGTCAATGCATTGGACACATGTAGAGCCCAAGTTCAAATCTGAGTAAGAATAAAGGCTCTTTATATTTACATATGGGACGCAGTCTCTTTGTTGGTTTTGAGGGGGTACCATGGTCTGGCATAGGAATTAATTGTTAAACAAGATCCTATACTCAGTAAAGAAAATCATTTTTGATAGAGGAAAAATATGTATATTTCCAAGCAAATATAAATTGCGGTATCTTTTGGCCACCACACCAATACTGCAGAATACTCCACATACTTAACAGAATCCTACACTATACATGGAAGAGGGAGAGAGTCTCAAAAGTTAGAGAACAGGAAAGGACAAATTTCATGAGTAAAAAGATGAATAAATGAAAAAAAAAGGAATGAATCTATAAAGTCTAACACCGGAAACCACTAATACTAATAGGGGAGAAAATAAAGAACAAATAGCAAGTCAGTGAACTTTCAAAAATGAAGAAAGTGACTCTCAAAGTAGCCTTAAATGTAATGGCTTTACTTAACCAATAAAGAGACGCAAAATAACTGAGTAGGCTGAAAAAAGTTTATACTCAATGCTCTTGTCCCTCCAAGAAGCACGCTTTACTGCCAAAGATATCCACAACAAGAGAGCCTAAGGGTAAAAGTCAATGTATCAAAAGAATAGAAATAGAAAAAAAAGCTATTCAAATATATGGCAAAGCACATTTTAACCCAAATTACTAATGGGAGATAAAGGACAATGAAAATTAAAAAATGGGTCAATCCATCAAAAGATAATAATTGTAAAAACATACATACCAAATGTTGGTGCTTCTAATTTAATTTTAAAATGCTAATGGATGTGAAAGGTCAACTGGATTATGGTAAAATAACAGTGGGTTATCCCAGTACTCCACTCTCACTTTTAGATAGCTCCTGTAAATGGAAAATTAACCAAGACTTCCCTGTAGTTCTTTTCCTAGACTAAAAATCCTATGACAAATTTCCCCTCCACATGAGCATGTCTGTTAGATATTGTTATTATTCCAAGGGGTAAATGATGTAATTCTATTTCAATGAAAATAATATAAAAAGAAAGAAATAGTCCTTCAAAAATGAGAAAGAAAATAAACAAAGGAACTTCGGAGTTAGCCAACGTATAGGACAAATGGAATAACTGAATCTATCGAATATTCTCTTCATCAGATACAGAAGACATAGAAATCATTCTATAAATAGACCGCATACTAGGAAACATAAAAATTCAATCATCTCTTTACCTGCTCATTTCACAATTTCATCATCTTCAAAAACTGAAAAATATTCTATTGTATAAACCTACCAGATTTTCATAATCTATAAATTGATAGACATCTCATCAGTTTCCATTTCCTAGCTAGAACAGTTATAGGTCTAGATGAATAGGAATCACTACAGTAGAAAACAGCATCTTTTAGGTCCATGTCCTAGAGTGGCATAGCAAGGTTATGTAATAGATCTGTTTCTACCGCTGCTGAGGAACCTCCAGACTGATTTCCATAGTGAAAATCGGTTTGCTCTCCCACCAGCAGGGAAAAGAATGCCCCTTCTATTCACATCCGTGCCCAAGGTGGTTTGAAACAAAATGTCCCCTAAAGGGAGTGGCACTATTAGGAAGCATGGTCTTGTTGGAGGAAGTGTGTCACACTGGAAGCACATATTGAGCACACATATGCTCAAGATAACACCCAGTGTTATAGACCATTGCCTGCTGCCTGTAAGATGTACGACTCTCAGCTCCTCCTCCAGTACCATATCTACCTACACACTGCCATGTCCCACAATAATGGTAATGGATTGAACCACTGAACTGTGAGTACCCCAATTAAATATTTTCTTTATATGAGTAGTCATGGTTGTATTGTCTCTTTACAGCAATAGAAACCCTAAGACATTGCCAGAGCTTTTTTTTTTGGGGGGGGGGGAGGGGTTGTCTTTACCATTCTGTTATAAGATAAAACTTCAAATTAGTTTTAATTTGCTCTGCTCTGACAGATAGTATACCGACATTACAAAAATGAAATTTCAGTCATTGTATTTTGTCTTTTGAGAACTTTGTTTAGTTTTCTGTCCTGTGAAAAGAATTGGTTGTTTCATTGACACCTATAATTTTTTAAAGTTTTTTGTTTGTTGCAGATACTAGCTTTCTCTCAGATGCATAGCTGTAAAAGACTTTTCCCATAAGGTAGGTTTTCTAGTCATTCAAATGATGGTGTCATTTGATGATCAGAAGCTTCCTTGTCTCAGATCCAATTTGTAAATGATTGATCTTAATGGCTGCACTGCCAAAGTTCTGTTCAGAATTTCCTCTCCTGTGCTAATGAGTTCAAGTATATTTTCTACCTTCCTCTCCATCAGAGTTTGAGCATCTTCTTTTATTGGGGCCTTGGATGCATTTGGAGTTGTGTTTTGTACTGGGTGAAAGAGAAGGTTTTGTTTTCTTTCTTCTATGTATTTTGTAGACGCGACTCAAACTGTTCCACAAAGTAAAAAGGAAAAGAATTGCCGGACGGTGGTGGCGCACGCCTTTAATCCCAGCACTTGGGAGGCAGAGGCAGGTGGATCTCTGTGAGTTCGAGACCAGCCTGGTCTACAAGAGCTAGTTCCAGGACAGGCTCCAAAACGATAGAGAAACCCTGTCTCGAAAAACCAAAAAAAAAAAAAAAAAAAAAGGAAAAGAATCTTGAAAAGCTCATTTTACAAACCATACTCTCTCTATATATCTAGATATAGATATTCTATTGTGAATTTTTTGGAAAAATTACTAGAGCCAACAAAATATCATTATTTACCAGAACATTTAGGTTATGGTTAGGGCATTTTCAAGAAGAGGTAAGACATTTCCTTTTTAAAAATGAAAGAGTTTTTAAGCAAGTATGTCAAACTCCAAAGAAGGAAATATCACAATAAAGAATGGCATCATAGTCAAGTTCATTTCACCCTAGGGATGCAAGGTTAGTTAAATCAAAATATGCACATCAATCAGTGTAATACAGAACTCAGACTGAAGGATATAAATCACATGATCATCTCAAGATGCAGGAAAAATTTCTCTCAGTGATATTTTGTAATAAAAGACTCTAGGAAACTAAACAAGAAAGGAACTCTACTCAATATAATAAAGGCTATATGTTGCAATCTGTTACTAACATTATAATAAATTGTGAAAGCCTGAAATAATGTTATCCAAAATCAGGAAAAATATAAGACCAGAATTATGGCAGGCAATGGTTGTGCATGCCTTTAGTTACATCACTTGGGAGACAGAGGCAGACTGATCTCAGAGTTCAAGGTTAGCTTGGTATACAGAGCAAGTCCCAGGGAGACCAGGGATACACAGAGAAATTCTGTCTCAGAAAAACCAAAATAAATAAATAAATAAATGCCAAGGGTATTTGTTTAAGAGAGAGAAGGAAAAGGTATAAACACAGGAAAGAAAGAAGTGAGACAATACTGCTTACATTGCTTTTTTTTTTTTCAGGTGATATGATCCTACAATTAAACTATCTTAATGATGGCACAAAAAATACTTTAAATTCATAAGAACTTTCAGTAATGTAGCAGGATAAAAACAATCAAGACACACAGATCAGTAGCATTCTTGTGTACAAATAAACAACTTGAAAAATATATCAGGAAAAATATATTCACAGTAGCTTTGAAAAATCCTCTAAGACTAAGCCTAGCAAAAGATGGAAAAGACAACTGCAGTGAGGACTTTGAAGAAGAGAAGGAGAAAAGAATATGGAGAGGGTGAGAGGGAGGGAGGGAGAGAGAGAGAGAGAGAGAGAGAGAGAGAGAGAGAGATTTTAAATGGGGGCCATGACTATCATTTTTTAAGGGTGGGGTGAAGGGAGGAAAAGTTGTTGAATACATGTCACGTGAAAACAGAGGGATGCTATTAGACAGGAGGGTGACCATCAAGGGGACCAATTGTGGAGGGTATTAATTAGAAGAAAACAATACTATGTCTGAAAATACCATAATAAAGTTCAAATACTTTTTATGTTAAGTTTAAAATTGCAATGAAAAAAAGGTAAGGTATAAAAAATGTTTACATTATATTTATTGAAAAAAGACTCCCTTTTTCTTTTTAATTGAAATAAAATAATACAAAACTAGACACAAGCCTTTCAAATATCTCAAAATTATTTTATAGGTCATGTTTTAAGTATTTGCGTTCTGTAGACTGTCTGATATGTGCTCTTATTCTACTAAGATTTGAAATTACTATAGAAATTTATTTCAAGCTTTTACTTTTTATTACTATTTTCAAAGCCTACTGAATTCTCTGTGCTACTGCCCAAAAAGCAGGTGCAGTTTCCAGAAACTGAGGGATATCCTCCCAGTCCTTCAAGGTGAATAAGGAAATGTCAGAGCCGTGTGTTCCATCCTCATAATCAAATGTCTCCTGGCCGTGGTGATCACACCTTCATCTGCCTGGCTTTGCCCTTTTCCTCTCTCCACCATGTCCATATTGGGCACTGATAATAAAAACCTGACACAGATGCCATTTTAATGTGTTGGAAGATAATTCTACAGAGGCTTAAGGCAGGTTTATTCCTCCTTTAGGGATTGTAGCAAAGTAATTACATCTAGAAATCTATCAAGAGACAAAGGAAGGAATGTGATACAGAAAGGAAATCCTTGGGGCTGCAAATTAATTGTCATGTTTTTTTAAAGTCCTTAAGGTTTTCTAGTTGCTACAGTCCCTAAACAAATTCACAAGGCAATCCAAAGAGACCAAGGTACTTAATACCATTCATGCAGTGATTCATTCTTTGGATTTTAGCAAGTCTGTACCAGTCTAGACCTCCCATGGCACCAGATATAAAGAACTAATTGAGATAAACCTCCAAAGTGTTTTTGTAAAACCAGTGGAGGGTTTGGGAACATCATCATTATCAACATCACTATCTTCTTCACCATTGACAATGCCAACAACAATGGAAGAAATTCTCATATTTATAACTGACCCAGTGATTGACTTTGCATACCATTCCCTCTACTTCTCTCATACAAATGCAGCTGTCTGCACCACATGTAGTTACAGTCTGCTATTTCTTCATAGCCCAGGACCAGTTCATCAGGCTAGCATTACCCACAATTTGAAGAAAAGAAAAGGAAGGATGATTTAAGTTGAGTGACTTATAATCACACCACAAATTAAAGAAATTGTTGAGATAGTTTAACTTTACTTTTCTGATCCCAAATCACTTTATAATGAATAATGAAATTTTTTTATGAAAGAAGAAAAAGACATAAAAGGGAATAGCTGACCAAAAGAACAATTGTGTTCTTTTCTCAAAAAGTTATATGATTCACACATATTGCTTTCTAATCATATCAGCTTTTTCCCCTCCAAAAGATGAAAATTATCTCTAATGTGTCATTTAAAAGGAGAGCAGTAAAGTAAGACATGCAAGGTCAGTGTTGGATGATGTGGGAGCAGGAATTGGCTGTTGATATCCCTGTCCTCTGTTATCATCCGTGGCTAAAGGCCTGGTGTTCCTGATAGCACACAGAGCCAGTTATGGAATAAAGTATTCCGGAGAAACTGAGAAGAAATATATTTCTCTTGAAGGACGTGCCCTCTGGGCTAAACCAGTGAAGGTGCTATGTTCTCAAAGTTCCTGAAAGACTATTTGCCTTTGGAGTCTTAATAGCGGAAACAAGAGAGTAGTGAGATTGAACGGGTTGGAAGCGGTAGCATGAATTCTCATTGATATTAATAAATAAAAGTCAGAGTCAGAGAGAGACTGTGGCAGGTGAGAGACTGAGACATGAGACTTTGGATACATCTGAAGATATATATACTCCCTAAATCTGATGTGGACTGTAAGTAAAAGATGGGAATTGAAATGGTGCCTTTAAGTTAGGTATGATGGCACAAGCCTTTATTGCCAGCACTCAGGAAGCAAAGGCAGGTGGATCTCCTTAAGTTTGAGGTCAGCCTGTTCCACAAACTGAATTCTAGTACAGCCAAGGCTATACTGCCATGACATTTGAGATGATGCCTCTGGCTTTATGTCTGTATAGTAATGTGGAGCTGTTAACAATCAGACTACAAAACAAATGTATTGAAGATTAACACATATCTGACCTTGATTTTATATTATACATGCAGATGTTTTGGTGGATAGCTTCCACACACTTCCCGCTCCTTCAGCTCTGAAGGTGCCTACCAACCACTCCAGATACTTCCAGAAGAGATCTGCAAAATCAACAGTTTCATTTGCTATCCTCATGCAAGTGTCAAAACTTAGGTTTTCCAAACTTACCCAGAGCAACCTGTTGACAGTCACAGATTGAGTTAGTGAGAGAATTTGTATATGAACTCTGGCTACTTCCTTCCTGCGACCCAGCTCAATATTTATCAGTGGTTCCCTGTTGTGTTTGGATGACTCTCTTGTTTTCAGTCTTGGGCTTTGATGGAACAGTAAGATTTCAAACTTCCTTCTAAATGAAACGAGAGTATTGGTAAATTTTAATTTGTTCAAGTAAGAAATTTAAATGAACACTCGATAAAAACTAAAGCTGAAGTCTACAAACAGAACAACTAAAGTTATAAGTTATACCTATGATCACCATTATTTCTTATAAACCATGTAAAACTATGAAATCAGAGAAAAAAATTAATTGGACAGTGAAGACATGTCCAGAAATAAAGGAATGGTAGAAACATACTTGCCATCATACTTACAAATTATTCTTATGTTTCTATGCCTCTGGTTTCCCTTAACTTTCTATAGCTCTGAAAACTCATGAAAATTTCGTCTTGGAAAATTTTGGCTAGAGGGTTTCCAAAGTCTATTTTCTACTGAGACCAGGTGTGTGGGGGGGAACTTGGCATGGCTGGACATGAGCTTTCTCTACTCATGTCTGTTTTTCCTGTCATCCTACCCATCCACTTTATTCCAGAATATTAAAGTTATTATCACCTCCAAGAAAAAGCAACTGTACCTGTTGGCAAACAAAAGTGGCTGTTTAGGAAATTGGATGATGCCCCTTCCCCCATGAAATGAAGAGAACATGTTACTATTCTAATTCAGACACTAAAATTTCTCCCAATCTTTTATGCTCAGTAGTCAAGACAAACTTTCATCATTCAACTCAATTCACTTGAGTTAAAAATATTAGACTAAAATTATTTATTTATTTGAGATGTTGTGGATCAAACCTAGCAACTCATAGATCCTATGTAGAAGCATCCTGCCACTGAGCTATATCCTCAACTCTGGGTTGCCGAGTTGTCAGCAATGCGTTACATACCATATAAGACAACAAGCCATCAAGGTTAGAAACACACCTTCTGTCACCATAAACCATGCAATACCATGTGAGCCATTTGAGGACACAGGGAAAAAAAAGAGCACATCACATACTGGTATGAGGAAAAGGGATCATATCAGAGAAAGTTTTGGAAAGAATGATAGAACTTCCCTGGGATTTGAGAGACAAGAATTTAGACAGATATACCTCTGAGGATGAAGTAGAATCTGAGACGAGGAGCAGAGAAAAGAAAAGGAAAATGTGGGAGCAAAAAAAAAAATGTTTTGATTTGTAATGGAGGGAGTAGAATGTGTGATAGTTGTGAACGGGGCAGTTTGGGTAGAAAGGAGGGAATGGATTCAGGCCTATGAGCTTGCCAGCTTGAAGTTGCTGTACAAGTTGACTAATACTGTCTCCTTGGGACAGCCGCCATTGATGAGAAAACAGCAGTATTCATTTTGTAATAATAAAACACTCTAGGAAAATATGGGCAATCATCTTGGGGCTATATTCTAGAGTCACTGTGACAGGTAGTGAAAGTCGTGTGCAGCTAGCCTCCACCTCAGACTCCACGGGATTTCTTAACAGCAATAATAAAAATAAGACGGCCCTCTAGAAAGTTAGCAAGGTATTTGAACATGGGTTTTTACTAGTGCCACAAACTTTTCACCAGGATTCCTGTACTTAATTTTCAGGAAGTGTGGCCACGAGTTGATGTTTCACCCTTGCATTTACTGGCTGAAGTTTCATATTTGTTCAACACACACTGAACTAGGCTTGAACTGTTTTTACATTGTCTTTCTCTGAAGTGTTGAACCTAGAAATGCTAAACAAGTAACGTGAAGCTAGATTTGTTTCCATTTCTGCATTTATCGTCACACGTGAGATGGCAGGAGTGTGGTCTCCTGAGCCCACTGTCACAGCAAAGTTGTTTCAGAGTTGTGTCCTTACTTCAAAGTATAAGCATTTCACTTCACTGTTCTGTTTTCTTTGGGATTCCATTCTTGAAACTCTAAGAGGGGTGGAAGTCAGAGGGTATTTGGGGAGCTGGTTCTCTTCTACCAATAGGTGTGTTCTGGGATTGAACTGAAGTTCCCAGGCTTGTGTTAATATGATTTTACCTTCTAAGCCATATTGTTGTCCCGAAGGTTTTAATTAAGGGAGCTTTTTATATATATAAAAAAAAATTATCTCAGAAGTAATTTACTTACACGGTTAGTAACCCTTTAATACAAGCTCCTGGCCAGAGAAAGTTTTTCTATATTCAGCTAGTTTATTTAGTTACCGTGATCAAGAAAAGGATTTTTATGAGAAAGTTATATTTGAGCAGAGACCACAGAATGGGTGAAGTTGAAAGAGAGTTTGCCAGGCCAGGAGAGTAGCTGGTGAGCTCTGATTAGGGTAGAGTCTGGTGGTGTTTGAAGACCTTTCAGGCCAGTGTGGCTAGACATTGGTTAGGAAGAAAAATGGAAAAGAAGAGACTGTAGAGAAAAGCAGGCCTCAGCTTGTCTACAGCTTCGAAGAGCAGAAGGCGCTGGCTTTGTTTGGTTGGATGTAGAAGATGGAAACTGGACCTTCGTGCATGTTGTGCGTCTGCTTTTCCACTGAGAGACAGCCCTGACCCCAGTGACACCCTGAGGTTTTCATTTCGTGAGGAATTTAAAGAGCAATAAGGGTTTTAAGAAGGTGATAAACAGGATACTCACTTGGGCATGTGTGCTCATATCTGTGTGTGGCAGTGTGTTTGGGTGCAGTGCAGAAATGTGTAAATGTGTGGAGGTCATAGATCAATCTCTGGTGTCTTCCTCAATGACTTCTCTATCTTAGTTCATCGTCAGGGTCTGTCATAAAAGCTGAAGTTCACCAGTGAGACTGGCTAGGCAGCATGTCCCAGAATCTTGTCTCATGCTCATGAATGCTCGAATTATAACACAACCCAAAAACCGTGGCTTTTTATCATGCAAGAGATCAATCAAACTTAGGTCTTCATGTTTACCCTAAGCAAGTAGTCTGCTGACTGTCCTATCTGCCTAGCCTCATCAACCATCTATTTTTAAGAAATTCTTTTATAAGTTATTAATGCAGAATGTATGGAGAAATGAGAATTAGATAAAATTGTAAGAAGACTAAACTAGCTCGGAGTTTTTCTTTTTTTATGTATTCCTTTTCTATGTTATGTTCCTTCCTACCTTACCCTCCCTTTCTTCCTTTTCTTCTTTTATCATATAGATTCTTTTTGCACATAGAGTCTACTTAATATATATATATATATATATATATATATATATATATATATATATATACACCAAAAGGGCTCATAGTTAGTAATTAATGCTTTCAGCAATCTTAGGAAGACATCAGTGGAATTTTGTGTGTTTATTTAATGTCTGTGTTATTCTAAATCTCTTTATTGTATTCACAATTATTACTTCCATTTCTAACTTGTCATTTTGATTGCCTGTAGAAACAGCCGTCTTTCTGAATACTCCAAACAACAAGAAAAAACAGGAAGAAAATTTATAGGAAAAAATACCATTGCAAATTCATGAAATAATTTTCCACACCACAATTGAAGTGTTATAATGTGAAAAACATATCAGAACTATTTTGAAGGACACAAAAATTTTGAATAAGAAAGTAACAATCACATCTTCCTACGTTTTGAATGCGAGAAAAGTAGAATTCAGAGACAAAGGCACTACTGTGGCATTAAATCACTCAATCAGAAATGGGAAAAACTATGGCAAATACATGTCCTGACTGCTGGCTATAACTTTATCCCATTTAATACACTCAAATTATCTCCCATTCCTTTTTTCTTTCAAATATCTATTTCTGCAAACTGCTACGAGCTTCTATCCATTATGACTCCCATTGTAGCAACTAGTATAAGCTATATAGTGCCCCCAAGAGATGGCTAATTTTCAAACTCACAGTTTATTTGATATTTTTTATATTGAAACAAGTATTCCTCACCCCTATCCCGAAGTGGTGTTTGTTCAATCATACTTGGCAATAGAGAAGCCCAGGAAGTTTGTTTATCTAGTCTGCTATTCTCTACTATTATTAAGCCAAAGGAAAAAACAACCACAGTTGCTTGTTCTTCCTCATATTTCATGAGCTCGTGGCAATGCCATTCTTACAGCTAGTGAGAATTCAATCACACCAACTTAAATGCTTTGATTAAGTATTTAGTGGATAGATTTTTCTCTTAAGAAATTCTGCTCACTTGCTACAGGATGATTTATTGTTCTTTGCTTATATTTGACACAAGGAAACATGCTCCAATCTTCAAACTTGACCTGGTAAACATCCACTCCCAATTATAATCTAGAATTATAGAAATGTTCAAAGCCAATATTCCTTTTACTTTGGCTTATCTCAGAAATTTTCTCTATGAGCAGTATGCTAGTGATACAAACATGAAGATTCAGACATTGCTGCCTTGGTGCTTCCATTGCTTAGACACAGAAGCATGAATTCCTATGACCATCAGTTTTTATGTATGCATGTTGCTGTAGGTAATACATGTCAACCAAAAGCTACAGGTGGAAGTTACAGTGTTCATATATTTTCTTTGAATCTAAGCTGAAAAGAGAAATGTGAAAAACCTTGTCAGCTGCTCAGTTTTGTTAGAATCATGAGTCTTTTGGCAATTGTGGAAATAAAACTATAGCAATTTTGGTTATTCAAGGGGAGTTAGTCTGTATCCAAGAAGCTGGACTGTAATATTTTTCCTGCACAACATTTTTAACCATGTACTCAATCCAAATGTGATCCAGGTTTTGATGAAAACATTCAATACATTTTCCTAAGATAGCTAAAAGTTTAATTGTAATAGTTGACTAATTACTAACCTGCATTTCCTTATTATCCTAAATGGTTGATAATAAAAATATTCCTTACATTGTTAAATGAGCTGTATAGGTATAATACCTTGAACATGGTTAGAAATATATTTACAGTATATTATAACAAAAATAACCTTAAATTTGTATCAACATATAAAAATCCATATCAATGTAAAATATTTTAAACTAGTAGTTACTTTTTTGGTTTAAAAGTAGATTCAATAGTCAGTCTTTTTATCCTATTTCTTTATCCCCCATTCTTTTTTCAGAGTAGATTCAATAATCTACCATTATAACCTATCAGGTCTCTGACTTTTGTGTCTGTTTTTGAAACTTTTTTCCCTCCAGTTGAGTTTCCATGTTCAACTTCATATGATAGTTTTTGCTTGATCCTATTATATTTTATTTTGCTGTGTTTTGTTGATATCTCTTAGAAACCTGTTCTTTCCTAATGAGAGCCAGAAGAACAGAACAGGAGTGAATCCAAAGGGAGGGGCGGGGAGATGGAACTGGGAAGAATAAAGGACGAGGAAACTGAAATCGCAATATTATATGAGAAAAGAATCTATTTTCAATAAAAGAAAATATTAAAAATAAATAAGTATGAGTTATTTGTAATTTGTTCAAGTCTTAAAGGGTTTTTAATATCTTCAGAAATCAGTGAAACTTCTTTCCCTATGGGGACAGATCTATACTTAATATGTTCTTTTTTATCTTTTTTGTTTTTGAGTTTTCAAGACAGGGTTTCTCTGTATAATTGTCCTAATTGTCATGGAACTCACTTTGTAGACCAGGCCTGCCTTGAACTCACAGAGATTTGTTTGTATCTGCCTCCCAAGAGCTGAGATTAAAGGTGTGTGCAACCACCAGGATCCTAATATGTTCTTAATATGAACCTCATATTCCAACTGCAATTGAGTTTAGTATTTCTGATATAGGTGTCTGACAAGCACATGTGCAGAACAAGGGAAGAGCATGAGTTCAGCATTGTAATATCATAAAAGACAACACACTTAATGGAGAAATAGGTGAACCAGATTTGGGAATCACAGGGTTGGGTGAGCAATAGCGTTCGCTCAATGTCTTATCTTTCTGCTTCCTTCTTGTGCATTTACTGCTGCTAGTTCTGCAGGTAACTTTAAGAAAGGTTAAGAAGTTTGGAAAAACATCACCTTAAATTTCTCATCTATTAATGCTTTCAACATTCTCTGATTAATGAATTCCCAGGACCAATTGTGTTTACTACCATATAGGGTCAAAAGGATAACAGGACAGAGCAGAGCACAGAGCAGCCACTGCCTCTGATATTCAGTCTCAGACTGTCTGTACTTAGGTCAGTAGGCTTTCCTGTAAAGCCCTTGGTTCTAGCGTTTGTTTGTTTATGCTTTTCCTTGTGTGATTCCTGAAGATATAAAACAATTTAACAATTCTTTGTAAATCATTAAATCTCATTTCAATCACGCTCTTGATATGTTTAGAATAATACATTCCAAGAATCCTAAGTTGTCAACTAATAGTAACAAAAATATTTAATTCCTATCTAAATCATACCACATACTAAGTGAAAATGCAAACGGTGCACTTAAAACACACACACACATACAAACAAACAAAACAAAAAACCAATACCTCTTTATTCTGTTTCTTCAGTGGTGGTGATGCAAGAGATTAATGGCCCATACTTTTCAAGTGTCTTATGATGGAGCAAGGAGTATAGAGCTTTAAATGTTATCGTGTGAGCAACTATGATAAGAGAATATTGCTTCTCCTTCCCTCTCCTTCCATCTTTTTCTCTGTATGCCACCACCTTCTTTCCTTTCTTCTTCCACCTTTCTCTTCCTTCGTTTTTGGGTAACATCATTTGCTGCCATGATTCAAGCTCTGGTTTGGACTGGGTGTCTCTAATATGGGAATAACAGATGGCAAGGTCTGGCCTATTTAATGCAGTATTTCCAAGAGGCTCTCAACTCAGGATATCATCACAATAAAGCATGCAAATGAGAAGACTGACCGCCTTCATGCACGTTCAGGCTTACAATGGAAATGCAGTATTATTTGTCTTACAGCTTTACTGAAATGAATGTTTAATTACTGATAGATCAGGATTAGAGAAATATTATTAAAATAAACTATTTGATGTCAGTGTTTAAATTTTTCATTAACTGTTTAATAGAGTTTAGGAAGGAAGAATAGATAATTTGCTGTATAATTACCAAATAACACTGCAGACTAAATGTAGTGAAGCACTTTGGAATCTCTCAAGGGGCTTACACTCGTGTGGGGGAAACGACTTTATTATCCATGCTATGATTTCTTTTTCTTTCAAAAATTAGAGTAATTTCCTGTAATTTTTGAATCAACTTGTATTGTCTCAAGATATGCAAATGAAAATAATATAGAAACATAAATGTTTTCACTGAAATATCTAACCTGGCTTAACCTACTCTGACTCCCTAGAGCTTACCTGTTTTATAATATATTATAAATATATAAATGTATTTAAAATGATCAATCTTTCCAATATCTATAATAATTACATAATGTAAAAGTAAGAATGATAATTTGAATGTGACTGCTTATATGTCCTTTTTCCAGTGAGAAGAATGTGTTCTCTTAGAGTCACTGGGAAAATTTCACCCCAATTATAGCTTACTAGGTAACCCATGCATAAACATAAATTGCAACAGTAAACCTGTGCCTGCCAAAACTAAATGTCCTGTGAGGGCAAAAATCACAGCATAGAAGGGGGATCTTTATTCATTTCTCTTGTAGGTGTCTAACCGACTCTAAATTTGGGAAAGTGTCACCAATAACAACCAGGTAGAATCTGCATATGGGATCCTAAGTTTCAGGGGGCAATTTGATCATTGGTCGTAGACCCTTCTATTTATTTATTTATTTATTTATTTATTTATTTATTTATTTTCGAGACAGGGTTTCTCTGTAGCTTTGGTGCCCGTCCCAGAACTAGCTCTTGTAGACCAGGCTGGCCTCGAACTCCCGGAGTTCCGCCTGCCTCTGCCTCCCGAGTGCTCGGATTAAAGATGTGCGCCACCACCGCCCGGCGACGCTTCCATTCTTTACCTGACACTATTTGTCTTTACAGAACAAACACTAGTCCTAGACATGAATTAATTTTTCTATAAGCCTTTGTGGTACTGTCGTGTAGATCACTGTATTAGAGTGAGTCTTACCCAGTAAGTTTGTTTACAATGAAAGAAGCTAAAATGAATATTATTACTATTATTAATAATAAATAATTCATAAATCTTACCTATCAGCACCCAGAAATAGTTGGTCTTGTAGTTCGTAGAATTGCTTATTAAGCACATAGTTATGGCATCAGTTACAAGACAATATGCATGTGCATATGGTGCAATAGCTAAACATGCCACCAACATGCTTTGCTATTTTTCCTGCAGTTTGTATATATGTTCAGGAGCAGTGACATAGAATGGGGTAGAATCTTTGATGAATACACTTCTAACAGTGATTTTGTATTCTTGATGAGCATTTGGAACCTGGTAGTGATCATCAGTGAACAAATTCAGGATTCTAATGAAAGAGGAGGCTGGAGTTTAAGGTTTCTGGTGCAGGAGGATTGAAGGGAGCGTACCACTGAGACTTCTATAGACTCAACTTCACTATCCAGAGCAAGTAAGTTTTGCTGTCACAGAGTGAAGTGACAGTATGTAAAGGGAAGAAGCAATATGAATTAAACATAGATAATCACCAAGAGGAGTATTTCCTATTGCATGCAGGCACAAACTGCTTAGACTCATAATGTAACCTAAAGTAGCCACGAGACTTTTGATCTGATGATCCCAGGAATAAAATCTCAGGTTGCTGTTTCTGAGAAATGAGCCAGTTTATCTTATATACCAGCTGAAGGCTGACAGGCAAGTAATAAAGATGGTGTGTCCTAGATGTCGCCAGTTGCTCTGGATTTTGTTACTGAACTGATAATGTAGATAAATTCAGTAGATGCTTCCAACCAACGTGGTAGTCAGTACCACATAGTAGTATGAGATGCTCTGGGCTCTTCATCTATGTTCTCTGTGTAATTGTTTTGCTAAAACCCTTTAAAATGCAGACAGCAGAGGCTCCTGCCTTGAAAGCTAGCTATTCATAGCAATGAGATAATGTAGAAAGTACATTAAGTCATCATGAAATGTTACTGTAATTAGTAACAGCTATCACCAATTATTATTATTATGAGTCCTCTTTCCTTTATTCTCATATATGGATGTAGTTCAATAAACTGACTTTTCTCTTCCATTTTAACCCCAAACAGGACTTGATGGTGTTATTTAATCTAGGCAAGATTGTTGACTACAGTTGGTTGTGAGCAGTTTTCGAAATATTCCATGTTTAATATCACACTTAGTCAAAGGTGATAAATTGGATTAGATCATCTCACTGTAGGGAAAGAGGAGCAGTTGTAACGCATTGTTAATCAAACTTTATAACTGTTTATTTTATGCAATGAAACAATTTTGGAGTTATAATTTTAAATCAAGTGTGCCTATTGATTTTTATTAATCAAATATTATATTTTAATGGACAGCTTCCCTTTTGGGTTTAACCGTATTATTTCATTCTAGTTCCATTTTGGTGAGCAGAATGGATTTTTCTTTCCTGGGAAAAATCAGCCTGTACAGTCTGAGTGTTTCTTCCCTCATCATCAGAGAGAATAGCATCTTGACCTAGTTTTGGGGTTTGCTGTTCTGACCCAGAAGTGGTGTAACCAAAGCATTTACATACTTACACTCAGAGCCACTAGCTTTCTTACCACCTTTCCCCCCTGTGCTACCATGGGGTGATAGGCAAGAATCAAAAATTCATCAGCTTCTCATGACTAAGCATATTAAAAAAAAATCCATGGATCACTGGTGAGTTAAAATAGCAGCAGGAGGAATAAGTACCTGATAAGAGAGGATTAAAGGATATAAGAGGAGCACAAAAAAGACCTGTATTTTCTCTCATCAAGGATAATCAAGTAAACAAATCTTCAAGTCATAATAGCCCATTCCATTAATCCCTTCAATTCTAGCACTCAGGAGGCAGAGACAGGCTAATCTCTGTGAGTTCAAGGTAAGCCTGGTCTATAATCAAGTTCTTGACCAGCCAGCTGGAACTATCCTGTGCGGTCTTGCCTCAAAAGAACAGCAAATACGGCTGTTTCTTCATGATAGCTAGCACATAGCTGACATCTAAGGAAATGAATGAGAGTTTTGAAAGAACATTTAAAAGACCACCAAGAACAGAGGAAGCTACTTAAGGCCATGCCAGGGGAAGAATGACAGCTTCAAGTTCAAAATGCACTGTACCTACCTGAGAAGATGTACGAGATGGATCCATCAGGGACTTGGGTGGGGGGGGGTGGGAAACTCTCTTCCCCAGAGGTCTGCTTTCTGAGCAGGTACTTCCTTGGTAAGAAGACATCAGAGAAAAACGTAGTAAAAGACGAGATGAAGCCAATCTTGATGAATCTTATGCAACACGTGACTCTTTCTTGTTTAGTGGCTAATCAGAGTTTAGTGAATAACAAGCTGCAGATCTGATCTACAGAGCAGCAGCTTAGATGTTTGGTGTGTGAGCATTGAAGTTTGGTCATAGGCTTTTTTCTTAAGTTTGCGTCCCATAATGCACTAAGGAAATAAAAATCCAGTCTCCTGTTAACAACACAGGGGTGAATATCATAGTTAGTGAAACAAGAACAGTAAAGGAAATGTTGTATATAGCAAAACAGTAATTCTGTTTATTAAGATGAACTTCAGAATTTCACAAATCATAATAAATAAAAAGGTTTGATCATATCTGCAATAGTTCTACAGGCTGATTGAGACGTGTGTTTCAGAGAGCCAGTGAGCTAATGATCCCAGAATAAGAGGAACAGTCAAATTCCAACGTAGTTTCCCTCATTCATATGTGCTTTGAAGAAACTCCTAAACCTAGGATTTGTGGACAGTCTCCTGCCTGGTTCTTTCCGTCGTCTGGCAATGCAGAAAAGAGAAAAGTCAATGAATGTCATGCCTAACACTATCAGCTTAGATCAGAATCCCACATGCCAGCACCGTGCATCAACACCAAAGAACACAGGGAGATTGACAAATGTCTTATTTACTTTTCTGTGAAAAGACACAATGACCAATACAACTTATAAAAGAAAGCTATTAAGTTGGCTTACAGCTTCAGAGGGTTAGAGTTTGTGATGGAGTAGCTAAACAGTTGAGAGCTCACATCTTGATCCACATCCACAAGACAGAGATAGGCACATATGAGCATTTTGAAATGTCAAAGCCCACTCCTAGGGCCACACCTATTCCAAGAAACACACAGTTCTTAATCCTCCCTAAAGAGTTCTAACAACTAGGGTTCAAGTATTCAAACATAAGAGCCTATGGAAGCTGTTCTCATTCAAAATACCAAAACATGTGAAGAGGACTATCGTCCTCAGCATAAGAGAACAGTAAACTGTTAAAGTGTTTCAAACACTTCTGTTTTCTTCCAAAGTTTCCCTGGTACAGCTACCAGTCCTTAGGTGCTGCTAATAATTTACACACACACACACACAGACACACAAACACAACATAAGGACACATAGACACATATACACGGACAAGCACACACAGAGTCTTAGATGAATCTGATAATCTGAGCTTGTTATAAAACACAAACTTTTTTTTTCTGATTGACAGCACCCTTCAAGCCATTTTATAACATTTCTCTATTGTCCTTATCTGACCCTGATTGAGATGGTAATTTTCCTCCTAGACCCTAAATTCATTCTTTCAAACTCTGACCTTTGAAAAATAGCTTTTACTTTTCTCAAAAAATGTGATTATATGCATAATTCAGTATATAAATCTTATATTTTAGTTTCTTACATCTTCATTTGAAAGAAAATCCTAGATTCTTGGGGTTTTTTTGCTGTTAAAAATTACATTTTTGAAAATGATTTATTTTTCCTAAATTGACTTTCACAAAACTATTTTGCTGTTATTTATTACTGTTTCTTCTTTCATATGTACACAGCATTAGTTTAAGTTTGGTTTTTAGTAGAAGATGAGACAAGTCCCTGGACAATAAATGATAAGCAAATGCATTTGAGCAATTTATTAAGTGTCTCTGAACTTTTCTATAGCATCTTTCAAGGAGATTGGTGAGTAATAATTCATTAGTGCATTTTAGGTACTACTTAGCTTTTTTCCAAATGGTAAATTCTAAATAAATACTACTATTATAATTTAGCAGTCCAATAGAGAATCTGAAATATGTTTATAGGCAAGTAAATATCAAAGGTCATCTAAGAAACATTTAAGAATACATGTATATATATATATGATTAATCAAGTAAATATTATTTACTATTATTATCCAGTAGTCCACTAGAGAGTTTGAAAGATGTTTATATTCAAATAAATATTAAGGAAGACAGTGTATATACTTAGGGAAGAAAGTATGTGTAATATATACATATATATATCCATATGTGTATATATGTGTGTGTGTGTATTGACTATTGAATAAATATAAGCAGTAAATTTGAAAGTGTAAGCCCTTAAAAATCATTTATTGAAAGTATTGTGATATGATGAGTATTGCTTAACTTATATGTAAAACAGCACTTTAGATATATGTACATACATTCATATTATTGTTATATGTGTTTTCACAAATATAATAAATATAACATACATACACTATATATGCATATGCATACACACATGTACATAAGTTCATATATAACTTGCACAAGCAACATCATCTTACCACAATACTATCAATATTGATGGTTTTATGGCTCAATCTTTTTACATTATTAATGTTTCTATGAAATAAACAAATACCATGATACAGATATACTATTTCTCCCTGAGGGAGTGGTGTTGCCATTCTTGTGTAAATTGGAGACTGTATGAAATTTAACTCATTTTCTATTATTTGAAGAAATAATCTATTTGCATGTTAATGATAGTTTTAGTGTTTGGGAAGTAAGTATACTTTTTTATTGTAGGAAGGTAGTTTAAAAGATTCTTTGACCAATTTTCTTTCTAAATAACCCTTACTATAAAATTCATATTTCCCCTCATTTCCTTTTCCTCATCTCCCATAAACACTAAATCATATAAATATAACTTTAGAAAATGATGAGACAACAGAGAATTTTTTAAAAATCCATTGAGAAGAAATATGTCCTGATTGAACAGGGTATTTTCAGCTTGTTAACTAATATCTGTTTCTTGCCTGAAATACGCGCATTCTCTGTTTTTTATGTCACTAAGAGAGTGACGAGCGGACATCCTGGAATCATGTATCCATTAGGAGTTAGTGTTTTCATGGGAACCTAGGCTTATGCTTGAATTTTCCATAAGAATTTCTTAGCATAGCATATACTTATCTCAAAAAACCTAGACTTCTGCTTGAATTTTGCACAAATATTTCTGAGCATAAGCGTGTGCTTATCTCAAGCTCTAGTGACCTAGAAGATAATATCATTGCCGAGCATTTATTGAGCATTCCCTCTCTCACAAGACACTTTACTTAGAATTTAAAGTATGCTTTGCAATCCAAATGCCCCTAGAAGAAGAAAAATTAAAGTTTAGAGATTAATGCACAATATGTTTATGCCCGCCTCAGCTATCATCACGCCAGTGGGCACTGCTCAGGGTTGATTTTCTAGGATTGTTGGTGAAGGATGTGAGGGAAGACTCGAGGTCTCCCACCTGTTCTGTTTTCTTTGCCTTGAAGTGTAGACTCTAAAATGCAGTTCTATTTCAAGAAAGCACATACACACAGGAAATGGGTGCTTCGGCTGGTCATTGTGTCACGACTCAGCGACCTGCTACCATGTTCTATAAAACAGGTGACTCCTTCTGTAGCTGGTACATAAAGTGGGATACTCTTGTGAGCCATATTTAAATGAAGGGTTGCCTGCAGTAGGCAATGATTTACTAGTTGACAATCTGTCTACAGATAGACTCAGTTCCTTCATGCCTCCCTGATGTATATTTACCTTGCTGCAAAATTCTCATTTAATTTTAAAGGTCTTGTCTCCTGTTAGCTCTCCACAGCTATAAAAGATCTTGATTTCCTTTTTTTTAAAAAAAAACTTATATCTGACACAAAATTAATTACAAAAGCTATATGTTGATTTCAATATTGTTTCAATTACTCTTATTGCCATTGAACTAAAAATATTCATGTTATAGAGAAGTTTCAGTACACTTCAGAAAGTTCACAATGATAAATTTAGGTGTGATGTAAGTGGAGCAATTTTGTCTTTTAATCATGTCACCAGGCTTCTTTTCAGCAGTGTAATCTGCTTAAACTGTATGAGTCCTTTCTTCGAAGGAACAAAATGAAAGCAGGGTTTATGACATTTGTTTGCTGTTTCCCCAGCAATTTTCTTTGATAGACTCAGGGCTCACAGCGATGGGGAAGGGCTGCCTGCCAGACAGACCTAGAATGTTTCAGCAAAATTTCAATATTGTCCCTTTCCTTCATGACTACATGTCAACATGTAAGGGAATTGCTGTGAATTCATCATATTCTCACAGAAACGGGACATATATAATGAAATATAATTCATTGTACAACCTCCGCTGGTAGATTTAATAGGTAGGAATGGATTTAAATGTGTTGGGCTTGCCAGCAAATGCATGGATATATGGCAGTACCTTCCTCTTTTGGAGTCAGCCAATCATAGCAGTAGGAATGGCTTCTGGAAGAGCAGGAATAGAATTAGGGAGCCTGCCCCCAACCCACAGGGTAGAACCGTTTACTTGATGTCTCCTTTACATCTCATAGTTGGGTGTACATAAGCTGATAAAGGATCACACACACTTAAGGAACCTCCTTGCTTTCAACAGTCTCAGCAGTCTATGAATGTGTTTCCTCAGAATCAGTCACGCAAAGCTTAGATAGAAAAATGTGTTTGGGATTCCAGGACAGACCTGAATTGAGCTTGGAATACATATCTGAATCAGTGACCAGAAAATGTGGAGTGTCTGTGGGTCATAAAACAAAACAAAAAACAAGCATTAATCACTAATCTTATCATTTGTCCTTTGTATAAAGCATCTACCTTCTTTCATTCCCTGAAGTTATTCTTATCTTCTTAATTGCCTAATATTCACCTTAGTTTCCCTTTATTTCATTTTTTTGTGCGTGTCCTTTCAATCCACTACATGAGTATATTAAAAGCTTTTGACTATTGCCATGCTGATGATTTTTTTTCCGTTTGATCATGGCAAAGAACAGATAGCCCCAAGAGCCTCTGTCTAGTTGAACATTGCAAGATCAGAAATGAAAATGTGTTTTTTCTTTCTTTCTTTCTTTCTTTCTTTCTTTCTTTCTTTCTTTCTTTCTTTCTTTCTTTCTTTCTTTCTTTCTTTAGAAACACATTTGAGAATTTCTGCTTTGGTCCTCCTACTTCAAATAACCATGTTACACAGGCTACTGAGAGCTTATGGCTTTCTAAACCAGACACAGTCCCAGTGTCTAAACCGTAAATATGCCACGCTGAATAATGCCAGTCAAATGAATGCATAGATGACAGCGTGTAAACACATATTGTCTTCAGAGATGCTCTGTCCACTTGTAGAACATCCTGAGAAAGCCCGAGGCTAGGTTTTTCATGCGTCAGTGCTTCACACATTTCCCTCCTGACAACATGCCTGCTTTCCCCCCGTTTCACTTTGTTCGGGAGAAACTCTTGTTTGTGGACTATGCTTTGAAAAGAAAGCAGATATGCTCTGGGAATAGACATTTCAATATTCGGAGTAAAGAATAACGGGCAGAAGTATTCTCCTAATAAGCCAGACAGTACTTCCAACTGGCACTTTTACAACCATTTTGTTGGTCTAAGTGACAGATTTGCCATTAACCAGTTTGGGAAAAGACAATTCATCATTCTGAGGGCTCAGTTCTCTCATCTGTGAAAGACAGCAATCACACTAAGTCATCATTTACATGTCTCCTGGCTCCAACATTCTGACTCTAAGTATGAGTTGGTCTGCACATCAAAGACAGACTCTCCTGTCCCCCTCCGGGTAGTAGGTACCTAGACATACTAGACAAAACCTGGCTGTAAAAATTGTTAGAATTAATTCATCAGTGGTGTTTTCATGATTGTTTATTTTTATTACTTTAAAAATATTAATTCAAATTTCTACTAAAATACATGGTATTAAAGTTCATTATAACATTTCAAACAGATTTGTCGGCTCTCCTCTCACTGCCTCCTTCCTCCCTTGTTCCCTTCTTTTGGGTAGTAGCTTCCGCTTAGATGAGATTCTACATCCAGGGAAATTCATTCATATGTAGGATGTTACAGGGAACTGATGCAACAGGATCTTCTCCGGTGAGGTGGAACATTCCATCCTGCCAGGAAACTCCTTCAGTGCAGAAATAAATACCATGAAGGCTTCAGGGAGCTTTGAAACTAACTAGATACAGTAGGCCAGTCCCCCCCCCCCAGGCATAAATAAACTTTAAGGACCCATAGTAGAGACTTTCAGGCAAATTGAACTTTTGAAACAGAAATCAGATGAGTGGCCTTGTAGAGGCTTAGAGCTTTTGAGATGACAGATCAGTCTAGGAGAAGCAGACTAGACGAACAACCTGGAAAAGATTTAAGTCAAATGAGTTACCTAGGAAGGACATCCTCTGATGCTCTGGAAAGAGAAGTGATGGCCTTTCCCAGTGTGAAAGGATATTCCAGAGAACAAGACAAAACAAAACAAAGAAGCCTAACCTTGGTTTAAGGTTCAGTGTCTGATTATTTAACTTCTATGATTGTAGAGATGTATTATTGCAGGTACAAATTCCAAATATAATTTGTCTTAGGCTATCTTTAGAACCCATAATACCTTTCCTCCACTACTTCTGTGCCTGACCAAACATCCTTGCGAAATACGTTTGAGTTGTATTAGATACAACAGATTATCCTAGCTGTAAAGCGTATCCTCATGTAGCAATTGAGGCAGATAGCAGAGATTTCTCTGATTTGTTCTCGCCCATCTACCAAATATTGCAAGGTGCTTTAATTTATGTTTTTCTTTGTTCTGATACTATAAAAACTTCTTTGAAGTGTTACTAGATCAATAGATGGAATTTGAGCTAACCTAAATTCGTTTCTGAGCCATGGTAAAGTAAATTTGTCTCTAGAATAAACTATCTCTTATTCTCTTAATGTAGGAGTTGTATTGAGGTCAACAATACTAACATATTGCTATCATCTACTTAAAGGCTAACAATGTTGCTCAGCCGCATCTACGGCTTGTGGCAGATGTTCCCACTTGACTGGCTACCTACCTGGTAGGTAGGTATATCTACCCGTGAATTTCAAAGGGGCTTTGATTTGTGGTTTTCTTTCATCCTATTGCTATAAAAACTTTGTGAGCCCTCTTCCATGTTGGAACCTTATATTTGCAGTAACGTCAATCTGTTTCCTTAGGACATGGTGACTTATATTTGCCTCCGGAGGAACTCTCTCTTCTACTCTCTGAGGTGAGAGCAGTTATTTTTATGTCAATAGAGAAAAATAAATTTGATATCTATGACTAGTCTAAACTACCCAATACAACATCAATTTCAATGTTTTAAAATACTTAAAAGCATTCAACGACAATGAACAAAAGAGATAGGCCAATTAAAATCATTTCAATTAATTTTTCAAACTAGTTTTCTTTGAGATTTCATTAAGATATCATCCATGTGGGTATTCTAATGCTTGAGCATTGTAAGCAATTCATTTATATTTAGCATTCATTTGCTTAAATATTCATTAGGGATAGTTTTGTATGTAAAATAGAACAAAGGAATATCTTTCTTACTACCAAGATCCTGGAGACAAACAAAAATGCAGTCACTTTTTATTATCATTTTTATTATGTGCTTCATAAAGAAAATAGCTACTAGAGTCTCTTTTGTGGCCAGGGAAGTTTTGAGTTAGAGTGGAAGGCCACAAAGCTAGAACAGCAGCGAGTACTTGAATAACACGTATGTTCTGGAGCTTATTGGGGAGTAGTTCCCAATAAATGGGCCCTGGATAAAAGTAGCTGTTGCTCTTCTAATATATGACAAACTAGACTTCACATTGAAACTAGTGAGAAATGGTAATTATACTGTGTAGGGAGACAACCCATCACTAAGGCATGATGACTCTAAACATATGTGCCTAAACACAGGTGTACCCATTTCCTAAAACAGATGTTAGTAGATGCAAAGCCATAAATTAACCGTAACAAAACAGTAGCTGGTGTCTCCAATACCCTGCTCTCCTCAATTTACAGGCATTTTCAACAAATGAAAGAGAAATGAATAAAATGACTTTTCTGATCAAACATTTAACTGACATTTATAGAACATTCCAACCAAGCACTGCAGAATACATTCTTTTTTTAAATGCCCATGGAACTTTCTCTGGAGTGTATCTTACATTAGGACACAAAGTTAGACTCAACATTCTACTTAAAATCCTACATGATCCCTTGTATCTGATCATAGATGAATAAGACTACTAATAAATGACGAGAAGGAGCCTGGAGTATATACAATTCATGGAGATCAAACAACACATTGTTGAAAAAACAAGGGGACTCTCGAAGAAATCATGATGGAGATAAAATTATTCCTAGAATCACATGAAAACAAAAACACAACATATTCCAACCTATGGGATACAATGATAGCTGTCCTAAAGGAAAGTCTGGAGTTGTAAATGCTTATATGAAGAAATCAGAGGAATCTCAAATAAATAATGATAAATCCTAGGCTTGGCATCCAAAACAAGTAAGTCAAAGCCAAAATCAGGAGATGGAAACAAATTATTATAAGCAATGAATGAGATAATGAAATGAACAAAAACAAAATATCAACACAAAGAATCAATGAAACAAATAGTTCTTTAAAAAGTAAGATGATCAGGCACTTACCATGCAAACCAAAAGAAAGAGAAGCTACAAAACAGCTGAAACCAACTTGCTTTTATTTGTTCTCAAGATCTTATGTTAACGTTAATATAAACACAGTCCAGCTTCTAAATGTCTCACAGACTACAAAATTTCAAACTTTCATATTTTGAGCAACTGTAAAAAATAATAAATGAGTTATATACTTTCTTATTTCAAAGGGCAAGAACAGCCAGTATATATTTGCAGTCATAACACAGCCAAACCCAATCTGGTGGTATAACTATTTCAGGGTACAATGTCTGAGATTTGCAAATAAACTTCTGGACTCCTAAGAGGTTGGGTAAGCACATCTCTGACTCTGTCACCCACAGTGTACACAGCTTGCCTCCTAGGTTAAGGTTGGCTGTACTTACAGTGGTCCCATGGTCCTGGCATCACAAATATGCTGAGATCTCCATTCTGACTGAAACTTCATCTTCACCAGTGAACTATGCTGGCTTCTCTTGAGAAAGACTGTGACTTTAGTAAACAGTGGCAAGACTCAAGTCTCTGACTCATCATGCCTTTCAGTACTAGTACCATGTGGAAAACACTTTGCCAACTCCTGCTGCCAGTTGATGTGCATCCTTGGTCCTCTGTGAACAACTGCTTCTGTGTGCCAACTCTGAGGGAATATTCCTCAGAAGGTTTCACTTCTATGATGCTGTTCTCTTAATTATAGCTGATTTATTCACCCTAACTTGCCAGAATCTATTGTCCAAATAAAGCAAAGTTTTATTTCCCCAGCTGCTTACTCCAAAATACCATACAGACTGTTCTAAGAGAGTCTTTCCTACTCTCTAAAATTTTATATGCCAAACCTCTATCTTCTTCATTTGCTTTTGTATTATCCACAGTGGAACAAAACATCACAGTAAGCTCTCAGCCAGTCGTTCTCAACCTTCCTAATGCTGTGACGCCTTAATATAGCTACTCATGTTGTGATGACTCCCAACTATAAAAGTATTTTGTTTCTACTTCATAATCGTAATTTTGCTACTGCTATATATTGCAGTGTAAATATCTGTAATGCAGGATATCTCAGACTCCCCAAAAGGGTCACAACCCACAGGTTGAGAACCGCTGAAGCATGTAAAAGCTCAACTGCTTTTGTAGCCCAATGTTCTGAACACTTCTGCAATCATTCCCCCAAAACAATATGATCAGGTTTATCTGAGCTGTATTTCAATGCCTGGTATCAATTTCTGTTGCCATTTGCTTTCTGCTGAGATGACGAAGATCATGATAAAGATCTTCTTAGGGAAGAAAGGATTCATTTGGCTTTCAGATTGCAATCCCTCATCAAGGCAAGCCAATTCAAGGAAGGAACATAGAAGGATTAATGGAAAGAATGGCCATAGAGGATTGCTACGTGTGTGTGTGTGTGTGTGTGTGTGTGTGGATAGATAGATGATAGACAGATAGATTATATGTATACATTTATATGTATATATAGAAAGAGAGATGATAGAATTTCCACCTCTGCCTATCTCCATCCATCTCCTACCATGTTCCCATGACTCTTGCTGCCTTTAAATTCATTATTACTTTATACACACACACACACACACACACACACACACACACACACACACACACATATATATATGGAAATGACTGAGTCCATTTAAAGTTGTTCATATGTACACGTGTTTACAACTGTCCACTTAGCATTTGATAATTTATCAGGAAAATTTATCCCCAAATTTGCTCTTGGGGAAAACTAATGTTTCCTCTCTAGGCCTCTCTACATAGCCTTTGATTGCCTCTCAGTTACATCCCAGGCCCACATTCTTAGGGATGCTAACATATATAAATTAGCAATTGGGAAACTTTCTGTCATACATATCTCTAGTCAATCTAATGGAGGCACTGCCTTAACTGATGCTTCTTTTTCCAGGTATGTTAAGCTGAGAACACAACTAATAAGGTCAGTGGGAGAGAGAGAACCTCAGTGTGGAGGGGTAGGGATGTTTAAGCGATACATGGGGGAAGTAGAATGTAAGAGATGAGGTAGGATGTGATCAAGGCACACTGTATACTTGTAGGAAATGTTCTACAAAGAAATAAAAGATATTCAAAAGTAAGTAAATGTCTAGGATACATTGTAAAAAACTCATATTATAGGGTCCTTAATCCAGAGGAAAGACAAAGACTATACAGAGACATATATGACAATATAGGATATGAGATTTATTACTAAGTGTGAATCTCAAACATTAAACTACTGGAAATTTCCCTGATTTATTACAGTGAAGTCTATGTACGCATGTATAGGGCTAGTGCTTTTCTTCATTTACATTTTTAAAATGTAAAAACTTTGAACAAAATTTTCTACATAAAATATATTTTTGTAAATAAGTATAAAACACTAAGTGTAAAAGTTAAAAGGAATGAAAATAATGAAAAATTAACTTATGAAGGTAAATAATCATAAAGAAGCAATTTATTTAAAAAAACCAACCTTATTTTCTAGGAAAAGTTGATAGAGCTATTTGCTGCCATTGAAAAACAGCTGCAGTTAATCTAGTAATTATTAGTTGTAGTTAAAACACTTAGTAATTTTGTTATGAATATGGAAATGAATCTAGGCTACATTTGTGACTAAACACTGCATAATAATCCAGGGAGAATGTGACATTTGTGGAGACATTTAAAAATGAAACAAAAGTTATAAAACAAAATTATTAACTTTTTGCAAATAAAATAAAAGGGCCCAGCACCGGTAAAATTTAATATAAATCAGACTTAAACCAATAATAAAATCTTATGCAATTTCTTCAGAGTCTTTCATCTTTTCAGACCTTTAGGTACAAGTGAGGCAAGATAAACAGGGAAGGCTACAGGGGCATGAGAAGGGAAGAAGCCTCTTACCTCAGAGTCGGGTTGAAACTTCCTGCTAGCTGAGAGCAAAGAAATGCAATATGATCATCAATATTTCTTGTGAAGTGGCCAGACAGAGACAAATCTAGTATTACACAGAGGTGTTTTGAATAAAATATTTAAAGTAACAGTCAATACTGCGCAAGGCCAAGCAGGGATGTGTTTTCTCCTTTCCCATCTTGAAACCTACAATTTCTCAGAAAATGATATTTATAGTAAAAGAAATGTTTTAACACTGTGAAACTCAGGGACCTGTGTTTTTTACACACAGCACCACCAGAGCTATATTTCATTTATTGAAAAATAAGGGGAAAGGGCAGGGGATGGTCTTTGAAGCCTATTGAGATGTGAAGAGAGCAATTAGAATTTTACGCATGGCACTGTGCGGCTTGATCTTGAGAAGCTCACTCGAGGGCAGCTCTTACTCTCGGCAGAGCTTCTTTCCCTCTAAATACTCCTGCTTCAAACTCTGCTGAAATGCCTGCTCAAGACTATCAAACCCAGCTTCACGGTAGCTCATCTTGAAAATCTTTCCTGTGCAAAGTCAAGACTCTGATTTCCTTGAGTTGGGGACCTCTGGAAAGAAGTGCTCAGGATGCTCTAGGCTCACACTGCACTACCTATGACACAGGGAAATCAGAAAATTTAGTGATGACTTTAACAATGGACACTGATGTGACCACTGAGTAAAAGTAAGGTGCTTATCACCATGTCCTTAAATAAATTCCCTGTTTCCAAGATCCTTGATACGTCAAGGGGACAATAGACACTCAGAAGACTCAGCTTTGACAGTACAAATGAGGGTGTGTCATTGGCTCCCTTTAGAGGGATTTGCTTCCTGCAAAGGTGGTAGGTCAACTAATCAGTAGAATAATGCTGGTCATACAAGACAAATGAAACTAAGCAAATGGTTACAGCGTTGGTTTGTTTTAACCTATGCAACCCCTTCCCTCTCTGGTAAGCAAAGGGTGAAGGAATGCTGTGGAGGGAACACACGGTCTCAGTACAACCATGTGCACCTGAACCATCCAAGTAGCCATGATGAACTTCCATACTCCTTTTAGACTCTCCCTGTTGATCTTGCTGTCATTGGACAGCCTTTTATGTATACTTCTTTTGATAATTCTGCTTCTACTAACTTGCAATAAATTTTTTATCTTGCATAAAGTTTGCATACCAGGAATATTCTTTGGAACCTTGCAGTCTATCCCCCTTGCCATAATGCAGCTACACTGTACATGTCGCTCAACTCTATGGTTTAATCAAGGGGACAAACATGACAGGTAGAAAGAAAGAAAAGTCCCCACTTTCTTTTTATTTTTGGATTTTTCGAGACAGGGTTTGTCTGTAGCTTTTGTTCTTGTCCTGGAACTAGCTCTATCAGAAAATAGTTGAAAAAATGATTCAATAATTTCATTATGTATCCCTGAACACTCCTTGGTTCCTGAAGTTCCCAGTAATGATAATATCTCTTTGCATATACAACACTTGTCTGTCAGTCTTTCCTCTTAGACCTTTGTGATATTATTTTCATGGACTGATGATGGAATTTTGATATCACTTGGTCCCTGGGAGCCTAGCCATCCCTTCTACTTTTCTATAAATTACTAATTTCGTTTGTTGTCTGTGTTTGACTATTCTGAATAGAATTATGTTTATTCTTTGGGTGCTGGCAAATAGGTCATTTTCTCAATTGTGTTTAGAGGCAATAGTTCACTTAAAATGTTCTTAACCTGATTGCAGTAGAAAATGTGTCTTATCAAATATTTAGTAGCCACATAATAATAACAATCCACATTCACTGGATGGGTGCCACATTCCCAGGATATTCTAAGCAAGTCACAAGAATTTAGTTCTCTTTTTATAAAATATCCACGTTTAGTGAATAGATACTATTATAATTCTTAGCTTCCAACGAGAGTAACAGAAGCATAAAGAGGCTTAATAGCTCGACAATTGTAGTAAACACAGCAAATGTCAGACTGGGGTCATTTCAGATAAGTTTCTTAATGAAACACATCATTTCAAAAATAGTTTGCTGAACACTTAGTTTATATTCATGCCAATGCTGCCAAAAGAGGACTTACCGTACTGCTTCCTATATTAGCAATCAAGAATGGAAAAGTTGGGTGCTGGCAAGATGACTGGGAGTGATGGTGCTTTTAAAATACTGCAGGGGTTTTAAAAATATATTTTATTGTATTATGTTGTTATATTAATATCAGCATAAAATCTTAAAACAAAAATGAAATTAAAAATTATGATTTCATGGTAATGTGCCAGTGTGTCAACTAAACAAGGAGCTAATTGTGCTGTTTGCTTTTGTCAACTTGATACAAACCTAGATATAGTTGGGAAGAGGGAATCTCAAATCTTAGTTTTAGAAATTTCCACCATGAAATTGTCCTGTAGATAAGACTGTTGGGTACTTTCTTGATTAATAATTAAGGTGGGAGGTCCCAGTCTACTTTGGCAAACAAAACCCCAGGGATAGTGATCTTGAACTGTATAAGAAGAAAGCAAACTTAACAAGCCATGGAGAGGAATCCAGTAATCAGCCCACCTCCGTGGCCTCTGCTCCATTTCAGTATCTGGATTCCTGCTTTGAGTATCTGCCCTTGCTTTTCTTCCTGATGAACTGTAGTGTGAAATAAACCCTTTCTTCCACAAGTAACTTTCCATCAATAGAAAGCACAGCAGAATATCAAACTACTTCACGTTCTGCAAAGTCTCCGGAATATTATAAGAATTCATTATTAATGGAATGAGTAAACAAATGTGTGAGCTCATATGCTTTCAAGTTTTCATATCATAATTTATAGGAAAAAAAACTCAAGGTAATAGATGCTCATCAAAGGGGAAACAATTTTGAAAATTTAGCCTAATTTTCCAAAAGCAGTAGGTACTAATACTAGAATTCCCATGAATCAAGTGTCATAAAGAAGACAAGGTTCACCCTTCATGCTTTGGAAGCTACAGCCTATATTGTGTTTATATAGGCACTACTTCTTTGAACTTTTCAGAAGTAATTTATCAAGGAAAAGTTTAAGCATACATAACTTGAAAGTAATAAAGAAAAATCTATATTCTAGTAATTTTATTCTAAAAATAACAATTTACCATATGTTCTTAATAACAAAATTGTTATTGTCTTTTCTATTCCTTATTCTATTGTTTGATTTTGATAGATCATATTATTATTGCTTTTTGAGATCAATACATAAACTTTCACTACTTCTGGTTACTTTCTATTAACTAGGAACAAAAATTTGTATTATTAGTTAAAACTGACATGGTATGAAGTATCATATATGATAAATGTTAAGAAATAATAAAGCTAATTAATTTTTTAATTTATTTAAAATACAACATGTTGTCAATATCCTCCCAAATACCCCTAAGATTATTTTTCATGCAAATCTTACCTCTACCCACTACCAGAATAAATAGGTTTTTCCGCTGGAAATTATAAGTCTATTGATAACTATAACCAGTATTTCCAAACCAAGGATTAAATATTTCCTTGTAACTTCACCTGTATTCATAAACAGCTGGGTTGTTTCTTTCTGGATTCATATAGTGGCCCATTCTTTCTCCATTATTTTTCATTTGTTTTTGATGGCTAATCTATTCTAGTAAGGTTATGGAAATATTGTAAACTTCATACAGTTGTTTCCTCAGAGTAGTATAGTCTTTCTAATTCTCACACCGTGAATCATGGTCTTGTGTGATATTCTTTGTTACTTATTGACTTAGTTTGTAGTGAGTATCAGTAGTTATTTGAGTTTAGAAAGTTGTATTTACCCAACAACTATCAGTACTAAATTTATATATTGATCAAGCTAATACCTTATATTAAATATTTTGGATAGAAAATCCTTTTATGAATGTAAAATTCTTCAAGGTCAAATGCAAATTAGGAGAGCACAAAGATGTTAGAAATTATTTATCAATAAATTATATACATAAGGAAAATATTTCAACAAAATTAAAATTATATATGACATAGCCACAACTAAAATCATATTTAACTATGGAATGTTGAAATATTTTTCCAAAGAACATGAGTGCCCACCCTCATCATTTCTATTTAACATAGATGTTCTAGGCAGAGAAATTAGCAACGAGGAATAAATAAAAAAGCATCCACACCATAAAAATGTTAGCACATTATCTTTGCTCATATATGATATGATTTTATATACAGAAATCTTTGATTATGGTATACAAATTGCTAAAGTAATAAATAAATTTGATAAGGTTATAGAATATAAAAATAAAAGAACAAATATTATTAACATTTCTTCAAATAGAATGAACTACCCCAAAAGAAATTTAAACATTATCATTTATACAAATTTAATATATATTTAGGAATAATTTAAACCAAAGATGCAAAACAACAATAAATGGAAAAGTATAAAGTAATAATAAAAGAAATTGAAGAGGAAACAAATTTTAAAAAATGTTATCTCATATTCATTGGTGAAAGAATCAGCCAAAATCAACACACTTTTAATGTAGTCTCTTTCAAAATTTCAATGATATTTTTTATGACAATAGGGGAAAACTAAAAACAACAGGCTTCAAAGATCAATCTTATTGGAAACAGCAAGAAAATAAAACCAACTATGTTGTTTCTAATACTGTATTTGAAATCTACCACTAAGTTGCAGTAAGCAAAACAACACTGATATAAATGTTGTGTGGAAGACTTTTTATTTAAACCTTAAAATTCAAAACACTAGCTGATCCAGAAACCCTACAATGGTGATTTGTATAAGGATGGTTCCCATAGGCACATATGTTTGAATATTTAGTCTCCAGTTTTTGGGATGATCTGGGAAGGATTAAGAGCTGTTACCTTGTGTTAGGAATAATGTCACAGGGTATATAGTCTTTGAGGTTTCAAAGACCATGACAAGCTCAGTGTCTTTCTCTTCTTTTCCTGCTTCTTGCAGATCAGGATGTAAAACTCTCAGCTCACACTTCAGCATCATGCCTGCCTGCCTCCTGCCATGATGGTTGTGGGCCAACCTTCTGAAACAGCAGGCATGCCCCCAAATAAAATGATTTCTTTTGTAAGAGTAGCCTGGTGTCTTGTCTCTTTGCAGCATCAGAACAGTGACAAAGAAATCTACTAATGACTTTACATGCAAAAGTCATGAAATTATTATATTCCAGAGAGAATTACAGTCTTACTACTGCAGAATTGTTCATAGCCAAGGTCTATGTTTATTAACTGTATAGGTCCTAGACAGTCTAGACAATGAATCAGTCTAAAGGTCAGTCATTGAATAAATTGATGAAGAAAATACTTATATAATACTGAGATCTTAGCTTTGGTGAAAATGTGGATGAACCTGGAGGATATTACACTAAATAACACACGCTAGGCATATAAAGACAAACAACAGGATTCCACTCATTAAAAATAGTTCATAGAATGAGAAACTAGAAAAGTATCTAGAGAAGAGTAGTTACGGCTGAGGAGGTATTTGTAAAATATATAAAAAAATTGCATTTGGGAAGAATCCTTTTCAGATTATTAGTGAACTTAATCATTACTATATTTAATAACAATATAATGTATACCTGAGAATGGTGAGGATAGTAGATTTTTAGGTGTTCTTACCACATACCCACACAAATACACAGATAAAGCATTTGAAATAATAAATTTTTAATCAGTTTATATAATAATTCCATATATGTAGCAAATTGTGTTATGCCTTATAAATATGTGTAAATCTGTCCACTAAAATAAATATACAAATTTCTCTTTTCTTAGCCTAAAATATAATGAAGATTAACTTTATCATGAAAATAACCACTGATATTGAATATATCAGAATAAACATTAAGGCCAAACAGCAGACTAACTACATAGAGTATTTCTGCCTATCCAAAATATCTATGTAATAGACACCTCTGTCTACTAGTATTATGTAAAATCTCTGCTACTTAATTTCATCTTAGTTGCCTGAAATGATCATAACATATTATTATTTGGATGATATTATCTTTACACTAGAAAGTTCAATAATGTTAACCCAATGACTATTTAACAGGTAGTGCTACTGTAGCAATACAGCATTATACTTATTGCTTTATTGAATCAACCTGATAGTATGTCCTTGTAAACTCAGCTCTCTAGGATATGAACATACAAAGTGGAGGCAGAGAATAAGGACTTCAAGACTGATGAATCACTGTCCCATAGCAAAGAGTTGTAGATGCAGCTCAGTTGTAAAGAACTGTTCTAGAATGTGCAAAGCCATGAAATTGATCCATGGGGATGAAAAAATATGCAGTGGTTACTAAAAGCACATCATTAATGGAAAAGACCCATAATCAAGGAGAATACAAAGTGACCAATTCTAAGGCGGAGACCACTGTGTAGGACAGGAACACAAATAAAAGTATTAAGCAGACAGTAAGTCAGATGAAACCTAACACTGGACTATTAGGATAAGCAGGTTCAAAATTAACAGAAAATAATCAGTATGTAGAAATAATTTTCAATGATAAGAATATTATTAACATTGCTGTTTTCTTAACTTTTCCACATAAAATGCCTTAAAAATGGAAATCTACAGCTAAACAAAGCTTGTTTAGTCAGATAAAGGCATTATTTTAGTAGAGAGACAATACCAGGTATAACATAGTAAGGGGAGAACACATATGTGTCATATTCTTCATGATAAATGAAAGGACTTTTTATTTGATTAAAGATTTCTGAATCACTGAACCCTCAGAAGCCTTTCATCATTGAGTTCCCAAGAGGAAAAAGAAAGAATAAACTGTCATGATTCTTTGTCAAAAGCTTTTCATATTAAAATAAAAAAGCAGAGAGCTTAATTGAAGATAGCTGTCATCTTTGACATTTCTCTCTCAGAACAGTAGAGCCTTAAGGATAAAACCAGGAAGACCACAGAGGAAACATAATGAACAATGAGCTCCAGACATGACATTGACTTTGTTCAAGAATAGATAATATAATCCAAAATATCAATGTAACACTCCATCTGTACTGTGCCCCATCATTTTGTGTTTTAATATGAGCTACAAATACATAGAAATGAGGAGATCCCAGTTTTACTGGACCCATCAATACTTTTCACACAAACAAGAGATAAAGCTTTGCCTACATAATGTTTCCTCTCTGTATGGAGTGCAGTTTCCTCGAGCTGAGGGCTTCATTTGGTCAGAGCCTTCCTTATAGACTTTCCATCGTGTAGTTCTTTAATTCATTTCATGACATTAGCAAGACTAAAATAAAGGCTCTTGTTGGGGAGATAAGATCATGTTTTATATAAATATGCAGTGTTATGCATCTGCTTTGCTTAAACAGTAGTTTAAGTTTGGACAAATTTCTACCCTGTGGTTGGTGACAATACCAGGACCACATTCCCAGACAGTAGTTTAATTGGAGTATGTTTGATTCTAGATAGGTACTTTCATGAGGCTTTTTTTTTTAAATGAAATCAGTAATTTTACACCTGGAAAATTTCAAAAGTGACACACCTCGATAGACAACTCCTTGCAGTGGCTGACCGAGAGTAACAAAGACAGAAGAACCACATTTTATGTTCTAATTTCCTGCTCTGCTGTACTCACCCCTTTTTCTCTTCTAATTATTTTCTGTTGTATACGATGCTATTACTTAATACCATCCCCCACATGGTGAAATGACATAGGCTGAGAGGAAAAATACTGGGTTATGATAGAGGTAGGGTTTCCACCTCCACATAGATAGACAATAAAGTAGGGCTGTCGCTCTCTAGATTTTAATGAATATCTCTCTCTGAGTGCTGCTTTACATGTATGAATGCATAGATTTTCATTAATTTAAACAATATTTCAACTTATTTCGAGGTGATGAATTACATATGATCATCAATAGGTGGGGAATGTTTTGCAGAAAGCATTTCTCTTCTTGGAAACAGAATTCACATTTTCCTCGGGATGATGACAAGAGAAGCAAATCATAAAGCACTCCCGGTCGATGGGGCGGGGGAGTGAGAATGCGGTGTTGACTCTTGGCTCAGCTGCCCTCAATAATCTTCTCACCTGCTCAGCAGCATACTATGAGTGTTGGCAGCTTTCAGTTTCCTGTTCATCTAAATATTAGCATGCTGTCTCTGATCATCGCTTTCAATGTTTGGTGAAATTCCTATGGATAAGCAAAATTTAAATGTAGTAACTCTGGAATAAATAGTTTCTAAGGAAAAGAATTAATTGCAAGATGGCATGAACTGAGATTGACTTCACAAATTGTGCCTGATATAATGGAGATAAGTAAGTTGTATTCCCACACAGTGCATCTCATGCCAAGGTGTTGTCTACTCCCAGATGTTTGTGTTTACACAATTGGTTAAGGTAGAGTTTTAAAAAATAGGGATTATGAATGATTTAACTTATGGACAATTTTGAAAACATGGATTTAAAATTTTTACTTCTAATTACTTAATTTACACATCGTTTCTATTCTTCTTTCAACAAGTGTCATGGGTTCTCTTAAAAATGAAAAGGTGGAAGAGAAAAAGTATCAGTTGGCGTGAGATACAAGTGGACAATGTAAAGTATGTGACCAAGAGTCTGGGAGGCAATCACTTAAAGGAGTATTGGTTCTTTTCACATTTGGATAAAATCAAAGTTTGTCTTGATTGTCTCTGAAGTCACTGAAGGTTTTAACTTATTCCTTCAAGTAGAACCAGGAAAAGAAGTACATGTGGATGTGCCTGTAGCACACTTGAGCCTATGCTCACCGATTTAAATTATTTCCACTTATTTGATTTGGCGACTTGTTTCAAGTCATCAAGACAGTAAATGTTTAACAAGTATTTGGCAGATGATACCAGTGAGCACGTGATAAAAGCTATACTAGAGTGTATCCTAATTTCACATACTTGATAGGAAAAGTATATTCCTTGATTATTTAGTATCATTATCTTATATGTGAGTAGGCGAGAAGATGGCATGCTCCACTAGTGACAGAGGGACCGAAGACCCTTTGAGCTGTTATGTGCTCATCCTCACTGTATTTCCTTCATGGAATGAGCAGAGGGAAAAGTAAAAGATCATTTATTAAGAGTTTATTTTTTCATCAAAAAAGTGTATACCATGTTTGCCAACATTCTATTGAGCAACAAAAGTCACATGATCCAACATAGACTCAGGAGGCTAAAACATGTAGTTTTACTATCTACTGATGAGGCAAATATTTCAGAGACTACCAAACCATTTTGCCAACTAGTAAAGCATATTTATTTTGATTGAAACAAAAGTACAGACATAGGGCAGCATTATTGTTTGCAAAGCTTTCACAGGACCTCCAAGATTCAGAGTTAGCAAAACTTGGACTCCTGGAGGTATCATTGTGAGAAATTAGATCACATGAATGTGGATTGATCTGCAATATGTATTCTACTCTATTTAAGATTGAATAACCAATTCCCAAAGATGTATGCACCCTAATCATTGGAACCTGTAAGATGATTATTTTCCATGGCAAGGGCTAATTTAATTTGTAGTTAGGATTAGGTGATTAAACTGATCTTAAAATAATGAGATTATTTCTAGATTTTATGTGTGTCTTCTGCAGTCCAGTGGGCCTAGTGTAAAAGAGAAAGATGAAAGAGAGTGAAGAAAAAATATGACAAGGGGAGAAATTGCAAGAGAGACTCCAAGCGAGAGAAGAGTACAGATTTGCTGACGTGTACAAAGGAAAGGAAATTGAGTTGAGGCTAACAGACACCTTCTAGCATCTTGAGATTTCCAAAACTCATCAACCAACAAAACATGAATATTTTTAGTCCTCCAAATACAAGAAATTGAATTCTCCATCTGTCGAACAGAAATGAAAGACTTAACTCTAGAACCTTCAGTGAACCCACAACCTATAGGTACCACTATTGCTTTCCGGTAAGAACTATATTGCATTTCTTTTTATTCTATTTATTTATTTATTTATTAAAGATTTCTGCCTCCTCCCTGCCACCACCTCCCATTTCCCTCCCCCTCCCCCAATCAAGTCCCCCTTCCTCATCAGCCTGAAGAGCAGTCAGGGTTCTCTGCCCCTGTGGGAAGTCCGAGGACCTCCCACCTCCTTCCAGGTCTAGTAAGGTGAGCATCCAAACTGCCTAGGCTCCCACAAAGCCAGTACGTGCAGTAGGATCAAAACCCAGTGCCATTGTTCTTGACTTCTCAGCAGTCCTCATTGTCCGCTATGTTCAGCAAGTCCGTATATTGCATTTCTAAGCTGAAGAACAAATAATATAATGAATCCCACTTGTTTTAAGCTGCCTGAAATTTTTACTGAATTCTTATATCTGCTTTTGAAAATAAACAACATATTCTATCATCAAGACATATCTATTATTGGGCTGGTGATCAAGTTCAGGTCTTCGTGACCGATACACAAATGTTCAGACACTATGTACAACTTCCTGCTTTTATTTTCTCTTTTCATCTAACTAGTACTTAAGTGACTACAGTCCTGTTAGAGATATAAAACCCTAAGAATCTTTTAGACAGTAAGCTATCAAGAAATAAATATTTTATGTCTACTATGACTTTGCATGGGAAAATTCTCCAGAATTGAGAGACAGTTCCAAATAGGAAATCATCTGGAGTTGAACCTTATTTATTATAAACCGTTTTAAAGAAAACTATGTAGCTGAGAATTTTTATGGTTGCTATCCAACTGCAGTTTTAGTCCAGTGAGACAGTCCCTTCTGGTGGGTAAAACTTTGAAGCATGAGGAGAAAGCTCAAAGACCAGTCTTCAACTCAAAACATGAAGCAGAGCAAACAAACTGAATGTGGAACAAAGCTATGAACTCTCACAATCTTTTCCAAAAGAAACACTTTCTCCAGGAGAGCATAACCTCCTAAAAAAATCACACAACACTCCACACTGCCACCAGCCAGGGAACACATGTTCAAATAGGTGAGCCCATTTGGGACGTTTATCATTCAAACGACTGGAGGAATGTTCTAGTGGCAAGTGAGATGAAGGAGAAATGTAAGAAGGAAACTTTGTTGCTTGTTTTCCTTTGATAGTTAATTTTTTTCTGTTTGCATTCACTTTTGCTGGCAAGTTCATTCTGTTATTGGTACCACCACATTCCTTTGCTAATATTCAAAGCAACTTCATTGTGTTTCCAATATAAACTGAAGACCATTGGCATACAAGGAATGCTCTGAGTTGTTATTGTCATATCGAAGCACCTGAGACACCAAGCCTCGTGAACTGAAAAAATACAATACCAGCTTTCTGGTGTGACACCGCCATTATTGAACTACTCAGATTATATCACATAAGCCAATATAATAAATCTTTTTAATATATATACTCATTCTCTTGGCTTTTTAATGTAGAGAACCCTGACTAATCTTTGTCTCTTCCACTTACACACACAGAGACACACAGGAACACTATATATACATATATATACACACATATATACTATATTTCTTCAAAAGCAGAAAAAATACACACAGAGGTAGATCATATCTTTTAATTTTTAAACTTTTATTAAGTTTTTTCTTTGACAATTGATATATATATGCAGTATATGCACATCTATATTATATATATGTATCATCATTATTGCTGCCACACCCATCCTCACTTATCTCCTTTTCACCTCTACTACCCTCCACTCCTTGCTAGAAGCTCATTTCCTGCATTCACGACCTTTTGTTTTGTTTTGCAACCTGCTAAGTTTAGCCAGTGCCATCCCCATGATGATGAAGTTAGATATATCCATTGAAAAAAGATGGACCCATCAGGTATTCATCCAAAGACAATGTGTGTCCCTTCCACAGAATCCATCAGTAGCCACTAGTTCAGCAGGGTCGAATAGAGAATGCGAGCCCCTCTCCAATCTGTGATCGATCATTGACAAGCCGAGTCTTGTGGAGGCCCATTAAAATCAGCTGATGCTGTTGCAAGACAATTGCATTGGCTCTACTATGCTTGGAGGTGCAGGTAGCTAAGCCGTCTCTGATTAGTTCTGCCAGAATTATCAAAAGCTTCACCCTTACATTTTGCCAACACAGTTGCTTAAAAATGAGCTGAACAAGGACAATAGCAGTAGACCTCTCAAGTGAACCTTAAATGCCCATATATTTTGCTCTTATTCTTTCTCTCCCCTACTTCTGGCCAGCTCCTTCCCATATTTCTACCCACTCAAATTCATTTCTTTTTTGTCCTCACTCTCTCTAAGGAAAAAAATGATTCCTAAAGTTAACACAAATAAATGAAACACAAAAATCAAAACAAACATCAAACAAAGAAAAACAACAAAAAAGAAAACCAATAAGACAAAGATCCCCAAACAAGAAGAAAGTTCACTTACAAAATTTCATGGAGTCCATTTTATTTCCAACTTATAACTATTCCGGGATATGGGGCCTGTACTTGAAAGTGGTCCATACACCCAGTGACACTCTGTTGGAAAAAATAAAATTCCCCAAAAGGTATCAATTGCCAAGTGTCTTGATCAGAGGTGAGGAGTGTTGTGCTCTTCCTCTTCTCAGCACTAGGATTTTGTCTGGTTTGAACTTAAACAGGTCTTGAACATGCTCTCATCATCTCTGTGAGTTCATCTGTGTATCTGTCTTGGTAAAGCATCTAAGAACCTGACTCTAGAAGGTCTAGAATAAAATGCACTATTACTATTCTGCTAAAGGAACATAAAAGTAAAATACCTCCTAATGACAAATTGCTATAGCCATAAACCAGGGTATTTTTCAGAACCCTCCCCTAGAAGCTCAGGTATCTAAGTAGAGGAGAAGGTAGAAAGATACTAATAGTCATAGATAACAGATGACTCCAAGGAAATAGCATCTTCCAGACATAGCAGGTACTACATTTCATTGCCTGCTTTATTTAGCTTAACAAATTGATTTGAAGTTTCATCCATGTTATTTTAAATGTATATTTTCTTTGTGAAAATTTGTATTTTCTTACATAAAAATCATTAACTGATGAAATGATTGATTCCCAGTCATACAAAGCTATCTATCTGTCTATCTATCTATCTATCTATCTATCTATCTATCTATCTATCTATCTATCTATCTATCTATCATCTATCTATCATCTATATATCTGTCTACTATCTATCTATTTATCTATATCATCTACTACCTATCTAATCTCTATCTATCTATCTATCTATCTATCTATCTATCTATCTATCTACCTACCTATTTATCATTTTGTTCCCTATTGTTATTCTTCAATTTCCAGTTCTATTCTCTGTCTTAATGCTGCATAGTGTCAAACAGTTTTACTTTTATTTTCTGTAAAAGTTGTTTTTGGATTGATTGTTTTTATATTTTTCTTTTGTTCTTTTTTCTTAGGTTCTGTGTTTATTGCATCTGAGCAACATCACTACTAGCTTTCTCCTAACATATGGTTTGTTCATCACTACCCTCATCAGAGTATTTCAATTCTTCTGAAATTCTTTCAGATTTTGACATACATTCTGAGAGAATATTTTCAATATTTCTTAGATTTCACATGAATTTATCTTTAAATACTCATTCTTTTGTAATTCAAGAGTAGATTATTATCATGGTTATAATCTGCTCTTTTTCACTAGTTAACGTTTTAGAAGATTATGCTTTACCACTTATTTTTGTTTATAATACCAAATTGTACAGCCATAAAAGCTATAATTTAAAAATTGCATTTTTTTTGGATTGGATTTGAACTGCCCTCTTGCAGAAGCCACATGCATTGTTAAAAGTTTGGTTCCAAGCAAATAATACTACTGAGATAAGTGAATCAACAAGGAACTTTCTTAAGCTATACATTTAATCTATCATTTTGTTCATACCTTTTTGTAGCTGGGGCCTGGTTGGAGGAAGTTAGTTTATAGGAACATGTCTGAACATGTCTTTGAAGAGCATATCTTGTCTCCAGCTCAGTCATGTCTATCTTCTATATTGTGGAGATGGACAACTTTAACCTGTCATACCCTTCCATGAGGATAGTTTTGTTTTGCCAGGGGCAGAAAAGACATTGAGTCAATTGGTCATGAACTCAAATCTCTGACCCAGGAGACAAAATAAAGAATAAAGATGCTTTTTTGAAGTTGTTTATATCAAGTGTTTTGACACAGTGATAAAAGGCCAGGATAACAAACTTTTGAAATTGCTTTTGATAAACAAAAAAATATATTAATAAAATGATTTTATAAATAAATGTTTAGTGTGTTAAATGATAAAATTAGAAAGGACAATAGAAATTTTAAGCGTGGACAATTGAATGAGGTAAGTCACACTTACAGAACATTGGAGCTGCTTGGAAAACAAAGATCAGAGGTCCTGTGCCTCTCAGACTGATGTTGATTCACATAGATCAGAATTTCAAAAAGCCTTTGTTGTTGACTACAGTGGCCTGCAGGAACATAGCAGATTTTTCTCAGAAGAAAAACCACTGGAAAAGTTCAGCAAAGTGGCCAGGTTAAAAACAAGAGGAGTTGCATCAGTTTTCTCCTAACTTCCTCTGTTTACCAGGACATATATCCTCATACTATCATCTTGATAATTCATTGATAATTGCAGGCAACCTGTCCCATTTTATTTCCATTCCTATTAACAATAAAATTACATTTCAGCTGCTGTCTTAGGTTGATAGTATTAAGCGTACATGCTTAAATAAATTTTATAGTCTTCAGAAATATTGTTGTTTAACTTCAGAATATTTTATTTGGAATAAACATGCTTAATCTCATTAGATGGTAGCTGATGTTCTGGTGGCTCCCCACACCTCTTTTCATCATTTATTTTATTTTATTATTTATTTTTATTTTCTTTTTTTGTTTTATTTGTTCACATGTCCTTATATAACATGTCTAACTTTTTCATTTGGGGGCTAGAGACATGGCTGAGTGACTGCAAGCACTTGTTGCTCTTCCAGAGAACCATAGTACAGTTCTCAGAACTCACATTAGGCAATCTACAGCCACCTGCAACTCTAGCTCTAGAGATCTAATGCCCTTGACCACTGAAGGCAACTGGACTCACATGCATACACACACATACACAGACACATACAGAGACACACCCTCTTTTTGATGTGGGATTGCCTTCTGTGTGCTGTGATTAGCATTAATGAATAAAGAAACTGCCTTGGCCTGTTGATAGGGCAGAATTTAGGTAGATGGGGAAGACAGAACTGAATGCTGGGAGGAAGAAGGGTGGAGTCACAGAAGCTATGGATTCTCTGCCTGAGATGAGTGCTGGTTAGAATCTTGCCGGTAAGCCACAGCCATGTGACAATACACAGATTAATGGACATGGGTTAAATTAACATGTAAGAGTTGGCCAATAAGAAGTTAGAGCTAATGGGCCAAACAGTGATTTAATTAATACAGCTTCTGTGTGGTTATTTTGGTTCTGTGCAGCTGGTACAAACAAGCAGGCCCTCCTCCTACAACTTTAAAATAATATAAATAAATATTTTTAAATTTTACCTTAAAATATTTCATATTAATCATACAGTTCCAAAGACAGAACGTTGATTTCCTGTGTATGTTCATTCTAAATTTTTGAAATGTTTATATCTTAAGTGAGCACTACAATTATCATACCCCAAAAAATTGATGTTGTCATGATATCATTAAGTTGAATATTTATTTGAGTTTTGCCACATTGTAAATAGTGTTATTTTTCCTTCAGCAGGATGTAATCTGGCAAATTATGCTGTCCCTAGTCATTGTGTGAACATATTCTCATCTAACTTATAAGAGTAGCAAGCCTGTCCCTGTATTTCATGACCCAGATTTTTTTTAATTTTAGAAACTTTGGTAAATTTTACTATTAAAAATTCTAACAAAACCCATATCAGATATTCTATTAAGACCAAAGTGAGATCTTATTTGGATGTAAAGTCTCAATAATCTCAAGAGGATACCATTCTGGATTCAGAAGACTTAAATCCAAAGATTTGAATTCTTAGGGGAAAATATAAGAGAAGAAGGAGAAATTTGTCTTGCAAAGACATAGAGAATAAAGAGAGCATGGAAAGTGTGACGTGAAGACAATGATTCCCACAACGTCTCCAGATGCAGGCAGAAGTCACTGAGCCTTGGAAAGCAAGAACAGTAACAAGAGAAGCTTTTTCCATTAAAGCATCCCAAAGAAACACCTTGCTCACAAGTCAATTTGGGAATTACAGATCCAACTTGGTAATAAATTCCTATTGTTCTATATCACCACAGATGATTTATGACAGTTGCAGACAATATAGGAATTACAGAACACCCAGAATTGAAATAAAAATGAATAAAATGGTTTTACAAATTAAGATTGAATTGACGAAATTCCCACAAACAAATACAGCTCTAAAAGGTTGGAATATATTTTATCAAACCTGAGAAAACATTACAAAATGACTGTCACTAAATCAACACAAAATAATTATTACCATGAAGTAGTTTTTTTCATAGTATATGAATTTGAAACATCCAGAATATATGAAAACTTGATAAATTCCCAAGTTCAAATTGGATTCAGAGATGAAAGGCAGAATAATTATGAAGTAATACAGCCTTTAGAAGATTCTCATAGGAGGAAAATAAAACCAGGACTCTGCATTGATCTTTCTGTCAAAAATTAAATCCAGATAAAATAAAGATTAAAATATTTGAAAGTTCTTAAATAAAGAGATCTTAGACTCCGTTTAAAGTCAATAGGCTAGGAAGAAACGTTACAACAAAAGCCAACAATAAAGAAAATAATGACATTTGGACGCATACAATTTAAAACAAGCACAACTCTTAGAAGATGTGCACGTTTTCTTAATGTTGCTGTGATTGAGCACCCTGAAAAGCTTAAACAGGATAGGAAGAATTTCTTGATCTTGCAATTCCAGGTTAAACTTCATTATAGCAGAGAAATTACAGTGACATTAGCTCCACACAGCTAGTCACATCACAGGCACAGCTGAGATGATAGAGAAACAAATATATCCATGCTTTCTTAAACATTGTTGGTAGTTTTCTACTGTCTTACATACCCCTTTGTAAAGAATGGTACCACCCACAATGAGCTTGGTTTTCCTACACCAATTAACTATCACACTCCCTTATAAAAATAAATGCCGATGGACCAACCTAGGAAATAGATTTTCTTCCCACATAATTCTAAATTGAAACAAGCTGACATTTAAAAACCAAGCACAGCAGGAGACACTTGAAATCAACAAATATAATAGAGGAAGATGGCATTCTAATAGTTCATAGTTGATAAAAATGGTAACACATGTAAGCATATGTTGCAATATGCCTACAAGGACAACTTTATACAATTGAAAGACAAAATAGTGCAGTAGAAAATTGACAATATCGGGGACAGAAAACTAACAATAATTTAACAATAAAAAATAAAATGATAAGTCATGATCAGTTATCAGTGTATAACCATAAGCCTGTGGACAGCAAGGATAACATCTACAAGAGGAAGCTGTGACAGACTATGGAAAGTCAACTAGAAATTAATCATTTATTAATGAAAAATAAACAAATAAACTTATATCCTTGATATAGAAACACTTGTGTCATAGATATAAAATCTATGATATATATGAATTTATCTCTACACTGGGTATCTCTAAGATGATCTCATGGACCAATTATAGAGAACATTGTATATATGAGCCCATTAAGGAAGGGGTGTGATTTAATACATTACACTTCTATTTTACAATGTAATAGCTACATCATTTTAGAATTTGTACTGATCTGTGTCATTATTGCGAGAAGATAGAGAAGTGGTTACAGGAAAAGTCAAATGAGACAGCTGTTTGAAGATGTTGGAAAAGAAGAGGGGAAGGAAAAAGTTAGCAAACATTCTAGTTTGGAAACAAAAGCCTTAATAAAAAGATCTCTGCTTTAATATATATATGCAGCTATGTCAAAAAACTGAAAGAAAAATCAATGTCAGAAATACTTGCTTCAAATAAGACAGATATAAAATTCTTAATTTGGACTGTGAATGTATCTCACTTAGATTCTTTGCTTAGCATATATATAACCCTGGATAAATTTCCAGCACAGAATAAACTGGGTATGTTAGCACATGGGGGTAACCTCAGCAACTGGAAAATGTGTGTGCGTGTGTGTGTGTGAGAGAGAGAGAGAAAGAGAGAGAGAGAGACAGAGACAGAGAGACAGAGACAGAGAGACAGAGACAGAGAGAAGAGTTAGAGAAGAAGTCATAAAGTTGATATAGGGTAGGGATCAGACAGAACTGAGCAAGTAGGAGTGTGTGAGATGGAGATTTTGTAAATATAGTAGTTAGGTAAAGTATAAAATGTATTAAAATGAAATAAAAAAATTAAAATTCATAATATTAAAAGTCAGATTCTTACTAAAACCACAGTAATAGGCAATCCAAAAAAACCTATGCATTACCAATCTCATAAGAAGAAATATATAAAGTTTAAGATTGACTGTAAATTAGACTAACATTTTAAAACTTTAGTTATTCCTTGCCATATTTAGAATTAGTAAAAATTTGTTAGAATTACTATTAGGTTACATTATGAAAACCATTGTGTTTATAGTGATATAAAGTACTATTATTTTGCAATAAATTTCAAAATGCTTTCTATTGGTATAAAATACTAGCATGCTATGACCCAATTACTATATTTTTGTGAATATAGCTTTAAAAAGAATGAGAATATAATCAAAAATATAAGTAAATTTCTTGAATAATAATATTTAATTATGAAAATACTAATAATTTTATGTAATATAACCTCCATATTTTCTATTTATTCAAAATGAACATTGTGTGGATTTTTTTAATTCATTGCAAATTACATTTGTGTCATTTTTGTAATAACCATGGTATATTAACAAAACTGTGTTATTTTCCAAGGTCAGTAATTTGGTTTTATATTTAATATAACTATAATTAGTTGTCCCAGGTGAAATTATATGTTCTTTCCTTTCTCCCACACATCTTTTCATGCTTGTTGAGTAAGGCATTGAGTACTCTGTGTGTATTTCTTGGATAGAGCTGAAAATCTCATTCTTACATGGTTATTTTCTATGGTTATACATTAATTAGATGCTTTTTAAAGATGAAGACAAAACTTTACTTAAAACTGGAGATATTCATAGTGTATAATGCCAAAAATTCCCAAATGCATATATCACTATTTTAATGAAGAAAAGCACAGTTATTTTTACAGGAGAGAAGCATGGTAATTACTTATTATTATAAATAACTGTAAATAACTCTACAACTCCAACAGTTTCTCATTGCTTAAAAATTTATACACCTCAATGCAAGGGCCACCATGCCATGACAGAAGTATTACCTGTTTAAATAAGTATATTACATGACTTATTATAAAGTGACTCTGAGTTGCCTTATTGAGGTAACCAAGACCCAGAAAAACAAATACCATATGTACCCACTCATAAGTGGCTCTCAGACATGAAGCAAAGAAAGCCAGCTTACGATTCACAATCCTGGAGAACCTAGACAACAGTGAGGAGTCTAAGAGAGACATAAGTGTGTCTGATCTACATGGGAAGTAGAAAAAGACAAATCTCCTGAGTAAATTGGAAGCATGGGAACTATGGGAAGGGGTTGAAGGTGAGGGGAGAGGAAAGGAGGGAAAGGGGGAAAATATATGGCTCAATAAAACATTTAAAAATTAAATGAAAAAAGGAAAAGGACAAAGAAAGAAAAAAGTGACTTTGAGAATGCTCTTAATTTTTTAAGCTTAGATATTTGGCATTCTGTAAACACAAACTTTGCTAGAGACACTAAGATTGTCTATAATAACCCAGGGTTTATGTGTATACTGTGAGTATATATTGGTAAAACGTTAACATTTTTAAGGCATTTTCTAGATATCGTGAATAGAGAGACAATGAACATGACTGAGCAAGTGTCTCTCTAGTAGAATGTGGAGACATTCCAGTATAAATCAAGGAATGATAGAACTCAGTTATATAGTAAAGTTTTTTCAGATTTCTGTGAATTCTTCACATTGACTTTTATAGCAGAGGTAGTAGTTTGCAATTACACTAACAGTGAAGGGGTTCCTTTCACCGCATCCTCACTAGCATTTGCTCTCAGCTGGTTTCTTGGTTTTAGCCATTCTAGGGTAAAATGAAATATCAAATTAGTTTGAATTCACATTTCCCTGAGGGGTAAGGAGGCTTAACACTATTTAAAGATGCCTCTTAGCCATTGTATTCCTTCTTTTGAGACTTTCTACTCAAATCCACAGTCCAATTTTAATTGAGTTTCATGTTTTATTGATTCAATAATTTTTTAGTTCTTTATATGTTCTGAATATTAATCCTTTCTTAAAAGACTCGGCCACTTTGTGGACTTTCTCCTGACATAATTGTTTCCTCTGATACATACAAGCTTCTTAGTGTTATGAGGTCCCATTTGTCACTTGTTGACCTCAATTCCAAATGAATGTAGCTCTATCTATACTTGTGTTTTGTAGGGTAGTCTTTATTCTAACAATTTTAAAACTGTATGTTTTTACATTTATTCATTTGAAGTTTATTTTTGCAGGGTTATAAATGTGGATCAAATTTCATTCTTCTACACATGGACAAACAATTTTTCCAGCACCATTATTTAAAAGTACTCTGTTTCGACAATGTATGCTATTGCCCTCTTTCTCAAATATCAGATGGCTGTAGGCTGTAGTTATGTGCACTTATGTTGGGGTCTTCTTTTCTGATCTCTTTATCTACATTTCTGTTGTTGTGCCAATGCTGTTTTGTTTTTTGTATCTATTATGGCTATGAAATATAGCTAAGAAATATAGTAATCTCTACATTATTGTTGTTTTTGAAAAGTATTACTTTAATCTTTTGTGGTTTCATATGAATTTTAGGAATATTTTTCTACTTTTGTTAACAATCTTATGGGCAGTAGGATGGAATTTCCTTTAATCTGTAAACTGATTTTGGTAAGATGGTCCTTTATACAATATTATTTTTCAAATCTAAGAGCGTTGAAAGTCTTTCTATCATCTAGTCTGATTCTCAATTTCTTACTTTGGGGATTTAAAATTTTAATTGTAGAGAGATTTAACTTCCTTGATTATGATTACTCCCATACTGAAAGCTTTTCTAAAATAGACTATTTACTGGGGAAGAACTAATATCAACAAATGTAGTAAAATTGAATATTTTCATGTGTCCTACTGGAACAGACTGCAATAAAGCTTAAAATCAACAGCCAAAAATCTATAATTTGCACAAATTCACAGAGAATTCACAGCACACTACTAAATGATGAATGGGTCAAAGAAGAAATCATGAAAGAAATTTCTTTTTAGAAGGTTCTGTAATTAATGAAAATATACATAATGTTGATACATATTAATACTTCTGTGAGCTGGTTCTTTGGAACGATAAAGTAAATTCTTCAGATACCATACACAAAAAAATAAACAAATCAGAGACATACAGACAGGAAAATATTATAACAGATACCAGAGAAATGTTTAGAAGAGATTGTTAGATGCATATTTTTAATTCTTCAGATCTTAAAAGTCCCTCTCAAATAAAGATTTTGCTTGAAAAACATGAAGTGATTCTGATAATATTAGAGAAAGAAATGGATACCCAAAGACCCCAATAACTGTAGTCCAAATGTAATAACTGATGGGAAAAGGTATTTAGGATAGCAAAAGCTCAAATAGAACACTTATTTGATGCATGGATAGCTCCTAATGACAAAACAATATACAAGTTTGATGTTATTCCCTATGGAGAATTACCTCAGCTTAGGTAGAGCATATTAATTTGATAATTGGTTTCTAGGTAGGATGAAAGGTACAGAAGAAAAGGAAAAAGATCAAATTGGGAAAAGATCAAGTTGTTTTTGACATCTTAAACAGTAGAATAAAATATCGCTGTCTTTTCTTTTCTATTTTCGCATCTTTGTCAATATTAGAAGACAGTAGAACCCAAATGCCTCAATGAAATCAGTTCATTTAACTTGTTCTGCACTTTAAAACTGTAGGTATTTTTAATTAGTCCTTCTAATTGGCAATAATTACCGTTCCAGGAAAAGTTTTGTATTATTCAGCTATTAGGCGTCTGTGCTTAATTCCTTTCTAGTCTTTTAAATGATATTTTCTCATTGATGATTTCCTTATGCACAGAACTCAAATATATTTTCTCCAGAGGGTATTTCTCTTTCCAAACTCTGATCTGGGAATCTACAACCTAAAAGCAGGCTCTGGTTACCCAGGTAACTAAGAGTCCGCAGGGAAAGTAAACCTATTCTTTCACTTCTGTGTTCTTGATTTGTTCCCTTGATCAATAGTTAATTGCTTTTTTATCTTTTCTGGTGGATATAGGCATTCCCTGTAGCCTAAATGTTTTACCTTTTTAATTGCATAGCTGAGGCTCACAGCTATTCTCCCATTGAGCTAAGCTGCTGTCCAAGAAACAGGTTGACAGTACACAATACCACAGCCGACTGAAAGGTTATACAATCAATCAGCAGGGTGTTGAGAAAGGTCAGTAATATTACAATTATTAAAAAGTGTATTTTCTTTTGGGATTGGAAATAAAGATCCTCAACGAAGAACTAATGAAGCTGAAGTTTGCATTGCTCTCTTTCCATATTCCAGGTGGTGTCTGACCTTCAGAAGCTGTGGCTTGCCTCAGATCCCTCATGAAAATTCTAATTTCTCTGAATTGCAATGGAGCTGTAATGCTTGTAAGGTCATTTGAGCAACTGATTTATTAGGGTTCAGTGTTTTACAACATGTCTTTCTTATGGTTTCTATAATATTTTTAATTCACAGCTTATTGGCAATATGTTGTATTTGGTTCTTGTGCTGGAAAAATGCTATTATAGCCTAAAAGGGTCTATTGTCTCATTTACATCTGCCTAAAGTTCAGAAACCTGGAAGACTGTGCAGTCTTGACTAAAGAAACGAGTTGTATGTTTCAGCATTGTTATTCATTAGTATGTGTTTTCAATCATAAGTCATGAGATTGTGCATCAAGATATAGAACATATATTACACTTTAATTATCAGCTACAACAGACAATATTTATAAATTCTGGTATTATTGTATATCAAAGTAACTGTGGACAATAGCTAATTGCTTTATATTTCAAAATGAAGAGGATGGGTTTTGAATATCTTTACTATGAAGAAAAAAATAAATGGATGGACATGCTAGGTATCCTGACTTGGTCTATTTACAATGTGTGTGTGTGTGTGTGTGTGTGTGTGAGTGTGTGTATATACACACACACATATATATGTATGTATATATATACATATATATGAAATACTAACACACACTAATTCTGCCCAACAAATATATATAATTTTAGAATATTAATGAAAAGTAAAATAGTTACGGGCAAAAGTTTTTAAAGCCTTTACATAACTGAGCAATGTGACTTGGAAGATTAGCATTGAATACATGGAACTAGTATAGATGATATTTGATCCCATTAACTTAATGGAGAAACATTAGTAGTTCCTAGAGACAGGATAAAACAGTTAGCTTAAAGGGAAATTCTAGCTTACATATCACGTAGAACACAAGATAAAATAGGGATAAGAGATTTTTCAGTTACTTAGATAATAAAGGATAAATAAAATACTACAAGTGTAAGTTCATATGTAAAAAATGGAAAATGATTTTACACTTTCTAATTCACACTGTTGGATGAGAGTTCTTAAATGAAGAGATAGAGGAAATAATCATATAAATGTTCATGCTTACTGATTTCATGAAGTTGGTAGGATATAGTACAGAAAAGTGGAAATTTAGGTAGTTAATAGGTTTCATTAAGTACAGACAAATTTAACATTAGTTGAAGCAAAGTATTAAAGTTCCTAGGATAAAGTACTGGAGAAGGGAGAGGTAGAAAGATAAAGCTCTGAACTCATTACTTATTTTCCAACTATGACTAGAAATATGCCAAGGGAGTTTGGTTTATCAGTTAATTTAAAGTTCTGGTAAGTAAAAAGCAATGAGTATAGAATGAAAGCTTGAAAATACTTCCTATTTGCACTTGCTATCATGGACTATGTGGATAGTATTATAAATCATGTACTTAAATCCACTAAATCACTGAGTTCAGGTTTGTATGACACAGACTGAATACACACAAATCAGTCACAACATGATAAACCTTAAGCAGTTGGAGACTGAAATTAATGCCACACACAAATAAGATCAGCAGACTCTTAGTCAAAATAAGAAAAAGAAAGAAAAGAAATAACCAAATTAGGAGAATCAATGTAAACAAAAAAACATTACAACAAACTCTGAAGAAATTTAGAATATAATAGAGGAATAATTTATAATATTTTTGAATATTTGACATAATTTTAAATATTTTGTTCAAATAAGTTGTAAAATATAAAAGAAATGAACAATTCTCTAGATTTTGTCAAACCAACAAAAATTACAAAGAAGAGATTCACAGTCTAAACAGAATTATAACAAATGAGAAGACTGAAAAACTAAAAATGACTTTAAAACAGTATTGCAAAAAATATAATTTACGAGCAGTTATTTTGGGACTGAGAAGCTGGGAATGAACTAACAGCTTCCTAAAACACCAAGGGAAGCAACCAATAGTCCATCTGTAATATGCTACCTACGAACTACAATAAGGATGAAAAATCAAAAGGTGCAATAATGGCACCTTTTAGAACTTTGCAGCAACTAATAGTTTTATAATTGGACTTAATGTTTGTTCAATGAGAGGGAAATCATGCTAGGTACTGGAAACCTAGCCAACTACCTGAGAGTAGTGAAGTCACAGATCGTGGTGAGAAACCTACAGTCACTGTTTTACTAAAACAGCATAATTCCTAACTACATTCTCTGGTGATATACAGATCAATAGAAATAGGTTAAACTAATATGTAAGAGTTAGCCAATAAGAAATTCGAGCTAATGGGGCAAGAGTGATTTAATTAATACAGTTTCTGTGTGGTTATTTTTGGCCTCTGTTAGCTGGGTGGACTGGATGAACAAGCAGGACCTCCTCCTACAATATTTATTCTTTACAGACAAGTGGTATAATGTTAAATCAGAAGTATTTTGTGTTGCAACATGATATTTTACTGATAAACATGACCTGAAACAGAAAAGATAAAAACTAATGTGTGTAAGCATCTGTGTGTGTGTGTTTTAGTTGTACTCTTCATTCTTTAGCTTATAAATCTTTCTGACTTAGTTAGTTATTGACACAAAATACAGTTCCCTGAACCCTGCTAACATGTCTAGGAATTCAATTGTAAAGAAATGTAGTCTAGTATGTGCATTTTCCTTTCGACCTGAAGATTTCTGAATAAGCTTCTGAGGGATTTGTAGTAACACTTGTACTCCTTGGTAGATCACTTGTACATGAAAGCTTTCCAAAGAGGAGCTGTAGTAAACACTTGAGAATACATTAGCTAAAAAGCAGGGATGACACTGGAAACAAAAAGAAAAAAAACAAAAAAAAAAAAAATCCTGAGGTAGCGTGACTCCTAATTTCCCGAGAAACCACCACACTGATTTCCAAAGTGGTTGCACAAGTTTGCATTTCCACCAGCAATGGATGAGTGTTCCCCTTACTCCACATCCTCTCCAGCACAGGCTATCATTGCTGTTTTTGATTTTAGCCATTCTGACAGGTGTAAGATGGTATCTCAAAGTTGTTTTGATTTGCATTTCCCTAATTGCTATGGAGGTTGAATATAACTTTAAGTGTCTTTTGGCCATTTGAACTTCTTCTGTTGAGAATTATCTGTTCAGTTCAGTACCCCATTTTTTAATTGGATTAATTAAAATTTTAATGTCTAGTTTTTTGAGTTCTTTACATATTTTGGAGATCAGACCTTTGTCTGATGTGGGGTTGGTGAAGATCTTCTCCCATTTAGTAGGATGCCTTTTTGTCTTAATGACAGTGTTCCTTTGCTTTACAGAAGCTTCTCAGTTTCAGGAGGTCCCATTTATTCAATGTTGTTCTTATTATCTGTGCTACTAGGGTTATATGTAGGAAGTGGTCTCCTGCACCCATGTGTTGCAGTCTATACCACTCTTGGGAATATACCCAAGAGATGCCCAATCATACTACAAAATCATTTGTTCAACTATGTTCATAGCAGCATTATTTGTAATAACCAGAACCTGGAAACAACCTAAATGCAACTCAATGGAAGAATGGATATAGAAAGTGTGGAATATATACACATTAGAGTACTACTCAGCAGTAAAAAACAATGACATCTTGAATTTTGCATGCAAATGGATGGAAATAGCAAACAGTATCCTGCGAGAGATAACCCAGATCCAAAAAGATGAATATGGTATGTACTCACTCATTAGTGGACTCTAGCTATAAACCAAGGACATTGAGCCTATAGTTCACAAGCCTAGGGAAGCCATATAACAAGGTGAACCCAAAGAAAAACATATATGGGTCCTTCTGGAAATTGGAAGCAAACAAGATGAGCTTGGGGGTGGGGGTAGGGATGGGGTGAGATTGGGAGAAGGGGAGAGGGGGAGAGAGAAGGGAGAAAGGAAAGACTGGAGAGAGCTTGGGGGACTGGGAGGGTGGAGAGGGAGGAAGGGCAGATATAGGAGCAGGGAAGAATATATCTACATTATGGGAGCCATTTTAGGGTTTGCAAGAGACTTGGCTCCAGAGGGCATCCCAGGTATCCACGGAGTTGTCCCCAGCTAGGTCCTTGGGCAGCAGAGGAGAGGGTGACTGAACTGTCCTTGCCCCACTATCACACTGATGATTATCTCGAATATCACCATAGAATCTTTGTCCGGCAAATGATGGAGACAGAGAAAAAGACCCTCATTAGAACAAGGACTGAGCTCCCAAGGTCCAGTTGAAGGGCAGAAACAGGGAGAAGACAAGCAAGGAAGTCAGGACTGCAAGGGGTTGGACCACCCACTGAGGCAGTGTGCCTGTTCTAATGGGAGCTCAGCAAATACAGCTGGACCGGGTCTGAATGAGCATGTGATCAAACCGGACTCTCTGATTGTGGCTGACAATGGGGGCTGACTGAGAAGCCATTGATAAAGGCACTGGGACTTGTTTTTACTGCTTGTACAGGCTTTTGGGGACCCTAGTCTATTTGGATGCACAGCTTCCTAGGCCTGGATGTAGGTGGGGGGAGGCCTTGGACTTCTCAAAGGGCCGGATTCCCTGCTCTCTCTCAAGCAGGGAGGAGGAGGGAGGAGGATGAGTGGAGGAGCAGGAGGGGAAGGAGAGGAAGTGTAAATATTTGAATGGAAGACTAAAAAAATTAAATAAATAATTAATTAAAATAAATACAAACAAATAAATAAAAAAGAAAAAAATCCTCAGAATTTCTTAAAGATAAATTAAAAACTAAAAACCAAAAAAAAAATCATTTAATCTTCCAATTGTCATTTCAAAGGTTATTTGATAAGAAACATAAAAAGTTAATTTTCAAAGTTATTTTGCTGTTCTTCTTTCAAAGAGTTCTCTGGGAATATCAATGCTGTTCCCCTTCTGTCTTCTCTAATACCTGAATGTTGGTATCAGGAAATAGAAAGAGTCTAAATATCATTTAGTTGTATATCATATATCCAAAGGATTTTCTTTTGCCTCCATTGACATCCTGGCTCAGTGTTGTTTATAAGTCCTCACTTTTTGGTATTAAAAGGGCATCTGAACCTGGAAGTGGCTAAGTTATTATTTCCTTCTCAAATTCACTCTTCTGTATTCTGTTTCACAATTGTGAAGCTAGGGTTTTGATAACTATATTTCTGTTCTTCCATCTGTTCTATTTTAATCCCTGCCATTAATCACATTAGAAACTCAAAAGCAAGAGGAGGCAAGGCAGACTCTTTTCTAGTCATGTTCTCTCTCTCTCTTTCCTTTCTCCTTTTCTCCTAACCCTTCTTCCCTCCCTCCCCTTCTTCCTTCCTTCCTTAAGAAGCTAGGGCAAATGGGCCAAGCAGTGTTTTAAATAATATAATTTCTATGTGATTATTTCCAGGCTGAGTAGCTGGGAAATAACTAGCAGCCCTATTACAATCTTTCCTTCCTTCCTTCCTTCCTTCCTTCCTTCCTTCCTTCCTTCCTTCCTTCCTTCCTTCCTTCCTTCTTTCCTTCCTTCCTTTCTTCCTTTCTTTATTATCCAGGGTGACAAAATGTTATTCCCAAAGCCTGACTTGCCTCCATCAGGTGCAGAGGTTTGACAGAAAAAACTAATCCCAATTTGGGGGTTTTTAACTAATACCTGTAGAACCAACTGCAGCATGATGCCTCAAATGAATCAGTGCCAGTTGGGCAGAGGTCTTAACATTAACATCAGGAGTCTTATGCCACCATTGTACGCTTTAATATTTCAACCATTTGCCTTTTCTCTAGTAGAAAGGATTATACCTGCCTCCTGCAGTTGCTAATTGTGTGATACTTCAGTGTCCCTTTTGAATTTTCAGTCTCTCAGTAGCTATTAGACAATTCATTTTAGTGAATGACACTTACTAAACTTATGAGATTTTTTTCCTTTGACAATACTCTATAGTACATCTAGTTATCTCTAAATTTAGAATAATCACCCTTATTATGGGGTAAACCTTTTCATGAGATTAAACTGATGTCTAATGCTACCCTATTTTCTCAAATAGTTCATTTAAAATATAATAGAACTTACTGAATTGTCCTTGGTGCTGTAAGGAATTCAGAGAATTAATAGCTGTAATTTCACCTGCAGATACCCAGGAAAATTTTAATTAGCCTGGATATCTATATAATAGTTATAATATATTAACTTCTTTATGAATATTATATGGAGAGAATTTTTAAGAGGTTTAGAGGAAGAAACTTACTATCACTGAAAATCAGGATATACCTGAAGATTTTAACAAAGAATAAATTGGCACAGATGAAACATAAAAAGCATATTTACAAGAAACTTATGAGTCAGATAAGAAAGATTTTGAAAGGTGAAAAGAAAGTGAATAGGGCAGAATACTAAAATAACTCAAAGCAGGAATTCTTTAATATCTAGTAGTTTGGCTAAGTTTATATGATACACTAATGGAGAGTGAACTTCAAGAATGTAGTGGAATAGTGTAAGATCTTGCATTACCATGTAAGGAAAAGAAAATCATAAAATTTCTGAAGTTGCCTTGAGTTTAACCTGTGTTTTGTTCAGCCTTGACCTTGAGAAGAAAACACTGAACTTAGAATATTATTAACAATATGACACACTGGCCAATTTCTCCTTCAGAAACTAGGATACTCAGACCTTAGAGGCTTTCAGAAATCACCAAATCAAAGGCTTATCGTCTTAGAATGGACGGAATATAAATACCAATTATTGTGATGGAAACAAACGGGAGAGAGTGTAATTATGTCAGAGCAATCAAGGACCTGAAGGACTTGTTTCATTTACTTGGCCTCCATGTGCACACAATCATTGAACCTGTGATTACAAAGAGCAATAGAGCATCCTAGGACATAACAAGGAATTGTTTGAACCTGCCTCAGATAGTAGGTCAACTGGAATGACTTAGGATAAGAGCATTGACAGAGAAATATTATGAGCTAAGAGCTGAAGACAGACAATGAAATGGTCAGAGGTTCAAGTGAAAGGTGAGGACTTACATGGAAATCACAATGACTTTCATGTAATTCCATAGACGCCAGAGAACATTATATTCTAGAACTCAGCAGATGATCGTTTTGCATGAAGAATACACTAAATGACTATACTAAGTGAGTCTGAAATAAATCAAACTATAATAAAAACTATATGACTATCACAAATTTTCTGCTTATAAACAATGTATATCCTTTCTGAAAAAAAACTTGAGAACAAGGGCTACCTGTAGGTGTCAAGTCATAGGAACAGCATTGGCAGTAGAGGGGGAAATCCAATAGAGAAGCTTTTCTAGAAACTACAGTAACAAGGGAAAGGAAAAAGCAGGTTGAAGGGGAACACCAAAGTTTAAATTTACAGCAGCATCCTGATGTCTTGAGGGGAAATGTCTGATTGAGAAAGATGTTGATGTTGAGTGAAGAATGGGAATAATAGCGGCAGATGGACCCTTAAGTGAGTGAAAGCGGACGAAATGATGGGGAAAGTACATGAAAATAAGGACAATTTAGTCATGGAAACAGAAGGAAAATGAAGTTTGAAAACTGAAACAAACATATTTTGGTAGATATTTCCTAGGCAATCCCAGTTTTGTTTTGTTTCTTTTTCTAGGAGCTCATACTTTCCCAGTAAATGACCATTGTTTAGACATTATGAGTACTTCCAGTGAGGGAGAAAAGCAGGTTTTGAATTTTAGAAAGACAAGATATAGTTACTCAATACATTGAAAGAAAGCTATACATTTAGTTAAAAGGAACTTGAAATCTTCCTTAAAGCTTATTATAAATAAGGTCCTTAGCATATGGTAGTGAGTTTTACAAACTAATCAGTTGCTTGATTGAGGTGTAGGTTTGTAATGGAGAGATTTAGCCATTCCTGGGGTTTCGCCTGGAGTATAATCAAGAGAAGTGGAGATCTGAGGACATACATGGTGGTTTTTCTCGTATAAGGAAGAAAATAATTAGCTTGTTTGGGGAAGACCCTGCTGTAATCAATCAATTTGGGGATTTGGGTATACAAGAGGTGAAGTGGAGAAACGTGACGTGGTAATTGGGAAGAGAGATGCCTAGCATTGGGAGTTTGCGTGCTGTACAGTTATTGCTAAAAAGAAAACCCCACCCACTTTTCCCTTTGGAATTAGGTACGTAAAGCAGTGTGGGTGCTGTGACAATGAAAAGAGAGAATTTGGAGGGCCTGAGATTCTTCCATATTGAATGGATTATCCTTGTGGATACCTAATTTTAGTATTAAGAGTAAGATTGAATATAAAGGTAGCAAGTAAGTTAATATCTTTGGGGCAGATTTCTACTCCCTTTAAAGCTACTTAATGCCTCCCTTCTCCTTCTCATTCTTTGTGCTCTTCATTTGTGATTCATGTTGTTTCACATGGTAACTGACCACAGTCCTAAGTCTGGCTCTAAGCATAAGAAGACTATGATATGCCTCATACCAAATTTACAGTTTCGAAATGAAATTTGTTCAGAGATGAGATGTAATACTATTGATCATGAGTCTAAAGTAAATGAACAATAAAAAATTAAAAGGAGTATCTTAGTAATGAAATACACATAAAATTCATATGAGTTGATGAAACTGTGATTATAGGTTTATAGAAAGCAAACTGCCTTTCTTTACAGGGACAATGTTTTGGTACTGTAAAACTCAGTTTAAGTGTAGTATAAAAATAAAATTTGGACACAAAGAGAATTTACTCAATGTTTGGTCACAGAACTATGATCTCAGAAATGGTAATATGTGGTTATGTTATTTTTGCTTAATATTTAAAATATTTTAAAGAAAAATGCAAACATAGTAACATATATTAAATAAATTATATGAAAACAGTACAACAATTATGAAGGTGAAATGGAGACATAATATTATTATACCTTTCTGCTCTGAGTGTGCTAGTACTTGAAGATAGATCCTTAATCTTCACCCATGAGTATTCTCAGCCCCCCCCCCCTAGATTAAGCAAGTCAAAACTTTATATCCTTCTGCTGGCAGGGTCTGTGCCTATTACTGAACAGTGCAAACATTACAGAAAATAAATCATCAACTGTCATCAAGCAAATGGCAGCTCATAACTGTCTGTAATTTCAGTTCAAAGCAATCTGATTCAAACTTCTGGCTTCTAAGGGTGCCAGGTACATATGTAGGTACCCAGACATACATGAAGGCAAAACACTCATACTCATAAAACAAAAGTAAATAAATGTAAAAAAAATAGTTTGAATCAAGGATCTTGCACATGCAAGGAGCATACTCTAAGACTGAGTTACTTCTTCAGCCCTGCATACATTTATTATTTAAGAAAATGTTTTATTAATATAACTAGGGTAGTCTTGAACTTATTCTGAAGATGAGAAATCTCTTGATCTTCTGATCCCTCAACTTCAGCCTCCTAGGTCACTGGGAATATAGACCTGGACCACATGTCGAACATGTCTGTTTCTAAGGATGTAATTATTAGCCTCTCAACCTTCCAAATATTTGAGCTTAAGTCTATATTAAACCTGTACCTTAACAATAATTGCAATTTTGCTTCATAATAATAGAAATAATGGATTATTTAGTTAAGTAAAAACAATCGAAAGCCAGAAATTACCACATTGGAAATAAAACAACACCCAATTTGACAATAGAAGTCAGTTTTATAAAGTCACAGGCAACTTTAAAAGAAAAAAATTGGATGAGAATACAATGTGTTTATGAATAAAAGTGCTAAACTAAATTAATATTAGAAAAATTAGACTTCAGAAAAAGGAACATTTCAACGGATAAAGAAAGCATAAAAAATCATTAGATCAATTAATCAGAATGAGATTATGCTAAATGCATATGCAGCTAGTAACAGTAACATAATTTGAATATAATTTGAAAGTAAATAGGTGAAGATCAATTGCATCTTTGTCAATAATTAATCAACATAAACAAGAGTAAAATGTAATTTATAATAAACTCTATATCTGCAAACAAATTTATTGTGCAGAAAGCAGGTCAATGTTTCCTTAGGTTCCTTACATCTGAAAGGAGGTTAGATTACACAGAGCATGAAGAAACTTTCATGGATAATGGAAGTGGGAGTTACAGGGATTGTGGGGATGCTTTTATAACTAGACATGTCAAAGCTCCTAAAATTATTCATATTAGTGTGTGTAGCTTATTATAATCCATAGAAGAACTCTATTAAGTGTCTGATATAAAAGAAAGAAACAAAAATAGCTGAACTGAATGGTTCTTTTCTCTCATCTATAGCACAGAAAAATCCATATTCGTGGCTATTAACAGGGTGCATTGCTGAAGATGCTAATGTAGATGTTGGAAAAATTAGTGAATATTCTGTACCACCATGACTCTCATGGCAACAGGAAAATGTCGGCTCCGTCTTCTCCAATTTATGTTTTTAACCAAAGAGAGAAATAATTTAGTAATAAAAGGCACATATTATTTTTTTACCAAGAAAATCTTGTATAGTAAGTAAGCAGTTAAGATAGATAAATCTTTGTTCATATAAAATGAATTCAATCTAAGACCTCAAGGGGATTCTGTTTCCTTTGAAGGTAACATAAGAAGAAATGAGATTCAGGTGAAAGTAAAGAAATTAGAGATTCCAGTATGGGGGTGGAGTCAGGGGAAGCAAAGGACAAGGAAACACTATTAATAAAGAAAATTGCAGACTCATACCTGTGTTCTCCTTTTTCATAATGAGGTCTCGTTGCTCATTCCTACAGTTAAGGCAAAAGATAGATATAGTCTTTATGAGATAGAAATTCTAGAATTATGGAAAGTCATATCATTGCATTGCATTTGACAATTTCTATAGTTTCTGAAAGGCAAGGTTTTAATTAGCATTTATTAATTTTCTGTGCTCATAAGTTAGTTTTTGAAGGCCCATCTTAAGTCTCTGCCATGTGTGTTACCTTAATATAACCTGCATAATATATAATATTGTATATAAATTAAGCAATTATATAATACCTAATTTTTTCTAAAGCTTTTGTGGTATAATTATGATGAACATAATTTTTAGGTGTCATTGTAAAAATTCCTTTAATCCACCTGTTTTTATGCAATAATAATTACTTCTTTGTAAGTTATTTATCTGAAATAGTAATGCTTTTAAGAAAAAAAATAGCTTAGATTTAGATGTAGTTATCAGCATTTACCAACCAGCATTGTTTGGTTTCTTGTTTTCTTTATAATTTCTTCAAACTGGACATGTAATTCCCTACTTACATAAGTGCCTAACTTGTTGACTGAGGGGTTTCTGTCCTGCCCAGTTTCCACAATTGTTAAGTCCCATAGAAATCACACAGAGGTCTACATTAGTGTAAACTGATTGACCCATTAGCTCAGATTCTTATTAACTCTTATAGCTTATATTAGCCCATTATTCTTGTCTATGCTAGCATTTATTTAAAATATAATTGACCGAATACAGACCATTGTCCCACAATACTTCTCCCTCTTTATTTTTTATAAAACACCTATTTATATGCTGTTCACTACAGTTAACAAACAAACTTCACTGATGTAGCTGATACAGTCCATATCTCTGTACACTTGAACAGCCTTCTTCTGCAACAGAGAAGTTTTAGTGTTGTATCCAGCTATTGTATCTGTCTTGAGGTGATGTCCTCTATGTCCTTTTGCTTTGACCAACATTCTCCTAGAGATCCTACGATATTTTTCTCTTAGGCTCTGCTTCTCTATCATTATCTTCTCTCTTTATCTTTAACATCTGTTCTTATTTGTTAGCCACAAAAATGCTCTAATTTTTTAATACCATTTAAAATGATGTTTAATCTTTAATGTCCATGTAGACACGTTCAATATTGCTGAAGCTCCCAAAGCTCATTTTTACAATACCAAGACAAAGCAATTTCTATGGCTCCTGTATTGATAGCATTACCACAGTGTAATTGCTCAGTGCAGCTCATGAGAAATGAGAATCAACTAGGTCTTACATTAGGTGACATATTACCAGCTGCCTCTGTCAAGGAGCCCTGTTCTCCTCATTTAAGCCTCTTGCTGGTCTCAGCACCAAAGAGCTTATTTTCTTCCCATGTGGAGGTTTTACAATTGTCAATTATAAGAGTTCATAACCTGACTCCACTCTCCTCTGACTATTATTGGCAGTCCACTCATCTCTAGTGGTTGCTCTGACAACAGCTGAAAAACAATGGATTAACAGCTTTCTAGGAATTTTTCTCAGACATAATTAATCCTTGCCTTTGGTATTTATACCTCATGTATCTGTTCCACACCTTCCTGTTAAATTTCCCCTCTAATAGGCTCAGAAATCACCATGGATTCACATCCATTTGACTCTTCCATGTAACCAAATTATGTACTTTTCTCTGTAACAGAGTAATGTCTTCTTGTAATCCTTTTACTAAAATAGTTTTTGTTTTTTTTTTAAAGCAGCATCCAAACCAACAAACCACAAGCAGTCTTTGGATCTTAATGTATCATCACTCAGAGTTCATTATCTCAATGTATTTTCAATAAATCGGGAAGTAACAATGAATAAGGGAGGAAAGAAGAATTCTCTCCGGTGAGAGTAATTCACAGATATAATTACTTTTGGTTCGATATCTCTATCAGCCTGTTGTTTGCTAACTTCTGTAATTAAACAACTTCAGTGGCTGAGTAACAATGAATTCTTCCTCACAGAACAAGAAAGAAGCTCATGGTCAAGAGACTTTACTGGAAGCCTTTCAGTAAATCGGAGGCCTGCATTTCCCCAAGGAGACTGAAAAAATAGCTCTGTACTGACTGTGTGCCTGATTCATTGAGTAAGGATGCAAATTTGGAGAATCTCAGTGTGCTACTTCCTTCGTGGAAACTCAAGGGGCATCACCAATTAATCAACAACCACTCGTGACAACTACCTACTCCAAGAAAAAAAAAAAAGAAGTCTAGAAAGTGGTCATCATGCAGGACTCTATTTTACGGGCACTTTCTCAGCCACAGCTACATTTCATTTTTTATCATGATGTGCAGGCAATCATCTCCTGGCTGGTGCTTCTAGATATATTTGTTTACTGATCACTAGGAGACTATTGTAGAAAGCTTTGAGTTTTACTGCCCTTTAAGGCAGTGGTTCTCAACCTTTCTATTACTGCCAAATTTTAATACAGTTCCTCATGTTGTGGTGATCCCCTACCAGAAAATCATTTTCATTGCTATTTCAAAAACATCATTTTCTACTGTTATGAGTCATAATGTAAACAGTTTTGGACATAGGTGTTTGCCAAAGGGGTCATGAACCACAGGTTGAGAATGATTGCCTTGAGCAACTAGAGGTTACCTGGAAAGAAAAGAATCTTTACTTGTTCATAACACACATTCAAGATAAAAGACTTGTTATATTGCTACTAATATTGTTAGTAATCTATAATACAAGATCTTCAGTTGTTTTTTTTTTCCAGAAAGATTAAGTAGACATCAAAAACACCGTAAGATGCATAAAGAACCAAAGTGGCGCACACTTTTAATCCCAGCACTCGGGAGGCAGAGGCAGGTGGATCTCTGTGAGTTTGAGGCCAGCCTGGTCTACAAAGGGAGTTCCAGGACAGGCTCCAAAGCTACAGAGAAACTCTGTCTCGAAAAACCAAAAAAAAAATGTTAGAGATGGATGTTATGAATGAAAATCATGAATGAAGGAAGGGAGCTCTTGATTGTCACCCTGCAGATGTTTGGAATCATCTAGGAGGTACACCTATGGGTGGGATCTTTGGAAGTTTGCAGAATGGTATAGCTCAGGAGAGAAGACCTACACAAAATGTGGATGGCACTATAATGGGCTGGGGTCCTGGGCTGAATAAACAGAAGGAAAAGAAGAAAGTGAGTGAGAAACTAGTTATTTCTCTCCTTCTTCTTCTTGGCAGTAGATACAGTGTGACTACCTACGCCAGGCTTCTGCCACCATGACTTCTCTGCCATGGCGACCTTCATCTCTTCAAACTATGAGCCAAAATTAACCCTCTTTAAGTTGCTCTTCTCAGGTTGTTTGTGTTAGTAATAAGAAAATACATCTCACACATGAAAATATAATCTGTATCCATGAGTAAAAGGCAAAAGGAAATGTCTTCATCACTTTTCTGTTGTTCTAATAAAACACCATGTCAAGAGAAACTTACAAAAGCAAACATTTAGTCTAGGGTTTTTGATTTCAGAAGGTTAGAGTCAGTGATGCTGGCAAAAAGGATTGGTAGAAGGAAGAGCAGAGATTACAACTAGATACACAAGTAGAAGGGAGAAGAGAGAGAGAGAGAGAGAGAGAGAGAGAAAGAGAGAAAGAGAGCCTGGGAATTGTACTGATTCTTTGAAACTTCAAGGTCTGCCTCAAATGACACACCCTTCTTAAAAGATTACATCTCTGAATTCTTCCCAAATAGTACTACTACTAGGGAATCAAGAATTCAACTATATGAGCCTATGAGGGTCATTCTCATTCAAACCACCATAGCAAGTTACTGCATTAATTTGGAAAATGGAACTCATCTTTCATATGCCATTTTTCATAATTATATCAACTACAAATTTGATCAAAAACCTCATCAGAGCAACATTCTGTGAACCCAGACCTGGTGTTGTATGCCTACATCAGTGATGATAATCATACCAAATTAGATTATGTGGCATTTGGATATGTTCTAAAGTTCCACATTAGTTATTTTGCCTCATTAACAGATGTTTGCATTGATTGACAGATTTTAGTTGAATGCAGACTTTAATAAATAATAAATAAGTGATCAGGAGTAAGGGAGGTTTTGTAGGTCAGAGATTATGTTCTATGATGCAATCCCTGACATAATAGCTTAAGGGGAAAAGCAAAGCATTTGGGCTCACAGTTTCCTTTTAAGTTTGAATCATAATGATAGGAAGGGCATGATAGGAAGACAGAGAATGGGTCATGGGAGCCACAACGCAGAGAAAGAGAGGAAACTTCTTTCTCATCTGCAAAACCCAAGTTTAAATTAACATTGAAGAAAATACAGAAGATATCCCCAGAGCTAGACTAACAGGCTCTGGAGATGCAAAGACCTGATGTCAGGGTGGTGAAACAAGCCAGATGGGATCATGAGGGCAGAGGGCCCACATCTTGGAACAAAGGACCAGTGCATTCAGTGTGAGCTCCAAAAGTCCTGGGGGAATAATCAAAAGAAACCTAGTGTCTAGAGCTTGTTCATGAGTATTGAAGGTTAAATTCCTTCAGTTCTGAACAGCACTAGGATTATGAATGTCCCAGACCATCATAGAAAAATAAGCCTTGTTGAAGACAAGATGGTCAAATTGTGAAAACTTTATTTGGATGCTGTGCCGCAGAGTGGAAAATGCCTATCTCTAGTGTGTACCCATTAGCAATCTCCGTCCATGAATGTGAGATGCCCTAGTGTCTTAAGGAACACTTGAATTCTGGTGAGTGTGGTGAGTGGGTCATTCCCGATAGTAGCACGTGTTCCTCAGTGGTCACTCAAGCCCTTAGTAAGCACTTGGCTCCCTGGTGCATGTTTGTTGAGAGACGCAAAAGTTCACAGTCATTGTCACTATACAAGAATAAATAATAATAATAATAATAATAATAATAATAATAATATAATGCTTCATGGCATATTCTAAAAGAAAATTGGAGAACAGCATTAGATGTAACAGTGGTATCACTGAGGAAATATAAACATCAAATTCTATGGGAACATCTGCTGGTGGACACCAAGCAACCTAAGAGGAACATTACCTGTCAACATTGCAAACAAATCCTTTCAGAATATGCAATAATAAAAATAAGAGCAGCTTACATAGAAACATGATGAGTTGTGGAAGGAGAATTTCTAAAGTAAAAAAAAAAAAAAAGAAAGAAATCAATTCAGAGAAAGAGAACAAAAGAGAAGAGAACCAGTCTTCATACAAGATACAAGTCAATAGAACTGCATTTCTTTCAGCAGAGCTCTTGTGGGGCATGAAGACCCAGCCTTGTTTGAAGCAGTGGTTTCAGGCAATAAAACTACTTTGATCATAAAGAAGAGAAAGGAGATAAAGCTACAGAAAACCCAGACTGAGGTGCTCGCCAAGGCCTGGGAGGCCATTTTCAGTTCTTCCAATAAAAGGCATTCCGGGAAAAAAAAAAACAAAAAAACAAAACAAAAAAAAAAACTAAATGAACTAGATATGATAGAAGTAGTTGAGGTCAGAGTCAAGTTGCCGGAGAGGAGGGCACAGGCCTTGGAGCGGACAGAGAAAAGAGGCTAATTCTGAATTATGCCTTCCTTTCAGCAAAGAAACCACTGACTATGAAAGAAATTACAGCAGGTAAGTCATAAATGCCATGAGTTTGGAAAGCATGATAGCTGGCAATGCTATCAGGAACAGAAGCTGAAGAAGGAGCAATGTTATAACAAAAGAACAACAACAACAAAAACCCTTAATAATAAACAAATGACTTCAAGCAGGGCATGGGCTAAGCATGATGGGTATTCCAGGAGTTAGTTGGTGCCAAGAATACCCTGAGCAAGCAAGCAATGAATCAAAATAAAATTGGAGCAGTTCCTACAGCAATCCATGAATTAAGTACTGGGGCAGATGCTACATAAGTACATGATGTCAGTGTTTGTACTGCAGATTATTACATGAACTCATATTCCTAGGGTGTGATCATATTCAAATAAGCTTGTAAGGGCTAAAATTACAATTAACATAAACATCTATACTAATTTAAAATTATATTTGAAACACTTCAAAATATTTTGGCGACCTTTTTTCATAAATGTATATGAGACATTTGTCTTGTAGCATTAAAAATTTAAAGATGATACATAAAATTACCTAATTTCAATAAGTATATTGATTTTAAGGCACGTTTTATTTCTTAATACGTGTACATGGTAAAGTCTGGCAGTGGCACATGCCTTTAATTCCAGCACTTGGAGTTAAGAGGCAGATGGATTTCTGTGATTTAGAGGTCAGTGTGATCTACAGTCAGTTAGTTATAGGACAGCCAGGACTGTTACACAGAAAAAACCTGCACTGACTAATCAAAAACCAAACAACAACAATGAGCAAACAAACAAAACAGAAAATATAATTTGTATTTGGTAATTCATACAGTTGTTTTATATACTCCATACATTTATTCGTATTTAAAAGGACTAGAAAGGTTATATTATACTGGTAAACCTTTTACTTGGGGGAGGTGGATGCTTATTAACTTACGTCATTTGTTGCACTATGCACCTAGGTCTGTGCACATTGTTTTAGAAATGCTCCTGCCTTTCAAAACCTGATTATTACCTATTTTACAGGCATTGTTAGCAATGAATATCTATGAAATAATTTTCCAGAAATCTCAGATTTATTAACAAATAAAACCAAAGAATTTTTCTATGTTTTTTTTAAATTTTAGCGTTAGCATTTTTGTAAACTACTCTCTTGTTAAATGATGTTTACTGCCACTAAAAGATAAAAATCTTATCTTTGATAATTTTTAAAAAAGACAAAAAGAATGGGGGGGAGAAAGAGTGCTCAAAAAATGAGATGGCTTGTGTAGGGGAAGGCCGAAAAGAGACATGGGCATGGAGAATGAAGCAAGTAGCTCACAGGGCAGGATAGACACTGAGGAGTTTTTGGGTTTCCAAGCCTTGGGTCATTGACCAAGTATGGCAAGGCTTTTGGAAGAATGCATCATGCATGGTCTGACATTAAATTACGAACACAGCTATTACTACCCTAAAAGACATCAATAGAGCAGTCTTTCCTTATCTGCACTCCTAACACCTTGTGGTTCGGGTTCCCCAGCAGAATCACCACTTAAACTCTGAGCACAGAATGATAAGGTGTCTCTGGTTTGACTCTCCAAATTTTTCCATCTTTCTCTATGCAAACAGTTGCCAAAACTTATGAATAACATCATCATAGCGTCAGTTCTTTATTCATCACCGGTTTTACATAAGTTATATTTTGGCTCTTTTGAAATACATCTGAGAAAAGCAGGAAGGGATGATTTATTTCCAGTTGGAGAAATTTCAGTTTGTACTCTTTAGATCTATTGATTTTAGATTCACAGCATTGCAGAACATCATCATGACCAGAAAATGTGGTAGAGACAATTCACTACATGACTGACAGGAAGATCAGAGAGAATGAAAATGAAATAAAGACCCAGGACAACACTTAGCCACAGGATGTTCCCATGGTTTCCTAATTCCTCCAACAAGAGCTTGTCATCAGAGGAGCATGGGGTCATCCAGCAGTTGATGGGTGCCAATATAGAGACCCACAATCAAACACTAGGTGGAGCCAGGGGAGCCTATCAGAAGAGGGAGATGAAGGACTATAAGAGCCAAGAGGACACCAGAACACAACCCACAGAATCATAAACAGGGCTCACGGGTACCGAAGTGACAAACACAGACTCTGTATGGGTCTGAACTAGGTCCTTTGCATACACCTTATGTTATTGCAGTGTGGTGTTCCTGTAGCACTTCCAACAATGGGAATGTGAGGCATCTCTGACTCTTTTACCTACACTTGGAACCCTTTTTCCTCCTGCCATGATATAAGGACTTGTGCACAGTTGTTTTTTGTTTGTTTAGGGAAACAGAGGAAGAGTTGATCTAGGGATAAGGGAAGGTGTGAAGAGGGATTTGGAGAAGTAGGGGGAGAGGAGACTGGAGTCAGGATCAGAAAAAAAATAAATGAAAATATACAAAGTCTCTAAAACCTCACATATCTCACTACTTGTTTGGATATGGCACATTGGACTCACAAGAGAAACTGTACCTGAGAATGAAAAACCTTGGAGCTAGTGTAAGGTGGGAATTGGGTAGAGCAAAATGTGCTATGGGAGCAGGGTACTTAATGGTGAGAAGTGGCACCCAGGTTAAATAGCCTGGCTCTGATGTGGCCGCTCTCCAGGTACAGGACTGAGTACTAAGTCCCAGCCTCAACTGTATAGTCATGGGTACAAATCACGTTTTATTGCCAGGGCAATAATGTGTAGTTGAAGTGCAAGGTTGGAAATGCTATCCCCTTTAGACTCCTATGTGTTTCCAGTTCATGTGGAGCCACCATCGTGTCCCTGGTTTGATTAACTAGGTTTCAAACGTGCTGTGCTGTAAAGAGAAAAAGATAGCAAGACGAAAAGAAAAGAGACCGGAGGGGAGAAGAATTTTAAAACTTCCATTACAGAAGTGTGCCGCCTCTCTTGTAAGCTCTGTCTGCTGGCTATGTTCTACAGCGCCCCGTCAGAGAATTAAATAACCAGTAAGTTGGGTCTTGCAACTTACCTCAGCAACCCAAGTTACAAAGCCTCATATAAATTCATGGGGTCTTCTTCCATGTCTGCACGCATGCTAGGGCTTCAGGCATTGATTCACTTTGTTCTGTTTCTTGTTCCTTCGCAGAAACAAAGCAATAATGTGCCGAACAACTGCTATTTCCTGCACCCGCAAATACATGAAACCTCAAAACTCTCGTTTCTATCTTCCTAAAAAGTAGATTTTTTTCTTCTTTTCTTTTATTTTGTTCCATGTTTTAAAAGTTAAATGATATTTTGTTAGGCTTATATGTTAGGAAACATATAAAGAAGTAAAGAGTTATCCAGCATTAGATGAGCAAAGACGAAATCAAACATCTCCCACATAGCAAGCTGATTATGGATGTCTTAGTCAGATCACCAATTCCTAAGTACTAAGAAATATACCTACTCTTCTTATTGATCAATAAAAATAATGACAATATAAAAGCCCACTAATGTAGATTGTTAGGAGTATCTGAGACATGTATTCACTCCCTGACACTAGTGCCAATTTGAAACTTAGTGGTACTTGTTCAAACACGCATGGGGTATGTATTTAAAATAATGATTTTTATAGAGTTTGTTTGCCAAAACATACGCTAAGCATCTTCAGCAAATACCAATTCCTAGGTCCGCCATTCACTCAAGTCGCATCAGCTTTGCCCTTTAGTAGATATCGCTGGGTTAAAGTATTCACCCTTGCAGCTATGATTAAAACATAGGCCATCCACGGATAAACATGCTTAAAATGAACAGGAAAAAGCCTAGTCAGTGCTGACAATAAAGGCAATGCATCTGTAAATTTATTGCTTAATTCCATCCTAGTTACAACAATGTACAACCACCGTGAGCATGGCTGCTTTTCACAAACAAATTTATTACTTCTAGTTGCTCCTCTATTGCTTTCAATAAGAAATGCCAAAATAACTGTGATTTAAAAATGCTATCAACTGATTTGAATGCTCAATAGATTCACTGCATTATAATAAAACTTGCCTCTAAGTGCTGTACTTAGGCGAAAATATTGTATGGACTTAAATCCTCTGCTTTGGCTGCACATTTCTATCGATATATTTACTACAGACCACTGGCAGTCTGTCTTTGACTTCTTATCTGCATATTCATAAGGCTGTTGAGCAGCTTGGAGAAAGGTTTTGCTTAGTTATCCCAATTTAAATATTGGAACTTGCTAATGTTAGATTTATGCAAACCTTTAGTTCAGCTCACATCATTCCTCTGATGTTATGATGTTATGATGTTATTCCTCTTATAAGAAAGACCAGTGATGACCCAACATCTGGATAATGGACATCTGCAGCTAGTCCCCTGCTTTCTTCTGGCAGTTTTGAAGTTGGGTATTATTTCTTTGTCAGTGGAGGAAACTTCAAATCCTTAATTTCGTCTCTGTTTTACAGACTGATGAAGGAAACAGGGAGGCCCAGACTTTTGAAACTGGAACTGCATCTCAGCCCATCCCTGCAGATGCCCCTTTCAAGGTGAAATGTGCTAATTTTCTTTGACATTTTATTTTTTTTATTTTTTTATTTTTATTTTTATTTTTATTTATTTTTTAAATTAAAATTTCCACCTGCTCCAAGTTTCCCATTTCCCTCCCCTCCTCCCAAATATTGCCCCCTCCCCCCAGTCCCCTCCCCCTATCCCCACTCCTCTTCTCCTCCCCCCACACCATTCCCCCTCCCTCTCAATACTGAAGAGCAGTCCAAATTATCTGCCCTGCGGGAAGACGAAGGTCTTCTTTCTATGTCCAGGAAGGTGAGCGTCTAAACAGGCTAAGCACCCACAAAGCCAGTTCATGTATTAGGATCGAAACCTAGTTCCATTGTCCTTGGCTTCTCATCAGCCTTCATTGTCCGCCATGCTCAGAGAGTCCAGTTTCAACCCATGCTTATTCAGTCCCAGACCAGCTGGCCTTGGTGGGCTCCCAATAAATCAGTTCCACTGTCACAGTGGGTGGGTGCATCATTCGTGGTCCTGGTTTCCTTGCTCATGTTCTCCCTCCTTCTGCTCCTCATTTGGACCTTAAGAGCTCAGACCGTTGCTCCAAACTGAAACTCTGTCTCTACCTCGATACATCGCCAGATGAAGGTTCTAAGGTGATATGCAAGATATTCATCAGTATAGGATAGGGTCATTTCAGGTTCCCTCTCCTTAGTTGCCCAAGGTACCAGCTGGGGACATCTCCCTGGACACCTGCTAACCCCTCTAGAGTCAAGTTTCTTGCCAACCCTAGGATGGCTCTCTTAGTTAGGATATATACTTCGCTGCTCCCGTATCCTCCCTTCCTATATCCCAACCATCCCAATCCCCCGAGCTCCTCCCATCCTCCCCTTTTCATGTTTCTCATCCCATTTCCCCTTTGCCCCTTGCCACCTCACCCGCGAGTTCCCAGTTTTTGCCCTGCAATCTTGTCTACTTCCCCTCTCCAGGCGGATGACTATATGATTTTCTTTGGGTTCACTTTCTTATTTAGCTTCTCTAGGATCACAAATTATATGCTCAATGTCCTTTATTTATGGCTAGAAACCGATTATGAGTGAGTACATCCCATGTTCCTCTTTTTGGGTCTGGGATACCTCACTCAGGATAGTGTTTTCTATTTCCATCCATTTGCACGCAAAATTCGAGAAGTCATTGTTTTTTACCGCTGAGTAGTACTCTAATATGTATATATTCCACACTTTCTTCATCCATTCCTCCATTGAAGGGCATCTAGGTTATTTCCAGGTTTTGGCTATTACAAACAATGCTGCTATGAACATAGTTGAACAGATACTTTTGTCATTTGATGGGGCATCATTTACTTGTATGTGTGAGTGTGCGGTCTGTGTATCTCTGTGTGTAGTATGTAGAAGTCTCTTGATCCTCATGAAATTGTTTAATCTTGTTTTTAGAGTCATATTCTTTCGAGTATGACTCTACTGCTATAGTATTTGATATACTTCTGTCATGAGAAACACTGTTCTTTTCTGGTTAATTCTAATTTGCAAATTATTCTATAGAGACTGTGTGTAATTTAGATTAAAGAATTTACAGCCAATTTGGATCGATATCAATGCTAATGTCTAAAATAGTAATTATTCATGTAAACTGGCATTTGAAATTATCCAGGAAAAGAAGGTGTGGCTATGCTGTGTGTTTAATTGTGAAAACGATTCCTTTTTTCTTTTTACTGAGCTCTACATTTTTCTCTGCTTCTCTCCCTACTTCTCCCCTCCCCTTCAACCCTCTCCCAAGGTTCCCATGCTCCCAATCTACTTAGTTGATCTTGTCTTTTTCTACTTCCCAAGTATATTAGATCTATGTATGTCTCTCTTAGGGTCCTCACTGTAGACAACAATAAAATTATTGCTTTTTAATAATAAAAGTTAGCTAAACTTTCTGAAGATTCATGATTGATGCCCTTGTGAAAGATCTGTATTCCCTCGCTCATACTTACATTATCCAAAAAGAATAAAATTTATTAGATAAGTGGAAATTACATGGGATAAAAATCATTTCCCCAGAAATCATTTTTTAATTAATATATTTATTAACATATTTATTATTTTTCTGAATAAAATTGGTTCTTCTGAAATGAAAAGCCACAAGAGAACTATTCAGAAAAAAATTAGAAACATAGTTGGGGGGGGATTTTGTAAGCAAGGAATTTGATAAACTGATGTCTAGTAACTCTCACATTTTGAAATTTTACTAGTAAAGAGCAATTTTGAAAAGCATAAACGAAAATCATTTTAGAAGATAAATGTAAATAGTTATACTTCTGACTGAATTCTACTGGCCCCAAATAATATTATCTTTCTTACTCATAATTAGACTTAATATCCTTTGGTATACAAAATATACATGATAAAATATTCTTATTTATGCATACAAAATATGTCTCACAAAAATATTTCCTCCTGGACCCAATATTGCTACAAGGAGAACATAGGAACTGAGGCTACTGTACAGAGCTTTTCAGAGATGAACATATCCAAGAGCTAAATTGGGTCACAGTATGGGCACAGACTAAACTTGAGAAATAGTCCCACACATTAATTACTACTGCATTACAAGATGATGATTCAAAAAGATGAAATCGATTGTCAGTAGTAAGCATGACACAAAAAAAATATATTGTTTGCTGTGGCCTTAATCTTGAGTACTGTCAGATTAAGGTCACAAAAAGAAGGTTAAGACATACAGAATGTGCCATAATCTACAGAGAAAGGCACAGTTCAGAAGCCCTACAACTGGCTCTTCAACACTCAGTTCAAATATGTCCAATGGTTGGTTGCTGTGCTACCTAACTTAATGTTTGCAAAAGTATTCAGTACATCTCTTTCCATGGAAATTGTGAGAGTCAGTAGACTTTTACCTGTTAGATTATTTGTGACTTATTAAGAAATAAAATTGTTATAATGCTTGGTTTTGCTTAATCAGTTGAATCTGATTAGATTGGATCTCACAGTTAAGAAAAATACAGGAATTTTAGGGACTGGTTATTCGACCTTGAGACTTCTCCACTCAAGCTTCTGAGGCAGTCAGGGTGTACATGAAAGGAAAGACAGTTGCTAAGCCTCCTACGCATGCTATCTTTTACAGACTGAGGGAGATGGCGGCAAGGCAGGCTGAAAGTTGTACCTTCCTCCCAGCTCCAGGAAAACAATTGGGAACAGCTGGTAAGCAGTCGTCAGTGTTTACAATCATTCTTGGAGAGACTGGGGTGCCAGTATCATGCAGGGAGGGGAGGAAAGCCAAGATACTGTGTAGGGGGATGTCTTAGGGAGTTTCACCAAGAGAACTGAAGGAAATTACCTAATGACTCCTACAGTTTGTGGAAGAACTGCAGAGAGGGAGAAAAGCAATTCTAGTGGATTCCAACTGAGGGTTAAGAATTGGATCCTCATTAATGTTCACTGAAAGCTACAAGTAAAGGCCAGAATTGCTTTTTAATTACTCTTGCTAGACTGTGGAATCTTTAAAGTGTTGCCATGTAAGAAACTGGCCATGTGGGATCCTGTTTATTGTTGCACTACATTTAAAAGCAATAAAGTAATTTAACCATAAAACTATAGACAAGAGAGAGGCATTATTGTATATATTCAGTTCTTCTCTGAGCAGAGTGGCAAGCCTTAACATTTGATCTTCCTGTCTTGTTAGTCATAAAAACCTTGGCCTGAGATGAACTGTACACAATGCTCAAGCCCTTACCTAGCAAGAAAGATTGTAGAAACTTAAATAATCTATCTTGTACTGCCTCCACAGAATGTAGTTATTGTTCTCTGGAATTACAGTTTTTTTCAGTCCAATTAGGAGCTAAAATTCCTATTCTACAATAATTAACCATAATAATATTAATAATAATAAATGGATTTCTATCTTGGGCTTCAGTGTTTAGTCTCCAGCTAATGTCAATCTGCTTTGACTGAATGGTATGTGTCCTATGGTTCTGAGCTTATAATATTAACGAAATTAAACTTGACCTTAGAAATTTAAAAATTTAAATCTGGTCAATCTTCAAAGATTGTACCTGGTGCGAACACACACACACACACACACACACTTCACAAACAAGGGGAAAATGCCAAGTATAGGGAAGAAAGGGGCACAATGACCTAGTCACCAAAGAGCATATTCTCATCAGTAAACTTGTTCTGTCCTGGTGCATTTCTCTATTCTGCAAATTGTCACCTTGGAAGTCACACTACCTTAAGTCTATGTCACTTGTTTCATCATTTTCTGAAATGATGTCCTTAGCATGATGATTAAGGTGTTTGCTCTCCCTCAGCGTTTACTTCATCATTGTGGTCGCTGTTGTTCTGACATTGTAGGAGATAATCCTGTAGAAGATTATGACTGTTTTGGAAAATGTAATGATCTTCTCATCTTGAATGTTCTGAGATTCTTTTGATAATGACTGAATGTACTACCTGTGTGTTATAAAGTGTAAATCAATAGCTTATTCCAAATATTTATAGAACCTCCCCAAAGTCCTTAGGTGGCTTTCATTTTTCTATAGAGTTAGAGCACCAACATCATGCTAGCCTCATTAACAACTCCTATACCAATTCCCACTTGCAAGGCATTTGTTTCTTTGTTGCCTGCTGTGTGATGGGATGCGTAATTTCTTTTCCCTTCTCAGCTATTCTTACTCTTAAGTCATCAGCAGGTTTATTCTACCTGTCTCGCTTATGTTTTTTGACTCAAATCTTATTTTCTCGGGAAGACTTTCACTATTGTCCTCCTTCCTGATACTTATTTTAACTCATAATCCTCTCCCAATTTTGATATACTGATCCATTTTGTTGTGTGGTACCAATCTGTCGACATCTGTTTTTCCTACAGTAGTGAAAGTTTTATGAGAGCAGAAATTTTGTTTTGATCATGTAGCAATATACCATAAGATAACAGTCAGTACCCAGTAAGCACACAGAAGTCGTCTTTTCATCCTAATGCTTTATGTGCTGTGTATTCTACTTCGAATTCCTTCCTCACACCTTGGCTATTCTAAACCCCTTCCCTGTAATAGTGATACTCACTCTCATCTTTTAAAAAGAAACTTAAGTATTTCTTGCTGCTTCTTAGGAGGAAGATGCAATTTAATGTCCTGACGCTATTTCTCTTTATATTTCTGTCTGTGGTGATCATCAGTTTTAACAAATAGGAGAAATATAGTAGTCAATGACCTAGTATATTTTCAAGAGCTGAGTGTTCTGCTAAGTAAAAACACTTAGCCAAGAATCACAACGCTTTCTTAGCTAGCAGCTCTGGCTTTTTACTACATGATAATCTCTCTCTCTCTCTCTCTCTCTCTCTCTCACACACACACACACACACACACACACATGCACACACACAAGAAATACTAGGTTAAAACACAAGTCACTCTAATATAAAGCATAGTCTTTAATTACTCGAAATCTTGCCTTGTGGAATTATTTATGTAATTTTAGTACAAATTGGATTGATGTCACATATAGTTGATGGACAAGTGAATAAATAAATAAATAAAATTGCTTTAAAAAATAATCCATGTGCTTGGTAGAGTTAAGTATATCCTTTGTATTGAGGAAATTGGGAACAGTAAAAGGGAATTCCTAGGAGGTAGGGATTTGGCTTTAGAAATAATGCAAAACCAATTTCTTCTTGAAGCTATTGATGTTTTAGTTTGAAATTCCTTAAATCTTTCTTAAGAGCAGAATTGGTTCCAGAACCTTGGGGAAATAAAGACGACAGCCAACCTGGAAAGGCCCAAATTGAACCTTAACTTTGTGAAATTTCTTAACATCATTTAATTTTTCTGCCGTTCAGTTTCCTCACTTATGAAATGAAATATCATTCACCCTATCTGATCTTCTGTTGATTCAATGAATTATTCTGTATGAGAGTGAAATCTCCCGCCTGCCTGCTCACATAAGCATTTTTAGCTCATTAGATACAATTCTATGTTGCATATAGTTGAGGGTCAAGTGGTTAAACTATTGAAAGAAGCATGTTCCTAATTCCAACCATTTGCTGCTGTCTCTGAAACATACATTTAGCATGACTTCTGAGGGTTAGCTTGGGAAAGAAATGGGTTCTTCAGACCCATTAAGTAATAATGACTTCAATGATGATAAAATCTTGGGATTTTTATTTTTAAATTCGGATTATTCAGGTTAATTGAAGTGATACGTATTTTTAGGAATTCAATAGAAAAACATCTTCTTTGCAATTGCTTCACTACAGACACCAGGTCATAGTGTTCTGAGGTGAATTCCTAAAATAACCAGGGACTCAACTCAAAGAAGTGCTTGTGGAACACAGATGAAGTTTGGCTCCTGAGGTTGCCAGGCAACAAAGGCTGTTCTTGGCAAGGTAGTTAGTTTCCTGGAAACATCATCAGAAGCAACCTAGACACGTTTGGCTCTGCAGGTGTGCACAGATCACGTAGATTAGACTTTTAAGTTATTTCCTCACATTAGAGAAAATTCTAACAGGAACCCTCTGAGCACATAGCCTATCAGTCACCGTATGGATTTAATCTCATTTCATTCAGGAGTACGAAGGGTTGAGTGAATTAAACATTTAAAAATAAGGAAATAAGCAATTACTGGTAAGAAATCAGCTGGCTTTTTCTATGCAATCTGCAATTGCTGTGCACCAGCTCTTTTTCTTTTTCCGTTTTCCAAAGTCAATCAGTCAATTAATTGGACAGCAAGTCTGGTATTTCTACTATAATAGGAACATTTTTATTAGGAATTTGGAAGTTAAAGGATTATTTTCGATATGGTTCCTATTCTCTGTAGATTTAACTGTTTCTTGAAAGTCAGTAAGAATGTTGGAAGTTTCTTTCATTTCTACAGCAATGAAGAGATCTTTGCTTGTTAGAGGTGAGGTAGAAGGGAGGGCTGTCTCATCATATCACAGAAGATTTTTTAAGGTAGTTAAAACTACTCTGCACATAGTGGTCTCTGGGCTACAATGACAGATTCGTATGATTATAGATTTGTTAAGTCTCACAGTACTCCACTGAGAGGGAACCCTAATGTAATGTGTGGACTTTGGATCACAATGGAGTTGTGTCAATTAAAGTGTATTGACTTTTAACAACAATGCCATTGTGGGGGAAGATGATGATCAGGGTTATAATTCGTGTGTGTATGTGTGTGTGTGTGTGTGTACATGATAAAACACAGGTGATGATAATTTTGTATTTTGTTAACAGTGGGGAGAAATTATTCTCCAATGAAATTTATTTTAAATTTTTTTATTAAAAGCACAGGCGTTAATATTAAATATTAGCAACTACAAAGAAAAGCAAAGAAGATAAAAGAGAACCTAGCACAACATTGTTGTTTCAGAGACAGCAGTGGGAAATTTTCTGGACAGAAATGCTGCAAGAATAGCAGCGGAAGGATGGGTTTGTATGAGTCACGTGGATTTGTGAGGGAACCACGTGCCTAGCAGATGAAAGCATATAATATACACTACAAAGAAAGCATGAACGCATTTCTACTTAGAGTCATCAGCAAAAGAATTGAAGTCATAATGTGAGAGTTTCAGCAAAGTTTCATTAGAAGAAAACCCCTTTTGTTGAAGAGAATGGAACTTATTGCCTAGTATTCCAAGTGAACAGGGCCAGTCACCTGGCCAAAGGACCACTCATTAAAAAAAAAAAAAAAAAGTGGCCTAACCTTAAACTATGCTGAGGATATAACTGAAATAAACATTCTTTACTGATATATTATATTTTTTGTTCCCAGAATTCATGCCTCTGAGTGCTGTGCCTGCAAGATGTCTTGAAGTTCAGCAGGGCCTGCCTACCTTTGGGAGCTCTTGTGTGAGAAGCACAAGTTTCTCATTTGCATTTTCTGTCTCTGTCTTTTGGCTGCTGGCCAGATTCTAAGTATTCTTTTTTTCTGATATTTTGGCTTCCTTGCTCTTTCTCCCATGCTCCTTACTATGACATGTGGCTGCTTGTCCATACATCTGACCTTGTGACCTTTTAAATGGCATGGCTTTGTTTCCTTCCTCCTTCCATTCTGCTCTAGGGAGCTGTTCCAATTCATAACTTAAAAACCCTGGGGTTTTCCTTTTAAACTCTAATAAAATTGTTCTTGAACTTCTATTCTTAAATAATTTTATTTATCAAGTCTAAAAACTTCAAGAGAGATCCTGATTTCCTTTGCATTAGTGATGATAAATAGTAAAACAGGTCAGAAAACATCTCAATTTTCAGAATATTTTTAAAAGCTCTGACTATCTGGTACTTCTTTAATTTATTCACTTACTCTTGCCATGGTTTGTACTGTGGTCTACGCAGGTTGGTGAAACAAATACCCACACATCGGATGCTGTCTGGTCAATGTCACTCTTACTTCATACATCTTCACATGATAGAAGAAGCAAGGCAGCTCCGATTGCTGTCAAATTTAGAAGAGTTTGAAATGCAATAATTATACATGTTGATGAGTAGCAGTCTGATTATCTTTGCTTGTTTAAAATGTGACATGATCAAATCAAGGCAATTCCTCTTCTTATTCTTTCAAATATTTGTTGTTTCTTTCTGTTGCCAGCCTTGAAATTATTCTCTTCTAATTTCTTTTTCGCCAATAGGACTTACAAGGCCAAATCCCTCACAAGTATGAAACTGTTTTATTCTTAAGATATTTCCTTGGAAATGAATAGGCTTTCCTTCAGCCACACAGCAAGTAAGGAGCAAAAGCAGGATTCAAATGCTAGCCCCCTGAAAGAGACTCTGTATACAATATCACACAGTGATGCAGTTAAGGTGTTAACTGCAATGAGCTGGGCTAAGTGGTAACACTTGCTGATGCACTAGAAGAATGCCTATGGAAGCCAATAATTGCCTTGTGCTATGGAAAGCTGGAACTTATCCTTCCTGTAGAAATGCTCATTATAGATGAAGTTTGGATAACTACTAGTATTTTGAGGACACTAACCTCATTTGGGGGACTCTTCTCTTACAATCTAATCACCTCTCCAAAGCTCCCATCGACTAACAACATTATATTACTATCTTAGTCATTAACTTTCAATCCAAGACTTTTAAAAGGACACAAACATTTAATATACCAGAAGAGAGTACCCATGAATTTTGTTCCCTTGAATATTGTGTTGGATAGTTTTATGTCAACTGACACAAGCTAGTGTCATTGATGAGAAGGGAACCTCAATATAGAAAATGCCCACATAAGTTCTGGCTTAGGCAAGCCTGTAGGGCATTTTCTTAATTAGTGCTTGACTGGGGAAGGCTCAACCCATTGTAGGTGGTGCCATCCCTGTACTGGTGGTACCGCATTCAATAAGAAAGCAGGCTAAGCATGCCACGGAGAGCAAGCCAGTAAGCAGCAACCCTCCATGGCCTCTGCATCAGCCCCTGCCTCCAGGTTCCTGCTCTTTGAGATACTATCCTGACTTCTTTTGATGAACGGTGATGGCAAGGCATAAGCCAAGTAGACCCTTTCCTTCTCACCTTGTTTTGGGCCATGGTGTTTCATCACAGCAACATCATCACTAACGAAGAAAGATATTAAAGCCTCAGTTAGTACTTATGTGCCTAGGCACCACTTCTGTCCACCATTTGCTGCCTTATCACGCTTCAGCATGAATGCTAAATGTTCACGGATTCAGGAAGTAAATGCTGTATAAGGGTTTCTTGTTCCCCACTCCTCATTTATGGTCTAGAGAATTATAACAGCTCCTTTCAAAATCTCACAGACTATTGTCTCATCCATTGTGATTCAGTCCCTGCTGATCAACAATACATTTTCCTAGAAGAAAAACATTTTATAACATCAACTATGGTAGCAAAAGTATACATATTTCATCAGAATGAGTTGGACTTCAGAGTGCCTGATGAACTATAACATAAAAAGATATTCAAATTATTAAAAAATTAAAAGTAAAACAAAACATTGAATATATAAAGTATTACACTGTGGTCAAATAGTTATTTTCTCATTGTATATAAGAGACCATGAATTGCTTTCTAACTATATGCAACAAGGCATCTATGATTTATTATATCTTAGTTTTTTATTTTTTAAGGATTAGTAAAATTATTTATAAATACTAACAGAAAAAGAAATGAGTATTTCACAAAAAGAAAATATTTGAAACTATATATTAACTTAAGAACAACAATTAAACAAGCTGATATATTTCTGACTGTTAAAAATAATGTCTATGGTTTTATTGAAGTGTAATATACAAACAAATTTATTTCAAATTCAATATAAGTAGCTTCCATTAGCAATTCTTTCCATTTTATATTGTATAAAATTCCATATGTTTTATATTTTGACAGCTTTAATAAGTTCTAGTATTTGAACAAAGACACAAATATACCAATGGCTTTTAGTAACAGAGAAATGTGTGATATGTTTGATACATGTACAAAACTCCTTTCTTTCTTTTGGAAAAAAAAATTCGTGTTTTATATTCTGATCATACTTTCTCCTCCCCCACATACTCCCAGATCCTCCCAGACCTCTCCACCTCAATGCTTTTTCTCTCTTATAAGAAACAGGCAAACAACAACTGAAAAATCCAACAAACCAAGTCAACAAACTACCTCCAAAAAAAAAACTCACAGGAAATACAAACACACACACCCCACAAAACCATAAAAAACATAATATACAATCAAAGTACCGATAAGAAAAAAACTGTCTAAACAAGCAGTATGAGACAAAACATCTAAAAAATTACCACTGAGTTTTTCTGTGTATTGACCATCTACTGCAGGACATGGACCTACCCTGATTTAGGAGACTCCACTGGAGTTTCTTTGCAACTGTGTCTCAATAGAGATAGCTTTTGGTTAGGGTTAGCTTTTGAGTGCCTGTGTCTTCTTTCCCATCTCAATGCTGATACCAGTTTCTGCATAAATCTTTGAAGGCCATGTGTGAGCTGCCAAAGTCACTGTAATTTCTTCTGAGTATCAGTTGGGTTGTTTCTGGAAAATACTTCTGCCTTGGTGTTGTTTATGTTCTCTTGCTCTTAAAATACTGATACCTCGTCCCTCTAACTCCTTGAACCCTGGGGGAAGGATTTGATGGAAACGTCCCATTTCAAAATCCCTCACTCTGCACATTGTTCTGCTGTGGGAGCTCTTTGGCCAGTAGTCTTTAAGAGAGCAGCCCACATGGGTGTGGACTCTTATACTATAATTGCAGCTGTAAACCGTGTGCTCACTCTCTTGCTACTGGCTCTCACTTCCAGCTGCCAGACTAGAATGGATCTTTTAACCACATAAACCAAGTAAAAAATTAAACACTTGTATGGAAAAAGTCTTTGAATTAATTATAAAAAGAAAATTGAGACTTTGTCAACTAGCAGGTATAGACCCAGCAGAGATTTTAGTTCCTTTACTGTTGATAAAATTAAAAAATTATGGGAAGACAATGAACCATGTCAAAGTTCTTGTGCTAATTTCTTGGAAGAAATTAGCAGCAATTATCCTAAAAGTGATAGAATTAACCTTATTAAGAGAACTACTTGGATTCTTCCCCAAACTGTACATAACACACCAACATCTGGGGTACGTACATTTTATACTGATGCAAATAAGTTAGGAAAGGCAGGTTACAAACCAGGAAAATTAAGTAAGGTGGAGCAAGGCTCTTATAATTCTGTCCAAAAGGCAGAGCTTTATACCATTCTTATGGTGCTAAGGGATTTTAAAGAGCCTCTCAATATATTACTTATTTGCAATATGTAGAAAGAGTTATCTTACATATTGAAAGCACTGAATTTATGCCAGGTGATACAGAATTGACTTCATTATTCATGCAGTTTCAAGTTATAATCAGGAATAAGCTTTGTCCATATACATAACACACATCTGATCCCATTTGGGTCTGCCAGGTCCTCTAGCTCAAGGTAATGGAGAAATTGATCTTACTGATTGGAAGTGTGCTGGAGGCCTCAGAATTTCATAAAAAACATCATGTCAATAGCAAAAGATTAAAGAGTTTCTATTACATGGCAACAAGCTAAGAAGATTATAAAGAGACGTCGTACTTGCTCTTTCTATAACCAAACACATAACCTGCAGGGAGTAACCCAAAGGGCACTCAAAGGAATGAAATATGGAAGATAGGTGTGTTCCACTTTACAGAATTTGAAAAATTAAAATATGTACACCACACAATTGACACTTATTCAGGTTTTTATTTGGCAACGCTTGAACTCAGAAAAGGTTGATTCGGTAATCACATATTTATTGGAAGTTATGGCCATCATGGGTATACCTGCACGAATAAAGACAGAGAATGGTCCAGCATATGTGTCTAAAAAAATGAAACAGTTTTTGTTTGTTATAATATGAGGCACATTATGTTATAATTTTACCAAACAGTCCTACAGGTTAGGCAGTTAAGAAAGACCAAATTGAACTATAAAGGATATGATAAACAAACCAAAAAGAATGGAAAATATCCCCAGAAATAGATTGCATAATGGCCCACAACAACCACTGTACTTGGCTGATATGACACCATGGTGCTGATAGCACTACTATGAGACTGATATGACACCATGATGCTGGCAGCACTACTATGAGACTGGCTTTTGGGTACCAGCTACAGAAATGGTGTACCCTCTTACAACATTTTGGCCAGAATTCCAAATAAGAACTTAAAAAAAAAACAAAAACAAAACAAAAAACAAACCAACAAACAAAAAGTCCCTATTGACTAGTCAGAAACCATTTGCAATTATACAAAAGAGCAATCTTGAAATTTAATCATCATTTTGTTTTTTGATTATTTGAGACAGGGTTTCTCTGTAGCTTTGGTGTTTAACCATCATTTTACTTTAACAGGATCCCATAGAAAAAAAAATCGCCGCCCCCCCCCCCCATGACAGCTGGAAGCAACTCTAGAAGACAATGTCCCCTTTTCCAACAAAGTTTGTCCTCAGGGTTAAGGACACCATTTCAGGGTTGATTATTACTTCTATAGGGTTGGGGTTGGGGTAGAAATTATGGGATAATAGGTAGATTAGTGTGAACTTACACTAATAATAATAATAATAATAATAATAATAATAATAATAATAATAATAATAGTGAGTAATAGAGTGAATACTTGTGAGCTATTATATGGACAATTTATATTGGTATAAATTTTTGTATAATAGTACAAGCTCAAATTATATTTGTTATATTGAATATTCTCCTATTTCTGTTTACAATATTTGTACACCTATGCAAGTTATTTTGTCAGATTGTATGCATGTATGTTTCTATCTCTGTTTAAGACATTTTGTATACTGATACAATTTTAGGGTATATTTATCATATTGCATTATATATTTCTACCTCTGATCAAGATATTTATACATTGTTTACATATTGAAGTCATTGTCCTCCTTTACTGCACAGTTGTTTAAAGATTGTTTAATATTCTGATATGAAGTCTTAGTTGTTAAGTTATGATAGGTCAATAGTCATTCGTGTTATACTTTCAGTGAGACTAATTTGGTTCTTTAGATACATAGAGATTGTATTCTGCATAGATAGATAACCTTCAACCACTTAAAAAAACTGTAGAACATGACATTTAAATAATTTAGGATTTTTTTGATGTCAGACATGATTGCTCCTGGCAGCACTGATCTATTCCCGAGAGTGTTGAGCATTTGTTTTCTTCTTGGCACAAATGGCCTTTGGGCAAGGAAGTGCCCATGCCTGGACCATTAAAAATGTGTATCAAATGCAGATAGGGCAAGCAGGATACAAAAGATACTATCAAATGTGTATGAAATGCAGATAGGGCAAGCAGGATACAAAAGATACTGTCAAATCTTACAAAGACGGGGTAAGATGATTCTGAAATTTTTTCTGTCTCTGAAAATGGTCGCTTAGTTACTCTAGGCCTTGGCCAAAGTTGGTTGCTTCAACATTGCAAATGAGACTTTGGGTGATTGCTCAGGCAGCCAGTTGTCTCTGTCATCTACTGCATATTTTGGAAGCTGTTTGTTGCACTTCCTGCTTATTCAAGTAATATTATCTCCCTTCTCAGGTCTTTGATAAGAGAAGAGTAGATAGTCATAGTTACTATCTTCTTATGAGCTAGCCAAGCCATTTTTAATACAAGACTAATACTCCTTAGGAAGAATGTTTGTTAAAACATTAGGATATATCTTTGCTTAATATTGTTTATGCTGGTTGTAATTCTAACTTTATACTGGATAGTTGTTCTTAGTGTGCATAGCCACTCAAACAGTATCATATATGGGTCCTGTCTCATGGAGGGGTACTTAAATCCAATCATAGAGTGGCTAGTAACTTCCACAATGTTTATTCTACTTTTACATCAGCATATCATGTAGACAGGTCACTGTTGTAGACATCAGGGTTTGTAGCTTACTTGATGCTTACATTTCTCCTTTGGTAGTGTGTAGAGTATTTTCTAGTACCACAGATGTTAGTCAGGAGGGGTAAAGGCAACGGCTTGACTTCTCTTCACTCAATGAGATATGTAAGTGTTGACTTCAGCAATGGGGCTTTGACATCAGCTTGTGGAGAACAACCAATAACTTTGGCAATATCATGAGATGTTTGAGGGTACCCATGGGGATACATATGCATCATTTGTCAAGCAAAGAAACTGGATGTATCCCAATTATGGCAATGGAGGTTTTGCTTGGTGTCATATCTAGTAGGAGCATCATATGGTGACTCCATCTAGATTGTTTTCATATATATATAACATATATATATATATATGTTAGAATGCTTCAAAAGTAGACTTTATATAAAATTCATAACATTTATATTCAGATTTTGTAAATTATATTATTTAAATTAATACACAAGCATACAAATAGCTTATAATAACAGGGAATGTGTGACACATTTGATACATATGCACAACTTAAATATTTCTTTTATAGTACTTCAAATTACTTTTCTCAAATCACTGGTTTCCATTAATGAATTGAACAAAAGTTTTCAAGTGATCCCTATTTACATAAGTATTGTGTTGCTAGCATTTTGAGAATTACATTTGACACATGATTGCTCTCATGATATCTGATTCAACTAGCAAAAGCCATAATGAAAAGTGCCTCCTATACACAACTCTGAATGCTATCTATGTGTGAGACTGTTCCATAATTGTATCTAAACTCATACTTGCAAAACGTTCTTTGGGCATTTAAAAATGTTTGAGAAATCAATTTTGAACTAGTACTTTCTAGAAAATAAAAATTATAATAGAATTTCAAAGGTTTGAAAAAATGTTGAAACAGACATGTAACTTTTCTTTGTAACATTTCCACTGCTTTTTGTGTGAACTACATTAGGAGGTGATCAGCAATAAGTGCCTTGAGATAGAATGCAAAAGAGATTGCTTTTAAGCACTGGAATTCAAAGTGTAGTGTTAAACAGTTGCTTATATTTAGTAATTTGTGCTCTGGAAGTAAGCAAGGTCATGACTGAAGTCACTTAAACAGAAAATACCTTTAGAGAATTGATCAGGAGAAAGAGAACTTGCAAGTTTAAGAAGGTATATGATTATTTGAAAGAAGAGACCATTTTCACTACACAGGGCATCACAATTCTCATATTTTAAGATGAAATATAAATTCTGAAGTCATTTATAGTAAATTGGTATTCATGAAAATTATTTTTGGCAGCAAGGTTTCTAATAAGATTAAGTCAAGAGGGCAATGTGGATTTACAAATAGCAAATTGTTCTGAAAACTAAATTGACAGTAGAATTTTGATAGTGTGAACACTGGAGGTGGACTGCTTGGGTTCAGTGAGAGCTGGGTCTACTCTTATTTGTTGTATTTGTTGATGCTTAAATTAATTACATACAATCTCTTCCTGATTATCATTAGCAGTAACATGTCACTGATGGCTATAATTGTTATATAAAATATGTAAAGATTGCATTCAGTACTAAATATAAAATATTGAGAAGTAATCCTAGAACAAAATGAAGGCTATGTATATATTAGCTACTATTTTATCATTATGTGTACATTGTATGTATAAGGAAATAATAAAGAAAAACGATCATTTCAGAAACAGGTGATGTGGTTTTGTTTAGAAAGTTAAAATATGTAAACACAAGGACATGTTTAAATGTAGACCTATGTATGTATGTATGTATGTATGTATGTATATATATGAGTATATATGTTTTAAGTAATCATATATATGTTAAATTGAATTATATGTGGGGCAATAATGTTTTTCTGAAGCACTGCAGACTATCTAACAAAAACTCCAGTTTCACTTATAAAGAACTTCACTTTGAGTTGTTATTCAGAAAGTCTAAAGAGTATTAAAGCAATATAGACTATTGCTATTACCCTTCGTTATCTCCCAGAACTTAAAGGAAAGTGCCTATTTATAAAGACAAGACACACATTTTGGATGAGAGAACTGAGCTCTAACAGACCTGGAAGCTTCCTCCTTGAGGACTAGATCTCATATAGTATGGCAAGATATGAAAGTTGTCAAAGGAGAAAAGCTATTAGCAGTGTACCAGGCTGTAAAGCCTATGAACAATAACAATGACAAGTCTAACAAAATTTCACCAGTAGTGCAATAGTGATGATATTATTTGGGGGTAACCAATAGTCATCTTATTTGATTTAAGGTCTGTTAATAGGAGAGAATTTGTACTTGATATTGTAAACCTATCCAGCTACTCAAGACCATAAGGTCATATATCCTAGAATATAACATATTATTGTTGTTTGTCTAACCCCACATAATGTTGAACAGTATTATAAATCTTCTTAAATCCATAGATAACTATAGCTCTCAATGCTCCAAACATAAGATTCATTTGCGGAAACTGGAGACTTTTATATAGATACAAAAACTTGTCAGAATGTAGAGACTATGTGATTGTGGGTACCCAACCACAAGTGGGTGCATCTACACTGCAACCTCTACAGCTAAGGTTGAGAATACCATGGAAGTGGGGCCAAAAACTAAGAATGAGAGAATGCTGGCACTGGTTGCTAGCTATTGTCTTCTAGACATGCCAGGGACAATGCATTCTTGAAATCTCAATGATACAATTGCTTGTTAAAAGGACCTACGTGCAAGTGAAAATGCTGATTGCCATGCTAACATAGATGGGGAAATTTTACAGGTTTCCAGCTTTAGATAAAGAGCTAAAATCAAAGGCTACTGAGAAATGGAGAATCAATTTTTCTTAGGGATTAACCCCTGCTAGAATATTCAGTCTCCAGTGGTTAGCCCGCAATTCTTACACACACAAGCAACATTAAATAGACTCTGAAGTTATATATGTTTGTGAGCATGTGCGTGTTTTACACACACACACACACACACACAAAGAAAAAGCAAAGAATAAAAGGTCATGAACTTGAAAGATTAGTGGGTGTGGGGCATGCAACAAGAGATGAAAGAAGAGATAGAGAGAATTCAAACATGGTACTCAGGTGTACAATTTTCCAGCAAATTTAAAAGAATGTTAAGTAAAATGGATTTCTAAAATATTAAAATCTTTTTTCTGATTCAAGCATGATGAAATTTACCTGAAGAAATGTCTATCAAATTTGTGACTGAAAAAACCTTTTGAACTCAAGTAATATAAAACTTCAAACCCATGGAAAGTTGGAAGAGGAAGGATTCTACACAACCTTTATTAAATTCTAAATATTAGTATGTATATGAATCACAAACAGAGTCTGTAAAAAATACTGATGCCTGAATAATCTCTAATACTTACAAAATTAAAAAGCATTGGGATGTCTTTTTCAAATTGTTATGCTGCAGTCACATTTGAAGGAATATCAGTTTTTATTATGGCTCATTTGCCTCATTTAGAGCACTGAAATGAACTAGAGAGGTATACAATGCTTTAGGAAAATTAAGATTCCCAATATCCCCTTTGAGGCCAGAACCCTGGCATCCTTTGTCCTGCTATGTGTCTCTCCCTCCATATTACCACGAAGACTTCACAGCTCAAGTGTCGTGTCATAACTCTTTTTTTTGTTTTTTGTTTTTTTTTTTTTGTTTTTGTTTTTTTCGAGACAGGGTTTCTCTGTGGTTTTGGAGCCTGTCCTGGAACTAACTCTTGTAGACCAGGCTGGTCTCGAACTCACAGAGATCCGCCTGCCTCTGCCTCCCGAGTGTCGTGTCATAACTCTTAATCAGGTTGAGTAAAGGATTGAAGCATCCATGAGTCTTTTGACTGAATACTCATTATACCTTCTCAAGCATCTGTAGCCTCATAGGAAATGTCTAACTGTTGCTTAGTAATGGCATTGTTCCAGAGATTAGAAGAAAAGCAGAGAACACAACGAGGGCGTCTTATTAAATGCACCCATACATCTCAGCTTTGTATTTCTTCCAGTAAAATGTTCCACGTCTAACTTTCCTACCAGTGAGGAAATTGCTAGTGCTCGCAAAAGATGATTCTGACATGATACCATCTTCATTTACTAAAACCTGTTCCTTTGTGATAGCTGGAGGAGGAGATGATGACGTGTCAGAACATATGTTCCTCTTATTCATTTATTTATTTATTTATTTATTTTTGTTCATTCTCATCAGAAAAAAATAAGACATATTCTGGAAAATTGATGCACTTAGAAGCTATTTTCTGCCATTACTTTAAGTGTCCCCTGACTCTTTATTATCACTGTATTTGAAATCCCCTCTGCAGGGAATTCTACCCTAGGCTCCAGAAGACATCTGGCAGCACTGTGGAGCTGGATTTGCCTTATGGACAGTCGCTGGAAGGATGTGATAATTCCATTTTCTGTTGAACAGCCTAGTGCATGTTGTTAAATGTCAAGCATTTCCACAAACAGCTGGAAAAATGAAGCCCCAGAAAGTCTTGTTTATTGCCCTATCGTCTCTTATCCTTTACAGAAACAACTTTGAACATGTGGTCAGAATATTAATAACATCTCCATCCAGGAAAGATTTACTCTCTCTTTTAGCAGTAAAAATGTCTACTTTTTCTTTCTTTCATTTTTCTTCACACTACTTTGACTCGGAAATCATCTGAGGAGGAATTTCCAAATCTGCCTTCAAATTGACAGGGAGACAGTTCTCCAAAAGCTAATTCAGGCAAATGATATATTGTATGTTCTCCAGGGACAATGTAAAAAGGCAGTAAAACTTGAATGGAGCTACCATCAAAGTGAGAATTTAACCAATGTAATGATGAGCAATTTCTAAAATTTAGGAGAGAAACCAAAAGGGACATTTCTTGAAATATCAAAACATTAAGCTCCATCTTCATCTTGTGATTTGACTATCAGCTTATAAATTCTAGATATTGATAATGAAGGCATTTCCAAATTCTCTTCTAAAGATCCTGTTTCATATTGGAAAGTATTTCTAGAAGGAAAATAATTATATTTTTTGCATCTATATATTAGAATACGGAAATCACAGTAAGTTTATTCCAATGATAATATCATGGTTGAAGCTATAGGGATTTCCCCGGTTCAGCTCTCATTTTAATTCAGTCAATCAAATGTGGTCAAATTAGTTATTTTAAGAGAAAGGGCACTAGACCAATGTGAACAAGGAGGAAAGTAAAATACTATTAAGTTCAGAAAGCTGAGGACAGAGGTGTGTTTGGGCAGGTACTTCATCCTACATATAGACACACAGACAGACAGATATACACTCACACACACACACAGAGGAAAGCTGGAACCAGGATGGAGATTTAGTACCAGCAGCAGCAACCAAGAAACTCAGTGTGTTTATTATATATAAGTAAACTATGAGGCAGGTTTATTATATACAGCTGGAAAAGGGGGAGAGTTTATGTTATACAACTAAAAGAGAAGGCAGGTTTAGCTAATCATTGTAGGAAGAATCTGGGGAGGGATACAGTCTCAGGCTTCAGTCATCCAAGAGGAAGAAGGATAATATCCATGTGATGCCATTCTAAGAACCATTGGGGATTGTTGTTTTGGCTTCATTGAATTTTCTAGAACAACTTGCAGTGTTTGTTTATTCTATTACGAAACATAAAAATGTTGGGCAGTTGCTAAGAAATCTAGGTAAAGAGCAGCATACAAGACTCATCAAGAGTAAGTGCGAGTGACTTGATGGACATTCAGGCTGCCCCCAGGAGATGTTATGTCCACCTGTGCTGTGCTCTCAAAGCCCCAGACTTTTGCATCTCCATTTAGCATGGTAAGTTTGTCAAGTAGATCCTCTAGGAAAGCTACATAAAAATGGCAGATGGGGAAAATACTCAATTTAAGATGACCGTTAGGTTCTGTGAGAATCTACTCTCTTCAGAGCTTGTTTTAGAACCCCTTCACTTTCAGACCATCAACAATAGAAACATGTTTCAATTACGGAATGAAATCTAGAGCTGAGCATAGTAATTTAAAATTAAAATGAAGTATCAAAATTTACGTTCACTGTTGCTGTGTGGAGTACTACTGAGGCCCCTCCCCTCACGTCTGTTTTCTTGAAGTGGTCACCACTCAGCCCAGCAAAGTGAGTTAGTACTAAACTCATCCCTTCAAGATCTCTCTGTGGGCCTGTCACTGCTAGCAATTACCAGAGAGGAAGAAGAAAAGAAAACAAACAAACTCCACACAGGTGCCAAATAAAACAATCAACATCGATTTGAACTTTAGCTCAATTAGTTATTGAAATAAGTTTTATTTTTATTTTTGCACATACCATTGAACCAAATATTCATGCTAACTCCTTAAATGTAGTGTTAGTATAAATGCAAGCAATATTTTGGAGCATGTGGTTTATAATTACATTTATCACCCCGAGAAAATTCATTCTGTTCTGTCCATACCCTGGGCAACTTTGCCTCCTGCCCCAAAGATCCATTATTTGGCCCAGCCAGCATTCAGTGTCAAATTTGGCACAGAATGAATACCCTAAATGTATTATCTAAAATTCAATTCCCTCTATTCTATTTATGAATAGAAATGTCTTTATTTGGAGATTGCTATCTGTTATCCAGAATGACTGATGCCTATCACACATTAGTAGAAGGTCACAGGCTAAGTGCTCTTGTTATTGGTAAGGTCTGAGTGATGTCAGGGTGTACAACACACTGAATGGCCAAGAGCAGCTTCTGAGTGGTCGAATTTGCTTCAGTTTTGTTGAAATGTTACAAGAAAAAAAATAACCGGCTTTTGTTCGTGTCAGACTTGACTTTCCTATGAGCCAGCCCCGGGTTCTGGCCGTTGAAGTACTGATTGATATGGAAACAAAAAGTCTTTTTTTTGAAAGTACCAAAAAAAAAAAGTATAAAATTAAAGTCTCTCCTCTGTGTGCTTTGTATTTTCTTCCTCCCACAGATAATCAGGGAGAAATTTTGGCCAAGAGTTAAACTCTGTTGTTTACTTGAGAATGTCAATCAGCAGGGTTCACTTCAAACTTTCTAATGATTAAGATCTTGAGGGAAAAATTATCACATTTTTTTTGTTAAACAGAAAACATTAAAGACACAATAACAAATCTTCACATGCAGAAGAAAGATGCTTTAAAAAAAGTGCTTAATTAGAATGAAAATTCAAGGGCAGAATACCAGCTTTAAATAAAGACTAAGGATTGATGAGCTTAGACATTTCTGAACTTAAATTTGAAGACTCTAATGTGATTTAAGGGATTACTAACTATTTGAAGTTTTTAAGAAACTTTGGAAAGGCTGTGGATTCAGGTCTTTCATTGGTTTTAGGTGGAGAGTCATGGTCTTTATGGGAAAATTCTACCACTGCTGTTTAACAGCACCCTGATTCCTAGACAATGTCTGGTGGTGTCCAGAGAAAAGGGACTCAGAGATCAAATTTGAACTCAGCCACCAACTCTTAGTCGGTCATCTGACATCTAGGAGGAGCAAATTCTCCAGCTTTTTAAATTTCCTTCTTAGTGCTTGACACGGTGGGGAAAAACAGTATCAGGTGGCCTGGTTGATTTCCTCACTAAGAGCTTGACAGGGCAAAACCTGAAATGGTGCATGATTGTGTGGAACAAGGCAATACACAGATGTTATGTGATGGATTTCACTTTTCAGCAGCTTTCTAGAATCTCCATAGACACTTCCCAGACCTCCTCTCCCTGGGTTTACCTCCCTAGTGGTTCTACACTGTTAAGCCATGCTTTGGAATCAGCTTCTCCTGTTAAGAGAGTTGTGTCTTTTAATCTGACATTGTAATTGGCAACCTGTAACATCTTTCATTCCACCACCGTTATCTTCCTTTCTGTTTTTACTAGGCTTAAACAAACTTATCATTTAGCATGACTTCCCATTCTTGAGTTAATTGTGATTACTGTTTACTTCTTGTGTGACCATGACTGTGAAAGAAGGGGCCTTTCCTGTCTTCTTCACAAATGAGTCCCGGGAGTGCTTAGAACAGTGGCTGGCTCGTAAGGGGTCCTTAATTAAGTTTTGTGAGTGAATAAATGCATGAGTAGATAATAAAAAATGAATGTATGAGTGGATAAAAAAAGTTAGGTTAGGTATCATTTGCAGGGGTTAGTTTGAAGCTTTATCTCCACCCATTAATGAAATTTTCTGAAACGGCCTGAAAAATTATCACTCTTCTCATCTCTGCAATGAGAGTCAACTATTTTCTTGTTCTAAGATTTTTATGAGCATGCTGTTTGGAGTCTGATGACTCTGTGCTTGAAATTTACCTCTGTCATTTGCTAGAGGTGACTGCAGGCACATTACTTAATCTTAATAAGATTAAAATTTTGATTAAAAATGAAGACAAGAACATCCACTACACAACTTCAATGTCAGCACTAATTATAACATTTATAATGTACCAATCCAATGCAAGGCAATATGAGAACTGCTTGCCTGGCTGCTTCCCTTGGACTGTCTTTCGGCGTCTCCCTGCACTGGTATTCATTGAAGCCACAAATGTATAAATATGCTTAAATTGATCTAGCCCAAGGTAGGAGTGAGCGCTTTGGAAGTCTTTCAGAACATCCGGGAAATGTACAATTAGATATATTATCAATACATCATTGGGCCTCAATTTCTCTTTAATAGCAGAGTTTTAGCTAGCTTCTGTGTTCTTGATAGCAAGCATCAAATGTGACATTTAACAATGAGCAATGTACTTACCTAGATGATGTAAGATGTAAACATTCCTGGAGGAAAAATAAATCCAGGTGTTATGGATCTGACTGCCCCTGAGCACTCCTATTGTGCACCCACATAATACACACACACATACACACACCACTCATGGCAACTAAATTTAATCTTACCCTTATTGAGAACTCAGCAATCAACTATTCAAATAAATGCATAGATAAAAAATTCAGATTATAAAGTTTAGGGTTATAGGAACTACTAGGATACAAAAGACAGGTGGATTAATTCCAACAAAATTCTTCACAGACCTTGAGAGAACAAGAATCAACTTTATATGGAAAAACAAAAACCCAGGATAGCCAAAACAATCCTACAATCTAATGATCAAGTTCAAAGATTTGGGTTTTAGTCTGTAGTACAAGACAAGTTTCCAAAACTTAGAGTGATAATCAGGTTAATAGTAATTAATAGTCTTCTTGCCAGAGGTACTATTTTTCCTCAGTGTATCTTGAAGAAGATTATAAGAATAGTGTTTCTAAAATACCACTATGATTGTGATTAGTCTCTTACTTAATATTCCTAAGACCAATTTCTCATACTTTGATAAAATAAGTTTATCTCTAACTTGTTTACATGGGGTATGTATTTTTTTTCTGTATTTGATTCCTGCTTATTTCTTTTATCATTTCCTCATTGGTTGCCACTGCATGCTCATAAAACTTTTATCGCTGTAACTACATTTGTTAAATAATATATCTTATCTCACTACACACAATTTTTCCACATACCTTCTCATTTGGCCTTTATTGTTATTCTCAGCAAATCTACTAAATTCCTGCAAGAGTATCCTAAACATTCCTTCCTAGGAAATATTTACCATAGCACCTTAAGCTCCCTGTATTTCTTTTGGGTTTGCTCTCCTAACACAGTGCTTACGCTCCATGCAAGAGCGTATTTCTCTCACAGTACGTGCTTTTAGGCTACATTAGGCTATCCTGTTACGTTGTGTTGACTTATATATGTGCTGTCCTTCAAATGAGAAATGTCCTCCATAGACTCATGAATTTTAACACTTGGTCCCCTATTTGTGACACTATTTGGGAACAACGGAACCTTTAGGAGAAGGAGTGATGTTGGAGGAAGAGTGTAACAAGGAGTGAGATTTGTTATTTCCCAGTTTAGTCTACTCTATCTTCTCATCTTACTTCCTTTGCATAGATGAAACTGCATCAGCTAGCTTCCTGACTGTCAGGCTGCAATCAAGTTCTTGCTACCATATCTTCTCAGCCATGATGGACAGTATCTCCAATGAAAATGTAAGCCAAAATAACCAATTCTTACCTAAGGTGCTTTTTGCCATGATATTCTGTTATAGTAACAGTAAAGTCACTAACAGATTAAGACATTAAATTTCAGGACTAGATGAATTTCATCTTTTTTTTTGATATCATGAGTAAAGTAATGTGTAATCAATACAGTTATCCATGTTAAAAATGGTTTCTGAATTATGGGTTCAAATAACTGTACTTTAAAAATATTTGGGGAAATTGCTTCTGTAGTGAGTGTGTACATTCTTTTTCCTTGTGATTTTTGAATAGATACAGCATAACAACTATCCGTAGTATTTAAAGTTCATTGTGAACTGCTGACTTAAAGTAAAGGGGAAGATGTGGTAGGTTGTACACACACTACATCACTTTCTACAGGTGCATCTTGGCATTTTCAGGAATCCTACACTCAGTTCCATACCCATACTAAAAGAAATTATTCAACAGTTGAGAAAATACATAGATAATTGCATAAAATTTAAAATTTAATCATGAAAAAATATGTATAAAAACAGACACAGTTAGACTAAATGCTCTTGAGATTTACCAACTGAATAACTAGAAAAATAGATACCTGACCCCAAATTCAAGGCAAGTTCTAGCTATTCTCCAGTGCTCCATTGTTTATAGCCATTCACCTAAAGATACTGAATGAAAGCACTCCTTAAGTTGATAGGATTAATTTTATTTTCATTATATCAAATTGTCAAATGGTCCCTCAATTCTTCCTGGAAATTCTGCTAAGAGCTCATGTTGCAGACTGCTAATCCATGTGTTCCTTCCTATTTCGGGTTGTGGATATCTTGTAACCTCTAAGATATCCACTTTTTAGTTTCGCTGAGAAAATGGGCTTTCTGAGTAAAAGAAAAAAAGAAAAACAAACAAAAAAACTCATGTCTACATCTCTTCTCCACATTCCCATTTTTCTCTTATTGTTTATAGAGGACTTTAAAATTCCAATATTCCATAAAATAAATTATCACTTTGTTTTGGCTGTCATCATTTTTACCTCCATGCCACTAGAAGGCAAACTCACTGAAGATAGGATTTGTTTCTGTATTTTGTTACCTTCTGAGCCTCCAACTCCTAGCCAAATCCATTGTGAACAATCCAAAAACCATAAAATTATTAATGTTCCCACTGACAAAAATGAAAATATTTTCAGTCTCTGAAATTATACCAAGGTTATGTCCATTCTATCTTAACAGCTTAACTGCTTATTTCTAATGTATAGGCCAACTTTCATTCTTATGATCTTAATACAAGGCTATTATACATGATGATAGCATTTATTCATTGTACAACAATGTGTGGACAAGAGGACAAATGATAATTGAAATGCATCTGCCCAGAGGAAAGGACTTTTACTGAATAATTGCAGTAGGCTATATTAACAGCTCTAATTAATTTTTACAGTCTTTCATGTACTTTAGAAGTTTTATGTGAAATTATTATAACAACTCCCATCATATTTCAAATAACTACCCTTGAGTCTACATTCTCTTCCAGCTATTGCTCCATATTTATGTTATTCTTTATAACAAACTTTCCACTTAGTTGTGATCATATTAATACAGATAAAAAAGCTATTGCTATAAAACATAACCTTTAAATATCAATGGGTTAGCACAACAAAAACTTTGATTTTAATCCATTTAAAATCTGAGGCTGGTTGGTCTAGGTAAGAGTATAATGGAGACCAAATAGTGAACAAGTGTGATGTGAGCTACATTTTCAGAGTTTGCAATTCTGGCTTCATTGATGAAGGATGAAAAACTCAAGAGTCTACAATAAGTGTGTTTCCTAAGAAATGATGCCTAATATTTGGGAGGACTGAGATCGCTGAAGGTGATGCCATCCCTGAACTGGTGGTCCTAAATTTTATGAAAAAGCAGGTCGAAAAATCTACAATGAGCATACAAATAAACAGTACACCCCCATTGCCATTGCATCGACCTGTCTCCATGTCTCTACCCTGCTTGAGTTCTTGTCCTATTTTCCTTCAATGATCAGCACTACTGTGGAAGTGTTAAGCCAAAGAAACCCTTTCCTCCTCAAGTGGCTTTGGTCATGGCATTTCCTCATAGCAGCAGAAACCATTACTAAGACATGTGTCCAGATAACGCTTCATATTTTTTATACTGACACAGTTGGAATCATTTAGCTTACAACATCATATTAATAATATGCTTTCTGCTTCTGCCAACAATGAACAGCTCCATAATTCTCCAGTAACAAGCCTACTTCCAAATAAGGTACACTTATCCTTTCATTGAAGAAATGTTTTTTACTATAATAGAAAAACAAACATTTGTTGTGTAGTATTGAACCTGAAAAAAGATGATACCAACATCCCCAGTCCCTATCAATGAAGAAAAATCAAAGTTTTCTAGAATGCATGAAAGAGAAACTACCAAATATATTTTTATGAACATCCAAATGCTTTCTATCAGTTTATCCCAATATACTGCCTAATATTTTTTTTTTTAATTTAAACTTCTTACTTGTTATAACTCTTGAAGGGATGTCATCTCACATGGCAGAGAACAAACAGGGATTCATTGTTCTTCTATAGATAACAAATTATGGGTAAGGCATGAAGAAGATTGGTCATGCCCTTGAGGTTTTCACATGCTCATGTAAGATGATTCTTTTTCTGGCCCAATCAAAGAGAGCTCGAAAAGCTAAGTAAAGAAAGTGGATGGCTAGTGAAGTGGGTTTACCCTCACCACAGCACTTGAATTAGGAGAATGGAGATTTCCTGTTTAAAAATGAAGAAAAGGAGACTATCCACAATACAATAATTTCAACTAGTCTTCAAAAATTAGCTTACCAAAGAGAACAAGACAGAGATGAAAGCTGGAGAAAGTATGGATCCCATCATTCATATCATGTAGCTCTCAAGTGCCTTTTAAATCTGCTTTCTGAGTATCCAATGCCCTCTTTTGGATTACACAGGCCTTCCATACATGTGATGCACATATATACATATGATATATATATATATGAATCCACACAAATACATAGAGAGGAATAAAATAGCTTTTAAATTACAGTAATATGATACACTTGAAATATTTAATTCTAATGTTTGGTTCTGAACTTTTTTTTTAAACTTTACTGAGATATAATTAACAGATTATATAAATTATTTCTGGTTAACTGTCCAGTGGATGTGTTTACAGGTTTATTAAACCATCAGGATTTCACTTAAAACATTTATTTCTCTTAAAGGAAACCCAAGTTGTCTGACCTACACCTCAAATTAAATACTATCCCACTTTTTATTTCTATAGATTTGCCTATTCTAAGCATTTACTGTAAGTGTAATCAGCAGATGTGGTCTTCTGTCGCTAACATCTAATATTATAATGCTTTTAAAATTTACTCATGTGATAGCAAGTAATAGGTTTCCCTGCCTTCTTATATCCAATATTTCATTGGATGCATATGCTGTATATTATTTGCAAAATTTATCAGTTTTTGAACATTTAGGATTTTTACTACTTGCTAGCTATTATGAATAGAACTATTATAAATATTTGTATATAACATCTTGTGTACACACAACTTTGGTTTTTTTTAGTTTTATTTATTATATTTTCATATGAATGTTTGTGTACCTAAAGGCTTAGCATCATGCATGTGCCTAGTACTTTTGAAAGCCAGAAGAAGCCATTGGACTCTTTAGAACTGGAGTTATGGATAGTTTGCCATGTGTAGGTGCTGGTAAAAGCTTGTTTTCTCTGCACAGGCAACAAGTACTCTTCAATTACTGAGCCACCTCTCCAGCTTCAATTTTCTTTGGTCTTGAAAATATATGTATGTTCCCCTCTCTGACAAAATTAGATAGTGTTTCCCAGGTGACTATCATTTTTCTTAAACTCTAGTGGTACCTAAGGATTGTGATTCTCTTAGTGAATGTCACTTGGTCATCACTGGGTTTAAAATAATCATTTCATAAGAACCAAGAATATTAGCATATTTCCTTGTACTTGTGTATCTTCTTTGAAGATGTATTTATACAACTCCTTTGTCCCTGTGAAATTTTGTAGCCTTTCATTACGAAATATTAAGTATTCTCTATATACTTAGGATACAAGTCCTTTATCAAACAAAATTACATAACATTTTCCCCAAACTGAGGTCTTTTACTGAACTCTCTTAATATTATCCATGCCACAAAATAATTAAATTTCAATTGAAATCCATTTATCTTCCAGTTGTCTGTTGTACCTTTGGTGTTCTGAGAAAAGAATTCTTTTTTTTTAATTTATTTATTTATTTATTTATTAAAAATTTCTGCCTTCTCCCCGCCACCACCTCCCATTTCCCTCCCCCTCCACCATCAAGTCCCCCGCCCTCATCATCCCTAAGAGTAATCCGGGTTCCCTGCCCTGTGGGAAGTCCAAGGACCACTCAGCTCCATCCAGGTCTAGTAAGGTGAGCATCCAAACTGCCTAGGCTCCCACAAAGCCAGTACGTGCAGTAGGATCAAAAACCCATTGCCATTGTTCTTGAGTTCTCAGTAGTCCTCATTGTCTATTATGTTCAGCAAGTCCGGTTTTATCCCATGCTTTTTCAGACCCAGGCCAGCTGGCCTTGGTGAGTTCCTGATAGAACATCTCCATTGTCTCAGTGTGTGGGTGCACCCCTCGCGGTCCTGAGTTCCTTGCTTGTGCTCTGTCTCCTGCTCTTGATTTGGACCTTGAGATTTCAGTGGCCAATGTGGGTCTTTGTCTCTGTCTCCTTTCATCGCCTAAATGTTTTTCTTTGGGTTCACCTTCTTAATTAGCTTCTCTAGGATCACGCATAATAGGCTCAACGTCCCCTATTCATGGCTAGAAACCAAATATGAGTGAGTACATCCCATGTTCCTCTTTTTGGGTCTGGCTCACCTCACTCAGGATAACTATCTTCATTAGAGTTTCTGTTGCTGTGAAGAGACACCATGACCACAGCAACTCTTATAAACGAAACATTGGGAAGGCTTGCTTACAGTTTCAGAGGTTCAGTCCATTTTCTTCATGACAGGGAGCATGATGGCGTGCAGGCAGATGTGGTGCTGGAGCCGAGAGTGCTAGACCTTGCAGGCAACAGGAAGTCAACTGACAGTCACTCTGAAGGAAACTCGAGAAAAACAGAGCTCAAAGCTCACCCCACACCGACACATTTCCTTCCAAAAGGCCATGCCTCCTAATAGTGCCATTCACTTTGGGGGAATTTTCTTTCAAACAAGCACACTAATTTAGTGTCACTGAAAGTTATTTGTATTGTATGTTTTCTTCTAAGAAATATATCTTCTAAATATGTATATAAATATATGTATATAAATTTTTCATGAAGCTCTAACATCCTTCCTGAACTTATTATTTTGGCAATACAGTGAGTAGTTGGGACTTTCAACTTAATTATTTGTGGGTGCTTCTTCCTTCACTTAAAGGCATTATCATTCATGCTTGAAATCAAGTGATCATAAAGGTAAGAGCTCTGACTCATCGACTGCACTGGCCTACGTTGTTGTTCATATGTACCTGGGTTCTTGTACTACTGAAATAAGAAAGAGGAGGTGTTCTGACTTTGTTTTTCTACAATGTGAGTGTGTGCGCATGTGTGAGTCCTTTGAAAAGACATATGTGCCAAGCCCTTGCATGGTTCCAGGGATTGACCTGACTGGAACAGGGAGGGAATGAAAGAAAGAGAGACACATAAAGACATAGAAAAGTTTGTTTTGTGTGGAATGGGCTCTCTGGTGGAGAAGCTTCAGGACCTGGAAGCTTAGCATGTTTATTAACTAGAGTTGAGCAGCAAGGTGGAGTAACCAGATATAACTGAATCAAAAAGGCAGGAAGGAGATGGGAGGGCAGTATAGAGCAGATAATACTGGGAGAATAACTAATACTAAAGGGCTTTTGAAAAGCCATAGAGAAGCATACTATAATAAAAACTTATATACATACATAAAATAAATTTAAATTGAGTTATCATATAAAGGGGGATACAATGTCCCAACTAGACATCATATGGCATCAAACAGAGCTCCATGTAGCAGAAATGGTTTATTTTTTTTTTGTAGTCTTTGTCCAAAGCTGTTCCATAGATATGACCCCCAAACACAACAAGTTATTGGATACTCTTCATGGGTTTTTCTTTCTTTTTTTTTTTTGTCTGTTCTTGTTTTTTATTTATTTATTTTTAAACTCAGACATATTTTAAATGGAGCACATTTTTATCTTTACAACAATGATGAAGATGTTTCCAATTCTTAAAAAAACCTTTATAGAATGAATTCCATTTTCTGGAAAAGGAATTATTTTGTTTATGCTCATATTGAAAATCGTTACCTTTCCTTACTTCTCTCTCTCTCTCTCTCTCTCTCTCTCTCTCTCTCTCTCTCTTTCTGTGTGTGTGTGTGTGTGTTCATGTGGGTGCATGTATGTTATTATAACTTAATAACTGCTATGTAGCATGCTGTCGTTTTGGCATTTTTTTACACTTAAGTTTTGTTTTCAAGAAAGGTTCTGTCAGAAATTAAGCAAGGGACCTCTGTATAGTGTAAAATATTCCTTATCACATTAAAAACCATTGTGAAGATTCTAGCATCTACAATTTAAATATTGCTGAAATCCACTTAAATGGCCCCACTGAAACCCTCTCCAGTGTTTTTGAAAGGGCGGAATAAGCTGTGCCATCGCTGTTCACAGTTACTGAGTGGAGGACTCTCCACTCTTCTGTTAGGATCCTTCTGAACCTTACACAAGATATAAAATGAAAGAGGGCTCTAGGAAATCCAAATAATTAGATTCCATGGTTAATTTCATTTTAAGATTAAAAACACCTGAAATCAAAAGATCCCTATATTCAGCCTGCGTTGGCAAAGCATGTTGAGCACAATCTAGGAAACATGAGCACCACGTTGTCAACTTTTTATTCTAAAGGGACCAATGCTGCCAAGAAATAGAGTTGCCGAAGCATTAAAATCAATGCCAAAGTATTGCCAAGTAATTAACAGGTGGATTTGGCTTGCTTCAATTTGCTATAATGCAGGAGCACAGGTGTGATCTCAGGAAATTAAGGAAGCATAACAAAATGAAGAAAGGCTAAAGGTGCTTCAGCAAGGACAAAGGAGTTAGTTACTTGACATGACATGCACTTGTTCAATGATGTAGAGACTCAGAGTTTGGCCTGTACATCTGAGAGCTGTGATTAGAAAAGCTGCTTCCATAAGGTGTTGTGCCCTGCTCTGCTCCAGGTGCATAGGGTGAAATCCCATGTCTACAGTGGCTGCATTCGGACAGAAACTCTTGGAGGAGGTAGTCAAGGTTAAGTGGAGTCATAAGGTGGGACAGTCGACAACAGAGTTGAATGTCCTTATAAAAGAGCAAAGGCATCTGGTTTATACAATGTTCTGTGTGAGAATGGGTACAAATTTCAGACAATGAAAATATTTTGCAGCCGAAATGTGATGTGTAAAATATGGCCATGTGTTTTTATTTCGTGAAATGGTCAAGGCAAAAGATTTGTGCAAGGAGAGAAATCTGATGACAAAGCTCTTTGTTCTGGAGTCCTAACATGAAATGGGGAGAATTATCTTGTGAGTTTTGAAGTCGCAGGGGTCATTGTCACAAGTATCTAAACAAAGAGAGAATAGGAGAATTTGAGATCATTTTAGATGTTAACTCGCTTCCTCCCTTCTAGGTGTTTGTCCAATGAACATGCAGGGGAAAACAGAGAACTGTACCCACTCTAGTGCTAAGATTTGCTTGAATATTGACCTTGGATTTTCCAGTGCTCTCACTGTGAGAAACGGATGTTGGTTAAAGCAGATTGCAGTGTGTTGGTTATAGAAGCCTAAAGTGATAATGACAGTGTGTTTCAGAGTATTTGCAGAAATAATGTCTCATAAGATGTAATGTAAATCGTGAATCAAGTCCATTAAGAAGAATAAATAGAGAAGGGTAACAAACTGAGTTATAGGTCTGCCTAAGCTCCTCACCTTAATATAGTCTTCATTCCTGTTCTCACTCCAAGTTAACTAATCTTTGAAAAACCCTTGAAGTTGCTCCTGAGCATAGTGAGAACCTTTCTAAGCTTTAAATGAGGCAACTAAAATATATTTTTTTCAAAAAATGAAATGTTCTTTGTGAAACAGCTAATTTACTGCCTAACAAGTATGCAGTCAGTTGGTAAAAACATTTTGAGTTCCACAAATACAATACGAAAAGAACATATGTAATCATCATCTTTATGGCTTATACCCATCTCCCCTTATTAGCAATCCTTTACAACATAGTACCCCCCTGTGTGGCTTAAATACTCTCTATTTGGCAATAATGCATGTTACCTTAACCTCCAGATTTTGTTAAAAAGATGATCCTTCGTAGCAGGCCAATGAGTATAAAGCATTCACGGTGAGAGCATCACCATTAGGTAAGCCGAATGTGATGTTGGTGTGCTCAGGGAAGGGAAATTGGAATTTTTATGAAGTAACTCCCTTTTGATCATGTCATTTAAAGCCCGAAAGATAAAATGACCCCTGTACTCCCCAAATCTCACCTCCGATGCCTGAAGAGTTTTACTGCTTCATAAAACTACAATAAAGCCCTAATACTTAAAAAAAGATCCCTCATTCCATCCCACGATGTTTACAGTCTTTGATCATTTTAGAAAGGAGAGTTGGAGAGCTGCCAGAATCATGGAAATAGCAGGTTTTTGTCCTCTCCTAGCTAATACAAAATCCTTTTAAGTTAAAAAAAAAAAGAAAAGAAAAAAAAAAAAAAAGAAAGAATACCGTCCCAAACTAGGTACCTCCGAACTGTGTAAACGTTGTGATTTAATTTGCTCGTTTCCAAATTTGCCTTGGAAAATAAAAAGCTGGCTGGAAGCTGTCAGACTGGAGATAAATCTTATTGTTAGTATGCAAGCCTGTGAGCCCATTACATCTGCTCAGGACATGTGGTATGGTTTCTGCATATTCCATGAGTCAAACAAAACATGAATGTAGCTTCGGTGACCAACAGCCAAAGATTACTCATTATTTTTTTGAGATAATTGTCTTTTGCATCATCTAAGCTGCTTTTCCCAAGGAACCTTGATATAGAAGCACAAACTTTTAGTGGAATTCGTGTGTGTTTGTGTGTGTGTGTGTGTGCTGTGATAGAATCTGGGTATCAATGGCAATGGGTTTTTGATCCTATTGCACATAATGGCTTTGTGGGAGCCTAGGTAGTTTGGATGCTCACCTTAATAGACCTGGATGGAGGTGGGTGGTCCTTGGACCTCCCACAGGGCAGGGAAACCTGATTGCTCTTTGGGCTGAAGAGGGAGGAAGTCTTGATTGGGGGAGGGGAGGAAATGGGAGGTGGTGGCAGGGAAGAGGCAGAAATCTTTAATAATTAAATAAAAAAAAAGAATCTGGGTATCTGGTTAGGTAATTAGAAATGAATCTTCCTATGACCATTTGCCTCTCCTTTGTTGCATGAGTATTTGGATTGTTTTCTGTTATCCAAACTTGTTATGCTTCTGCCCAGCTGACTAATTCTCAGGGTTCAGAACTGGAATAACTAGAAGCTGACATGCAAGTCAGGTGGCAGAAATGGTTACATTTCAGTTAAGACTAGGTGGAGCTTCTGACACAAGCCAGAACAAAATTCTTACAGAATTAGAAGATTCTCACCACCAAACCTTATAAGGTTCACTAGCTTCTATACGAAGTCTTGTGCCATACTAACAATGGGAGGGGGTGGTGGTCTCTAAAAAAAAGGTGTTTAAGGATTAAGATCCTTATAAGGTTCACTAGCTTCTATAGGAAATCTTGTGTCATACAAACAATGGGAGTGGGTGGTGGTCTCTAAAAAAAAGGTGTTTAAGGATTAAGATCCTTAAGTTGTAGACAACTTTAGTAGTTGTAGTGTGGAATGGCTCTAGCTAGGATGTGTTTTTTCCTATAAGTATGCAGGGGAGCAGGATACCTTGTAGTCCTCTGGTGGATGGTGGATAGGGATGTGTAGTTGCTCTTGGTGGAGTTAAGGATTCTTAATATTCTCTTAGGCAGTATTTTCACTGTTTTTCAGCAAATATTGTAGTTTATAACTTATATAGCTAAATATATGACCTTTCATATGTAAATGATATTAGATATTTTAAAATTTAAAAAATAACTATCCAGGATTGAAATATGGAGATTTCTCATCCATGTTCAAGACTGGATCACAGTTTCTAGAGCCAGAGATCTGATAATCATTACTTAATTGAATTATCTTTGTGCAAGTTTGAAGAAGCCAAGCATAAGCAAATACACTAATTCATAGCCTGGGTAACAAGCAATTGTTACACTATTCCAGGGGAGATGTGAATAAATGCCTACTCCCCCAGAATGAGAATGGATATCAGACTAAGGTAAAGATAGGCACAAAATTTAAGGTGATGAACTTTTGCATTTTTATTAATATTAACATGGTAGGTGGTTACCTACAGCAAAAATGACTCAAAGATGGCTAGCTGCCAAAGCCCACCCTAGCACAGGTGAAGTCTTGTGAATGTTAGGAAGCCTGTAGCACATTACGCAGCCTACAAGCAGCTCAACAGGTGGAAGTTCTCCTTTCCCAATAGCTTCGTTGATCTAAGACTTCTCCAGATTGTTTGCTTTCTGCTTCTTCAGTCAGCTCGACTTATGCATTTGTGAGTCTCAGTAGTCCTTAATATGTATGCTTGAGGAGAGAGGTGCTAGTGAATTTGATCAGATTCTGGGACTTCCTGAAACTATTTTGAACCGTTTACTTTATGGTCTTAACAAGATTTCATGAAGGATGTGATGTGGGATTTCCCTCTGTAACTGAACATGCCCGAGCCACAGAAAAATGACTGCTGAACTTGCCTAAAGGTGAGATGGTTTTTCGGGATTATTGCTTCATGAAAGAGTCTGCCAGGCATTCTGCAGGATACAGAAAAAAGTGTATGAAAATCTGCCAATATAGGTGGAACTGTCTTTGAAATTTCTTGTTCTGTGGAAAAGTTTGCTGGACACTATGGGCCTGTAGGCCAAAGATGGATGCCCCAATGATACAATAAAACTTTGGGTAACTGTCCAGGCAGAAATATGTTTTTGTCAACTCTAGAGTTTTAGAAGTTGCTTATAATGCACTTCCTGTTTACTTAGGTAATATTATATACTTCTGAAGTCTTCGATGGAGTTGAAGATTTTATAGGTATAGTTATAGTTTTCGTTAGTTATGATAAAAGATAGAGATAAATATTGTAAGTGTAATTCTTGCTTGATAATTGTTTTTTTATATGTATCTAAATGTTACTATGTTAAAGTTAAAGCCTTCCTCCTTATTTAAACAGAAAAGGGGAGGTTGAGGTGGGATTTCCCTCTATATGCTATGATTACCATTAATGAATAATGAAACTGCTTTGGACCTATAGCAGATCAGATTTTAGCTAGGTGCAGAAAAACTAAACTGAATGCTGGGAGAAGGAAAGCAGAGTTTAGAGAAGCTGTGGAGCTGCCAGCAGAGAAAATGCTCTGAAACTTTGAAGGTAGGCCACGACCTTGGGGTGATTCACAGATTAATGGAGATGCATTAAATTAACATGTAAGAGTTAGCAAATAAGAAGCCAGAGCTAACAGGTGAAAAGGTTATTTGAATAATATAGTTTCTATGTGATTATTTTGGGAGTCTGGGCAACCGGGAACCCACTAGTGGCCTTTCCTGCAACAAGGATGAATTGTTTACTTCCTTGCTTTAAGGAGTTTCCCTACTAGATGGCAGTTTTCAATCTTGGAGAAAACTGTTACACAACACATCCCATGCTCTGAAATTTAGGAGAATGATCCTTTAAGATTTGGTTTCAAATCTGGATTCCTTTTGGAATTCTAGAGAAAAGAATACACTGGCCCAAATGCTGCTCTTTCTCTGGACTGGATAGACTGCCAGTGTCTCACCAATATGAACCTCTTACCAGAACCATCACAAATTAGACAATGACAAATGCCAGGCAGGACACAGCAGGCTGAATGTGGTAGATATCACATGTGGTTAAAAATTACCCTGAACCTCAGGGACTTTCTAAAGATATGATTTCAAAAGTATTCCAAGTAATACAATTCAACAGTTAGAACAAGGTAAGACATTTCCATAACCATAATCATAAGTCTATTTTCCAATCTTTAAACACAACTGACATTTTGTATATGCATGTAAACACATTATCACAACTAAAAAGCTTGTTTGTGTTTCTATGTACAATATGTTTTATTTTTTACTTTTGGAAGTGGCAGTGAGAATTCATTATAAATTCTTTTAAATCTATATTCATTAACACACGATTGAAATGTGATAAATATTTCAGACCTTTTTATATAATAGAAAACATTTGATGCAGATTATTTGTTATTACACTGCTTCCTAGTCAAGTTTACATAAGTTCTGTTCTTTTGTTTTTCTTCTTCTGTTGCTAGAGATAGAAATCAGGGTCTGGTGCATCCTAGATTTGAACTCTATCACTGGCCAACACCTACAGAGGTTTAGCCTTGGAGCACAATGGTGAGGAACTGCAAGGGCTCCAACCTCCTCGATTGTTCACTGTGCTGCCTGCCTGTGGCCTTTGGATCCAGCACTTCAGAATGAATTAAGAAGCCTTTCCAAAAACCACTTGATTTTCTTAGATTTCCACACATTTGGTATTTATTAGCTGACACAGAGCATTGTACACTCCTCTGAGCTCTGCATCCGAGGTATTGTAGTCAGATTTAATTGTGGAAAATAGCTACGGCTTGAAATTCACTCGCTACAGCACTCAGACACACAAAGAGCAGCGGTGGATGGATTACAGTTCTGCAATGATGATTGCAACAAAATGGCCCGACAATTGTTTGTACCCTGTCTATTAAGTCATTCTGCCTTCAACCCTCATTCAGATTTCCCGACAGTGAAGACTTCTATGCAGTGAAACCTGCTTATTGGGCATATTCTCCACACTTATGATTGTATTTCAAAATGAGCTTCTCCACTTTCACTTTCAAATGGATTGAAAATCAACAACCGTCCAAAGGGGTCATCTCAGTAGGAAACCCAATTCGCTCAAAATAAAGTCTCTAATGGTACATGACCCAGAACTCGTAATCAGCCTCCCTCAGGGTATTGTCCCCATTCTTGCATTAAAATTTGTTATTGTGATCTTTTCTCCATCTTCCTCAACTCCGTCACCCTTTTAGCCAATATTTTATCTTTCATGTATAAACTATTAGATAAATGCATACATGTATGAATATGAGTTTGCTGTTCTCAATTTATTTTCTTTAGATTTACTTAGCTACCTTATCAGAAACATTTGCTTCTTGCCTCAGAGAGAGACATAGAGACGCTTCTAATTTGCCAACTTATATTGTTTATCAGTTGCATTTTTTGAAGAGTAGGTTAAGCAAGAAAGAATGAAAGAGAGAGGAAAGGGGAGAGGGAAAGAGAAAGCGGGAGAGTGAGAGAAATAATGCCTAATGATACAGCAGATGCCAGAAGTGGTATTTATTCACCAAAACTGCATGGGTCATTCATTAAAATCTTGGTTTTAATTAGCAAACACCTGTTTTCTGCTTGATTTTACACTGATATCTACTGTCTGCAATTTGCTTTCGTCAGTGAGCAATTAGGTAGCCCTGACAGGAACTGTTAATCTAATTAGTCCAGAGATGCCCTGGGAGGTAAGGATCGACTTGCAGAGATTACAGATACAAGTGATCACAGCTTCACTCACCTGGATGGATACGATTTTTTTGCACAATTATTGCTAGGCACCACCTTTGGGATTGCCCCTTCCTTTAGGACCAAGTTTAGAAGAAAAGAAGAATAAGTTAATACAAGTTTCTTCAGCATAGATGATATACTAGTTGCTATACTAAGTCCGGAGAGTATTGTGCTGAGAAATAAAACCATTGTTATCTCCTAGGCTGCAAGAGGTTAGAAACTGATGAACTCGTCCATATAAACTAAGTTTTGTATACCTAAGGACTTGGAAACCCACAGTAGCCAGGGTGCACTCAAGTTCTTTCAGTCAAGAATTAAAATGTTCTTTAATCTAATTCAATTGCCACTAAAGAAACAGCATATAGACACTGCCCCACCCTTTTTCCTAATTGAGAAGGCTGTCCTTGTTTGCAAACTGGCAAAAGTATGTTTGCAAACTCCAAATCTGTATGGCTGTTCCAGAATGCTATAAGAGCTTAATGAGCTTCTCTGATGTCGCTTAACATAAATTGTGGCATAGATGAAATTCTTTCTCCTAATTTTGAAATTTAGTCAAAATGAGTGCCACTGAATTCTAGGGTCTAGAAAGTCTACATCTGAGAAGGAGTCAGTCATCAGCCCTAATTCTGTATACATTTCCATAATGGTGCAGTTAGATGATGGGAGTGAATCGTCTCCTAAGTAAAGCAAAGGCTAATAAGTGTCACTCCTAGAGATGTCTGGCAGTGCTTCTCTTCCTTTCCTCTGGTCATACTCTCAAATACATATCTGGAAAAGAAAGATGATCTGGATTACTCAGCTCTACTCAGAAGCTAGAAATAGGAGAAGAGGTATCCTTTAAACACAGAAGAGTTGACACCCAGCCACCTGGCAAACACACAGACAGAACTCTCTGACTCAATGATGCTTTCATGACACCAAAAAGGAAAGAAAGTGCAAAAGGGCTCTACATCTGAAGAAGCACAGGAATCAAGTTCTACTTCCCCTACCACCTTGGAAAGGGATGTTCAACAGACACCCATCTGTTGGTGCACTAAAAGCAGAGCTCTGTAGGCTAGGATTTTGTTTCCTCTTCATGTAAAACAGACTTGTTGGACCTTTCCTAAAGGTGGAGTTTGATTGGCTGAAAGATGAGTTCGCTGGAAAGTTTCTTGCCTGTAAACACTGCGCCTGCCATGACAGTGATCAGTGTTACTGCTGTTTCTGGGATCCTGCACCTTAGACTGATTTGCATATATAGAGACAACACTTTACCACAAAGCATATCATTGGATGCTACATTTGAGTATTACAGAATGTCTGCGTCACTGTTAGGGCAGTCTATATTTTCATCGTGTTAGAAGAGATGAACAAGTAGCAAGTTTAGATATTTTCAGGAATATGATGAAGACAGCTAAGCACAGATAAATGAAGATGAAGTAATGCACCTTTCCAATTACAATGCACCATGCCTTGGACAGAATAGTCCTATAGCAATAGAAGGTACGCGTCAATACAGACAATGCAAAGGGCTTTGAAATGAAGATAATTTTCCTTCAGAGTGCAGCCATTTATCTATTTCTAAATGACAAGCACCTGAAAAATATTTGACTTTTCTGTGTTTCATTTCTTCAAAATGAAGTAGCGTAGATCAGGATGTCTGTGATAGCATATGTGGGTAGCATAGAGAACTATCTGTCATCACTTGTACACACACACTCATAAAAAGAGAAGAGGGGATAACTTGTAATATTTGCCAGTTTCTATGATGTATATTCTTGCAGCTTCAAACTCTGACTATGACGTAATTAGTAATGAAATGGAGAGATATTCACAACCGCTTTCTGGAACTGGTGAATAGTGGTTTCATTACAGGACTTGAAAACCTAGTTCTGGAATAGCAGATGTTGCTTTGGGAACCCTCATTTTCTTTCAGAACTCATTCAACCCTCGGTGAAAAGTCCTCTCATTGGCACACACCCTAACACTGATACCCTCACATCTTCTCCTTCCCTAAGACATTTAAATTAGGAAAGAACTAAGTTGTTTGGTCATCTGGCTGGGAACATTTATATTTTAACAACTAGGGCAAACAATGTTAAGGACAAGCAGGTAAGGAGTGGAGACTTTTATAATTGTCTAATTATGGAAAATCGTGAGAATAAATAGGTAGCAAATGAACTATGAACGCAGAATAAACGCCTGAGAAATCCTGTATCTGTGCATTAGTGAGACTGACATGGGAGTCTCATGCTTGGATGGGACAGGAAAGGTGCGTTGTGGTAGGCACATTTTGGCAGAATAAATAAGGTTGCACAAAGCAATGATTGATAGAGAGAGTCGTGGGGGAATGAGGCATTCATCAGCGACACCTTTATACTGCCATTCTCAGCAGAGGAGACTGATACTGTCAAGGGCCAGGAGGTATCTTGAAGAATTTAGTTGGTTGTTTGGTAATGGGGCCCCTTCACTGTTTACTACTAATTCTCCTTACTGCAGTAAGATTTCCGCTCCAGTTTTTTTTCTCTTCAGTCCATGCCTCTTTGTTCTCACATCTTAGTTACTAGAGTGATGCAGAATCCACATTAATCAGCGCTGTCATTCCTCTAGAATTGTGTGGGTGGTGTTATGAATCGCTTCGCACATGGAGCTGTGGTATGCTTCGCTATTTCCCCTAGATCCCTCCCTTTTATCGCCTTTATTTGTCAAACAGAAAAGAAAAAGAAAAGAAAGAAAGAAACCTTGGCTACTTTTGAATTCATATTCAATGGCTTGATTTGAGTATTGTAATACTCATCAGGAAATTATCTTTTCTTTTTAAAAAGGTTTGCTGAATTTTAAAATATCTCTCTTTCATAACTCTGGCCTTGTAATTTTTTCCACAAAAAATAAATAAATTTCAAGTTTAATCATAGAGGTCACAGAGAGATTTGCACTTTGAAGTTTACACTTCAATGGTCTATTTGTTGAATAATAACAGCGAACACACATAGTATTTGGGAAAGACATTGCACATGAAGCTGTACTTGTGTTAACTTGAATATTCCCCTCAGCCTACCACTAAGTGTTGTAATTTCTCCAATTTCACAAAGAAAGACACTGAGGCATAAAAACTGATAAAATGTAGTAGAGTTGAGCGTGATTTGAATCCAACCATGTTGTCTCCATAGTATGAGTGAATCAGATCCTGTAAATTTCAACTAAAAATAAAAATTGTGGTCTATGATTTGGTCTACCATATGGGCAACAACAAAGTCAATAGCTATTCAATATTTAGGATAAGCTACGGCTATCCTTCTGAAAGAAGAATAGCAGAGACAGCTGTTGTGTAAAGCCTATTCTCTTCTCAGATAATGGGAAATCCTGACTAGGATAGAATCTCAGAAAGCACTATAATATTTGGGGAAGATAAACCACTCGAATTAGAAGCTTTGTGCGAGCCTTCCATTGTTTCTTGGCTTCTTTTACAACAGCAGGACATATTTTGCTGACACCAGGAGAATGGTTACTTACTGTAACTCTCCTGTAGTGACTGGTCAAAGAACTGCACTTTCAGTCCTTCATAGGTTTTATTGAGTAAATGAAATTAATATAAGCAGGACATTGTTGTTGTTATTGGAGGCTTGACAGAATTATAGAAAAGTTTGCTCCGAGTGTAGATTGTTTGAACGTTACCCAAATATAAATTCTGTACGGAGGATCAGAATATCATGAGACCTCTTTCAGGAGGAATAAAATATACTGATCATAATTGGAAATTACATATGTATATTAAACTTGTAGGTTACTATCCCTAAAGTGATAATAGTCTGTGAAAACATGGATGCTGTGATAAGGTTAAAAGTATGAGCAAAAGAAAACAAAATATGTCACTTCTGAAAATAAGATATGAATACGGATATTGAAATAAAGGGGAGACCAATACAGATGTAGGTGGGGAATAAAGCCAGTAGACTAATTATCAGCAAGTGTGAGGAGAGAGGAGGAGTTCTGTAAGAAATTACTTGATATCAGGAAAGAAATTTAATGGGAGAGGCCATAAGGCTGAGAATTTAACCCACAGGTAAGAATTGAAATTGTGATATAACAAAAATATGTGAGAAATGGCAAGTTCATGAAAGAAGACTTCCTGAATGGAGGCATGGAGGGGGCACTATTGGTAATAGTGCCAAGCAAGAAATGGAGAGTGACTCTCCAGCCCACTGAGAGTTCTTCCTCGCAAACTGAGAAAGAGGTTCATATCCACTTATACCACAAGGACGTTTGCTCAGCTGTGTTCATAGCAGCACTGTTCATAATAAACAGAACCTGGAAACAACCTAGATGCCCCGCAGCCAAAGAATGGATAAAGAAAATGTGGTGCATTTACACAATGGAGTATTACTCAGTGGAAAAAAAAAAAAAAACAATGTCATCTTGAAATTTGCAGGCAAATGGTGGAACTAGAAAAAAAACATTCTGAGTGAAGTAACTCAGACCCAGAACGACAAACACTGTATGTTTTTATTTAAAAAAATAAAAAATGAAAATAAGTAATATGGGAATATCCCAACCACTTTCTTTTTGGACTTAAGAACCACTTCAAAAACTGGGTGGTGGTGGAGCACACCTTTAATCTCAGGACTCAGGAGGCAGAGACAGCCAGATCTCTGTAAGTCTGAGGCTAGCCTAGTCTACAAAGTGAGTCCCAGGACAGCCAGAGCTAAATAGAAAAACTGTATTGAAAAGAAATTTTAAAAAGCTTCATGAGATAGAACCCATACCTGACACTGCTGAAGTGATCAACAGGCTGAAACTAGATAGGTCACAAGCCAAGGAGAAAACCAAATATTATTGATTATTGTTCTGTTGTCTATACAATGAGTTCCATTATATATTGTTAGCCACATAGATTAGTGTATTTCTTAAATCATATCAGAGAAGTTTCTTCTTCCAGTAGATAATAGCTAACAGATACCCACAACTAGACAGTTTGTAGAGTTAACAACTTCGGGCCATCCAGTCCTAAATGGGTTGTTTTCATCAAATCCCTATTCTCAAGGCTCAGAGAACTGTGTGGAAGAGAAAGCATGGTGACCTAAGAGTCAGGGGTGACAGATGACATCGAGGAGACTGTCATCTAGACCCAGTAGGGCCAATAGAGGTACATATTCACAGAGACTACAGCAACAGGCAAGGCTCCGTATGTATTTGGGCCAGATGGGGTTCCATCATTGAGAGGGGGAAGTGGACAAGGGTTACCACCTCTAAACATGTAACTAACTAAAACTGACACCCACTCGCAAAAGGAAAATCGCTGTTCTGCAATAAGTCTCACTAGGAATATCAACTATACTTTATGGCAGGATCCATGCTCAGGTATATTTGGCCAATACAAAATGAACTCAATTGCATTTTTGGAGACTTCTTTCTTTCTTTCTTTCTTTCTTTCTTTCTTTCTTTCTTTCTTTCTTTCTTTCTTTCTTTGTTTTTCTTTTCTTTTTTTTCTGTCTTATAGGTGTTTTGCTACTTTATTTTCAGTTTTTCTTACTTTTTGGTATTTTGTATTCCTTGGTATTTGTTTTGTTTTTAAAAGATACAAGAAAAGGAACACACATTTCAAGAGTAGTGGTATAGGGATGTTCTGGGAAGAATTGAGAGAACAAGAAAACATGATAAAAATATATTGTATGAAAAAACATTTTTCAATTAAAAAAATGAAATACTCAAGGGCTTCTATGGATAAATCAACATCACCTTTTAGAATTTTATCAGATTAAGTTAAAATGCATTTTTCTGATTCTTAATGTACTTTAAAGATATTTGAGGGAGAGGACAATATCTGGGTAATTATTTAAAGTCACAACAAATAAGCCAGGAGCTTTCCATTAGTCAAATATTGGTAATGAGAATTATTCTTAAGATACATATGTTTTCAATTTAGTAGAGAAAATATAGTGTGAAAAATATTGTTCTAATGAGCATAAAGCTACTTACATAATAATAAAATTATTTGCTAATATCTGTAAGTTCTTATAAGTCTTTAGAAAAAAATACAGAGACATCTTACTTCTAGAATTGGAATCCCAGCTCAAGTCTTAATCACTGTCATGTGCTGCTGACAGAAATAACTGCTCTTCCAGGACCTTAGTCTGACCATCTAGTTAGCTGCTATCATTACCTGTCTGTCACACTTTCCTGGGTGCTTACACTTGGGCAAATACCCTCTCTTCAAACATAGGAACTTTGGTTCTCTTAACTTTTCTACATTTTTTTTTTGGTGTATCTGCCCTTTAAGGAGAGAAATGATTCATCTCAAAATTGTGAATTAATATTCCTGGGTATAGCCTGACTGTGTGTCATAATACCTACTTACAAAATTGTGCAGGTGTTCAAAATTAATTCTTGTGCTATTTACAGATGTGAAACATGGAATGTGAATTGTGTTTACTTTCATTACATATGTGATTATTAACTCCCTTCTTCTTAATTGATTCATGTTAAGAAAGTAATAGACATTTGGGAAACATTTCATTTCATAACTACCCTTTGCCAGCCCAAAACATTAATGACATCTAATAAAATTTTTGACAATGGGAACCTGTCTTCTCCTTTGGGCCATGTTGCAGCTGTGGTGTGGTCAATTGGCAATTAGCACAGGATTGCCTTAAATACTATCTATAGACTTGGAGAAAACTAAGAATTTACAATCAATTATTTATATAATGAGTATGTACTGATCATTTCAGAATCAGTGTAAGAGGCTTAACACAGTTTCTGGTCTTGAATGAATGTATGAATGAGTGTATGAATGCTTACTAGATGCCAGTATATTTTGTCACTTGAAGGTATTTAACTTCTCATTATTTCATCTTCTTTTTGAACTAATAATCTTCTGTGTAGTTCCCAGTGGCACAAGAATAACTTCACATGAATGAATTTTTTGTTGTGTATTAATTGTTTTTTGCCAAGTAGTATTTGAGATCTTTGAAAGCAATTTGCCCCACATCCTTCCCGGGTAAGATCTGAACATGTTTTCATCAGGTGTCTCCCAAATCCTCCATATCATTCCTAGTTAAAATCTAAATTTCCTAGTGACTTTCTCCAGGATATTTTTAAGCCCTCAATTTGATATTGATATTATCTTTTGTTTCTCTATCATTTGTGCTACTCCAGGTATCTCTACTGGATGTTGTGAGCACATGATTTGATATTTTTGACTACCTATTTGCTGTTTCCCTACATCTGGTACTTGTTTATTCTTTTTACATTTGCTTCTTATATACTTAATAAACTCACTCATTAAAAACATAAATTGTGGATGTCATAGATCATTATCTGAACTGTACACAACATATACCAACCTTCAGGGCGAAAGTGATTTTAACTCAGCTTAGCATTGTACCAAACATCGGACATCTCTGATGACCCTCCCTTGGCTTCTGAACACATTATTAATTTCTCTAATATTTCCACGTTGAATTTGTATTTAATGCTTGGATTCATCTTGCTCTCCTTGCTCTTATAATAATAATAATTATTATTATTATTTTATTATTATTATTATAGTGGCTTAACTGAGATTTAATGAGTGTACAATTGGCAAAGAAGGATTTTGACTCCTACGGACTGCATCATGTCAGCTGTGTTGACCATTATATCCACTGCTATGATACTAACTCAGTACAGAGATTTTGTGTATCAGCCCTTGGACTCCACATATTCAGCTCTCTTTCGATGAGCATTATGTATTCTGCTTTGCAGCCTCAATATTCTTTCTGCTAGACTTCAAGTGTCCAGTGTAGCTCTCAGCTAGGAAGCAGCTCTTACCAGGTTCCTAAAGTCAGATACCATGTTGCTTGGGAAGACCTCTGTCAAACTGAATACATAGATCATGTTATTTGTCCTGAAGAACAGGGTAAAAATTTCACTTCGAAGTTCTAATCATTGGCATAGATGTCATTAATAACTCTTTTGTCTTTCACAGGATGCTCCTCAGGAACAACGCTTTGTCAGTCAAGTTTCTCAGGTTTACAAAATGAATGTGTGAAACCTCTTGCTAATCTGCTGATAGGGAAGGTGTGTAGGAGTATCTAAAGAAGTCTTGAAGCTTCTTTTCTCCAAATGCTTTTTGATGATCTTCAGTGGGTTTGTACTTTCTAATTGAAGCTAACTACTGACTGTTAGACTTCACGTTTTTAGTTATAGTGGCATCTTCCCACATAATTAGAAAAGAGACACTGTTAGGTCACTATTCCAATGTCAAAAAGTACTCATAGTTGTAAAATCGGGTTCCAGCACCCACTCATCATTCCTGTTTCTTGCCTGAACATAAACATCATATCCTTCCTGTGTTATTACCCTTGTGATGTATCCCTATACTTGAGTTTGGACCTCCACTCAAATGAGTTAACCTAGTACCACTTTTTTTCTGGCCCTGATCACAGATGTTGTCTGTGGTCACGATTCAGATTTAAATGCCTGTTTATGTCATCCCAAGTAATTATGGATAAACATGCAGTTTCATGTGACTCAGTCATTGTTTTTTCCCCCTCTCAGGCCAAGCACAGCTCTCAGGCTCACACGGGCTTTATATAGAGACACTGTCCATGCATCTATGCTCCGTTCCTGACACTCCTTGTTTCTCCTCAAATTCAGATTCAGTCTTTATGTTCTCCAGCCACCAGTACATGGAGATTTTTGTGCATGAAGCTTGCCTGGCTGCCTATTTGCATGGCGTATGTGCAATAGTTGAGGGAGAGGAGGATCTAGGTGGAAGACTTTATCTGTATGTATCAGGTACAACCCCTGAAGGCATACTTTATCTCCAACAGAAGAAAAAGAACACTTGGAAATAAAAGAATCTGCTAATGAAGCTAAGTTGTATAGCCTAGGAAAGTTGAGTAGTGTAATTAATCTTAACCCTCTTACAGGACCAGAGGGTCCTCCTTTCTGGATGCTTTGGGTGGAGGTTAGTTAAGAAAATAGAAATGTTGCCAGTTTCTGAGTCAAGTGGGTGAAGTAGATCCTGCCTGGGTAAGGTAATTAGGCTTAGAAGGGAGGCAGAATGCACTCTGACTAAGCTACACTCATTGATTTCACGTTGAAGAAGTCCTGAATTAATGATACTGATGTCTCCCTACAGAGACCAGGCAGACCAGAGATTATGAGATGTCTCAAAATTGTGCACAAATGCTGCTTTTTCCTCTGCTGCATCAAGGGACAATCTTTGAAATCATAGCTAAGAAGTAAACCCCAAGAAAATGCATTCATTTTCCTCATAGTAATAGAGGAGAAGGATCAGAAATAAAACAAGAGGCTGCAGCATGCACTAGATAGCCATCAAAGTATGGGCAAGAGTATAAAAGCCCAGGAGGAGATGGATGATATTGTTGGGGAGGAGTGGTAAAATTTTCATTAGGAGAAACATAAAAATGGTTTTTAGATTAAAAAGATGAAGACAGTAAAAGCTTAGTCAGAAATGTAACTAAGGTTAGATCATGCCAAGAGCCAGCTGTGAGACTCAGAGAATGTAAGTGTCCCTCTCTAGAAATAAGCAAAAATAGAAAGGAAGGTACAAGTAGGTACAGTGAGCTAAAAGAAGAGTCATATGATGAAACCTGTGTGGTGTGGAGAAGGATTAAACAACATCACAAAGAGCATGTCTTTATTCCCAAATGATAGCCATGCATAGATTTGAACAATGGGTAAGATGATCTGACATGATTTGATGGGCCATTTGTCTGCTCAGTTAAAAGTATGCTTTAGTAGTCAAGGTAGAAACAATTACAGATAGGAGACCAATGTTAAACTCTGTGTTAGTCATTGGTAGCTTGGATAACACAAGAGGGTAATTGTTTGAATGTTTATTCTCCATGTCGTAGTTCTGTTTAGAATGATAACGAAACCTTAAGGAAGTAGATGGAGCTTTGCTTGAAGAGTTAGGTTATGTGCTTGGGGACTCATAGTCTGGCCACACTTCCAGCTTGTTCTCTCTGCTTTCTTGGTGTTGATCTGTGATCAAAACACTGACTCTGGACTGATAGGGGGGAACCTGCAAAGGACCAAACTAGGCCATGTCAGATGTGTGAATGGGACAGTCTTTATGGGCACTGACAGTGAGACCAGAATTTATCACTAGTGCTTGAACTGGCATTTTGGAACCCGTTCTTTTTGGAGGAATACCATGCTCAGCCTAAATGTAGAGCGGAGGGCCTTGGTCCTGTTCAAAGTGATGTGTCAGATTTTGTAGATTCACCATGGGAAGCCTTACCTTCTGTAAGGGGTGAATGGGGATGAATTTGGAGGAAGTGTAGAGAGAGGGAGGAGGAGAGGGAGTGGGACCGGATAGGTTTGTAAAATGAAGAAAAGACTATATTTTAGTTAACCTAAAGAAAACACTTCCTGCACCCGAATCAATGCTCTCTGCTCGCTGTGATGCTCCCCTGGCATGAAACGCAAGCCAAAATGAGAGCACCTGAGGCCAAGCCACACGTGCCAGTACTGGAACTGCAGCACACAGGATCTGAGAGCCATTTATGTGAAACCGAAAGTGAAGCCTGTACTGGGGTGGAGACTCCAAGTGGCTGTAGATGCCCAGAGCTGGGAGACAGGTGACAAGAAGCAAGTTCCAGGACAGGTACCAAGGCTACACAGAGAAACCCTGTCTTGAAAAACACAACACAACAAAACAAAAAGACAAGAATATGAAAGATGGGAAAGCAGAAAGAAAAGTAAGTTTAGGATACAATGAGGAGGTTCATTTTGAGTTTGTGTACATCTCTATCCTGCATCCAAATGCCCATGACACACTGGTATCTATATCAAAACCCCTTGTTCTTTCGTTGTTATTTGTACTCCCCTCAAAGGAAAAGGAAAATATGAGGTAGAATCAGCTTCTTCCATTTATTTATTTATTTAGTCATTTTTGAACAGGTTTTGGGTTGTAGCAGAGACGCAATTTACAAAGCAGTGGAAAGTGATGATATCCTTAGAGCACAGAAATACTCAATTTCCTTGATGTACTGCAGGAGGCACAGAGGTTATTGGGCTCACTGATAAGCACTAAGGAAAACATGACTGAAAAACCTACAGAGTGGTCTCTTCAATAGGAGAGACATATAACCTGTTTTCCACACATAAGGCTAAGTGCTCAGGTGTTTACTAGCCAGGTGACATTTGTGTTATCTGTATGACCAAGACTACATCAGATCCTCCGCCATATCCTTCTGATGTCACATGTAGCCAGTCTATAGAACCCCTCTTTAAGGAAAATGTCACCCATACTTTACACAGTTTCATCTTATCCATGCTTTAAGCTTTATTGTACACATGGGATTGAGTTAATTAGCACAGGGAAACTTTTTTTCTAAATATGGTTTTGATTAAAGATGCCTAAAGTAAATGACCTGGTTCCAGCCTCTCAAAGTCTGAACCACAGCAGCTACTGAGCTGTACTGAACTGGACTTCCTTCTTTTCTCACATGAATCAGCATGCCGCTGGCGGTGGTGTGTGCAGAGGCTCCCACAATACACTTTCTTGGAACAGTACATTATTGCAATAACAATGGAAAGCCAATAGAGGCTCTGAATTGTATTAGCTTTATATAATTGTATTAGTGTTATATCACAGCACACACATTAGGTCAGTGATTTCATCTTTAATTTATATTCATCATTGACTATGACTTGCAAAAGTTGAACACCCACCAACCATACTTCCTTAGTCACCGAGAATCTGAGGCCAATATTGATATTGATTCATATGTTTATGTTTTCATGCCATGACTCTAACACCACCACCACCACCACAACAACAACAACAAAAATAAAAACGTAAATGAGACAATAGAATATATCTCTTGGAACACAATTACTTTCCTCCTATGAGGAATTAGGTAAATGAGAAATTAAAACTCAAAGATAAATATCTGCCTTTTGCACATGTCCTGCCACGCCTCGGAAGAACACTGAAATGCCTGTGCCTTGGGTTTCACCCTAAACCATGTCCTAAAGCAACAAACAGCAACTTGTACACTATCCACACTGCACCAATTCTGTGATCAGATGTTAGAAAAGGTTTCCATCATCCTTTCCATATTCCACCCCTAAATTTTATACATTTTTAGCTATTTCTTGGTTCTAATGAACAGTCAGTTTTTCATCATTTTTAACAAATGGCAATTATTTCACCTTCAGCACATATTTTTTATTCCCATTTATTGCCTACCTAAGTGACCTTCAGACTGCATTAGCCATTTATATTTTTAAATTGCATTTTATTTAATTTTAAAACTGGAACAAGATGAATAAATGTTTGGTCATTTTTTCCTTCTATTTTACCACAGCAGTGCTTCTCAAGCTTCTATTCATGATGGAAAAGAGAGAGCCTTTTAGACATTTCCTGCCTTATTTTCCATTTCTTATATAATTTTAATTCCATGCATGTACTATCTATTTATATGCTGTGGTTCCTAGAATAATGGTCAAAATCCTCTGCCCTGAAAGCAGTCTTCATTTTTTTGAGTACACTATGCCCCTGAAACTGACAATGCCCTCACAAAGGTTGTTCAGTTTTAGAGCTATGAATACAAAGAGCAGAGCAAGGACAAGAAACAAGTGGAATCTACAGCTCTTCTCCCACTTGGAATGAATGAAATGAAACTCTTAATCAAGTACTCTGTTTCAAATGATTCATTCACATGACCACCTGATATGACCTTAGTCCTCTATTTCCCTGAATCCAATAGACTTTTTCCTATCCAAATCAATCCATGATTTTTTGATTGCTCCTGTGCAATAAAATAGTTCCTCTTAAAGGATGAAAAGTTAGCTAAGATCTTTGTAAAGTATAAATACTCTAGATATTACTTTATGGTAATTTCCAGGAATATTGAGAAACCCATGTTAGTATGAGAGAAAGATGAGGAACTAGTATGGCAAGGGAAAAGCCAGTGTTATCAAGTCAACTTGAGGTTCCTATTTTGATTTGTCAATCTTATTAATAAGAAACTTAACAGAACTGGGCTCAGAAGGAAGCTCAGGGACAACTTTATCAAAGATTGTGAAAAAAAGAAAAACAAGGTAAATAAGCACTAAATCTTGGCAGTTGCTTAGATGAGGAGAGAACCTCATGCATTCAAGAATAAAGAGAGGTCCCGCGGTGTAGGTCAGTGAGCAGTGGCTTAACAAAAGGAGAGGAGGGATGCAAAGAAAGAGTAAGAAAGCCCAGATCACCAGCAAAAGCAGGCTTAAACTTTGGGCCAATATCCCCAAGAAAACAAGATCATAAGGAAGAAAGAAAAAGTTAATCTTCTCTGAGTTAGATTTGAGAGGAAAACAGACAGCCCCGAAGGTGTTACAGCTCAACAAACAGTAGTTATAAGGGAGAAATTTGCAGGGAAAAAAACATGTATGGCCCAACAATGAACAAGAATCAGGTGGCCAATCTTCGGCAACCTTCGGAGCTGCTAATCATGGCCCACTGGAACCAATTATAAGGTTTTAATGATTAAACAAAATGGGCCCTCGGTACTGACCTCTTATTTAGTTGCTATACAAATAATTCTGCATTTAACAGATAGGTGAGTGACACTGTGCCTTGCTATCTGCCAGTACCAAATAAACATAACAGATTTTAGAGAACATTTCATCCAAACACGAAAGAATTTTTTTCAGCACTTTATAAAGCATTCTCCAAAACTAACCATATATTCAGACCCAAAGCAAGTCTCAACAGATACAAGAAAATTGAAATAACACCCTCCAATTTATCTGACCACCACATGTTAAATTTGTATATCAACAACAACAGAAACAGAATAAAGCTTAAAAATTCACGGAAACATGCAAACTGAACAAGACTCTACTGAATAAAAGAAAAATCAGTCAAGAGAGAAAGTAAAGATTTTCTAGAATTGAATGAAAATGAAAACAAAACATATCCAACTTAGAAGACACAATGAAGGCAGTTCTAAGATGCAAATTCATAGCACTAAGTGCTTACATAAAAACTTAATGAGTTTCCATAATACTAACTGAATAGAACACCTGAAAGCTCTGGAACCAGCAATGTAGCTGGATGCAAAATTAATTCTAAAAAATCAGTAGCTAACCTATATACAAATGAAAAATAGACTGAGAACAAAATCAGGGAAACAAGACATTTCAGAATAATCTCAAATAATATAACATCTCTTAGGATTACTCTAATGAAGCAAATAAAAGGTTTGTATGATAAAATTTTCAGTTTTGAAGAAAGAAATTGAAGCTATCAGAAGTTGAACAGATTCCCCATGCTCATGGATCTATGGGATTAACATAATAAAAATACTGTCTGACCAAAAGCAATTTATAGATTCAATGCAAATCCAACAAAATTCCAACACAATTCTTGTAAGGACAAGTTTCAGCTTCATATGGAAATACACATTAAAAAACAAGGCTAACTAAAATAGTCCTGAATAATGAAAGAACTTTTGGAGGTATCACCATTCTAGATCTCAAATTGTACTACATAACTATAGTAATAAAAACAGTATGGTATTGAGATAAAAAATAGACATGTTGATCAATGGAATCGAATTAAAACCCAGACAAAATTCACATATCTGTACTCTCCTGATTTTTATAAAGAAGAAGCACACACTGGGAAAAATGATAGCATCTTCAACAAATGGTGCTGGTCAAACTGGACAGTTGAATGCATTAAAAATACAAATATATCTATACTTGTCTTCCTGCACAAAACTCAACTCCAAATACATCAAAGGCTTCAACCTAAAATCAGATACATCAAATCTGAAAGAAAAAGAAGTGGGGTATTGTCTTGAACTTATTGGCAATAAATAACCAAATTTTAACTGGGCTACAGACATAAACAGAACTCTCAAACTAGAAAATGCAAACATCTCAGAAACACTTAAAGAAATGCTCAACATCCTTATTTATTAGGGAAATGCAAATCAAAACTACTTTGAGCTTTTTATCTTACACCAATCAGCATGGCTAAAATCAATAAAATCAAAGAGCTCATTGGTAAAGACATGGAGTAAGGGAAACCCTCATCTATTGCTGATGGGAGTGCAAACTTGAACAACTACTATGGAAATTGGTGTGTAGGTTTCTCAGAAAGCTGGAAATAAATCTAACCCAACATCCAGCTGCACAGCTCTTGGACATTTCATCCTACCACAGAACCTACCATTGTTCAACAATGTTCCTTGCTACTCTGTTCATAAAATCCAGAAATCGGACACAAGCTACATGTCCCTCAACATATGAGTGAATAAAGAAAGCATACATCTACCAAATGGAGTATGGCTCTGCTGTTAAGAAAATGAAATCATGAGAATCACAGGTAAATGGGTGGAACTAGAAAAAAAATCCTGAAGGCAGTGTCCTAGATCAAGAAAAATCAAATATGGTTTATATATGCTTATATATAAAAATTACCTCTTACATTAATGATAATGAAGCTATAGTCCATAGACTCACAGAGGTCAGCTATAGAGTAAGGTGCTAGAGGGGACAGATAGATATCAGTAAGAATAGGAAATAGAATAGGTAATTATGGGTGAGAGACTGGAAGTGGATGATTAAATGGAGAAGGTGAGAAAAGAGAAGAGCAAGGGAAGGAATATAGGATAAGACAGTAAAATTAAAGGCCATTTGAGAGGTAGTATGGAAACCTAATTCAGTAGAAGTTTATAATATAATATATATTATATATATATTACCAAATATATTATATATATATATATATATACATATATATTATATAACAAATTACCAAATAAACAGGGAGGCAGAATCCCAACTGGCCATATTTGCCACCAAATGACACTTCCAGTACCTGATATATGAAATATATAATTGAAGTCGGGCGGTGGTGAGTTGTTAGACATAAGAGTTCACATGGGAATCCACAAACAAGTCAGGTTGTTGCCAAGACAATAGGTTTGCCCTCCAAAACCTGATATCAGGATCCTATTGCTGAAGACAACACCTACACAGCTCAATAATATGGAGAAGTCAAGCTGGAGCTGACATAGACCCTTCACCCTATGTACTAGTATGTTTGGTACAGGAAGGCACTATGTACCTTCCAAAGAAGAAACTAAACACCAACCCAGCTACAAATCCTTTGATCTACAATGGTCTCATGCCTGTAAGATATAATAATGCCATGGTGATACGAAATTTGTGGGATCACTAATTTATAACTTGACTTGAAGCCCATTTCATGACATGGAACCCGTACCTGACACTATTTGTACAACCAAGAATCTGAAGCTAGACAGCCCAGAGAAATAGAGAAAAGTCAAATGCTACTGTTCTCCTAAAAGACCAGCATTAAAATTATGCCTAGTGATATTCGACTACACTCATAGAACAGTACCTTACTCAGCCATGGTCAGATCAGCGTCTGCCTGTAGCAGATGGGAACATATACAGAGATATACAGCCAGACATTTTGCAGACTGAGAGAAACTTTGGAAATCTCAGCTGGAAATGGGATTTCTCCATCAAACCCTTTCTCTTGAGGATTCAGGGAACCTTATAGAAGAGGAGGCAGAGAGCATAAGAGCCAGGAGGCATGGAGGACAAAACAAAGCCCTCTAGATCAACTGTAGTTATGCACACGTGAGCTCCTAGAGACTGAGGCAGCATGCACCAGGCCTGCACAAGTCTGTAGCAGCTGGGATCCTAGAGTTGAAAGCTGAAGTGAATACATGTCCCCATTCTTAACCTAGACACTATCTCCAATTGATAACCAATTGTAAATGAAAATTTAGATATTTCCAAGGAAGTCTTACTGGGGAAACAAACTACTTTTGAGTGTAGGTGGCTGCCCTACTGTAGTTGGCTAACTGAAAACGAACTCAATGGCATCTTTGGAGGTTACTTTATCATAACATTGTGGCAGGGCTTTTCTTTTCAGTTATTTTGTCTTTCTATTATTATATATATGCGTATATATTTTATATACAAATACAATTTTTTATATTTTTATCATATAGGTCCTGTAAATATATATTATGGCTTCCAGTTTACTGTTTTTATGAGATTGGGGAGGGTACAATTGAGTGGGTCTCTGCATTTATGTTTCTTGTGCCTTTTTTTGAGATTTTTTTCCTCTGTTTGTTTTGTCCTCTTTTGCTGTTTGATTTTGTTTTATATCATTATATTATATTTTATTATTATCCCTTAGGAACATGTTTTTTTTCTAATAAAGAAACAGAAAGAAGGTGAATCCATATGGGAGGTGAGGGAGGGAAGACCAGAGAGGACTAGAGGGGAAGGAACCTATATTGTGTGAGGAAAATGAGTTTACTTAAAGTAAAAGGGAAAAATAAAATAGTTGATTGTTACAAAAATTATGCATAGTTTCCATGTTTATTATTTGATTAACTAGCTCTATTTAAATTCTTTATGATTGTGACTTAATACCAAACATGTATGCAGTATGAATAATAGTAAGTGAATGTTTTATGTGCATGTTATTTAGAGATTTATATAAAACAGCTCCTTATTAAATAAAAGAAGTAAATTTTATTTATTCATCACATTCAGTTGACTTTACATTTGGTAAATATATTCATGATGCAAAATAAAAGCACCTTCAGGACATAATTTGTTCTTTCACCACCAGTCTTCAGCTTCTAACATTATTATACTTTTCCAAGACAGCTTTATTTTCATTTCATCTTAAGAAGTCTCCAGTCTAGCAATAGTGGCAGATTTCTTGGTATCAAAAACTTTTAGTGTTTTCCATATTTATATCTCACAACAAAAATACTCACTTTAAAAATAGTTAATTTTCATTTTCTAAGTGGCCTCTTCCCTCATGTTGATTCTGGACTGTCCTTCTGTGTATAAAAGAGAAGCATTTTTCTAACTGAAGTCCAAATGTTTTTCTTTTTTACATGGATATAAGATATCAGTATTTCCTAAGGTATGGGAATTCCATGCTTTGGAGAGTCATTTGCATAGCTACATCTCTATTATTTTATCTTATAACATTCATTTTGATAAATACTTTCATGTTTCTTTGATACCATTGCATATTTTTGACAATGATGAAAAACTCCAATGATTTTATAGTTTTAACCATCCGGGGCTTACAAATTTAATTGTCTTTGAAGAGATTATGGAACACACAAAGGTTTAATTATGAAATATGCAGCAATAGTACTCCAAGGCTTATGGCAATCTTACTACGAGTAGATTTAAAACATTTAGAGATGTCGTCATGTGTACGAGGTTAACATTTTCACTAGATCATATCAGCAAAGAGAATAAAATTTGAATTTTGTTCCCTTCCACAAGAATCTATTCCTATGGGAAATAATAAAAGGAAACAAAGAAGTATTTTATATTGAAAAATTGTGATTTCTGTGACTTTCAAAACTTTTGATTCAGCTCAGTGTTATAGAGCCCACCTCCTGATTCTTAAACACTAGTCAAGGAGGCACAATACAGAGATGGCTCTCATTCCTATGAGGCCCCTGGGACACTTATATAAGATTTTAAGGTGATATATAACCCCTACATGTCATGAAATGTTCTTTTTCATGAGTAGAGAATAAAACGTTTGTCTATACATGCTCGTCTGCCTATCCAAGGCAGACAGCAGAAGACTACCAATTTACAAGGTGGTATTTTTCCTTCACACCCTTTGTTAGCCTAACGGGCGAATAAGGGACACTATTTCATGCTCCATTGATTTCTCTTTTCAGTCTCTGCCTAAGGGATCAGGAACTTCCTGAGATTTGAACCAGAAACAATTTAAAACACACGAGACCAACTAAGCTCCGGAATGGTTTGCCTTATCTTTAATTTATAGATTTATCCTTACTGAAATTGATGTATTTTGAAAAGTTCCATGAAAATTTAAACATACTTTGCACTGATGCTCTGCAATCCTGTTTTTTAAAAATGCCATCACATAATAAAAATAGAATTCATAACTTAAGAGTCACAGCTCTAAATGAAGTTAGACCGGTGACAGTCTGGGGCCTTTCTAGGGCTGATCCTCTCAGAGGAATGGCAATTTGAAAGAGAATCTACCCTGGACAATCTCTTCACATGAGTCTAACTTCTGCTGTGAGATACACTGAAGAGGTAACTGAAGCTAGGCTTTCTTCCTTCTGGCATTTCCAACAGACTCAAGCAGCTGATACGTTCATGTGGGATATGGGAAGAAAATTAGGCAACTGTTGTCCATCATGAGGCTGCCTGAGATAATGCTGCCATACGACAGGTCCCCATGATGACAGACACCAAGATGAACCAGCAGTGCCCATAAATATTCCAAGACTACTCAAGGAACTGGTTGTCCGTTATGGACACTATTATTGGGCCCAGTCCATTACTCTTGGTTCCAAAATGTGTGTCTCACCTCCTAAACCAAATCACTACTTGACACTTTTGCTACATGGTCAGTACCACATGCCTATGTCAGTCCTTTCTCAGGTACAAGATCCAATACCAAGTATTCTCCAAACACTTGGGCTCAAAGCCCATTCTATAGTTCGCTGCTGTAGTAAAATGAGTGTCCATGTCCATCTAAGTGGCCTGACCATGTATAGCTGAATACCAGGCCCACCAATATCTGATCCTTTCCTAAGTTCTTATTAATCGTTCTGTAAAGCTTCCTGTGAACCTTTGTGTAGACAGAAGTTTCTATCTTGTCTGGTCCTGTAGCCATTCAGTCCCAAAGAAGCACACAGAGGCTGATATTAATTATAAACTGTTTGACCCATCTTCTTCTCAGAATTCTCTTAGTCTGCTTACCTTACCTATACTTCCTGCCTGGCTATTGACCAATCAGAGTTTCATTAAACTAATACAAGTGACAAGTCTTTACAGTATAGAAGAGCATTATCCCCTAGCCCCTTTGTGTGGACCAGATGGCTCCCACAGAAAGTCTGCATTAGTGGACTGGTAAAGGGCTGTCCCTGACAAACTCATCTATAATAACATGGAAGAAATTGTTTCCATGCTACTTTATACATGCAAAGACTAATGTAAGGCCACAAGATGCAAGCATAGTTAGGAAAATATAGCTCACAAAAGAAACCAATGAAGTTCTAGAAGCCAAAAGCAAATATATGTTGTCTGACAACATATTATGAACAAAAATAACCTATGATATAGGATTGATCCATTTTGATAATGGCACCATACTCTCATCATATGTTATAAATAGCATTGAAAGACCAAAAAGGCAAACTATAAGAAAAAATATAAGCAAAAGCAGGTATGTACCTTGATCAGAAAAACATATAACTGATTCAACAAAACAATAAAAAATGTATCACTTTAACTACAGATTTAATTAAGCAGAAAAACAATTAGCACATTTAAAGAAAGGTCATGTAAATTTTCTCAGGAAACAGGATATAAAATAATTATAAAGCAAAGAAAGTCTACTCTAGACACATGGGCCACATCAAGAGACCCAATATGGCAATTAAGATTCCTAAAGCTTGTAGAGAACTAGAAAGGGCCAACAATATTATTTAAAGAAACAATAGCAAGAAAATACTGACATTTGCAGAACTGAAAGTTCAAAAGCCATAAGTTTCAAAATTTGTAAAAGAAAAGGCATCTTTACAAATATGAGATGGACCAAATTCTCAATAACAAAAAATGTAAGAAAAAAACTACGTTAGGCTATGAAAAGATGTGACAATTCAGTCAAGCCCCTTAAAGAACAAAGGTGAAGATAAAGGATACTTACATATCAAATTTCTCTTCCAGAAATAAATTAACAATAAAGGTTTTCTAACGCAACAAAATTTGTGAGAATTCATTCTACTTAGACCTGAATTACCAGAAATTCTGAAAAGAGTTCTTTGTTGAAATTAACACTGACATGAAAACATAGGAAAATATTAAAAACTCATAAGAGAAGTACAATCAAATTCTGAATATTTAAATATTTAAATAATTCTGTAGTGGTGCATGAATCACCCTTAACCTATTGCAAGTACAAAAAGGCAAAACACACTAAATTGACTATAGCTACACTCATTTCTTGATTGACAGAGAATATAAAAATGTCTAAATGATGACCTCAATACAGAACATTTTAAGTATAGAGCAATTTAAATGTACTTACAAGATATACTAGAAGTCAATCAATCTAATTGGTTCAAAGTATATCTAGCAAGTTTTAGAAGCTTAATGTGAGCCTCATAGCATGCACAAATCAGCATCAAAAATAACATTTCTGGTAGGGACACCAATGGGAAGCCAAGGCTCCTAAAGATATTTTAATGGAGAATCATTGCCTCACAGATAAAGACAGCAAAACAGGAAGCAAAGAACACAGGAACAACAAAGCAGTCAGAAGAAAACTAACAGCATACCATTAAGTCCTTTCCTAACAGTAATTACTTTCAAATGCAAATGAGAATAAAACTTCAAACAAAAATGAAGATGATAAATTGAATTTTGATGATGTGCCTAGATTAAAAATAAAAAATGTAAAAGATGAAAAGTAAAAGTAAAGGATAGATAATATATATAAATTTGAAATAAAATGAGAATAGGAGTCACTATGCTGATAGCCAAGAAGTCAACGTTAGCCAACACGGTTACAAGAAAACCAGTTATAGTGGTCTTAAATATTAATCTTAGCATTCAAGAAATTGAAAAATAGGAATTATGGTTCAAGTCCAGCATTAGATACTTAATGGCCACAAAGAACCAAAACTAAATAATAATAACAAAACCAAATTGTTGCAAGAAAAAAAATGGTTACTGAATCAGGATAAGGATGTTAATCAAAGGTTATAAAAACTGGATGTCCATGTATGCACATGCAACTTTGCAACACCTGAAAATAGAAGCAATTACTTAGAGAGCTGGAGTGACAGTACGCACTTCACTGAATAAACTTTAACAATAGGTGTCAAGCTAAAAAATTATTGCAGAATCAGCAAACATGATCAACTGTACGAACCATGCCCAACCTGCTATCCCGAGGCCATAAGAACCACAGAAAGGCTGTTAATGGAGCCCAATTATTTGTAGACCACAATGTCTCATGGTGTCAAACAAAGAAATCAAAGTGGTCAAAGGAGAAGAAAAGAGTTAACTTGAGACAAACAAAAAGGGAAAAGTAACATACCAAAACTTACGTGTTAACACAAAAGTAGAAAATGTTTGTGTTTCAAAGAACTAAATAAAGATGAAAAATATTCAAATTTAGCACAAAGTAAACAGAAAGATCAGAAGAGAAATAATTTAAACAGAAACCAGGAGATGCTTTTAAAAATGAAAATAAGTTTCATTTTTTAAAAGAATCAAAATTAACATTATGCTTGACTAAGAACAAAGAGAGGATTCAAATATCTAAATTCACAAGTGGTAAGTGAAATATGACATATTAAAGAAATATAAAGGATAACAAGAAACTTTTCAGCAAAGAAAAACAAATTATTTGACTATGTATAAGAGAAAATACATAAATTTCAAGAAGTGAAACACCAAAAGTGAATAGTAAAAACAAGAGAGACCAAAATTAGCTGTCAATTTTGAAATGAAATGTGACTTTAGCCCCGGTAAAACACCCATAATAGAGCTTGAAAATCCAAAGAGGAAATTCGAGATCACTCAGGACACGGTATCCTGGTTCAGGAACTTCCATGATTCAAAGTTAAAGCTGCAGATTGCAGCAAGAGACCAAAGCTAACCCAGGCTTGGCACCCAGGTGCAGAATGTTCTACAATTCTCAGCTGAAGCTACATACCATGGAAAAGGATGAGAGTTGATCTATAGGAAGTCATTCAAGGATGGGGATTCTCAGAACTGAATTCAGAAGAGGAGAAAGTCAGAGAGGAGAATGAGTTGATCCAGAGGGAGGAACCAAGCTGCAGAAAGTCTTTAACAATTTTTCCCCAACATAATTATGTTTGATTATTTGGAAATTTCACTTCATACACTATGACCACCATCTCTTCCCAGTCCTTACATGTTCACCCCACCCTTGTTACTGCCTCCCTCCCCAATAAAGAAGGGACAAAAAAGAACAAGAATCCAGTTTGTGATGTCTATCTACTTACTGGGTCATTCGAATAACCTGTTTTCAGCCCCTTAAGGAAAACTGAGTCCTCCTCCATCTGCAACGCAGGCAGAAGCCATCAGCTGTGGAGAGCTACACTTCAGCACGTTCATCACAATTTTTAAGACTTCTGTAGATGACTTTCATTTTTAGGCTTTCACTCTTGGGGGTTGGTAGTTGGGGTAGGAGTAAGAGTTATCAGTGAAGCATAACTTCAGGTGGATGCACAGACCACAGACATCCCCACAGCCTTAGGTGGTAACACAAGCCACAGACATCAACATGATTCTTGCAGCAGTAAAATTCTGTACCCAAACTTTGCCTCTATGACAGTATGGACTATGGACAATGTGGCCTCGCGTGACTGCACAGTCCACCCACATCAACATAGCTTCAGGCCTTGGAAGCACAGACCACAGGCATTCAAATGCCCTTTAGTGGTAGCAAGGGCCATGGACATCAACATGTCCCCTATCTTTGAGAAAATATGAAAATTCAAACCTTCAATTATGGACACAGAATAAGAGAAGAATGTCACATCAAAAGTCTTGAAAATATTTTCATTCATACCATTGAAGAAAATTTTCTCAAGTTAGAGAAAAAGATGACTACAGTCTTGCAAAAGGCCTGCAGAAGACCAAATAGAGAGGATGGAAAATACCACTGCAAATGACGTGTTATAGTTAGAAAATTATTAACCCCCCCAAAAAAGGATTTTAAAACTGCAAGAGAAAAGGGTAAAATTACTTGTAAAGCCAGGCCAATCAGTAAAGCAGTAGCTTTTGATGGAAAATTAAAGTTCTAATGTCTTGGAAAGATGTATTCAAAGTTTTGAAAGACCATAACTGCCAGCTCAGATTATTATAACCCAAATCATATCTATTATAATTGAATAAATTAAAACTTCCAGGAATGAAATAGACTAAATGAATTTTTGGCCACTAAGCAAATTCTACTGATATGAAGGAATATTTGATACTGAAGGATATATACATATGTAAGAAGGCACAAAGGTAATATTCTGAATTCTTCAATGAAAATACAGAGTAGTAAATTGGATTAAATGGTAGGATTTGTCCTTTTGCTGCATCCAAGAAGCGTACCTCACAATCAGACAACACCAACTGAAGGTGAAAGTGTGGTAAAAGGTACTCTAAGTAAAGGAAAGTCAAAAACAAGCAGGTGTACCCATTCAAATACCTAACAAAATAAATACGATAAATAAATATGACACCACAAGTCAAATGCCCTAACAGATATCTCCAGAACAAGTCCACTAAAATACTAAAATATATACATTCTTCTAAGCAGCCCATGAAGCTTCCTCTGAAATTGACTATGAAGACACAAAGTAAGTCCCAATGAATACATGAGAATTAAAAATCTTATCATCTCTGTGAACACAATGAAATCAAGCTAGATACCAACAGTAACAGAAAGTACAAAATAAATAAATTTATTGTTAATAAGCAACATATATTGAAGAAAATTGAAACAGATATTGAATCAGATTAATGGGTCACTGAAAAAAATCAAGAAGAAAAATTTAAAAATCCTAGAAACTAAGAAAAATAAAACCAAAATAAAGGAAAATATATGGGAATGGGAAATAATGAAGACAGGTTTTATGAAAAACTCACATGTGCTAAGTGCTACATCAAAAACAGAGTTGAAGGCAGAGAGAGATGAATGGATGTAATCAAAACAAATATAGATGCATGAACATTTCAAGAAACAAATAAATAATACAAAATTCTGTGAGGTCAAATGAATATATGATGAGCCATAAACCCCCCCCAAAAAAAGTAGTTGGGAAGGGATAATTAAAATCAGGGAAGAAATTATAGAAACAGAAGTGAACAAAAAAAAATTTATTTATTTATTTATTTATTTATTTATTTTTATTTATTTATTTATTTGGTTTTTTCGAGACAGGGTTTCTCTGTGGTTTTGGAGCCTGTCCTGGAACTAGCTCTTGTAGACCAGGCTGGTCTCGAACTCACAAAGATCCGCCTGCCTCTGCCTCCCAAGTGCTGGGATTAAAGCCGTGCGCTACCACCTTAATAAGCCCGGCTTATTTATTTATTTATTTTGGAAAAAATCTTAAAGAGCCAGTGAAAACATAAACAAGATTAATAAACTCTTATTCAAATAACCCCAAATAAAGGGCAAAATAACTAGCATTAATAAAAAGTAGAGAGTGAAATAAATACAAGTTATCAATTAAATTTAGAAACAAACATAAGAACATAAATGAAAAACCTATAGTAAATTAGAAAACCTAAAAGAATTGATTTTTAGATCACACATTTTCTACCTAAAGTAAACCAAGATGAAATAAATAATTTAAATACATCTATAATCAGCATAACCAAATAACAGTGTGAAAAATACATACAGTGCAGTCCTGATATATTTCCACCAACTATTTAACGTTTTGGCTTACACTCCACTCGATCCTACTTCTGAATTAGAAAAGTGTATATTGTCATGAATATAAAGAGATAACTTTATTCTCTTTATAAATTTTTCCCAATCTTAGAAGCAAGAATTTCATTGATATTCTCCAATGTAAGAACAACCATCAGCACACACACACACACACACACACACACACACACACACACACACACAAATCAAACAGGGAGCTAATCTCCCATATATCTTTGAAAATTTCTCAAATAGGCACACCTATTGTCACTCTCTCTCAGGACCCAATAAAGACAAATATCAAATAAATCAACAGTTCCACCATGACACAAAAACTCAGCTCTAGTCATTCAAGAGAACAAGACTTAGAGTTTGTTTCACAGAAACTTTGTAAATAAACTGATTTTTAAAATTCTATATGGGAAAAGTACAATGCAAAACAAAAACAGCAATCAGGGCTTGCAACCCAAAGCCCAAAGTTACATTATAAAACAAAGGCAAAGAAGCATGGAATAGTCTCCTGGTGCCAGTTAGATCCATCTGAGAGTTGTTATTCATAAATTCTGAGAGTAATTGTGAGTTGGCATGAATTTAGGAAGACAGATTGACAATATCTGTCAAAACTAGTGTTTAATATCATTTATTGTCAACTATTATATCCCAGGTATCTGTCCTGGGGCTGAGGGAAATCTCAGTTTATTGGGCAGAGTTTGTTAAGAAATAGAGATAAACAAACATACACATCAGCTTGCCTTACCTTTTTACATTCTTATTGTTGTCTTTCAAAGAGAGTTTCCTTTTTGGTTTTTATGAAGTCCAAATGATCATTTCCATTTCTTTCATGTTTTTAGTGTTATAAAAATCTTACCCAAACATTAAAATGTTTACTAGTTTTCTTTTGGAAATGGTATGGTTCATGTTTTGTAGTTGGCCTAGAATATATATTAGTTACTATTTATATCAGCAGTTAGATCACTATCCATGCCATTTTCCTGTATGCCTAACGAGTGATTTTGCAAAAATAGTTGAAATTACATTGCCTTTCCACTGAATGATGTTAGTATCTAAGTTCAAGTTCAAGGACTGTACTTGCCTGAGTGTTCTGGAATGGAAGCTGGTTTTCATCCATCTACATGATGCTAGATTATGAGTTCTGTTGGCATGAAAAAAACAGAAATAAGATGTGGAGGCCATAAAATGCAGGCCCATTTCCACCTTGTCTGATGGTCGGAGAGTTTGGAGATTGACAGGCATGGTTGAACATCTCAACTCAGGATGTGATTGCTTGCTTCTGTTGTAATTAAGATAGCTCTATGCCATCCTGTCAGGTGATCAGTATATGCAAATATACTTCTGCTCCTTCTTTTGTAATTATGAGGTCACCTAGAGAAGGGCAGTTTTCAGAATACATGACTTGGAGCAGTTTCACTACCTAGACAACACAATGCTAATGATTTGATGTCTCAGAGTGATAAAGCCCTTGACTGTGAGTTATCCTTTGTATCTTGCTATTTAAGTCTTTTGTTACTTTCTCCTTACCCCCCCCCATATGTTGGGTGTAAAAGCTGTGGAAAAATAAACGGAAGTGATTTCAAGATTTCATTCACTGGAATGCCCTCTTGATACTGTCTATGTTTTCTGTCTTATTATTTTATGTCTCCACATATTCTTCACTATATTTCTAAGATACCCATGCCCCTATCCTAGCAAGAAATATTTTTGTTGAAACTGGTCCTTGACAATGAGACACATAGATTATCAAGAAGTCAGATCAAGCTATAATTGGATGTCAGTCAAAGCTGGGTAACTTTAGCCAAGGAGGGAAGCGGAAATAATGATCACGAAGAGGTTTGGTGCTGTCGTCTTGAGTAAAAGGAACAGCAACATCAGGGATAAATAGCTGATGTTTAGCCATTTTTCATCTGTCCTAGGCATGGTTTTAGAATTTTTTTTCTCATACACAGGATGCCTAACATGTACCCAGGGAGCTAACCTCAGTAGATTTCTCTGAGAGAACACTGAATTATTCTCACAGCTATTGTAAGATGTTCTTACAAAAACATCCCAGCTTTGTGATTTGTCAGGACTTGAGCTGATGTTAAAAACAAACAAAAATGGGCATATAAATGAGGCAGCCTTAAGGCGGAAGTCACAAAATAATGCCACACTAGTTCAGAATTATGAATAATAAAGGATTATTTATGTTATGCCCAAATCTGCGGGGTTCCCACAAAAGCCAACAAAGGAGACCGAGTCCCATATGTAAAAGCAAAGAGCCTTTATTTTAATCAAGTTTGCAAACTCGGTCTCTATGTATGTCCAGTGTATTGGAATATCCAGAGAACCCTGAGATCAATTAGAATTGGGTTTTGGGTGAGGGGTTTCTGAGGTTCAGGACCTCTAAGTGGCTGACATCTGTCTAGGGGTATCCTGGTGATTGTTTGCTGACAGGTGATTCTATCTACAATGGTTGGAATGTCAGGCATTTCCTTTTAATGGTCCATTCTTGGGTGAGGGTTGGGGAATCTCAGTTGTGGTTCCTCCTACAGCCAGGCATTGTCTCAGGGTAAACTACTGAGACTCTGACCTCTTATTTAATTTATCAATGGCCAAGTTCTACTCTGGCAAAGAACTTCCTTTCAGTGACCTGTCCATATTTAGCTTATATGGCTAACCTCTACAATTTATTTAGGGAAAACTTACAGATCACTGTCCTAGACAACAGTCCTCTGCACAAATGAAGAACAAGAACAGAGTCTAGCAGCCAGAAGTGAGAGCCGGAACAAGAGAGAGAGTGCACAAGCTTTACAGTTGCATTTACAGTATAAGAGACCATGCCCAAGTGGGTTGGTATCTTAAATGTTATTGGCTGAAGAAGTAGAATGTGCTCCCATATCACCCCAAAACAGAACTGGGTCTACTGGGAAGCAAGCCAGTTTTCACCCTGCAGTTTAAGCTTGAGAAAAATGTATAATGGAAAACACCACAACGATTTGTATGTGTGAATTTTGCACTTAGAAAACCCTGCAGTGATCTGATTTAGGATCTTCCTTGTAAAGTGTAAAATAGTTGTAGATAAGAATTTTGCTGAGTAAAATGAGAAAAACCTATGTGAATGTGGTATGTTCATTCTTTCAGTGTGTTTTATAACCTCCTGCTCATATAACCTGTAATGTGTGGGGGGCATTGGGAGTGTGTGTTTATTTCTAGTTAGTCTAATTGTTGCAGACATCTTAGAAGTGGTATAGATCATGTTTACATTCACTGTGTTTTTCTTATTAAAGTCATCATAGTTCTTTTGGTATACATTGCTGTATCTAGTGATATATTAAAATATGTTCTCAGAAAAATAAAAAATAATAAATCAGCGTGTCTACATATAGAGATGCCTAGAATCTGACCAAAAGGTGAATGTATCAAAGGAGATACAGTACAGAGACATAGATGCTCAACATTTCCCTCTCGTTCTAACCCTTCATCGGACATCTGCATACTTAGGAAATTCAATGTTCTCAGCAAAAGTGGCTGCAAGTACTGCCACATAGCCCGAATAGCAACTGACATAATAGGTCACTGGTCATTTGTCCTCCCTACCGGTCCCTCACTGTGTCATAAATACTTCTATTTCCTCCAATGATGAAGTATTTTGATTTCTGTCTTAGAAATAAATAGGATTATATTCTAGTTATTTTAAAACTATATGTCAAGATAAATCCTTTGCATTTTTTCTATTTAAAAAATCTTATAAATTCCTAGTAATGAAAGCCTCTACTAGAGCTTCTTTAGATTATGGTGAATAACTGGGGTAAAGGGGTTGTTTAAACACATCAAGTTTTCTAACACATGAGAGAACATACAAATTTTTGTTATATTTCTTTACTTTTCTCTGGAGAGACATCAGATAAAATTTATTATATCAATGCTAATTATCCTAACACATGAAACTCCTACTAAATCGCCTATGTTAAATTTTTTTATTTTTAAATATTATCATTCTTACATTTAAAGTTAGGTTAAATTATTTTCTTCGTTTTTGTAGTTGTTCTGCTTCTCTCGCTTTCCCTACACAAGAAGTTATAACATTACTAGATAGCAAAGCATGTTTTCTTTTTCTTTTCTAAACTTTTGCTGTTTTCCTTCTTTCTATCTCATTGCAGAGTTTAGGGCCTTCTGAACAGTGCTGGGTTGCAGAAGCAAAAATGGGCACTCATTTTCAGCATTTGAAAAAATAAATTACGCCTTTCAATTTTAAAGGAAATGAAATTATATAAGCTAATTTGTTATGGGTGACTTTTATCAGCTTGAAGAATTATCCTAATGTTTCTGACTTGCTAAATTATTTCAATCTGATCACATTTTGAATTGTGCTTAGTATATTTTCCAAACCTATTGAATTATTTACTTCTCTATTCTGCTAATAAAGTGATTTACATTAATTTATATTCCCCAATGTAAAATAACTTTCACAACTCTATGTAAATAATGCTTGGCTATATTATATATTCCTATTATGTTATGTTAAAATGTTAAAATTCATTTGTAATATTTTAAATAATTCAATGTATATTTCTAAAATTACTTTTTTAATTTATCAAAATTTATAATCAGAATTATTTATCTTGTGGTTTCATTTCTCTAAAATTTGGCTTCTGGCTATATGACTCCAGATGACTCAGTAAAATTTCTGGTCCCATGTGGAATGTTGATCCCATTGCTTATGATTGCCTTGTGATTCCCAGAGAAATGCACATAAGTTAGAAGGGAGCTAAGAAACAGAGGATGATTAAAGTTTGAACCCTCTATATTTTTACAGCACAGCCAGCATATATTTCAAATCATGGTTATCTTCCTAACTTATAAATAATACACTAACATGTTCTGGACTTGAAAAGCTTATAGGTGAATACATATTCCAAACTTTGCCATATCTGAGTCTTTGAGAATTCCTTGCACATTTCTTAATACAGCGATTATATTATTCTAAAAGTGAGCACAACTAAAACCTAAAGGTCAGGTAAGTTTATTATCATTTCCTTTGTATTGTTTAATCTTAAAAATTACGTGTATTGTATGTAACACGAAGTAAAGAAAGAATTCTCAGCAAATTTAGTAATGACACAAATGGGACAGTTGGAGAAAACAGAGCCACTTTATATATAGATGATATTGTATTTTTAATATTCCCATTGTGGGACAGTTGTACTGAAATACTAGGAAATTGTTTATTATTGTTTAATTCAATCATCATACAAACACTTCTGTAACTAGTTTCCATACATAGATTTATATAAAATAGGCATTTTCAGTGCACTCAACTAAACTATGTCTGCCTTGTATCTTAGTAAATTTTCCAGTTTGTACACATCTATAATATCCTTACCTCTTCTCATGTTCAGCCCCCAAGGAGGCTCCTGGGATGGGTTGAACACACATCAAGATCCTTTTGGTATGGATTCTAATGAGTCCCCATAAAACTGTTCATTATACTGTTTGGAAACTGAATCATGGACAATGGGCATAGATTTAGGTAAGTTTCAGATTTCAAATGAAGCCTGAGAGGTATCTGTCCTAACAAATGAGATTTACCATGTGTGATATCCACACTTACTCTGACTCACAGCTGATTTTGGAGAACAAGCCAACGAAACCCTTTATCAACCATATCAATGGCTTCTTTCTTTCAGTGACTCTGTACCTATCCTTACTAACTATTCAAGCAGGGTAGCTATTGAAATGTGACACAACCTATGGATCAGATCAAAATGCAAGAGGAATCCTTCCTCCATCATTTAGCAGAGGTTTTATGGACTCCCCATGCCTACATCTGATCATCTGTCCTCTGATGTCATTACTTGGTCCATATAACTTTACTGTTGCCCACTCTTAGGCTTACACCCTGCTGGTTTTCTTGCCAATATTACTATCTATTACCAGTTTCTCAAAGACTCTTCTGTATTGACTTCATATTCCTACGTTGGCTGTTGTAATGGTCCATCCAGACCTTATTACTTTTACACTATTTTCTCTATACTAAATAGAGGCTGAAGAAGAATATGCAAAAGAAGAAAAGAAAAAACAAGGGAGTTATCCTATTATCTTTATAAGTGGATGCATTTGTTATGTCATCTGAGGCTTTGAAAGGTTTTGAGAAAATGAGAATGCCCTGGCAGCTCATGTATGAGCAGTGATGAACTTCCAAGATCTTTCTCTCAGGACTCTGGTTAGTTAGCGATGTTTCAGCATATTCTCACACTTAAATAGGTAAATATGGCCATTCTTTTCATCCACTTAGTCCTGGCAGAACAAATAAGACCCTCCAAATTTATACGTCCAATTACTTTTAGGTTAACAAGCTCTGAAGTGCTGCAGAAATGTTCCCCTGGAGCTTCATTTGGGGGCTAATGGAGAATCATCCAGGCTTTCTTCAGGACGATTAGAATAATAAACACAAGGTAGTTCAATCAATTAGACACTTTGCCAGGACCATCACTCATGCAGACAAGTAATTCAGGCCATTCCCCAAGGAAAACCAGCCTCAGTGACCACTGCTCTTGGCTAAAATCAAGACAAGAGACAGCTAAGAATTATTCTTCCTGGAACACCAGGAGGTCCCGTAGAACCGATAAGGAAATCACGACTTGGCTGCCTAAATAAAATCTGAACAATCCCAACACTAGTTGAAACAAAACATAGAAGGCAGAAATCTCACTGGGCCCTATCCCAAGATGACGACCTACAAGAACATCTAACAGCTACTAAGAAAAGAATAATTACCTCCTTAATGAAAAGAGGACTTAGGTGTTCCAGGGAATGTCTCACACAGCGCATGTGCTTCCGATCACTCTCTTGAGTTCTAGCACATGTTTTAGATCACTCTTTTGAGTTCTAACTCCTAAAGTGTAACTGGGGATGCTGCTCACTGGCCTAGAGTCTTCTCCTAGCATTCAGGAGGCCCTGAGCTTGACTCCAAGCTCAGGGATCAAGTTTATAAACTGTATAACTGAGAATGGTGGTGCATGCCCACATGCCTGTACTCTCAAAACAGGTCAGCAGCCTCAGAAATTCAAACACATCTTTTACTACAAGGTGAGTTTAAATTTCAGGGCCTCCTATGACCCATGAGTCTGTGCTCAAAAATAAACAAACAAATACATAAAAAATAGAAAAAAGTAATAAAATGCTTGATTTATTTATTTTTTCCTTTTCTATTTCTTTTTTAGAACTGACCAACTTTTAAGCCTATCCTGGTATCCTTATTCTTGGAGGAGCCCTGCTGTCCATTCCTCTGCTTGCAGACTTTCTTCTCTTTGGACTTCAAACTCAAAAACCATAATGACTCTCTTGATCTTATCCATCCATCTCCTCTCCAAAGCTGCTACAGTTTACAGCTCACCTGATCTGGTTGCTTTTCTCTCCAACTAATAAAACTGTCCTCAAGCTACTTTCTGAGTCTGTTTTTTTCTTAATTCTTTTACCTATAAAGCTGAGAACTCATGAGGTAAGCTCATGTTCTTTCTAACAAACCATACCTAGCTCTTGTATCTTTCAAATATATACAGTATATGGGGAACATGAATGTTTTGTATTATTTTATAAGAACGGTCTTCAGTCACTCGTGAATTTTCTCACACATATAAGAATGATTTATGATAATATGTCCATTAATTGCTTATAGTGATGCTTCTCAAATACAGGTATGACCTATCAATGCTAATGTCCAAGAGCCCTCAAAAATTGTTTCATTGGAGTGTTTTATATAACTTTTCAACACACTTATTTATATCATGATCCATTTAAAAAATTATTTTTTTATTGCTGGCTAAAAGACAAGATTCATAGTAATTCTAGTCAAAATTGCCAAAACTCTCATGTAATGTTTTTTTGTCTATTTTGTTGTTAAAATTATAAATTAAGTTTTTATTATAAAATCACAGCTACTTTCATATCAATACATTTTTATTTTGAGAGACAATAAGGTAAGGAAAGCTGTATATGAAATAAGATGGAGTATTTTTAACATTCCTACTGCTAAGGTTATTATTTTTTCATATTGTCATTATTATAAGGTCATATTATAAAACATAGGCCAAAACTTGTATGTGAGTGTGTGTGTGTGTGTGTGTGTGTGTGTGTGTGTGTGTAGACTGTTTTCTCGGCTGTCTCCCACATGCAAAGCTGTTGTCAATTATGCTGGTGAACTAAGCTAAACAAACAAGAGCATATTGAAAAGACTAATTGCAGTTTAGAATATGAATGATTTCTAACAGCTTAATGTGGATATGAAACCAGACATATATTTTCTCCTGAGTTTAATTATTAGAACCCATCAAGATGACAGTAGGCTTTGTCCTTCGGTAATGCCCTGGTTAGAGATTTGTCTTACTTAGGCACAAGTTAGAGTCACCTAAGCAGAACAACTTTGGTGGAGAAAATGTCTTTATTAGGTCACCTGCAGATAATTCTTAATTAATGATTAATGTGGGAGACCACAGCCAACTGTGAGAAGTCACAACCCTAGGGAGGTGGTCCTGGGGTACATAAAACAGGATGAGCAAGCCATTGAGAGCAAGCCTGTATGCAGCATGGCCTTGGCTTCAATTTTTGTCTCCAGGATCCTGCCCAGACTTTTACTCTGGATGAACTCTACGGTATAGAATGAAACAAACTCCTTGATCCCCGAGCTGCTTTTGTTCATAGTCTTTATTACAGTAATGGAAACTAACAAGACAGGTAAAAAAAAAAAATCAAGATCATAGTTCAAAATCACTGAGAGAGAAAAGGGTTAGAATAGTTGTATTGCGGACCATGTGTAGCAAGCTTACATAAGAATACAAGGAATAAGTAAATATTTCTTGATCTTTCAGAAAATGGTGAAATAAGCAATTGCTTTTCAAAGTTCTTTATTGAGTACCTACTATGGACTTGCCAGCATCCTTGTTAACATGAAGATATCAGCTGCAAACCTTATCCTTGACATCATCGAGTTCATTTTCAACCACTTGCCTTTACTTCTACTACCTTTTAACTTTCTATACTGTACTTATGATTCTTACAGTTTCAATTCATTTCAATAGACACTATTTTACTTTGCAGTGTGTTTGGGTGTGCACTGTGTGCATGAGCATATATTCCTGTACACAAGCTTGTTTGTGCAGGGATATGCATGTGTATAGATAGGTTCATCTGAAAACCAGAGTTTAGCATTGGTTCCTCTGCTTATATGTTTTTGAGAGAAGGCTCTCATTAAACCTGTATACCACCAGTTTAGCAAGACTATCTGTACAGTGAGATGGAGAAGCTTCCTGCCTCCATCTTCTCAGTTGTGGAATTACAAGCTCTATACCCACACCTGGCTTTTTACATGGAGCTTTGGGTACCAAGCTCAGGTCCTAAAGCTTGCAGGACATCATATTACCAACTTATCATCTCCTAGGCCTCCTCATTACTTCTTGAACTTCAGCGTAATTGGTTTTGCTTCTGCACACACAAGCATTTATCTTCCTCATATTCCTCCACAATTTCACAATGTCACTGGACGCAACTCTTCTGTTTTTCTATCTTCTCCCAATCCCCAGCCTATTTCTCTATTCAAGGGCTGAGTATTTGTCCATGAATAAATGCTTTCATTTCCAAATGATCCTAGATGAATATTTCTAGTGCTAGGAACTGACCAGGAATTATTACCCTGGCACTGACTTTATTCTTCCATGTTCAAAGGAACTCAAAGTGACATCTGAACTAAGTCTTTGGAGAATAGGAGTATGGGTTCTTGGATTTGAAAGCCATCATTTCTACAGTAACCCTGACATTATGAATATGGGGTGGAAGATTCATGTTATTGCTTCAGGCTGTTATTTGAAGCCATCCCAGATTTAATATATATAGAATCCACTTCATCTCTCTGGCTTTATTATTTCAACACTGTAAACTTCAGTGTTTATTTAGACCGCAAGTAACGTTATTCCTGCTAAGAACTAGGTCCCAGTCTCAGGAATTGAGGTTAGCAAGCTGGCTTAAGTATAATATTTTAGAGGCTTCTTACTTCCCTAAGAGCCTGATGTATGGATAAAAATCCAGGAATCTGATAATAACTTAAAAGTTATCACTGTGACATTTTTTAAAACGAGGATGTGTTGAAAAAGAAACTAACGGGTCTTTCTTTGTTGTAAAAAAAAAGAAAAAAGAGAAAGAAAGTAGAGAAAAATTACCTTTGCCTTGCTTAGAGATTTTTCTGTATTTCATCAGTTCTTTTAAGCCTCTGGTAGATTTCCTATGTGTCCTGAAATGGGACCCAGGAGTGGCACAGCTGAGCAGTCCCCACTTGATTACAGCTTGTTCTTTTTATGTTAAATGGCTGACAATGCCACTAAGCTTCATGTCTTCCATTAGGAGCACAGTTGGATCTGAAGCTAAAATGCTGGTTCCGCAGGAAGCTGGTAATTTCTTCCTAAACTCAGACAGCTAAACAATAACGAATAACGTGTCCATGGTTTGATCTGCTTTGAGTGAAGACCAGGGCTGTTTACCCTACCATGGAACACACAGCAAGATTCTCATACTGCTTTCTTCGCCAGGCTTCTAGACTGAGAAAGAAAAACAACCAAGAAGCAACTCACCTCCCTCCACTCCCAGAAGTGAGAGCTAGAAATAATTTAAATTTTATTTTTAAATTTATTGGGTTTAGGAAAGGGGGAACTTAGATGAAGGGTGATACAACTTATGTATTTGCCTGAGTTTGTCTATTTCATATTTTAAATTTCTGTGGCATAAATGAATACATGAGTTTCTATATTCTCAAGACATTTTCCTTAGAAGGAGTGGACAGGCATATCTGTTGGTGAAGATATTCTCAAGGACTCCCATGGAAGGGACAAAAAAGGTATTACTTTGAATGCTTCTAGCAACAAGTCCCTATAGCAAATAATTTATCCTCCTCTAAGAATCAGAGGATGGGGCCGTAGGATAAAGGATACAGTTTTAAAAAAAAAGAGTATCTGCCTAAAAATAGATACCATTACCAAATATATGCAAGTTTCAATGTAGGTGGATGGATGGATCTCTTTGAGTTTGTTGCAAACATGGTTTAAAATGTAAGTCCCGGGCCAGCCATGGCTACATAGTGAAATCTGCCTGTATAGAAATCTTACTAGGTTCTCAAATTTTAGCAGAGATCTAAATCTTTGTTTTGTCATCTTGAGGGCTGCTCTAAGAATTCAGCTATAAATTCGGAGGACATAGAACTGAGTACGCAAATGCAAATTATTGTACTTTATATATGAAGCTGTTCGTCGCTTAAATCACAAAGACCTATGCAAAGTAAGTTTTTGTGACTGCCGCCTTTCTGCCACTCCGAGGAAAGTATCTGAGAGAATCAGTTTTCAGAGACGAAAAGAATACTGTTCAGAGCGTGGGAGGTTTCAGTGTTTCATCAGTCGATCTCAGGCTTTTTGGAGCTGCAATGTGGCAGCACAGGAAGACAGGCAGAGCAACAGGAACCCACAACAGAGCAACAGGAACCCACAACAGAGCAACAGGAACCCACAACAGAGCAACAGGAACCCACAACAGAGCAACAGGAGGGCGTGGCAGGGCAAAACAGCCCACCTTACTTCCAGAAAGTGAGCAGAGAAGGAGCAAGGTGGTAGCATACTGTCCCCTCCAGGGATAGAATCACAGGGACATAAGGATTTCTCTATCTAACTGCACATTGTAATCTTGTGTCTCTTTCCTTTACTATCAAAATTTTGATACAATGAACCTTAAGGACTCAGGATATCCCCAGAGGTGTCATGCGAGATATGGGGAAACCTGGTCTCTACCAGAGGAGGGACTTGCCTCTGAAGGAGCTGAGTCACACAGTTATGACAACTTGTCAGACCCCTTAACAAGAGAAACTAGAACATTGCAATGATGATCGCTAATGATAGGGAACACACTGACCAGAACAATTTAGCCATACATAGTCTTGACCGTCTACCCCTTTTTTATGCTACTTGTTACTTATGTATTTAGTTGGTCCATTAAGGATGAGCTTGCGACAGCTATAAAGTCACTAAAATTTAAATTAAATAATGCTTACGGTCTCCGTCATCTTCCATATCTTTATGCTGAACATCGCCTCCCTGGGAAGGAAGCCTTTAGTGCCTGGGCCCTTGGGGGAATACTCACCAGGCAAGTTTCTGTGCTCAGTTTTCCTGTTTGTCAAGTATAAATAGATCATTGGTGCTATGATTAGTTCATGTTATTTGCCATTTTCCCCTCTAAGATAAAAGAAGGTTTCTGTTAGGGTAGCCAAAGGTGCTGTGGATGATAAATTTATTAGTCATTATAAATAACTTACAGCAATGTCTGCACATAGTAAACATCGCAATTCCTTTTTTGCTTGGTGGTGGTTGTGACTCTGTCTATCTTAAAATTTCTTGTCTCACACCACATATTTTGTATTGAGTCATTTGGGGTCATATTTTTCCTTGGTCTCAATAATTTGAAGGTTTGCAGGTAAAAGAGAGTAAGTCTAGAAATATTAACCAAACATTAATTTTGAAAAGATCCCTTAGGCTAATTTCTGGGTCTCCTGCCCAATATTTAAGGATTATTCCATCTTATCATTGGTTCAGTAAGCACTAACCAGGTTGTGCCACCAGAAGAAAGAACATATAGCATGCAACATAGTGACAAATGTATTCTACCAGTGAAGACACAGTAGGAGAAAAGGGTTGGCTCTCTTTCTACCAATGACACTAATATTTAGAACAATGCTAAAAGTGTCCTGAAATAGGTGTCTCAAACATGCTTCAAACAGCACTCAGGTTTTATACAATTTTAAAATCATGTGATATTCACTATACAAGTATTATCACTTTAAAAAATATAGTGCTAAAATATATCAATAGGGCAAACGTTTGAATACAATCCATACTGGACTATTTGAAAACTACTAGTACATGAAAATCACTTCTCTAAGACCTGGATACAGAGCAAGAAGGCTCTAAACTGTGCAGTATGTGTACATATGAAATAGATGTACAGCAAATAAAACTCATGGAGAGATTGCTCAGTTGATAAGGTGCATTCTGCTCAATCAAGAGGACCTGGGTTTAGTCACTAGAACCCATAGAAAAGAGGCAGGCATGGCGGCATGCACTTGTAATCCCAGTTCCTATATATGGAGAAAAAGATGGCTGCAGCTCATTGGCTAGCCAGCCTAGTATAATTGGCACGTTCCAGGCTAAGTGAGAGACTATGTTTACAAAAACAGTGAGCGTCTCCTAAAGAATGACATTTGAGACTGAGCTCTGCTTTCACATGCAAGTGTACACATGTTCACACACACACACACACACACACAGAATTCCTTTTGACATTGATAGGTCACTAACAAATCATATACAATGGTAGGACTGGTGTGAGGACTGCTTTGCTTAGGAGATGAGCAAAATCTCTAAGATGGCTTTGAGATGGTCTGAGATGATAGGTTGAGAGGGCTTTGTGAACTTTCTAGAAGAGATGTTCTCTTTATTCTCCCTCAAGCCCTGAATGTGTTATTAACATTCCCATTTGATTCACGAAGAAGACTCCCCAGTCTTTATTGACTTGCCCAAATGTGCACAATTAATTAAACTCCCGGAGTTTAAATAGAGTTTTGCCTCCGAAGTATGTTCCCATAATACGAACTTCCTTAGCCTGTTGAGGGAAGAAATCACTTACTTTGACTGTTACACCTAAGCCCACACCCTGGACTGTGGACTGTTTCTCAGTCAGGGTAAATCATTTATGTATTTACCATTTTCTGTTCTCCAGAACTCTTGTTGATAACAGGCTGTCTGCAGGTGCAAGTTATTGGAGGTTTAGAAAACAGGAAGGCACCTAGGGACGAGTCAACAATTATTTTGACTCTGTAAACCTTCCTCACATTTTGAGTATCTTGAGCAGGTCTGTGAGGGAAGTGAATTTTAAATTAATTTTCTTCTGTCAGGCTGTGTCTGTGATAGATTGGAGAACTCCAGAAACCATCCATATAGCCAGGTGTTTAATAGCTCAGCTACTTCAGCGCTCCACTGGGGTCATTTTGATATCCTTTTTCCTTTTCTTTCTTCTTCTTTTTTTTTTTTTCTTTTTCGTTCAGAATAGCATGGAACCTCAGCAGGACTAGAAAGCAATTTTGATATATAAAAAAGAAACCTATAAGACAGTTCTACTTTTAATAAGCCTTAATACCATGGCATCAGCAGTCCTCGTGGTGCCACAGCCAAAACTGACAGTTTTATTATCCTTTCCTTTGAAACTGATAAATTGGTTCAGGTCAAGAGTAGTTCCTTCAGCTGCCACAAGGAGGAAATGGTAAGGGGAAAAAAGTGGACTATCTCTAGAGTTTGTTAACACTCTACAGAAAACTCTTATAGTGCATTTAATGTGGCTGTTGTCAGTGGATGTCCTGAATGTTTACAAAATGGAGAGTATATGTGTTTGAGATAGAGAAAATGGATAGAGAGAGCGAGAAAGACAGAGTGAGAGAACATGTGAGGATATTTGACTTTCAGTATTCAACACTCTCGTTAGCTTTGACAAACATTATCAGTACGTGTTGAACTGTATAATCAACCTCAACATAGTCATAGTGATATGTAAGAGTCTCACAAAACACAACTTTACAATACTTTATTATTGATGGCACACTACTTGTAGACTGTTATTATTTTTCCCATCTTATTGGTGTACAATTAAAAATTAGAAATAATACATTGGAATAGTGAAGGGAAGTGATAGGGCATGCCTCTTCACTGCAGAATAAGCACACAGACAAGTTACTTATCATACCTATCATCTTATATAGTTGCTTTATAATTGTTATGATGAAAACATTTAGCTTATTGCTTTTGTTAATTTGTAACTGTAAAATATGATACTGTTAATTATTGGTACCATGATACATACTCCAGCCTTCCTAACTGACACTGCACACTGACCGTCTGTCACTTCCACCTCTGCCCTAAGTCTCTGTAAAACACCATTTTAGTTTCTGCATTAGGAATTTGTCTCTGGGATGAAATGATAGCTCAAGGGCTGGAGAGATGGCTCAGTGGTTAAGAGCACTGCCTGCTCTTCGAAAGGTCCTGAGTTCAATTCCCCGCAACCACATGGTGGCTCACAACCATCTGTAATGAGGTCTGGTGCCCTCTTCTTGCCTGCAGACATACACACAGACAGAATACTGTATACATAATGAATAAATAAATATTTTTTTTAAAAAAATGATAGTTCAATGTGGTCAAATAAATGTGATACACTATTGATAGAATGAATGATAAAAAACATAGAAACTGAATATGCATAAAAAACCGACGAGATTCAGCATTCACTCACAATAAAACACTCTTAACACATTAGGTATAAAAAGGAATGTACTGCAGTGTGACAGGTCACATATAACATCACACTGAACACTGGAAAGCTGAAGACCTTTCCTCTAAGACAATGAACAATACCGGCACACTCATTTAACACTTCTTTTTAACCCAACAATTGAATCCTTATGTAAACAATTGAGCCAGAAAAGGATGTAACAATCACGGTGGAAGATGTAGAACTATTACTGGATGACAATAATAACTTGATCAGATGTATATGTATGGGCATGTATTTACACACACACACACATACAGACAGAGGTGTTCATGGAAACCAGAAAATTCCACCATAAAACCTTTAGTACTGATAATTGAAACCAGCTAATATTCAGGATACAAAATAACATACAAAAAAGGATGGGGTACTAGAGAGATTGCTAAGTGAGTATTGGCTCACTATAATAAGTACTGGCTCACAATAAGAGTATTGGCTGCTACTGTAGCAGACTGGGCTTTGGTTCCCATGGTGGTTCAAAAACATCTGTCACTCCAGTTCAGAGGAATCTCATGTACTCTTTTGTCCTCTGGGTACCAGATACATATGTAGTGCAATACATACACACATGTGGCCAAAATATATAAACATAAAATAAAAATATGATGAGTCTTAAAAATAAATAATGAGATGTATTTCTCTATAGTAATTACAATATTAAGGAAATATATTAATAATCAAAATGTTAAGTTTATAAAGTGTAATTCAGTAACAAAAAATAAATCCACATTTTCAAGATCAACAAATGTATCATAAAATAATAAGATTAGGACTTCTTTTAATACATGGATGAGGTGTGAAGAAAGAAAAATTCTGCTGTACAGATTTTAAGAATTAAAATTTATGTAACTGTTATGAAAAAAGTGTGGTTCACAAAGTTAAACGTGGAATTTTCATAGAATCCATCAATTTAACTCTGAGTAAGAAGTCAGTATTAACATGGCTCTGACAGTTTAGCAACACTCACAGTGCCAACTTCTGCAAAGTGAGTACTTGAAGAACATATAGGGGTAATGGCTCAGGACACAAGCCTGCAAGTGATGTCATCCTAACTATGCATTCAGCCTCCAGTGTTTTCTGAAACTTTGAATTTATGTCTGTATTGCTTAAAAACGCCACCTAAAATTTTTAATAAGTAAATATGATAATTAAACACATATGTGGTACATATATTTCAATCAAAAATGGAATTAGATACTGTCACTGCATCATTTGTGTAATCCAGTCCTTAGATGAACCAATAAACAAGTGTTTATTGAGTACAACCACAAAGTGGATATGGGACTTTTGACATAAGTGGAAGAGTTTATTTTCTCTATCTACCTGTTCCTTGGTACCCTTCCATTTCTCAGAGCTGATGAGGTTAGGCCACGCAGGAAAGTGTCCTATGTGAACTGTGGCTGTCCAAGTTTTTGTATTAGTAGGTATTCATAAAAACTAAGACATTTTACTAAAACACTCTTATATGCAGACACTCATTTGGTATGGAATATGGAAAATCATGAGCTTCAAAACCTGATGCATTTGAACTGGACTCCCTGCTTCGTAGCTCTAAATGATTTAAAAATTAATTTGCTTTTTAGGAAGTAGAGTATACTTCTTCAGCTAGGATTTTATGGATAAAAATCTCAGCACAAAACATTCTCTTACTGTACATAGCTCCTAGATGATAAGCCAGTCAACTTCCATTAATTCATTCATTCACTCATTCATTCATTTATTCACTCATTCAATCATCTACCGTGGAGTTCAAGAACAGTTCCACCATTCAACTTCATCACCAGTCCCAGCCACTTACTTTCCTATTCCTCGGTCTCTGCCTTCCAGAGAGGACCCTGCAGGTACATACCACACTGTATGAACTAAGTGGAGAACGAAGGAAACCATCAGCAAAAGCCACCACAGTCAGCAGCACTATGCACTGATGACTGGCTGCCTTCCAGAAGTGCTGACTTGCTCCCCTGGAGACGCTCATCTGGTTAGTTTCACATTACCTGGTTTCACAGTGGCCTCTCTACTCAGCTCTGAATGCCCTACCTTGCTAGGAATTTTCATGGACATTCTGCAGCTCTGTGGCCATTTTCCAAGAACAAGTTAAAATTTTCAAAAAGGAGACTCCTGCAATTGTCCCAGAAAAAAATCAGTAATGGGTTTTTAATCCTACTGCTCGTACTGGCTTGGTGGGAGCCTAGGCAGTTTGGATGCTCACCTTACTAGACCTGGATGGAGGTGGGTGGTCCTTGGACTTCCCACAGGGCAGGGAACCCGGATTACTCTTAGGGATGATGAGGGAGGGGGACTTGATGGGGGAGGGGGAGGGAAATGGGAGGTAGTGGCCGGGAGAAGGCAGAAATCTTTAATAATTAAATAAACAATAAAAAATAAAAAAAAATCAGTGATATATTTGCCAGACTTCCTGGGGTCATGTTGCATGCTCGAATGGAGCAAAGTCTATAATGGATGATAATATAGATATGGAATAAAATACAAGACGAGATCCTCAAACCCTGAACACAAACATTTGTCTCATAAATGTCTTCTTTGCATGGAATCTTCTAATGTTCAGACTATAAATTCAGAGTACAAATATTATTTGACAATACAAATGAATCAAAAAAAAAACAGTATGGTTTTGTTTGCTGCCATTTGAATCATGATTTTCATCAATGTTGATGGACTTGAGGCAGTCTATGGACATAATTCTATTTACTTCAGTAAATTTGGATTTCAGTCTGGGTGGATATGTTGTGTAAACTCCAGCGTCTGCTGCAGCAAGGATGAAGGACCATGTTATGCCAAATACTACACTCTCTAGTCTGTAAATATTTGACGCTTTGGTTGTGAAGGCTGACATAGCATTGCAATCAATTAAACAAACAAGGTACAAGGGTACTATTGACTGGAAGCACAATGGTTGGCAAATCTGGGCACTGGAGTGCATGTATAAACAAAGAATTATTATCTCGCTCAGCCTCAACCATTTACGTATTCAAAATAAGAGTTTAGTTTTCTCTACATAATGCTCTGCCATGTCCTATCTGCCAAACAGACTTTTATTTTAAAATCTTATTTTTAACGTTGAATTCTGGAAAATATTTAGTGTTACATTGTATACTACATTTTTATTTAATCTGTCTTCTCTTAAAATTTGAACACCTGTTTTATTAGTCTCTGCCATTTTATTGTCATATTTATAGATTGACTTTTTACCTCTAGCCAAAGGCATTGCTTTTGATCTGCTTCTTCAATTGTGAGTCTTGACTGCTTCCTTGGGCATGATCACTCCATCTGTGACATCACCCTGTACAGGGGAAAATTTCATGGACAAATGAGAGAAGGGAATTAGTTTCTCTTATTCTACTGCTCCTGTCTGCCGTACAAGGCACAACCCTCTCTCTGGACTAGCCGTTTGTCCATATGTAGCAGAGAAATTTGATGTAATATTTTTATTATTTTTGTAAATTTCATGCATGCACACAAATGTATTTTGATCACATTTATTTTTTATGCCTTCACCTAACTCATCCCAGATCAAATACACCCATCCCATTCCAGCTTAATGTCCTCTTCCTTTTATAATCCATTTATTCCCATTTGCTCTGTCTACACACTCATGGGTATGGCACCGTACACAGAATACATCACAGAAGTTTTAAAACATTTTGTTAAATAATTTAATTATAATTCATTATCATGTGCCATGTAGAATGTTAAATGAAACAACTTGAAGATGGAGAAGAGCTGCTCATGATGGATTTTTATTGTCAGCCTTGTCTCTGGACAGCATTCATTCTTAAAAGGATCCTGTGATGATACATCATGCAGACTGACATACTTGTAGAGAGGGTGTATATGAGGTCCTAGGTCACAGTTCTCTCCCTCGGTACAGTCTGCAGCCAAATTCCAGCATCAGCTGGTTGTCAGTCCCATCAAATTTTCAGATGAGTGTGCCAGTTGTGTCACAGTGACCAATACCTGACATAAGCATTTTAAGGAAAGAAGACCTCATTATAGCTCATGGTCCTTACCACGTGGCCCTATGTACTTGGACAGAAACAGTGGTAGGACAAGCACATGATAGATGAGATCTATTCATTACAGAGAGGACAAAGCAGAGAGTGAGGAAAGGAAGAGCAACAAGGCTTATTCATCAAAATCGTGTCTCCCAGAGTCTTCTTCCTCTTCCTAGACTCCACATTCTAATGTTTCCAGAGCCAAAGTAGCATCATTAACCAGGGACCAAGGGCTCAGCAAATGAACCTGTGCTTTGGCACTTCATATTCTAGACCTAGCAATATTTGATGATCCATCACAAGGGACCACTATAAAGATCCTCCATTAGAGCCCTGTCAACAAATTCTAGGTGATAATTTTATAAGTCATAAAGTTCTATGTTAGAATAAATAATCAAATACCTAACTATCTCATTAATAAAATTTGATCATATTGTCTCTGAGATGGATGTTAAATTTAATCTGAATATTTCTAAAAGTAAAAAAACAGGTAGAGATATTAGCAGACCTTTGTATCTTTATTTGCACTCTACAGTTAGTCATATTATACATATCATACATCCCACCACTGACCTGGATCTCCTACAGGTCACTTGTGACCCCTAATTGCCAATCACATTCTTACAGAGAAATAGTCAGATTCTTTTCTATGTTTGACCTCTGTGGCTTCTTTATAGCTTTTGGCATGCGTTCAGCCCTGAAACTCTAGTCTTTGATTTCCCAGTGAGCCATTTCTTTCATAGTTGTCTTTTCAAACTCGGAGAAAGATGGGGAATGACATCTTTTACCCAGTGAAGAAATCGCTCTGAGCCTGGAAAATGATAATAAGATCAAATGAAGAAATCTCAACAGAAAAGAAATGTAGAAAAGACAGGTGAAAGGTCAGGTGAAAGTGTTAACCCTTTCATTTATTCAGAGTACCTGTGAGCCAATAATACCCTTTACAGTTATAAACCCCTTTTATTTGCAAGTAGAGGACAGTAAGATGAGGATAAGGAAAAAAAATACTTTTCTACATTCTAACATACAAAGCCAACCCTATAAAAGAGATTTTAATGTCAGAAGAATTGAAATATCTCATAAATTATCCTCAACACTGTTAATAGATTCATAATAAATATTTGAATAACTAAGTTCCATAATTTAACCATTCAAAATTTTAAGATTTATCTTCTGTGCATAAATGTTTTGCCAGTATGTATGTGTGTGCATCACTTGTGTGTCTGGTGCTCACAGAGGTCAGAAGAAGGCATCAGATTTCTTAGAAATGGAGTTACAAATGGTTGTGAGCAGTCATGTGTGTGCTCGGACATGAACCAGGGTCCTCTCTAAGAGAAACAGATAACCTCTAAGCTATCTCTCCAGCCCTAAACACTTTCTATGTTTAACTCAGCATATGTTATCAAATCTCTTTTAGGAAAAAATATCGTGTCATTTTTCACTTATGACTTGAGACTGAGAGGGGATAATGAACTTTGATCATGAGATGAAGATGAATTATTGAATTTATCCCAGTGAGTTCACCTTTGTTAGAACCTTTACCTGTTTCTCCTTTTCCTTTTCATTTTTTAAATTAATTTTTACTTATATTTTAACAATTTTTTAGTGATTCTTTGGGAATTTCACATCATGCACCCCATTCCTGCTCACCTCCCAGTCTCTCCATACCCAAACCTCACTCTTGCAGCATGCCCCCAAGTTAAACCCCAAAATATTAATTAAAAACCAAACTAAACAAGCAAACCCTCCTCACTTCTCCATCTTTCCATCACTCTATCCACATTGCCTCCCTTCTTATATTTGTTACTTAAATATGCCATTAGTTCAAAAAATAGGATATAAATTTGTTTTTACACTGATGATTTCCACTTCCAGAATGCAAGGTAGTATGCAACTGTGGACAAGCAGGGCAAAGACTTGATAGGAAACTGGACCCATCTCTAGCATGACATAGAAGCACAAAAGATGAAACAGTCTCATGCTGCAGTACCACCAGGGCATCTCTGCGAAATGGGTATCATTGGGAGTTAGGTTGTCACTGATAACTCTGTGACCTTAATTTCTGACCTGTATCACAGTTTCTTCAGGCACTTGGAGTGCACACATAAAACTCTGGAAACTCAGAGTCAAGAAACACAATTCTCAGCAGAAGAATGAGTACGCAATAGAACTGATGAGTTTCAGTCTTTATTCTAATATTTTGTGAATTTTAGATGACTAGAGAATTCACCATTCTGAGTTATGATTTCTTTATTTTGTAAAATAGATAAACATAATGTAAAGAAGATATATATGTTAACTATTAAATAGAACCAAGCAAAGGAAAGAATTTGTAGTTGAAATGTATTTTTTACAGTAACTTACACAAGACTTTATCATTTATTATTATTTAACAGATAAAGTTTCACCAGCCCCACCCCTTGCTCCTTGCTGCATAGCATGAACTAGCCTGGGTAGTGCTGGAGAGCTCACCCTGATGGTGAAGCTGGGAAAGACCAGTCCTGCATCCACCCCATCCAGAATCAGAACAAGAGCTATAAGTTGGCCCACCCCAACAACCATCCCACCTATGATCTGTTGGAGCACGCGAAGGGGCCAGGCCTGCAGATCCAAAGCAGCAGGATCTCCATGACACAGAGTCACGACGAGATATCCAAAAGGAGTCCCGGTAATGACCCAACATCGATAGTATAGAAGAAAACAGAAGTCTCAAACCAGACCAAGGACTCCGTGCAATGAACGCTTGCAAATAAAGACATATGGATAAAAGGGTTTACTGTGTGATTCGCTGTTGACCCTAAAGCTTCCATGATGCTGCACGACTCACTGTGTGACGCTAAAACTTCCATGATACTGCTTGAATCACTGAGGCACTAAAACTTCCATGTTGAGATTTTTTCTTTCTTTTCCCTATTTTTTCTCTTAGATTTTATTTTATTTTAGTTTGCAGAAGAGGTTGCAAGGGCAGAAGGCAGGTACAAAGAGACAGGGAGATTCATGGAATGGAGATGCATGATGTAAAAGTCACAAAGAAAATCAAAAGTTTTTTACAGTCCTTGATTGGATTCATCAATGTAGTCCAGAGTTATTATTCACTATTATTAGTTTAAATATAGAAATGTTTATGTATCAGTTAAGAACATGATGATTGTGCTGAACAAAACTGAAACTGGAGGTTTCCCATGATTCTAACAAATTTTCAGTATCTCCTAAATGAAGATGATCACCATGTATTCAATAAATTTTAATATTTAATACATCTCAATACCATATACTGCATCATTGGATTATGGAAATTTTCAAAGTTCAGTCTTGTTATCTACTTTCCAAAACATTAAATACAACTGTGTCTCTCTTCTTCTGTGTTAATAGTAATGGACACCTCTGTTATTTAACCAAAATAAGTCGTTCCTCTATAACTTGCCTTAGTCATGTTTTTTATTACAGGAAAAGAAAAGTAAAAAAAAAAATGTAGAAGCCAATTTCCTAATATGACCATTTAGCAAAGTAACAACTGCGACTTCTACCCAGGGGCTATGACTTTGCCAGGAGTTTTTCAGAATTATAGTATGAGACATGAAATTCCCTCCTGTGAAGCAGGCCTCAATTTCAACCATGAAGCTGTTAGTACCCCAGCCTCCCCTGATTGCTCAGTATTGATATTTGCAGGCTCTAGCCTTGAGTGTTATCAATTATTTGTTTTACCTGCATAGTATCTTTTGGTACTAGAAAATGTAGTTAACAAGGCAGGGAGGTTTCCTAGTCAGTTTGAGATCCATTTCTCTTGGTCCCATAGCCAAAGTGTTGTGTCTTCAACAATGGGGTCTTATCCATAATTGTGGGTAGCCAAAGGCAATGAAAATAGCTTGGATATTTCGCAGACATTGGGAATCATTGGGGATTTCTTACCCAATAACTCACAGGTATCATATGCCTTGTACTGAGAGCTACATTTAATGATCAACATATTTTGGAGCAACATAGTCCACCCAAGCAGAGTAATCAATTTGAACTCCCGTCTTTGTAAGTTGTATTTTAAAAATAACTTACTAATTGGCTTCCACAGGATTCTTGTGTCCTCTACTTATTATTAACTCACTCACTTCCTACTCCTCTCCTTCACTCCCCATCACCACTTAACCCTTTAACCTCCCTTCTTACATTTCACATTCATTCTTATTACCTCTCCTGTGATTTTTAAGGGGGTTGTGAGACCGTGAGTTTCTTTCCGTCTGGCCTCTCATATACTTTCCTTTGGGATAACCTTTCCTATCATTCCCAGTTTTCCCCAAACCCTAATGTCTGCCCTGCAGACATCATTTTGTCTCAGTATTCGACCCCACAATCTTTCTTTTCCGGACAATTTCCTACCCCCATTCCCTTAAGATGCCTTCAAAATACAATTTGTAGTTTCATGACTGCTTTTGTGTTCCAAGTCAAACATAGAAAACAAATATTTGAGGCCTGGATCTGCATCTAGATGAGGATAAATGCATTTGTCTTTCTGGACTTAGCTGTCTTGATAAGTATTATTTTTCAAAACTATCCCTTTACCTGAATATTTGATAGTTTTACTTTCACTTACAGCTTAGTGATATTGCACTGTGTAAATGCATCAGATTTTTTTTCAAAAAAGTCCATTCATCTGTTTATGAACATCTAGTTTGATTTCATTTCCCAGCTATTGTGATGGGCCAATGATGATATAGTGCTGATTTACACTTTTCTTTAGTAAGAAATTCATCCTGGGTCATCCCCTCACTATTTATCTATAAGAAAATAATCAACACAACATCTTCTATACTTGCTTCATATATAAATATAAAACCAATGTCTTCAAAGAACTTTACAAAAGGAAAAATGTAATAATGGAAATAGAAAACACTAATGCAAAAAAAAAAAAAACAAATTACACAGTATATGTCTGTGTCCCTAATACTTCCTCTATTGTTGTTCCTATTTTTTAAGAATGGGGAGTAAGTGCTATAAAAACATGTACATGAATATCAATATTAAATCTCTCCTTTAGTTATGTCTTTGGCTCTCTTCATGTTTCACGAAGTATCATTGATCTACAATACTAAATTATTTCTCAAGTATCTTGACTTCTTTATTCAGTCACAGGAAGTAGGTCGGTCTTCATCGTCTTCCTACTTAAGGTGGGATTAGCTTCTATAATCACAATTAAAGTTGTGATACTATAAATCAAAGGCTTTCTCCTTCAAGCATAGTCTTCCTACCTGTATGCAGAGTGATCTTTCTCTTGCCTAATTCTGATCTTTAGGCATAAAAATCCATAGCGTAAGTACTTGGTGTATGGTTGACTGGGCAGGCAGAGACCATGTATGCTGATTTAACAAGGACTCCTATTTCACAGCCCATAGAGAGGCTACGGATGTTGAATGCAATAGCATATAGGAAGATGTTCAGGAAACTATAAAACACTATAAAAAAGTCTCTTCACATTTGAAAACCAGACACTTTTATTTAGCATTAAACTGACTTTTATGTGAATGGGAAATTTTATCCCAGAGCTGGATGCTGGCTCTTGTTCATCATGAGCCCTCCTGCGGTCCTGGGATTGTTATTCACTTTATCTTTGACTTGTTGTTTTTCTGAATGATCAGTTTTTTCTCGATTGCTATCTTAAAAACCTACTAACGCTGATGAGAACTATTCAAAGGATGAATCAACACATGGCAAGAGCACCAGTCAATCTGAATTGCCACCCCCTCTACAGCTTTTTAGTTAATGGAAAGGAAAGAAAAGTCAATGCCTGGTTGTGGGTCTGGTTCTTTTGTTATGTGATGCTATTACTATTCAACAAGGGAATATTAGCTAGTGTGAAATTCAGGTGAGAACTCGTGGTGAGTTTCATATTTAGTTGCTTTGTGAAGTAGAAGGAAAAGAAATGGAACAAAGTCTGTGTGAGAAGAACAGTGTTTCTACTTTCCTGACTTCGACTCACCCATTATACCTGTGTGTGTGTGTGTGTGTGTGTGTGTGTGTGTGTGTGTATGAAACAGGAAGACGAAAGAGTTTACCATGTTTACAATACCTGGTACCAGAAAAAATATAGCTGAACATATTCCCAAATTTGAGATAGATTTTCTTTGTTTTTTTTTAAATTAACAAATTATAATGAGGTATTTATGGGGTAAAACCTAATGTTTTGATGTAAACTTACCTTGTCCCATGACCAGATGCCTATCTCAAGGTGACTAACATCCTTTATGAATTGCATGTGGTGATTTGAGACAACACCACTGTTATGTTTTCCTGACCTTTAAGATGGGAAGCAAATGGCTTCTGAGTTTCCTTACATATGATTTATGATTAGCAAGAGTTATGGTATTTATGAGTGGGGAGAGCAGAGTATTTAAACTCATGTACTGTTTCTGAGCTTCTGCTTCTTGTATTAGGTTTGCCTGCATTTATATTAGTACAAATGTTGCTATCATCTAGTCACTGATGTCTTAGATTTCTAGAGGAAAGATGCAGTCTATAATAGCTGTAGGCCTGACTTGGAAGAAAAGTTGCCTGGTTTGTGGATTTCCTAGTAAACTGTTCAGTACTGATTACCTCCTGATCAGTATATTGTAAAAATAATTATAGCTTCCTCATAGAAGTAATAATTGGTGACCAGATTCTATGGTATGTGTTTCTGTATCTGTCTTGAATGGTTAATCAAAAGTCAGATTCCATTCCTTCAATCCTACCTACTTACATGAATTTAAAAAAAATGCATTGCTCAAACTGGTTAGATTTTGTTTTCTAAAACCAAGGATTAATTGACATTATAATTAAAACCAGCAGGGTTTACACACAGGAGTACCACAGGAAACGACAAATTGATTTTGGTGATTCAAACCATTAGGTGCAGATGGGAAAAGAAAGTAGTTAATATGGTGATCCATGAGATCAACAGCAGATGTTATATTTATTTCACAAAGAGTAGTGGAAAACAAAGAAGTGGTAGAAAATAGCCATTTTCTTGTGGGATTCACAGTCAAACAGATTCATAATACAGAAGTGTGACTATGATGGACAGTTCAAAAGCAAGAGTGATTTTCAACTGAAGCCAAATAATTTCCTATCTCTTCTCGATCCAGAGTAGGCTTACATTTAAATAGGAACCTGAGCCAAATTCTTAGTGTTATTCAATTTTAAAAATTGTAAATATATAGACCTCTAAAAAAAGACTGGAGATCCTTAGGAAAAGAATAGCTTACAAGAAATCATCTAATAATTTTCAAATCAGCTTAAATAATTTCAATACCCTAGACTTGTACAGTGTTGAAATGCTACTGTTAGTAGAAGCAGCCCCTCTTTCTTCAGGGAGGCCAGTCTGTCCTAGTTGGAACCCTAAAATAAATTCTCCTGATGATTTATTCATGAAATGAAGACATTTTTCCTAATATCTCACATTGGATGCCATGTTTCTGACTGTTAGCTCAGCACACTCCAGAGAAAGAACAAAGTTTGACCTTCAATGATAGCTACATACCAAAAATTCTGTAAGACTTTGCTCATTATATTGGCATAGACCTAAGAAAAATATGTGGAAATTGATTCTGTTGGTTGTATAGTAAGGTAGAAAGACTATCACTTTATATTGAGTTTAATTTAGAAAAACTTAATGAGGGATTCTGTAGTGAAAAGATCCATTTGTGTTACTGAGAGGGGTTCAGATAACTACTCACCTGAGTTGCAATGTAGACCCAGGGTGTCACTGCGTTAAAATGAAGTGAACCTGTCAAATAGTGCTGTGTGTAATACTTAAAAAGGTAGAAGTAGTGCAGAAGAAATGAAGATATACTTATGTCATATCAGTCATGCATTAAACTCATAAATATATGCCCAGGATGACTGAGAATGCATTCCCTTACGAAGAGCTTTAGAAGAATATTATTGAAGAAAAAAAACATTATTAAAAAGCATAAAAGATACAAGAGTTTCTCTCCTCTCTAGGAAACAAGAGGTCAGTAGATGTAATAGATGCTGACTCCATTGTGCTCCCTTTCTTGAGTGCAGATAATCAGACTCAAGTGGCAGCAGATGCATCTAACACATAATGAAGAAACCCAGTCCCTGGATTTGAGTTAGTTCACAAAATGTGAGTCTTGCATTTTAAGGAGAGCCTGGGAAACTTCCAGCAGCTGTCAATCATGACATAAAAACTAGGATCTACATCTTTCTCATGGCCTGCTCCAAAGGGGCCTATAAACGTGGGGAAATCTGTACAAAATAAAAATAAATGTTCTACCTTTTGTACCTCTGAGCAAGTCATACTCTACAGACTAAGAGCAGTGCTCTGGTTCATTTGTCATAGTCAACGTGGAGGGGTTTAGGTGAGCAGTAACTTAGTGTTCAGGTGAAATTAACTGTAGGTCCTTAGAGTCTACAAAACAAGTTCTTGTTCTTTGCTTAATACACGGTGGGAATAACCAATTGGCAAATGTCGCATACTGGCTTTCTAACCACAGGAGAAGAGGTCATATATAGTAGAATAGAGCAAACAGAGATTTTTAGATGCAATAATTAAAAATAATGCAAGGTCCTAACATGTTTCTAGCATATAAAAATGTGAAATTAAAGATTGCTTTTTAGTTTGTTGTTTTTGACCTCCAGGATACATATTCCTTAAAAATATCATATTGTATGATATTTACAATTTTAGAAATTCAAAATGAAACAAATTTTAAAGCAAAGGAAGTTCCCATATATAGTCTTTCCTTTTCCAGACCTGGAAGGACATCCACCCTCTAGTGTTTCCCTACTCTTTATATCTTGCTTTAATGTGATGCATGTGTTATCTTTGATAAACCAATATCACATAAAGGAAAAACTATAGATCCCATTAAGGTTACTTTTTCATCTCCATTCTTTAAAATGTTAGATGATAGTAGCAATCTATGGCTTTCAGTCAGCAGTCAATATGGACCTGACATATCAGTATCTCAGGGTAGAGTTTGATTGCCCTAAGAACTACCACATGGTCCATGACTCATTATTCCTTCACACCAATCTTGACAGTGTAATATAGTTTTATATTTCTTATTTATATTTTCCTGAACAGTATATGAATAGAATCATAAAATGTGAAGTTTTTGCAGCCTGATTTCTTTCTGTGACAGTCTATATTCAAGATTTTCTTATGTCTTTATGACAAATAGCTCTTCCATTGTTAAATTATATTCCAATATAAACAAAAATAAGTTTGTCTCTTGTTCATCTACTGGAGAACATCATAGCAACTTCCAGGTTTGGGCAATCATCAATAACCTACTATACACATTCATGTGTACATTCTTATGTAAACATAAATTCTTAAGCAGTTCATGTATCTATGCATGTGTTCTCTATGCATGTATGTATGTATAACATCACAGGGTTTGACTTTCTATTATAGGCTGTCTTAGAACTCACTATGTGAACCAGGCTGGTCTCAACTTAGCAATCCTTCTGCTATAGCCTTTCTAGATCTAGAATTACACAACACAACACAATGGTACCTATCTCAAATGATTTTAATAAATATAAAATATCCATCTTCCCTGTCTTATTTCTATCCTCCATTCTAATTTTTTCAGACTTACCTTTAGTCTTTCTGCAGACTGCCTGCAGGAGTCTACCCTCCCAAGCCACATTCATTTTGCAGGACTTGGCTTCGGGGTCCAGACCCAGGGTTCCCATATTTTTTCTTGGAAACCCATATAGGACCAATACACATATGAACTCAGAGAGTTTGTGACAACAGTCACAGAATCTGCACAGACAAAATCACAACACTCACAAGCAGAAATAGACACCAAGTTCTATTGCTATTAAGAAGGTATTTGCACTTGATACTTTCTGGGAAAAGGAAAACTTTCTCCTCCAATGGATTATCACTGCATATATCAATAGAGGGTAAACCTCATGCCCAGAAATACTTGGCCAACACAAAACAACCTTCACAATTTGTGCTCTGTTTGATTTTATTGTTCTTGCTTATCTGGGTAATGTTTATTTATTTAAATATTTTTGTCTTATTGATTTTCTTTCATTATTTTTAGCTTGTTTTGATTTTTGTTATTTTTTATTTGGCTTTTTCCCGTTAAATTTTTTAAGAGATGGAGAAATAATGTGAATTTGGATGGGTAGGAAGGTGGGGAACGTCTGGGAGAAGTAGAAAAATATAGTCAAAATATATGAAAATTTTAAATAATTTTTAAAGATTATTTTTGACTTACCTGCTTTTACGATGTGATTATATTTAATCTTGGAAGAAGCTGGCAGAATGTCAAAGGGAGTGTAGCACATATTATCCCACTAGCAATGACTGAGTATTTCTGCTTCCCCATAACTTGCCATCACTTTGTCGATTCTAGAAGTTGGTACTTATTTGCTGTGACACCTCATTATTTTTTTCATGTAAGATGGTGATGCTTGCTTTTTAGATTAGATATAAAATACATAGGTATTTTAGAATTGTGTTTTAGTTATACATTTTATTGCTGTGATAAGACACCAAGGCAATTTATAGAAGAATTTGGGGAGAGCTTACTATTTCAGAGGGTGAATCTACCATAATGGCAGGTAGCACAAAAACAGACAAGTAGGCATGGCTCTAGAGTAGTAGCTGAGAGCTTACTTCTGGAACTACAAACACGACAGAGAAAGAGAACATGTACTGAAGTAGACTTTTGGAATCTCAAAGTTCATACCTGCTGACAAATCTTCTCCAACAAAGCTGCACTGACCAATCCTTCCCCCAACATTCCACCAGCTGGGGACCAAGCATTAAAATATGAATCTGTGAGGGCAAATATCATTCAAACCACCATAGTGGAAAGGACAGTGAATTTCACACATTTCCTCGGGCCATGAGTAGGTTACACAGCTGTTCCGTTTGTTGCCTCTTTATTACATTTAACAATACATAACACCTGAAGGCAGGTGTTGCGCTCACTTTTCTTGTCCCATCTGTTTTACTCTTTGCAGAGACCAAGGCTGCTGTTATTGTGACTTAAAACTCTGGTGTCCTTTGTAATGTAACCTGCAGAAACCTTGATTATATGAGCATCTTGCAGGACATCCCTCTGCTCTGCTATATTGATGGTAATGTGCCAGTGGTCAAGAGTAAGTACTCCTATGCTTTTCAAAAGGTAGGAGTTAAGCTTTATTTGGGATGGTACCATGTCAGTGCCCATCACTGAGGTGGGAAGACAGCAGCATGTGGCAACACTCTACAAAATGTTATATTCTGGAGTGACAAAGAGAATCTGGATTTTATTACATTTACTATAGTAAACTACAAGTTCCAATGTGAACTTGTTTTTGCTTATGCATTATTGTTTGGGAACACTGAAAGCAAAAGTTTCACATTTATCTGATAAAAGCAAATTACATTATTATTGTTTTGTATATACTTATGTAAACATATAATCTATAATTAGAACATGCTGTTCCCAGTTAGTGTCGCTTATATGCCCAAGGTTTCAAGACTGCCACTTTTTATTAAATAACTAAGTAGGGGGCTCATCTGTGGAGAAGACTTATTCCTGTAGCAAAACTGGCGGCAAATATGAATGGCATAAGGGCCAGGGGTCATGAGAGATGTGGGGGGAGGAGGATGTGGGATGGAATTGGGAAAAGAAAGGGAAAATAGAAATAATGTAATTATATTTTAACTAAAACTGAAAGACATTTTTTTAAAGTAAATAAATCCATAGGTAGGAGCCCTGTCTCTCAGCTTTGAATAGGCCTGTGGACTGAACTTAACTGCAACCCTCATTATCACTTGACACATACATTGAAAAGAACATGTGTTATAACATATTGGAATTTTAAATGAAAACCACAGAAGACACTTGATAGAGAACAGCAGCCATAGTAACAGGGTTTTAGGACAGGGTCTCATACTATTGGGCAAACAATGCTTCTATCGTTGAGAATTAACTTTTTTTTTTTTTTTTTTTTTGTAGATGGAAAAGTAAAACACAAAAGAGTCAAACATTTCTGGTAAAGAGATTACCATGAGTGAAAATAAAAGCACAAAAGAAAAAATATAATGTTTAGAAGGAAGTTACAAACCTACAAACTATATCACTCTGGGCAACGATGTTTCTGCGTGTGAGTGAATTATCTTAACTGGGGGCAAATTCTTCCAGGCATAGTGTATATTGCAGACTGTGTCCAGATGAATTCAAAGTAGTCTGACTCACTCATGGTTTTAAAATTCTATAGCCAAGACATCTTTCACTCTGTGCAGGACGAACTGTTCGTTTGCAAGCCAAGCTTGGTACTATGAGATTCAGTTTACAGCTTGACACAGCTAGAAACAACACTAGTCTGAAATCAACCCAGCATCCAGTGGTGGCTTAGAAAACAATCTGTAGCAGAGAGCATTTAATGTCATCACAAGCCACAGAGCTCCTGAAGCAAACTCTCCTTTGTATTTACAGCTATATAGACAGACAGAAAGACAAATGCTTGGGCACACACGCACATGTGGCATGCACACATGCACACAATGAATTTGAATATAAAGGCTATTAAAAACTTTTAACAAAACAGCAAATATTCTGCCACAGACCAAACGGTATATGACCATAATAACTGTACTTATGTATGCTGTGTCATTTGAGATTTGAGTTCTCGGCAGGTGAAATATAAAATATTAATTTTCTTATTCAGTGTTTTTCTGGGTCTCAACATGAAATTTTCAGCAGTGGATTTTTTTTTTCTTTTTGCTATCCACCAATGTAAGCTCTCAGAAGAATACTGAGATGAACGAGCTGAAGCATGGGATACACTGGTGAATGGTAACTGGGTGGTCCTAGTGGCCATCTGTGTTGTCCCCTTTAGTCAGTCCAAAGGCCCAGGAGAACATACGTCACTTGCAGCAGGAGCGTGATGCACACATGTGTAACTGTGCACCCACAGGTAGAGTGTTTAAATGAGATGCTTGAGTCTAGAATGGCTCAGCGTTTGGACTTTCTCGATTTTAGAACACTTGCCTAGATATAATGAGATATCTTGGGGATGGGACCTGAGTCTAAGCGTACAATTTGTTTACATTTCATACATACCTATTCATATAGCCTGAAGTTATTTTATATAACTCTCTTAAATAATTGAGTGTGTTGATGTAGCCTGCCACTTGAGGTCAGATGAGGAATTTTCTACTTTTGACAACTTGTGGATACTTAAAATGTTTAAAATTTTTGAGTTTTCTGATTTTAAGCTTTCAAATTTTGGGATTGAAGATGCCCATCTCCTGTCTGTCTGTCTGTCTGTCTGTCTCTGTTAGTCTATATATTTACCACTTATGTATCTGTCATCTACCTATCTGCATAGCTATCATTTAATACTTATCTAGCTACAATTGATCATCTTTCTGTCATCTATTTACAGATCTATAATCCATCTGTTATCTATCAACAGACATATATACAGCCTTACACATATACACATGGGTGGATACATTATACACTTAAATGTATAGGTATACACATTATAATATATGTTTAATATCTATTAGTATCAGTTTGTGTCACAAAATCGTTAAAGTATCCTATTAAACAGTTAGTTTCAGTCCCATTTTTAAATTTGTGATTTCTCCTCTATCTTTTTAAGGATTATAACTTATTGAAACACCTGAACAGGAAGTGTTCCTGTCACTCCAATAACAAAAAAGTATACTCTTTCTCTGCATTTGCCAATGCTGTGATTCTAGGATGAGTTATTCGATCTTCACTTAACACTGCTAACTTTCCACATACTTGTACACCCTGATATGATTCTGAAGGGAATAAATTTGTCTCTGTAAATCTCTTGCTCAGCCAGCTTAAAAGCAGCACACACAATACAGATACTCAAATTAATGATCTTATTATTTTCACTATTAAAATTTCTTTTCAAGAGTAAAAGAAGCAAATTGCTCATGTTTTTCTTCTAGACTGAGTCAAAAGACCCCAGAAGTAAAATATAATTAGCAAAATATGTTTTTCATCTCATGCCAATTTTCTTTCCTGGTATGTGGGTGGAGAGTGATGTTTTTTCCAAGAGCTAGATACCCTCTCCCAGACACAGGAGCTGGCACACAGTTGGGATTCGAGCCTAGCAAATGTTAAACTTGAGTTCCCGGCACTCCTCTCAGAAACATGCTATTTGTGCAAAATGTTTCAATAGTTACTTAATGTGGCTTTGCCTGTATGAGGCAGCATGTCTACTGTGCAGCTGAACACACAGAAACACCCCAAAACCATGCCAGGAAAGCAGTCAATGTGACACTGGAATTCTGAGGCAGGTTGTGGGATGAAGAATGACTTAAAGAGTTGGGGAGTGTTGTAAAAAAATCCAAGTTTTAGTATTTTGACAAGAGATACAGTTTTCAATACAAAGGCTTGGACAGGGACCACTCTAATCTCCTCATCAAGATAATTTTTAGTTAGAATACATATGATTATAATTTACATTTAATTACTGTAAGAAATATATATTGTAATCTGTTTATTTTTAATTTTTATTTTAATACATTTGTTTATTTATTTTATATCCTGGTCACAATTTCCCCTATTCTCTCCTCCTAATCCCTTCCCCTTCACTTCCCCTCTACTTGTCACCCCTATCTACTATTCCTCCATTTCTATATAGAAAAGAGAAGGCCCGTTGTGGATAGCAACAGAATAGGTTATATCAAATGGAAGGAAGAGTAAGCATTTCCATTTGTATTAAGGCTGGGCAAGGCAAACTAGTATGAGGGATATGATTCCATAGGCCTGCACCAGAGGCAGAGACAGCCCCTACTCCCACTGCTAAAAGTCCCACAAGAAGATCCAACAATATAACTGTCACATATACACAGACTTCCAAGGCCAATCCCAGGCAGGCTCCCTGGTTCTTGGTTCAGTCTCTCTGAGCCACAATGAGCCCAGGTGAGTTGACTCTGTGAGTTTTCTTGTGTTGGCCTTGAACCCTTCTGGCTTCTGAAATCCTTTCTCCCCCTTTTCTATAGGATTCACCGAATTCTACCTAATGTTTGACTGTGAATCTTTAACAAATACCACCAGTTTTTTATCTTGGCCAGTCTGTCTGGTGTAAGGTGGAATCTCAGAATTGTTTTGATTAGCATTTCCCTGATGGTAAGAATGTTGAACATTTCCTTAAGTGTTTCTCAGCCATTTGAGAATTCTGCTGTTGGGAATTCTCTGTTTAGATCTGTATCCATTTTTAACTGGATTATTTAGTTTGCTGATATCTAGTTTTTTGGATTCTTTATATATTCTTAACATCAGTCAATGAAAGAGAATTACAGACCATTTTCACTCATGATCATTGATACAAAGTACTCAATAAAATACTGGCAAGCCAAATCCAAAAACACTTCAGAAATATCCTACACCATGACCAAGTAGGCTTCATCCCAGAGATACAGGGATGACCCTGAAAATCTGTCAATGTGATCTGCCATATAAACAAACTGAAAGAAAAAAAAAAAACACATTATCATTTTGTTAGATGCTAAAAAAGCCTTTGACAAAATCCCAAACCACTTCATAATAAATGTCTTGGAGAGATGAGAGATACAAGGGACATATCTAAATATAATAGAAGGAATATGTAGCAAGCCAACTGGCAGCATCAAATACAATGGAGAGAGACTCAGAGAAATTCCAGTAAAAACAGGAACAAGACAAGTCCACTCTTTCCATTCATATCCAATATGGTGCTTCAAGTTCTAGCTAGTTAGATAGGACAACTGAAGGAAATAAAGGGGATAAAAACTGGAAAGGAGGAGGTCAAAGTATCATTGTTCACAGATTGTGTGAACAAGTGACCCCAAAATCTCTACCAGGGAACCCTTACAGCTGATAAGCAGTTTTAGTCAAGTGGCTAGATCCAAGGTTAACTAAACAAAATCAGTAGCCCTCCTATCAACAAATGATAAATGCACTAAGAAAGAAATCAGAGAATCATTACCTTTTACAGTATCCTCAGACAATATAAAATATCTTGTATAACTCTAACCAAGCAAGTGAAAACCTGTATGACAGAAACTTTAGGTCTTTAAAAAAGAACTTGAATATATCAGAAGAAGAAAATATCCCCCATGCTCATGGATTGGTAGGATTAGCATAGTAAAAACTGCAATCAGACGCAAAGCAATCTATATGTTTAGTGCAATCCACGTTAAAATTCCAACACAATTCTTTACAGACCTTGAAAGAACAATACTCACTTTCATATTGAGAAACAAAAACAAATAACAACAACAATAAAACACTCAGGATAACTAAAATTTTCTTCACAATAAAGAACTTTCAGAGGTGTCATCATCCCTGATTTCAAGCTCTATTACAGGTCTACAATAAGAAATAGTGTATGGTATTGACATAAAAATAGACAATTAGATCAATGGAATAGAATAGAAGACCCAGACATAAATCAAAATACCTATGGAGGCTAGCTTTTCAACAAAAAATTCAAAATATACAGTAGAAAAAAACAAAAGCAAAGAAAGCATTTTCAACAAATGATGCTGGTCTAACTGGATGTCATGATATAAAAGAAAGAAAATTGATCCATATCTATCAGTCTTATCAAAATGTTCATTTTTTAAAACAAAATATCATTGTTTTTCACCACTGATTAGTTCTTTGTTGTGTAAATGTACCACATTTTCTTCATCCATTCTTTGATTGAGGAATATCTAAGCTGTTTCCAGGTTCTGGCTATTAGAATAATGATGCTATATAATATAGTTTATCAAATGTTCCCTGTGGTGTGAGTATGCATCCTTTAGGTATGCACCCAAGAGTGGTATACTGGGGTCTAAGGTAGATTGATTCCCAATTTTCTCAGAAACAACCATACTGATTTCCAAATCAGCTGTACAAGTTTGCACTCTCACCAGCAATTGAGGAGTGTTCCCCTTAATCCACATTCTCTCTAACATAAGCTGTTATTAGTTGTTTTGATCTTAGTCATTCTGACATGTGTAAAACAATATCTCATCTTAATATGCAATATATAGCGAGCCAACAGCAAAAATAAAACTAAATGGAGAGGAAATCAAAGCAATATCACTAAAATCAGGAATAAACAATACTGTCCACTCTCTCCATATCTATTCAATATAGTACTTGAAGTTCTAGCTAGAGCAATAGGACAAAAAAAGAGGAGATCAAGGGGATACAAATCAGAACAGAAGAAGTCAAACTCTCTCACTATTTGCTGACGATATGATAGTATACATAAATGACCACAAAAATTCTACCAGGGAATTCCTAAAATTCATAAATACCTTCAGTACTGTAACAGAATACAAGATAAACTAAAAACCAAAAAAAAAAAAAAAAAAAAAAAACAGTAAGTTCTCCGTTATACAGATGATAAATGGGCTGAGAAAGAAATCAGAGAAACATCACCCTTTACAAAGGCCTTAAACAACATAAAAAAAAAAAAAAAGTCTTGGTACAACTCTGCCCAAACAAGTGAAATACCTGTATGAAATAACTTTAAGTCTTTGAAGGAGGAAACTGAAGAATGTATTAGAAAATGGAAAGATCTCTGGTGTTCTTGGATAGGAAGGAACAACATATTAAAAATGAAAATCTTACCAAATGCAATGTGCAGATTCAATGCAATTCCCAACAAAACCCCAGCACATACCGTCAAAGAACAATGCTCAACTTCATATGGAAAAAACAAAACAAAACAAAACAGGATAGCCAAAGCAATCCTACACATTAAAGGAACTTTCAGAGGCACCACTGTTCCTGACTTCAAGCTCTACTATAGAGCTATAATAATGGTATTGGCATAAGAAAGACAGGTAGACCAATGGAATCTAATTGAAGAGCCTATTATTAACTCACATGCCTATTAACCCCTGATTTTTGACAAAGAAACTAAAATTATACAATGGTAAAGAGAAAACATCTTCAACAAATGGTGCTGGCAGGTACCAGTAGAAGACTTCAAATACGTCTATATCTGTCCCCATGAACAAAGCTCAAGTCCAAATGGATCAAAGACCGCAACATAAATCTGACCACACTGAATATCTTATAAGAGAAAATGGGATGTAGCTTCAAGTGCATTGGCACAGAAGACCACTTCCTAAATATAACACCAGTAGCACAGACACCAAGAACAACAATTAATAAATTGGATTTCTTGAAAGTGAGAAGTTTCTTTAAGGCAAAGGTTATATATGGTCAACAAGAAAAAAAAACCAGCAGCCTACATAATAAGAAAATATCTTTACCAACTACACATCTGATAGAGGTCTCATCTCCATATTATACAAAGAAATCAAGAAACTAGACATCAAAATACCATATATTCCAATTTTTAAAATGGAGTACATATCTAAACAGAGAATTCTCAACAGAGGAAGCTCAAAAGACCAAAAGACACTTAAGGAATTGTTCAACATCCTTAGCCATGAGGTAAATGTAAATCAAAGTATCTCCAAAATACCAAGTTTAACTTTTAATTTTGGCATTAACAAGAAATTTAAATTCAAAATATCCCTAGATCTTTTAAAACTTCCTTTTATTGAATGAAACAAACAAAAATCTTATGGATAGTTCTGGATTTTCCACTAATTTCTAAATATTAAAATTTATTTGGTTCTTATTTTACATTTTAATTCACAATTTGCTTTTATATTTAGTCAGAGATGTTTGCTTTTTAATTTGAAAATAAAATAAAGAGTTTTAAATAGAAGAGCATCCCTAAAAGCTATTTCATAAGAATCATTGTATATACAATGATTGTCAAAACTTTACCATTTATCCAACAGAAACTAAATCTTAAGAAACAAACATTAATTAAATAACTTAAAATCTATATGAAAGTGTTTTTAACTTGCATGAATAAGAAACTCAATAGCTACAGCTGGACAACAGCTGTCCGAAGAAGAGAGATGGCGGAGTAACTAAGTAAAGACAAAATAACGTCAAAGATGATCACCAGATAATATTTCCAGACTAGAAAAAAAAATCAACCAAAAGTACTCTAAAGTGCATTGAAGAAGGAAATGATTAGGACCAAAATGCAAAGAAAACATAGTGATTAAAGAAACAAAGATGAAAAGATGAGGCAAACGTGACACACCTGTACACAAAGGGTGATGAGAGATTTCTGAGTAGACCTTCATTTTCAAGAATAATTTCAGGGCCGGGCGACGGTGGCACACACCTTTAATCCCAGCACTCGGGAGGCAGAGGCAGGCGGATCTCTGGGAGTTCGAGACCAGCCTGGTCTACAGAGCTAGTTCCGGGACAGGCTCCAAAACCACAGAGAAACCCTGTCTCGAAAAATGAAATAACGAATTGGGAAGACATGTACTGAAAATTAAAGTTTGTTGGCCTTGATAAGTAACAAACATCAGCTGATACTTAACATCTTTGCTGTTTGTTTGAGAGAGGCTCTCCATCATTTGCCCAGGCTGGCATAGATCTTGCTGCATAACTGAGGCTGGCCTCAGACTCCCAGCAGTTCTCCTGCCTGAACCTCCCTGAGGCTGCACTTACAAGCTTGAGTCGCCATGCCTGGCACAAAGGCTACTTTATTAAAGCTAAAATCAAATAAGTTCAAGTATGAATGAAGAAAAGCTGAACTAAGATTTTACTGCCACTATGATCAACTACCTTCATTAAATGTCCAAATAAAACAATAAACACTAATCAAAAACAAAAGCTATATTATGTAAAATGTTATAAAATGAGAAGTAAAGCAAATATTGAGAGAAATATTGCATGAATAAGTCTGAATTTTATTTAATTCCTCATGTGTATAAAAACGTTATGGGATGTGAAAGGAAATTCAGTATAAAAAATATGATTCAGAAATGTGAAAAAATAAATATTGGCGAAATAAACCAGTGAACTCAAGCAAAAGAAAAAAAAAGATACTTTGATCTTGATAACTTAGCAAGTTCCACTCAGCATCAGAAACATGAAATATGGAAATAAAGGAGGCACAAACAAGTGAGTCTGAGGCAAACCTGGTCCATATGCTGAGCTTTCATCCAGCTAGGGCTACACTGTCAAAAATATGAAAATGTCGTGAAACTAGAGAAAGACATTTTGTTAAATTTCTAAAGAGCATTTTTCCTGATGACTGTGTATCAGGTGTGAATATATGCACATTGGATACCAAAGTACAAGCTGTCCTACAGCAAAAAAAACAGGACAAGCAAAAAGAAATTGATGGCACATTATATACATTAGTGTTTCATGTGTAAAGCCTGCTCTAGGTGACTTATGTGGGCAAAAGCAACTTACTTCTAATAGAGCATACAGCTTCAATGCAAACCTGAAACATGATTAGATATATTATAAATTGTCACAGAGAAATCACCAATACCATTCATAGAGCAAAAATTAATATAGTCTACATGTTAATGAACAAAAATCAAAACAAAACAGGCTCCATAATAGAGCTTTAGAGAATCTTTAAAGAATCATATAAAACATTAAACAAGAACACTGCCAATCAATTTGGTGAGATACAGTTAGATTAATCACAAGAAGGCAATACATAGCTCTGAATGTTTAGGCTAACATAATTAAGTTACAGAAACAAATAATGACTAATCTTAAGTAACTAGAAAATAAAAACTATTAAAAACAAAAATAAGGTAAGAAAATAAATATTCTATATCATATGAAGGAAATAATAACGATTTCTGAAACACTAGCTAATCTAATTCTGAAAAGCAGTAGACAGAACGCACAGCAGGGATATGTGAGCAAGCAAAGATGTAAAACCATCCTGAGCAATTGTCACAACATTATGCAAAGCAATTTTAAAACCAACATAGAGCAGAGAATTATTCTGGGAAACATAATTTTCTGGAACTGCTCATAGCAGATACAGAATGTTTGAAATACCAATAATCAGAGGAGAATGAGGACAAAAGCATTTTCAAAAGATTATTGACAAGAATATTCAAGTCTTGATTTCTCCTATCACAAATTCTATCAAAACCCCAGAGACAAGATATACTCAGTTCTCAGGGTAAAATTAATAGCTGACTTTCAGAAATGTCCAATAAAGATTACACCATGATGAGTTCCTATGAGCCTCACCCATGAATTTGGCTGCAAGTGTTACTGACTGTAATTTAATAATATTTGTCAAGAATATATTGTGACCAAATAGGACTTAACATGATAAATTGATAAATATAATGATAGTTTAATATAAGACAATCTGTTCATAATATTTTGTGTTTTGACAAACATAAAAGAATAAAGAAAATATTTCAGTACCTGATATGTCTAGAAGAAAAGGTCAATACAAATTATTTTCTTAAAATGATAAGATACACAAATTTCATTGCAAAAGTCAGTGTCCTCCCTGGTATACACCAAAAGCCTGTCTGATAAGATCAAGAAGAGGGGTTTTTACCTCTGTTTTTTACTAATACTGCCTTGGAGAAATATGACACAGCAGTTGGACAGAATTATTTTTAGGTACCTCATGAAAGTGATATGATTTATTATCTGAAAAGCCCTAAAGCTTTAGAGCTGCAATGAATTCAACTGGAAAAAATTGTGTTATTAAAGGAATATAAAATTAGCATCTAAATATCAATAATACGTGTGTATAGTAAACAAAACTAACAAATATTCTAAAGATGCTTCTGCTTAAAATAGTACAAATAAAAGCTCAGAAGTAAGCTCAATAAGGCAAGAATAACTTATATAAAGTAAACTTTAAAAAATATATAGAGGGCCTGGAAAGAGGACTGAGCAATTACAAACACTTGGTTCTCTTGTAGAGGACTGGGGTGAAGTGGGTAGATAAAGACCTGTTATGTCCAAACACAGAGGCCCCTGGCCTTCATCTGCCCTTACACTTTTGCTTTCTCATCTACTGTAAAATGTTGTCCCCAAATTTCTTTACTGTGGCTCCTGTGAATTCTTATTTAGAAGCAGAGGAACCAAGATTGATGTCATAGTTGGGATGTGTTGAAGGAAACTTGGGAAAGCTTTCATGACTGAATTTCTATGAGGAAATAGAAAACCTTCAGAGAATTCTTGGAATCATTTCTAATCTCTCCATTGTGGTAATAAGTTACTATGAAATTATACAGTTCTAATGAGATTATGATTGTATGCTATCTGCAATCTTTGGCCATGTGACTTATTAAATGTATAGTTGAAAGTATAGCAGAGTGTTATAAATAAGTATGCAGATACATATTGTAGAATTTTAATAACATTTCTGCATGTTACGAATAGGCTAAATTATCTTGGAGTAACTCTAACCAAACAAATGGAAAACATTTATGACAAGAACTTTAAATCTTTGAAGAAAAGAAATTGAAGAAGACACAAGAAAATGGATAGATCTCCCATGCTCTCGAGTAGGTGGAATTAACACAGTAAAAATGGCAATCCTGGAACTAACTTTTTAGGCCAGGCTAAACTCAAACTCACAGAACTCTGCCTTCCAGAGTATTGAGATTAAAGGCATGCACCACCACCACCTGGCTCACACAAATTATTTTTAATGCCTCTTTTACATGATAATTCCTCAAATATTTTATCTAAAAATTTTCCAGGCTCAAACTGTTCAGTTTCCAATTATTTTTTACATGCTCAGCATTAAGCCCCTCTCCCTTTGCTCTTTTCTGACCCCCTGGAATGGGATGGTTCTGATTTCTTTTTTAAAGTATGCTGTCAAAATTTGTAAAGATAGACAAGAAAGAAAGCACTTTTTCCCTTGATCTGGCATGTGTTCATCCACAATAAATTAGATTGGATTGGGGGAAACAATATCAGTGCTGGATTTGAATTAATTTAATATGAACTAAAACAGAAAAGATCATGATAACCCTGTTTTATATTTCTGTTATTGTGTCTGCAGCCTCAAACTGACAATCATGAGTAAAATTCAAGCAGGAATGTTGAGGTTCTTCATCACAATTTTCTCATTTTAGAAATCATGAGATTTAAAAGTCCATATGATGCGGGACTTGACAAGATTTTACAACTGGATTTGATGGAGTTCAACTTGCACATCTGTATAGCACTATTAATACAAACCCAAAGACAGATATTGGGCTTCAACCTGAAGGTCAGGAAAACAAAACAACCAGCTACTGAGTTTTACTTCTCCCTCAGTTCAAAAATGACAATCATGCCTCCAGGGATTCTCAGAATGAGACTCTGAGAATGGTCTCCTCTCATTTTATATTCCTCTCTAGTGCCAGGATTAAAGGCATGCACCACCTACCACCCAGTTTCTATAGCAAACTCGTGTGGCTACTGGGATTAAAGGTGTGTGTCATCACTGTCTGGTCTCTAAGGCTGACCAGGGTGGGCTGTTTTACTCTCTCATCTTCAGGCAAGCTTTATTTATTAACTTACAAATGAAATATCACGACACATCCGACTGTTAATTTTTGGTTAGATCCCCAACTTTGATTCAGTACAAACTGGTTATCTGGTTATTAGTGTATTGAATATCAACTGGGACAATTTAGAAACAGTTTTCTTTCTCATGTGTTTCTTATTTTGCTGTGAAAGTTATGACAAGATGCTTAGTAATAGGAATTAGAGAGAATATCTGTGTCATAAGATTTCTTCTAAGAGTCCTGCAGCAGCTAAGCCCTCTGGACATTCAATATTATTTGTTAACATTTATATTGTGTTTTCTTTAGCCACACTGGATAATTTAAGAGTATCTCTTAAAAAATCATTAAAGTAGCTTTAGCCCTCGAGTTATAATACAAAAATGGATTTTATCCAGATTTGTTCTACAGTAAACAAAATTTTCTGTCTCACAAATTGACCCTATATAGCATATTTTAGTTTTGGAATTACTATGTATTGATTATGGGTGGCCTGCCATTCTTTCTGGGCTAATAATGAGAATTAGAGAAGATTTCAGATTTTGCCAGGTTATTGTCAAGTCCCACGGGACACACTTTGGAGAACAACGTGGAGAAGAGACCAAGATTCTTTATGGAATATTCTGTAGGACCTCAGGCACATGACAGACATAAGAGCTGGTCTGTGAGCCATTAACAGTGTCTCCTTTTCAGCAGGCTCGGTGGGTACTATCGCTTTGCAAGGGCAGCAGGCTGATCTGAGTCAGTGGAACCCAAAACTTGTATCTTAGCAGTGAATAAATGAAAGTTCTATTCTCTTAGAAAAAGGGAAGCGTGTAGCTTTAAAAGTAAAGCAAGAGAAATCAGAAAGAAAATCAATTGAATTTGCAAACATGTACCTGTTTATATTGACTGATTCTTACTGAGAAAAACAAAGACCTGAAGTAAACAAATATTCTCCAGTACACAAGCTCGGACTTATAAAAACACCCCCCCGCACACACACACACACACACACACACACACACACACACACACGTACAAACTGAAACTCTGAATTCAGGGTTCCCTCACTCTACTCCACCTTGGTTTCTCTTGTCCTCTCACCAGCTCCTCACACTATAGTTTGTCTAGCAGCCACTGGATATGGCCACGTTGCTCCTTTACCTCCGTGTCTAAGTCATATATGCAAACCATCACATTCTCTCACCACGGTTTATTAGCATGCACCATGACTCAGGAGTAGCCGGAGGTTTGAACAATGCTTTTACATTGTAAACCAATAAGCAGTTTACTTTGTTCCCAATTTTATAAGTAATACAATGTTTCATCATCTAAGTTTTGTGAACTCACACACACAAATTCACCAAATACAACTTTGTTTCTAATATATTTATAGAAATTATGTTTTAAGGTTATATTTTTAACTGATCCTTAAACAGTCAGCTGCTAATACCATTTAGTAACCAGACATTAATTTTTAGTTGTTTATGGATTCCAAAGAAGAAACTATATCTCTGTACTATACTGTTCTGTTCCTCCTCTCTTAATGCACTCCCTGTTCCCTCTTCCTTTCAAGTGATTTCACATGAGGTCCTTGTAAAATACCATTGCCTTTTGAAACCCCCTGCTCAACTCAATTGGGGAATCTGACTAAAAGGTCTTCTATCCTCTAACTGTGTGAAGTCTGAGACAATCTAGATTTCAATTGTTGATCTTCTTGAAATTCTCGTCTTTATTGTGCTCAATGTAGACTGGGAAAACCAGTATCTCACTGAGAGTAGTGCAAGCTCGTCACAGTGGAATCCCAGTGGTGACTTATTTCAGTTACTGAACATGTTGATGTCCCATTGCTTGACTGAAACTTTTTAAATCTCATTATTTTTTAGGGGGAGCCCCCTTTGGATGGCAAGTAATAACTCTTGTGGCACTACTAGGGGGCCTAATGACAGGAAACTTTGTTTTCTGTTGATGTCATCTCTTTATCACTGTAACTTCCACCTTTGTTTCTGGTTCTATCTCTTAGACGATCACACAAGATAACTCTCTTGTTTCAATAGGATAAATCTAAAAGAGCTTAGACACCAATTCTTAGACACCATGTTCCTAAGCAAAACTATTATGACAAGGAGTAAGAAAATAGTTTCTAATGCCTCACACTGCAGAGAGATGAATGGCAATAGTTCTCAAAACTTTATTTATAATAAGTGATGTAAAGTTTATTACTTTACATCTTGTTCTTTTCTCTCATAAGAAAATGTAAAGTCCTAGAAGAAAATATATGCATTCAGCATGCACTTAACATTTTAGAATTTATTTGGTGACCTCTGGTTGTGGTGGTTGGCACAACTTTACATATAAAATATATACATGTATGCATATATATATTTTTATAATATTTCTGAAATAAATACTAATTTGAAATACTCTTTAGCATATCAAGGCTGCTTGAGTTTCTTCCTTATATTTTCCACCTTTTCCATTTATTTTTATTTTCTTTGCTTCTTAACCCAGAAAGTGACCTACTTTCTTATTTAATATCTAAGAATTTACATACTTTATCCTTAGTAAGAAAGTTTTCAAATGATCTATTTGTTATTATGCTTTGATGGGTTGATATAGGCTTTGAATAAAATATATTCTCTGTTCATTTCCTGTCTTCAGAGAGCTATGTTTAAATAAGTTGATTTAGTGGATAAGAAGCAAATTGGTGCATTTCATAGATAAAATAACCAGTTCTCTAAAAAGGCACATTGTGCTTGCAGTGTGGGATTCTTAAGCAGGTGTGTCATAGGTTGTTCATGTAAGAGGCCATCATACAGGTTCACCATGTAGCAACAGGGGAGTTGACATACAGATAAACTAATAGAATACACACTGAAACCTATGCCATGATTAGAATGTCACTTAGCTGTTCTAAGAAGGCTAGACCTTCTTGCTACAAAAAGGTTGGGTCATGAAACTACAATGTCAAAACACATAACCTTCTAAAACCTTTGTTTCATGATTCTCCGAACTGACAATATGGGTTTTTACCTGCCAAATCTTTTTTAAACAATCTATGTTTTAATCTTTCTGATTGAGTGTGTGCTCTTTCTAACTCATATTTCACATAAAGAAGATATCTGGAAGTTAAATTATCAGTTATTGTTCGAAAAAGCAAAAGTAACAAGATACAACACACATAAATCTTACCTATAGACAATGAATGCAGAAGATGTGGCTGAGACATGATTTCATTTAAAGGTGGCATATCTTCCTTATGTTTACAAGAGGCAAAGAACCCTAGAGTGCTTACCTCCTATATTTTGCCAGATTGGTGCTAATCATTTTAAACTGTTAATTTACTTCATATCTCTAGAAGTTTTATGACTGAAAGACTGAACAGCAATGTGAGTTGACTCTTTCTGTTTCCTGATCAAAATGAACAAAATCAGGAACCAATGATGTGACTAATTCAGCTCTCACACTCAATAGTCCTTACTCAGAGGTAAACCATCAGCAGAACTAAAACTGAACGTGTATGCAAAAGCTCACTAAGGGGATCTGACTTTGTGTAAAATAAGACCAGTTTACAACAAAATATAGAATTCTAGATGCTGATGTGGTCAACACAGGACAAGTGAATTCATCAGAAGAGGGAATGGCATGAGGACTTAACAGGAGACAGGTAAGACCCAGGATCCAAATTTCAGAAGCTTCATAATTTCACCAATCCAACTAGAAATAAGAAAGAGAGCTTCTCTCTACTTACTTAAAATGCATTTTTAGCATATTTTCAGTACCCACAAGAAGAAAAAGATGGCGCAATCATTTCCTTCAGCAAAGTTGTCAAGTTTATATGACATATAGGTCATAAACTGAAGACCTTTGGAGAAAGCTTTAGCATCCTGTAGAAAGGCCCTGTGATAGTCCTTCTGGGGAGTTCAAAACAGAAGGCTGTTTGGAGAAAGAAGAAATGGCATTCGTGCTGCACTTCACAGACTAGATCAAATGGGGAGAAAGGATAGAAATTTCTGTCCCAAATTTTGTTTGGATACTCAAAGAATATTTGCTTTCACAAAGCATTCTTGGAACTCAGTGAACAGAAAAGAGTTTCACTTTATGGCTATTGAATTGATGGCTAAAAACTAACACAAAAAATGATGTTACTAATCCTATGAAAAGATAGCTGATTGAAGTAAATGCCTATGAAGTGTATCAGAGAACTGCTGCATTTCTTGAAACCACAGCAACTCAGTTTATTTTCTGGAGTTATTTGGAAGGCTGCAAGCAGAGCCGTCCATAACCAATTCAGCTATAATTTAAGTGTTAAAAATAGAAAGAAGGAAAAAATATCTCAACAACCATAACAACAAGAGAAGCAGAAACTAATTAGCACTGAGTTGTACATTAATTGAAAACAGTTGTAATCTGTGCCGCTAAGGTGAGGCTGGGTGAGAAAGAATGGATTGTGACATGCTAGACTTGGCAGGAGGGGTAGGTGCACTGAAGAATGACCTTAGAGTCCGAGGCTCAAGGTTTTACTCAGAAGAAAAATAATATCCATGTAGTTCATTTGTCTTAGTCAACCTAGGATGCTGCAACAAAGTACTATGTGCTGTGTGGCAATACACTTCATTCTTACTGTTCTAGAGGCTGAAAGTCTGGAATCAGAGAGCTGTCCTGGCAATATTTTGGTGAATTTTTATTCCATGTCTCACATGTATGATTTCTTGTGTTCACCTGTCATGGAACAGAGATGGGAAAGGTTAAATTTCTGTATCAATATATTTGGAAATAAGATCTCTACCCTGGCCTCACCTCTGTCAGTCATTACAGAGTATGTCAGAATTTAATCTTGAATTTGAGAAAAACAAATTCAATTAATAGTGCCTGCATTTGGCTTCCCAAATGCATGTGTTTTTAACATGTTGAATAGACTGGCTGCATCTTTCCAACTATAACATCAACTTCAAACTCTAAACCGCAAGTCTCATCTAACATCATAAAAAGCATGCATAAGGTAAGGTGTTAGGTTTTCCATTCCTAGGTAAAATTCTTGTCCAGATGGAAATCTGTAAACTAAACAAGTTAAATCTTTCTAAAATGAAATTATGGAATAAATTTTACAGTTATTACTAATCAAAAAGTAAGTCAAGAAACAAGGAAGACAGCATAGATTCCTACATATTCCAAACTTGGCAAAAAAAAAAAAAAAAAGCTTCATGAGCCTTAAGGTCTGAGAATAACCCACTTTAGGTCAAAGTTCTGCTACTGTGATCATCTTGCATTGTGTCTCCATCCACCAGATCCACCAAGATAAGCAATCCAGAATCTTCTGCCATGTCCAGAGCCCTGCTAATTCGTGCTCATATTGGGCAACTTTATCCCTAAAGCTAAAGACATCATCTGGCATATCAAAAGGAAGACATTGCCTGTGCCTTTGAAATAAAACAGCAGCCCTGATGATTTATGAGTTGCTTTTCCTGCCCTCTGTTCCTTATTCTCTCTTTCTCTTTGAGTTAGAATTTATACAACCCCACTGAAGTACCAGGTTGGCTATGGAATCGACATCATCTTAACTTAATACCGAAACAATCCATGGTCATGCACATAATGTTTTTCTATTATAGTCATACTTTTGGGGGTTCAAGACAGAGTTTATCTGTATAACAGTCTTGGCTGTCCTGGTACTGACTCTGTAGACTAGGCTGGCCTGGAACTCACAGAGATCTGCCTTCCTCTGCCTCTTGAGCACGGGGATTAAAAGCATGTGGCACCATCGTCTGCTGTAATCATACTTTCTGTTTTGTTGTGGGGGCTGCGGGCTGTATTCCTGCCACCCCAGCTCCTGGTCGCCTGGCTAGATTATGCTCCGAAATAACAACACACAAATTGTATTCATTTAAACACTGCCTGGCCCATTAGCTCTAGCCCTTACTGGCTAATTCTCATATCCCGATCAACCCATCTCTAATAATCTGTGTAGCACCAGTCTTACCGGGAAAGATTCAGCATGTCTGACCTGGTGGCTTGCTTCATCGCATCTGCCCAGGGGAGCATGGCGTCTGTCTCTGAGAGGAGCTGCCCTGCATCTGAGCTCACTTCCTCTTCCCCCCAGCATTCTGTTCTGTTTACTCCACCCACCTATGTTCTAACCTATTAGGGCCAAGCAGTTTCTTTATTAGCCAATGACCTTCCTCCATCACTGTTTCCTTGTTTCTTTTGATTAATATAAGTTAGCTGAAGATTTTCTAAATCTTTACTTTTTAGTTACTCTTTAATTAATAATTCTATATTTATACATGAATAGATTTATTATATTTTATGATTTTCATAATAATAACAAATCTCAATAAAGAATAAAAATAATTTCTAAACCCACCACTCTTCCATCTTCTATCTATTTCTTTACTTTTACATCATACTTTTCTCAGTCAGAAGGTTCCAAGCCACATTTTTATCATTGTACTTAGAATAAATAGCTAATTAAAAATATTCAATTTAATCTTTTTAAATTATACTATTTTAAAACAGTAGACATGAACATAGTATATTTTGCCTTTCTTACTTTATAATCAGGTTAGTTTTTTTTCCATTTCTACATGGGAATTTATTAGAAAGGCTTCTATTATCCATCTGTCTGCCAGTGTTCTGATTATAATGGTGAATGATCTATGCTTCCTCTAACAAGTAAACAGTGTCTCTGTGCCTTTCCTTGTTGCCTTCTGAGCCATACCTAAAATATCCTTTAAAAATCATTTCCTAGCTGTCTTGACTTCTTCTACATGCATCATAAAACTCCTGCAACCTCTGTCTGAATATAATTCAAAGCCGTCTCCCTGTTTTCAGATATTTGTTATAGCAAATCCTCAGTTTCTGTTGGAAACAAATCCCATATTTCTCGGGATGTTATAAAAAATTATAACCTTGATGGCATAACAACACCCTTTTGAAGGTTCAGAGACCATTGTAGAAGAGACGGCTAAAAGATGTGAGAGCCAGCAGATTAAGAAGGGAGCTGCAATCCCACGTATTGTATAGTATACAACCATTATTGCAAACCTTGATCAACAGTGGACAACTCTATTGGATCTATATAATAATGGGCCCATTAACAGCCAGTTAGGAATAGAAGAGGGACTTGCAGGATTCATAACCCTCACTATTAGATTCTGTGAAAGAGCTGTCACTATCTTGAGTCATGTATTCACTAGTGACTCTTCCAATCTCCAATAGATAGTCACCATTCAATCATCACCAACATATGCCCATCTAAACTAAATGGGTCACAAAACAACACCAAAAGTTATGAATCTTAGAAATGGACAGAGTGGGGGTCAAGTTAATGAGAGAGGGAGATGAAAGGTTGGAGAAAGACAATAACTGGAATGTGTTATATGTATTCATAAAGTTGTCAAAGAAATAACAACAACAACAAAAAGCAATAACAATATAGATATGGAGGTTGACAAAAACAAGCAATCAAAAAAATAACAAAATCTAATGGGGTTAAAAAAACCCACCACAATAGAAAGGTTTATCTATAATATAAAGTTTGGGATGAGGGTATTAAACCTTTGCCTTCAGAAAAGAGAACACTTCTGACCGATGATCCAATTTTCATTGTGTCTTCCTGTGTCAGAAAACAGATTAAAATGCAAAATTTCTAGATGTCTTTTTATTGCATAATATACTAATTTCAATCATGAAGATCTAGCTCTGTGATTATCTTCCAAAGACCCCATCTCCTATTATTATCATATTGGGAATTATGATTTTAATACACAAACTCATGAAGTAAAAAAGCATACAAATATTCAGTCACTTACAACAAGTAAATAACATGGATGAGCATAGGGTTTCTTAGTTTTAGTTTGGATAAAACTATATTCGTAAATTCAAAGCAAAACTTCAGAAATTGTAAATGATAAATAATTTTTCTTATCAAACACAATTCATCAACAAAAACAACAAGGAAAATATTACCTCGTGTGAACCATTGGAAACAGAAGAGACTTGAGCTTTCTCTAATATTAAATTGAATTTCAATGTCAGAGAAGAACATTTAATTTCTAGCTAGTGATTGGCTAGGCTAAAATACTGATTACACTTAATGGTCAATTGAGAAGTTCATGTCTGTTTGGATTGTTTAACTATAAGATTCAAAGTTCAACTTTCAATGTAAAGAAATTTGAAACTCAAGCAGAAAAAGTGTTTATTTCAAAATCTATTGCAAACTAGTTTCAGGGATATTGAGTGGGAAGCTAATTCACAGAAGCCAGAGCAGATCTATTTTAAAGATTATCAGAAAATTTCTCCAGAAATGAAATAGAGAGGAACTGAAAGAAATTCGAAGTATATTAATAAAATATAGTATTTCCTTAATCTAATTAAAACATACATATTCCAGAGCATATGTGAGCTTTGAGGGGTATCTCACTGATGCAGCCCTTACCTAGAACCTCAAGCCATAAAATTCAATCTGCAGTACCTCAAAATAAATAAAGAAAGCATGAAATCCAATTTGAACATTTAGATGTCAGTGGAAGTTTCTTAACTACAACCCATGACTCAACCCAGCTTGATTTACTCAAGGGTTCATCCTCACACAGACATCACTGCTTATTTAATGACACTTTATGAAATTAAAATAACATTTTTGGAACGTCAGCAGATACTTTTTAAATATTCCACCATATATATGTAGCAATTGGATTTCAATGTGGAAAGAAAAACAAGAACCAAAATCCCCTCTTTCCTCTTTGGTAGAGATAGACAAGATTGAGCATCAAGTTTTACTAATTATTTTAAAGGACAGAGTGAGTATATGTAGGTAAAAGACTTTGCTACATGACGTGCTTCTTTGAAGAAAATATTTTCAAAAATTGACAAAAAGAAAACCAAAAAGAAACTGTGAGACGATTCAGTGAATCTTCTAGGTTCCATGAATCTAGAAGAGAGAACCTGAAGTGCTACTGAGGCCACGGTGTGTGTGAGTAACAACAAAACGATCATTCAGTTATGATGGCATGCATAAGACAAGAAAAAGCCAAAGACTATTTGGGAGGAATGCAATAGAAAAAAAGAGAGAAATTTATTTTATTTATTGTTTCATGGCTTTTTGTGTTTTCTTCCAGATACAAGTGAAAACCATTGAAGATTTAGGAAGACACATGGCACAACGTTTCTTGCTTCAAAATGATGATTCTAAGTTATGTACAAAGATGATAATAAGTTATGTACAAAGAAAAAACTTACATAGGAGTGTTTCAAAATAAATTATCCTGAGCAGTTTGCAGTCCAAAGCCGATCTTTAGGTGGTGTTTTTCAGTTTAGTTGGCTCCAATATGTAGCACAAGTTCTAATAGATTTTACTAATAGAAGAGCAAAGTCAGACATTGGGGAAAATGCTGAGAGATGTAGGGGACATGTAAACCTTGCATGTATAACTGTTATATAGCTATGACCCCCGTACAATGGTATAGAGGCAGGAGAATAAACACTCCATGGTCATCTTCAGTTATAAAATGAGTTTGGAGTCAGCTTGGACTACTGGAGACTTTTATCTCAGAAATAAATGCATCAATTAATAATGTAAATAAATAATATATGCATAAAAACTTAAAGCAAAAGAAATGAAAAGATAACTTTCATAGTAAAGAGAGATATAAAATGCCTGCAAAAATGTCAGAAAGAGGAGGAAGTAAATGTATGCTACCCTAAGATTATTACACACCAACTGGAAGTCATGTTATTACTCAAGTATAAAGTATAAAATGATATAAAACTATTTATGATAGTTCAAAGATTTAAAACAAAAGGATATAAAGTTGGCAGTGATAAAGAAATAAAATAATAACTCATTATAAGTCAAGTAATTCATAATGACATCAGATGGAATATTTAAATATATACAAAATATAGATTGTCAACTCAGATAAAAGTAAAAATCCAACTTTAATCAAACCTCCAAGAAATCTACTTTAAATATAAAAGTAAGCAGATTAAAAGGAAGGTTTGAAAAAAATAGTCAGCATTAAGCAAGAAGCAGATATTCAATATTACTACCTCAGGAACCCTTGTTGGATTGCAGGAATATACAGCATAAAATGGCTTTGAGCAGCTGTGTGCAATAGCACTAGGAGAAGCACAAGATGTTCAACAAATGAGCATCATATGTGGGTCTAAATGAGCGAGCACTAGGTTCTAAGGCAAAGCGTGCTCTGGCTGGACAGTTTTTTTAAAGAATTGTGGCAAATAGAATTTTTTTTGTTTTGTTTTTTTGAGACAGGGTTTCTTTGTAGCTTTGGAGCCTGTCCTGGAACTAGCTCTTGTGGACCAGGCTGGCCTCGAACTCACAGAGATCCGCCTGCCTCTGCCTCCCGAGTACAAGGATTAAAGGTGTGTGCCACCCCTGCCCAGCTGAAAAATAGGATCTTATTAAAGAAGATTCTTACAGAGAGTGTGCTGAAGCAGACAGAAGCAATGGGTGCTTGAAATTTTGGATACAGCAGGAATGTGGTGGGTTCAATGAGAATGTCCCCCATAGCCTCATGTTTTTGAACACTCGATCCCCAGTCTGTGGTACTGTTTGGGAGGTTTGAGAGGTGAAGCCTTGTGGGAGGCAGAATGTCACCAGGGGCATGCTTTGAGAGTATCAGGGCTGATGCGTTTCCAGTTTGATCTCTATGCTTTATTCTTGAGGTTCAAGATATAATCTCTCAGCCTTTGCTCTGGCCACTATGCAACTTCCCACCATGTCACTTCCTGCCATACTTCCAAACCATAATAGATTTTTATAAATCTAGAACTGCAAGTTCAAATAAACTCTTGTTTCTGTAAGCTACTTTTACCATGGTACTTTATCACAGGCACAAGAAATGACTAACAGAAAGACGAAAACAAACGCAGGATGATGCATTTTTGATGATTCAAAGGTTCTGTCTGAGAAGAAGAACCCTTGCGTTCACTAGATTGATTATATTCCCGTGGTTCAGGTTGGCTAACACTGTGACATGAAAGATGAAAGGGTTGTGAGAACAGGACAAGGTCAAGATCTAGATAGAAAGTAGAATCATTGTACACATGTTTGTGGAATCCTCTGAAAAACTGAGTGTTACTCAGAATGTACATACGTGTGTGTGTGTTCGTGTGTGCGTGACAATAGTAATAGTGAAAGGAGCATGAATCTGAAAGATAATGACAGGTAGGAATGGGGCTGAAAAGAGGAAAGGAAGAAAAGAAAATAACAAAAATATATCTTTATTTCATCCTAAATAAGGCAATGCATTGATTTCATACCTTTAAGTACTCACATTTGTACAGTTATGATATTCTGGTATCTACAGATGTATACGTAGATCTAATATAATATGAATGGCATTCACAACAAACTTTCTTATTTTCAAGGGCAAGAAGCTAAGCAATAGCCAGACGGTGGTGGTGCACGCCTTTAATCCCAGCACTCGGGAGGCAGAGACAGGCAGATCTCTGTGAGTTCGAGACCAGCCTGGTCTACAAGAGCTAGTTCCAGGACAGAAACCAAAACCTACGGAGAAACCCTGTCTCGAAAAATCAAAAAAAAAAAAAAAAAGAAGTAAACAATGTTGGGAATTGGTAATGTTACACAAGGACTTAACCTAAAAGCAATGATAACATATTAGCCATTGTAACACTTAAAATAATACAATAAATGAATTAAATTCCTCATGCTAAGAATTATTAAAAATCCAACATGGTAAAAGCTTATGAAACTAGTTAAGATTTAGACATGCAGATAAAAAAACAAGGGGGAGTCCCAGAACATGTCTACCTACTTCAAATATGAAGAGAAAACACAGTTTCAATAAAGTCAAGGAAATACAAGATAAGAAAATTTTACTTTTGTGTCTATTGTTTGTATTATTTATATTTCTTCTTTGCATCTTTAAAAACAATATTTGCCTCCAAAATTAGATATCCCTATAAAAGAAAACAACCTTCATACTACATAGGTAAACAAAATGAGTAACATATATAAATGTGAGGTATATAGAGTTCTAGAATGAGTGTGAGATTATTTTGATCTTGAGTTAAGTTATTATACAGGACATAAATATGCAAGATACAAAGGAATAAACAAATAAACTGAACTTTATGGATGTTAGTTTTGTTTCTACAAACACTATTGCAAAGGTGAAAGCATTCCATGGGAATTTATCCTTAGGAAGATAATTTTTCAAGATAAATGCCCAGTATAAGAAATAAGAAATACTTGGTTTTAAAAAAATAAAAGTATTTGGAAAGATGAAATTACAAAAGATAAAACATAACCCTATCTCATGAAAAGATCTTTAACATTGTTATTACTTATAGAAATGTGAATTTAAATCAAAATTAGGCACAACTCTATCACCTCCTAGAAGAACCAAAGGGAACAGGCATACAATGATGTTCTGGCTTGTTTTATGTCAACATACCACAGGCTGGAGTCATTTGGGAAGAAATATTTTAAATTCATAAAAATCTCTCATCTTATTTGCCTCTGGGCAAATCTTTGGGGGAATTTCTTTTTCTTGATTAACAATTGATGTGGGAGGGCCCAACTCATATGCATAGTGTTAGACCTATGCAGGTCAGCCTGAATTGTATAAGAAAGTAGGCTGAGTAAGCCCTGAGGATCAAATCAGTGAGCTGCATTCCTCTATGGCCTTTGCTTCAGTTCCAGCCACTAGTTTGCTGCCTTATTTGAGATTGTGCCTCGCTTCCTCCACGACAGATTGACATGGACATGTGAAAAGAATGAGCCCTTACCTCCCCAAGTTGCTTTTGGCCATGGAACTTCATCACAGTAATTGAAATTTTACCTAAAATAAGTGATAATATTTGTTGAAGATTTAATCAACTCTAACTTGTGGATTTGTCATTTTGGAAACTATCCAACAATAATTGCTAAAGTAAATATGCTTTTGCTGTCTGTTGCAGAATCTATTTCCTAAGTGCTTAGTCAATATAAATGAGAACTCTCTACCTGAAAATTTGTATATTTATACAGTACATTATGTCATTCACAGTAGCCTCAGCATATAAAAATCAAATGCTTACAAAAGGAAAATAACATTTTGAAGGTATTTTATCCAAACAGTGAAATGCAGCAATAATAACTAACAAGCTAATGGGAAATAGTATAGATACAAAAAAAATCTTGAAATTTATGTGGGAAAAAAGCACAGGTAGACGAAAAATGTCTATAGTGTATGACACCGTTTGTATGAAGTGTTACGGAAAAGCAATGCTTACTATTTAATAACGGAAATCAGATCGTAAGAAACTATTGACTGGTTTAGAATTTAAGGGAATTTAGGGATGTTTCCATCTTCATTAATGTGCTAGTTAATCCCATCCACTTGATTGGATGAAAGATAATCTACATGATCAGGCCAGCACAACAATGGTGTTACTCTGAAGATTTTTCTAGGAGAAAACAGTTGATTAATATGAAGCTTCTGAACTAATGAATCCCTCAATATATTTCTGGGAAGTATTAAAAGGTGCCTAGGACCTTGTGATGGCCTTCCATGTTTGCCAACTTGACTATATCTAGAAAGAACTACAATATAGAAATGGAAGGCATACCTGTGAGATATATTATATTTGGTTTGAAGAGGGTGAACCCACTTCTAGAATGTACCCCGCTGGAAGTCTATATAAAGATATAAAAGAAGGAAGCTTTTACTTTTTGCCTGCTTTCCATAGCCTCCCTAGAACACCCATCCCTTCACTGGCATTTGAAGTCTACTTCTTAGGATTACAACATATGCTGAAGACCAGCTGAGACATCCAGTCTATATACATGGAGAGAGAAAGAGAGGGAGAGGGAGAGAGGCAGAGAGAGATTCATTCCATAAGTTCTGTGAGTCTAGAGAACCTTGACTAAAACAGTCCTGTAAGAGCCAAAGTTAATCTGTAAACCCCACTTGCCCGAGAACAGATAATGTTCTAGAATGCTGGTGGCTGTGGTTCTCCAGAATTTACAAGTCACGTGTTTTTTTCTTCCTTAAAGAAGTTTTCTTTTCACCAGAAGTGCTTGATTGAATATGAATATCAGGTACACAGTCACAAAGTACATCCGGATATGTATGATTCACCTAAAGGCCCGGTGGTTTTGCCTTTTTTAAGTCACTTCAAAATGTGATCCATGTTCATTTCCTGGAAACCCAGGAATAGATCTGGCTAAAGTCCATCATCCTGTCTTGCATTTAATTAAAGCTTTCTTCAAGTTTGGCACAAAATTTGGGATCTGATTTTTCTCTTTCGAATCTCAGGATGAACAGTCCTTGGGGTTTGTTTTGCAGGTTATGTATTGCTCTGGCCCCTTCCCATATCCACTCTCTTTTTGTCACTGGCCCAGTAAAAACGGGAGAACTGTGCCTGCCACATACTTCCAATGTTACCATGCTTTGCCTAAGTTCTTAGGTCTATTCATCGAAGGATGGAGAGAAGTGTGGTTTTAAGGCTGGGAGTGACAGAACACATTTACATATAGACAGCAGTGAGGCTAAGAAGAAATATGAATAGACCAAGATAAACAATGGGCTGTGCATAGGTCTTGTACAGAAACGTTGGTACAGAAAGATATAAAATGGGGTCACTGTCCAAAGACAGCGGGTTGCATTTAATAAAACAACTCAAGAAGCAGCGGATGAGGAGAGCAGAGGAGGTATGCAATAGAGACAGCATGGAAAAAAGCTGGGTTTTGTGGGAAGAGCTCAGAAGCCATTTATATATCCACACTGAATTTTTACTCATAGTATTTTTCTAGAGTACTGATTGCATGCCCAAGGCTGCACTCGGGGTGCAACAGAACCATGTAAAAAACAGAATGTGTTTCCTTCTCCGTGAAGCTTCTACCAAAGAGTGTGCAGCACAACATTATCAGTAAATAATCAATAGACAAATAATGCTTTATGATCTGAGATATGGTATGGAGAAGATGGAGCAGGGTGCTGGGCTCAGGGGTCTCTACAGGACATTGTAAGAATGACTATAGATAAGGTACAGAGAGAGCTGTTTCCATTGAGGAGAATCTTGAGTGAACAGAAGCCTAGCTGGGCTAATGGACCACCTGGGAATATAAATTGTGAATTTAAGAAAAATAGCAAAGCAGATAATAAAAACAGTTATTAGAATTCCTCATGTGCGGCACCTCATCTTTAGCCCGATAGAATCTAATTCCCAAGCTGACCTTCGAATCCGCAGTGTCTGGACATCAGTTTCTTGTGCTGTTTTTCTAAAAGATTCACACCCAGTGGGAAATGTACAATTTTAAATTCAGAAGAGAAAAATCACAGTGGTAAGGAAAACATAACAAGATACAGAGGCAGTGTTAATTTTCCACCTCCCCGAGGGCCTGGGACCTCATTCTGTTCTATTTCCTAACAGCTGGCAGACTTTTTGTTCTTTTTTTTCCTCTGTAACTGTTTCTCCAGCAGGGGAAGCTCCATTTGGCATCCAGGGCATAGATTGTTAGGAGCGGGGTCCCCATGACATTTCGTTAAGTTAGAATTTCCACACTTAGTACCAGACTACTGGAGCCTTGTTAAAAGCACTTAATTGCAGCCTCTTTCTGAGGCTGTAGCTGTACAGGGAGATCCTGCTCCGTGTTAATTTCATGTGAATTTCTCCCAAGGTCTTTCTGCTGGTTATGAGATTTGCCAGTTTTCTCCTACCTTTCCTTCTTTGTCTCCTTCCCCCATTCCCCTATAACCTGGGATGTTTCTGTCAACTGTATCAGGCTGTACTTGGTTGATGATGCCATGACTCTCCGTCTGGGTGTCAAGACTCTGTATTGCTTTGTGTCTGCATGAAATGTCGAAGTCAGGAATTCAAGATGGAACTCACCCCTACAACTGTCTTAGGACATTGATTCCTAGGTCCCTTGCTGATGAAATAAACAATTCAAAGGCAATAGTTCTGGATCCTTTGAAAACAGCCTGCTTTTTTAAAGAACTTACTCCTATCTTTAGCTGATCCTCCTGAAATTTCATGACCACTGGATAAACAATATAATGCTGTGGGTGAAGAGCAGAGGGCAGTGGTAGTCAATGTGTCTGTGACTGGTGTGCTAACTCTCATTCCCAAAGGCATCCAGATGTGCCGGCTATGGTTCTCAGCACATATCCATTTCCTCCTTTGATCCTCATGACATTATTCACTTTTAAGGAAAGGTGTGAGGGCTTTTCTCTTTCTAGAGATCAGAAATGGAAAGGCAGACAGGGTAAGTGCCTTGTTCACGCTCTCCAGCTGTGTTAAGTGGTAGAAAAAGATCCAAATCCGTGTGTTCCACAGAAGATTCCGGGGTTTAGAACTGCCCATCTCCAGAGGATTGTCGCTTTCACACAGTGAACTACTCTTTCCCTACATCCTCCACATTGTCTCTTGTCACATTTTAAAGTCACTCCGTTGAATTACACGTTCACCACGGCAGAGTGTCAAAGGGACTGGAAATACAAGCTCCCAAGGTGAATGAGGTATTTTTGTGCATGCAACTTCCTTACTCCCATCTTTTCCGGTCATTATTCTCAGAAAACCCAGCTCTATCTTGCCCAACTTCATTCCCCCCGCACCAACTTACAGTATACGTTGTGACACACGGTTACAAACTGTCGTTCGTAAGCCCCTCCTTCCAGACTGCCCATTGCACAGCTTACTTCGCTTACCCTTGTTAATCTGAAAACTCACTGCACTCTAACAGCCAAGTCACACCTTGTGACAATTCTCAGACCTTTTTACATCACATGCTATGTTTAGTTACAGGTCACTCCTCTTCAACAGATTTCTGCCTTTGCTTGGAATGTTTTTTCTACCTAGCAAAGTCCACAAAAGAAGGAATTGTGTCCTTCACATATAGAAGGTGCTGACAAGCCCATGTCTGATGAATGGATGCTTGAATAAAGAGTTTACATTATATACCATAAAGCAGATAGATATCCAAGCCAGCATGGTCGGATTGGCCTGGGGAGGAGAAACAGGGATTTCTGTCTCCTTTGAGTTCATGCCCATCTTTAAAGGAATTTGCTCTCACAGAGATATTTTTCAGATATAGAAAACAGTTTACACCATTTTATTTTGGAGTTTTTGGTAAAGGAAAAAGAGATGCATATCAACAGAAGCACAAGGATGGTTGGAGACCTTCTGTATCGAGTTTTGATAATACCTCCTGAATGATTACCGTATCTTCCCCTAAAAGCTTTTAGATCCCTGCTACATAGATTTGCTGGGTCACCACATTTTTCTTCCACACCTTTCTGAGCATCCACCCCAATCCGCTTCCACTCCCTTAAATCTTGGCTTTGTCTCATTCTTTACTCTTTTCCCCTGCTGCACTGAAATCAGTCCCTATCCTTTCACTCTCTGATACTTCGAGATGACAGAAGACTAACTCCGGCGAGCTTTATGGAATGAAAATATTAAAGTATCTCAGGCACTTTCTATGAAAATAGTCAATAACACACACTGGTGGGGGACAGAAAAAACTTAAAAGATCCTGAAGTACAAATGCTTTATTTAACTGCTCGTTTCACTTAGATAATATATGTCCAGAAGCCTCGCAGAGAATCACTGGCTCTTTTCACATGTTCAAGGCTATGTTTATGTTTAAGAACTCTAAGTGAAATGCAGAGAGTAAGGATAAAAAGGTACTCACGTCAGAAGTACTCTAGAGTATGCATGAGTGATTCCTCTGGTTTTGTAAAACTATGTCCCTTGAGGGTGAAAGACAATACTAGGTGTAAGTACTCCTTGAATGTCCTGGATTCTAAGATTCATCATTCTTTTTAAGTACTTACAGTAGAAACACCTAATTTATCCCCGAGACAGACTATCTACTGGTTTAGAAACTTTGTTTTTAATTATCACATATAGAGCTCAAGGTTGAATTTTATTCCAGAGTTTATCGCTGAAGCAGATATAATACAAACATTATAGGAAAGGACCTGGGGGTGTAGCTCATTTGTGCAGCATTCTTGAGACCCGGGGTTTAAGTTCCAATACGTACTGAGCATGGTGCAATGGTGCACACCTGTAATCCCTGTAGTCTGGCAGTGGAGGCAGGTGGAGCCGACATTCAGTGTCAGCCTTTTCTACATGATTCATTTGAGGATGCTTGGGTTACACGAACCCCTGTCTCAAAAAGCTTACACTCATAAAAATACAAATAGTTTCAAGTCCAAATGGATTAAAGACCTCAATATCAGTCTGAACACACTGAACCTGATAGAAGAGAAAGTGGGAAGTACTCTACAACACATGGGCACAGGAGAACACTTCCTACGTATAACCCCAGCAGCACAGACATTAAGGGCATCATTGAATAAATGGGACCTCCTGAGACTGAGAAGCTTCTGTAAAGCAAAGGACACTGTCACTAAGACAAAAAGGGAACCCACTGACTGGGAGAAGATCTTCACCAACCCCGCAACTGACAAAGGTCTGATCTCCAAAATATATAAAGAACTCAAGAAACTAGACCGTAAAAGGCTAATCAACTCAATTATAAAATGGGGCACTGAGATGAACAGAGAAGTCTCAACAGAAGAAATTCAAATGGCCAAAAGACACTTAAGGTCATGCTCAACTTCCTTAGCAATCAGGGAAATGCAAATCAAGACAACTTTAAGATACCATCTTACACCTGTCAGAATGGCTAAAATAAAAAACACCAATGATAGCCTTTGCTGGAGAGGTTGTGGAGAAAGGGGTACACTCATCCATTGCTGGTGGGAATGCAAACTTGTGCAACCACTTTGGAAAGCAGTGTGGTGGTTTCTCAAGAAATTCAGGATCAACCTACCTCTGGACCCAGCAATACCACTCTTGGGAATATACCCAACAGATGCCTTATCATACAACAAAAGTATATGCTCAACTATGTTCATAGCAGCATTGTTTGTAATAGCCAGAACCTGGAAACAACCTAGATGCCCTTCAATGGAAGAATGGATGAAGAAAGTATGGAATATATACGTATTAGAGTACTACTCAGCAGTAAAAAACAATGACTTCTTGAATTTTGCATGCAAATGGACGGAAATAGAAAACACTATCCTGAGTGAGGTAAGCCAGACCCAAAAAGAGGAACATGGGATGTACTCACTCATATTTGGTTTCTAGCCATAAATAAATGACATTGAGCCTGTAATTTGTGATCCTAGAGAAGCTAAATAAGAAGGTGAACCCAAAGAAAAACATATAGGCATCCTCCTGAATATTAAACTTCATCAGGCAAGGAAAGGAGACAGAGACAGAGACCCACATTGGAGCATCGGACTGAAATCTCAAGCTCCAAATCAGGAGCAGAAGGAGAGAGAACATGAGCAAGAAACTCAGGACCGCGAGGGGTGCACCCACACAGTGAGACAATGGGGATGTTCTATCAGGAGCTCACCAAGGCCAGCTGGCCTGGGTCTGAAAAAGCATGGGATCAAACCGGACTCGCTGAACATAGCAGACAATGAGGACCACTGAGAACTCAAGAACAATGGCAATGGGTTTTTGATCCTACTGCACGTACTGGCTCTGTGGGAGCCTAGGCAGTTTGGATGCTCACCTTACTAGACTGGGATGGAGGTGGGTGGTCTTTGGACTTCCCACAGGGCAGAGAACCCTGATTGCTCTTCAGGCCGACAAGGGAGGGGGACTTGATTGGGGGAGAGGGAGGGAAATGGGAGGTGGTGGTGGAGAGGAGGCAGAAATTTTTAATAAATAAATAAATAAAAAGAAAAGAAAAAAAACAAATAGTTTTCTATTGCATTACTAAATGGTGTGATATGTGGATCTGAGAAAGATTAATCCTTCTAGCTTCTGTTCAATGAAGACTTGATAAAAAAAAAATAGTTCATTCTCCATATTAGCTGGCTTGCTCATCCTCCCATGCATATATAAGAAGCCAATCAGTGCACAAACACTGTATTACATATCTTGTGTAACAGGAAGCCAACCGAATTCAATCTCTTGAAGAACTTCTGTTAGTCATAACATTATACTTTTACTCTCTCCAAGGAAATTGACTTAAGTTGCTGCACATTTGAACTCAATTTCTAGCTTACTCTAAATGAATTAAATCTCATTGCAATCGTGTTATCTCATAAAGCCTATATTAAAACGTACAACCAGGTATTAATTTCACTCTTTACCAATCATTATATTTGAATTTAACTACAGCTTTCTTGCGCTAACTCACACACAGTTACCCAAGTGGAAGACCCGCAAAGTTCAACTCTGTTGCAAGCTTTGAACTTTCCCATTCATCCAAGTTCTGTATTTATGGGACTCCTTTTTTTATTAATAAAAATTTTTATTTATGGTATGCCCAGCACCAACACCATACCAAATAAATTGATTCATGAAGGGGCCATCAAGGCCATGGCATGGTTCTTACAAATTCCTGGGCTCCTTCCTAACTAAACGGAAGCCATAAAGGGTTCTTCCTACTGAAATCCAGAGTCTTTGGTGACTTGGTTTTGTGACTGAACATTACAGGGGAAGAATTAATTCTGAAGCCTCTTCATGTAGTACAAAACTATCAGGTTGATGTTGTGGTCCTTCACAGGAGAGGGATTCACAGTTGGGATTGCTCACAATGGCTGCTTTCCAGCCCCATCAGCTTAGAGTGCAGCAAGCTTTCAGCTATGGTGATTTGAAGGCTGTTCGGTGCCATTCCATGTTGTTTTATGTTTACCTTGGGCATCTTATTATCCTTACACAATTTTAATTAATCCATTATGATCCATAGTGAGAGTAATGCCAAGTAGCTGAATTCCCATTCCTCATGCAAGGTCATGTCCATTGGCCATTAAATCGTCTGTACTCTAATGATGGTGGGACCCTCATCTGCATTAATGTTGTGGTGTCGTCCATTAAGAGCCGCACAGCAATATGCACTTACTCTTTCAACAGCACAGCTGCTTTCTTGGACCAGGCCCAGGGATGTGTTCACTGAAGAGATTGGGAGAGTCTTGAGGCCCCAGGTGATAACTTCTATTACAGCTGTAGTTCTCAGCACTTCTTGCTTCTTCTGTGGGGCTCAGAAAACTATGAAACCCAGACTACGGTGTGGGTCTGCCTTCTATTAGCAGATTTTGAATTCCTCATTGGAACCTCTCTGTTAAGGAAATCTTCTAGAGCTCCTTGGGGCACAGGCTGCTGGGGTCTAGAAAAGGCTGTTTATATGCCACAGATATTGAGTGAAAATGTTTTTTATGGACATCAGGGTCACATGGAAATTGTCCACATGGCACATTACCCACTTTCCCCCTCTTTCATCCTGATAGATTTAGTTTGCTTTCATCTAGTTTCAGCTGGCCTTCGGTTTTATTTTAACATCTGAGGAAGTATGCTCAAGGATAAGACTGAAAAATCAAGAGGCGTATTGAACAGAGATGGCCATAGTGTGCAGAAATAATGCTATTTCAGCTGTACTTCCTCCCTATCCATAAAGTAAGAAGGTGTCATAGCTGAGAACTGTCAGCATTGTTCTGAATCAAAAAAAAAAAAAAATACACCCTGAGAGGGCCCCTAAAGAAATCTTGAAATGTTCAAGAGGCCAAGCCAATGTTGACAAAAGTTTGCGGATCTCAAGTCATAGCATTTAATGTTACTCCCAAATTGCAAAGTGAATCCACTGGTGAGGGTCAAATAAGAAAAGCTGTATCAACTTTTCAGATTCAGGTGACTTTAATCCCCTCAGATTTTAATATTCTTTTCTAATATCTCTTATCCAGAGAGATTAAAACATTAAGAATCATTAACTACACACTTCTTTGATTGCTAAAGGAAACATTCCCTTTTATCAAACCTCCTCCATAATTTTCTGTTTATTTCTTATTTCTTTCAGACTATACAAAGATACCTATAGGTAGGTTAAAGATTTTAATGTAAATTCATTATTATTAAGTTACTAACGTATACCTAAAAATTGCACTTAATATAAAGAGATTGTGCCATATATATCAAAACAAAAATAAAGAGATTGTAACTCACAGAGTAAACAGTAGGCACAAAGGAGAGATGGGAAATGAGATAAGCAGAAAACATACTTAAAAGAGGTTAGAAAGTTTACAGAAGAGATTAACTATAAATTTATGGGTAGAGAAATTCACTGGAAACCCTTTGCAAAATGAATGAAATGATTAGATGCATGTGGTATGTGAACAACCTCAAGGGTTTTTGCACAGCTCAGAGGTGGAACACTTGCTTAGTATGCATGACATCATATGCCATATTTATGGAAGGATGGAGTACGAAGTATGAGGACCCTAGGATCTTAGGTGGTGGTTATGAAGTTTGGGCTTAAAGTAATAGATCATCTAGACAGAAAAAAAATGTGTGAATTTGTGACCATAAACTGATGTGCTATAATTTAGAAGTGAAAAAGAATGGGATCCTTAGTGTTCAAGATATTTCTCAAATTTGGAACAATTTGTAAATACGGGTAGTCTAAGGGAAGAATCGTTTTAGTGTTTGGACTGTGAGATCTGACAATTGGAATCCTAATAAAAATTGTGAGGGCTGCAACATTCACCAAAAACTTGTCTGAAACCTAGCTAGATAAAAACTCTGAAGGACATTCAAAACATCACTTTTGGTTTATTATGACACTGTTTATTTTCTATTTGTTTTTTTGAGACAAGGGTTTCTGGTTGTCCTTGAACTAACTCTGTCCTAGAACTGGGCTGGCCTAGAACTCATAGAGATCAGTCTGCCTCGGCCCCCCAGCCCTGGGATTGAACACATGTGGTACCACACCCGGCACTGTTTACTATCTTAAGAGAAATAGCCAGGTGGTGGTGGTGCACGCCTTTAATCCCAGAACTTGGGAGGTAGAGGCAAGTGGATCTCTTTTAGTTTAAGGCAAGTCTGGTCAAAAAGAGATAGTTTTAGGACAGGCACCAAAGCTATTCAGAGAAACTTTTTCAAAAACTTTGCATAAGTGTGTGGGTGTGCATGTAGGTATGTATGTAAAGTCCCTGAGTTTTGCATATACCGGTAGCTTTTATTTAGAGTTCTTGTTATTAGTGCCTTGTATGATTAATATCCAGGTTATCATCTAATTCAAATTCAACAGTAAATGTGTTCCTATTAATGGTTGCTACCAAATACTACTACTACTACTAACGTATATTTTAAAATATTAAATCTCTTAAGGATTTGATGATAATCACTTAGCAGTTTATTTGTGAATTGTACAGGTGATCATGTTTAATGACAATGAATGAGTTGTCACATGTTTAGTAATCCCGCATCATTTCTCTAGTGAAATATCTGCCAATATTTCCATAGGTGATATTAATTTGGAATGCTGGCTATTAGCATTCTGTATATTATAGAAACAGTTCTTTATCAAAAGTATACTTTAAACATATTTTCTGCTAGTTAAGTGTTGGGACCACTTGGAGTCTTGGCCTTCAGTTGCTCTTCCCTGCTAGAGCCTTCTGATTGAAGTTACTAAAAGCTGTGCCTTGCCTAGAGGATCAGAGGATGGGATTTTCACCTGTTGGCCATTGACTGCTGGATATTTAAGCCTCCAAGTGCTATTAAAGAGGGCTTTTGTACCAGAAAAAAGAAAAAAAAAACTCTGAAGGAATATGTGATAGAATTCTGCCCCAAAACAAAGCATGAGTCAAGAGAACATTCTTGCAACAGCAGCTTGGTGGCCATTGCCTAACTCTGCTAAGCATGCAAACAAAGGAACAATTACAGCTCTGCAAGGACAAACTATGCAGTGAGGCAATGAATACTGTTGCATGGGGAGGACATGAAATGGAGGATCACTTTGGAGTTGGAAAGACCAATTTTTACACCCATACTCATCAGATCTGTCGTCAGAGATGTCTAGGCAACACGTCCTCTGTCTTCTTGAGAGAATTAAAGATAAAGTAGACATAAAAACCATATATATATGTGTGTATGTGTGTATAAATACATATATATGTATATATATATGTACACACATACATACAGTTATATTAAAAATCCTCCTTAAATATGGGCTACTTAAAGAGATGAATTTCAAATCATGCAACTTATCATTTATTTACCTATGTGTTACTTCTGCTTCAAGTGATATTATTTTGTGTTCTTTGAGGCTAATCTGAAGGATAAATGCTAATCTAACCCATCTGATATTTTCATACTTGAATACTGTATTTACATCATTTGCCCTGATCATCTTTCATCTTACTCCAACTTATTATGCATTCCATGTTCCCCAACTCCTCCTCAAATTCAAGACCTCATTTTTAATTATTATCATACCGTGCGCACGTGCGCGCGCACGCACACACACACACACCAGTGCATTTTTAAGTGGACGTAAAACAATAAACTACCCCATGGCTATTTAAAACATCCTTAGAGTTATTTAGACATCATTTTCAGCACTGGTCTCCCTCTCATATTCACTGCTAAATCTTGTCCTCCACTTTTCATCTTCACCTCCTAGCACCTGTATCCTGAAGACTCCTGCTCTTAGAGATTCCTCTCTGACACCACACCATGGTTCCATTTTACCTTTCTAGCTTCTGCAGTAACACCTGGCTATATCTTGCGTGGAAATATTTGTAGTTAGGATCCACAAAGGGAGAGAACATGTGGCATTCGTCTTACAGATAAATAGAATTCTAGTGTGTATACATATCACATTTTCATTGCCATTCATCTAGTGAAGAACATACAGGTTTCCTTTATTGCCTGGCTGTTGTGAACACAGTAATAATCAACATGGCTGAATGAGCATCTGAAAAGGAATATGCAGATAACCAAGGAAGTGAAAGATAGCCATAATGAAACTGTTCAGTCTCTGGAGGGAATGGGATGACATTAGAAGATGAAATGATCTCACAAGCTCATGAATTGGTAGGATTAATATTGTAAAAGTAATTATTCCAACGAAAGAAATTCATAGGCTCAATCAAATCACCATAAAAAATCTCCCTGGTATTCTTCAAAGAAATATACATTAAAAATTCAAAAATTTATATGGCACAACAAATCACTGATAGTCAAAGTAATACCAAGCAAAAAAAAAAAAAAGGTCAATGTGGGAGGGATCACCATTCAGTTCAAGTTATATTACAAAGATATAGTCATAAAAAACAGTATGTTACTGATACAAAAACAGACATATAGATCCATGGAGCAAAATAAAAAAACAAACATGAGATCATCTAATTAACAGCATTTGATTTTTGACAAATGTGGAAAAGACACTAGAGAAGAGATAGGATTTTCAAAATATGGTGATAAGAAACTAAGTGCACACATGCAGAAAAATAAAATTAGACCCATATCTACCATCATGATCAGAAATAACTTCCAAGTGGATTAAGAGACCACAATATAAAACCTAAATGCTGAAAATTCTAAAAGAAAACAAACACAGACAAACCTTTTAAATACAGGTACAGAAAAGAGCATATTAAATAGGAATCCTTTGCCTAGGAATTAAGATAAACAATTGACAAGTGGAGCCTTATAAAACTAAAAAGTTTCTGTATAACTGAGAAAACAATCCAATGAGAAAAAGCCCAAATAATAGGAAGGAATCATTGTCAGCTATACAATAAGAGAGGATTCATGTGTATAATTAAAATAACCTTAAAAATCAAAAATTTAAAAAATGACCCACTAAACATGAACTATGTGTTTGAACAGAGAGTTCTCAAAAGAATAACTAAAATGTCTATTAAATATCTTTAAAAGTTAGAAATTAGAGAAATGCAAACTAAAATTAGTTGAAATTTCACCTTACCCCAGTTCAAAAAGTTAATTTCCAGAAAATAACTGATAATAAACTCTATCAGGGACTGGGGATAGGACAACCCTCATTCCTTTTAACTGGGTTTACAAACTGGTAAAGGCATTATGGCCATCAGTGTGAAGAATTCTCAAAAAGCTAAAAGAAGATCTACCATATGATCCAGATGAACCACTCCCTGGAATAATTTGCCAATCTTAATACAGTGTAGAACTGAAAATTTGATTCATTCCTTAGAAATGTGAATGGCTGTTTGAGTGTACAGATGTTTCTAATGACCTAGAAATGAGTGGAGTATTGAACAAAATTAAAGACTTGAAGCAGTCTTCCCAAAGTTTCAGTTTGTAGTAAAGTGTATCCACCAGTCTTTAGTGGCAACTAAAACAAGTAGTACAAAAAGTGTATCTGTTGTACCAGGAATGGATTTGGAAGTGAATCATTGATTTTAAATATCAGTACAAGGGGATGAAAGCAGAGATGGAATCTTAGAGAATGGTACTTCTTCACGGAGAGGAACAGGGGCCTTTGAGAAATTTTCTGACCTCAAGACTTGGCAAAGTAAGAGTAAAATGCATTCAGAAAGATTTTATGGTACTCAAAAGTTGGGGAATTCTCAGAAATTATGGGAACATGCCAGAGAACACGAAGTCAACCTGAAAGAATCCTCACACTCTATTCTGAGACAAAGTGAGTAATTACAGCAAAGAGTGACAATGATGAGAAGAACCTATGTGTTCACACAGATAAAGTAAACATTTGAGCAGTCAGATGAGCGCAAGATAGCACCAAACTCGTTTATGCACAAATATCATTCGTGTGTGTAAGAATAATGAAGGCAATGCCGAATTATTGTGTGAGGAGCCTCAGAACAAGGTGTTTCCGGAAATGAAATGGAGGTTCTAATTGTTGCCCAAAAGGGAAAGGCACAGGAGAGGCACAGGCCCAAATTGCCTTCCCAGGGATCCTGAAATCAGTTTAGGATGAGTTGTCAGCTTTTTCATCTTGATTATCTAAAGTAGGATTTTATTAGTTGAATCTTTGCTGCTTTTGTTTTCCTCTTTCAGTAGCTTCAGTGAATGCATTTGGTGTTCTGGAAAGTCTTTAAGTCTCTCTCTGTCTCTCTCTCTCTCTCTCTGTCTGTTTCTCTCTCTGTCTCTGTCTCTCTGTCTCTCTGTCTCTCTCTCTCTTTGTGTGTGTGTGTAGTATGTGTATTAAAGGGGTGGCTTTTGGTGTTCTTTGGTCCCCAAATTTTTCTCATTTATCTTTTTCCTTTACTGCTTCTTTTCCTCTCCCAGTTGCACAGGTGCTTCTGTGTTAATTCTAGTTCTTTCTTAGGGGTACTGCCCTGACCATCCAGCAGCTTCCACATATGTTCTCTTCTCTCTGCCCTGCCTTTTTTCATAAATATGATTCTCAACAGAACTTTGCAAGAAAAGCTATGCTGGAGGTTTGTATTACTAGGTATTTTTCTAAATATAGGGCATTTCCATTATATGAAGTGTTCTGTTCTCTACTAATAATAGTTAATACAATTGATTTGTAGATTATTTTTTTGGTTTGTTATTTTCTTCTTTGCCCATTGGAAATAAAACAGAGAAATTTGGAGTTAGATCAAAACTGTTATTTCACCTATGTGATTGTTAATATAGAACTTTTTCTGTCATAAAATTCAAGCTATGTTTTATTTTCCACAGTAGAAAAGTTATGACTTTTCCTTTAACTGTTGGTTTAGCTCCATTTTCTATTGTATTTTATACCATTGTTGCATTTATTGTTTGATTTCATTACTGTTTCATTTATACATGAATGATTTACTGCTTTCTAATCTTGCTGAGTTGTCTGAATTGTTATTTTGTAACTGCATTAAATTTCTATTATTTATTTATTTAATTATTTAGAATTCGTCTCTCATCGCAACTGCAGTTCCTCTCCCTCCATTCCTCGCAGATCTCCCCACCTCCCGTCTCCTCCAGACTACTTTTCTAAATTTCCTCATTAGAATTGCCATTTATATTCAGCACAGAATCACTTATCTTCAAAATGTTCAAGGGATTTTCTAAATACCTTCTGGTTACTATGATACTAGTACTCTTTCTGAAAACCTTGGTCTATATATTTATTTTGTAATGCTTCATTTACCTTTATATTCATTCAGTGTTCTCTGGAGACAGTGTGTTACATGGCTCTGTTTCATTTATGCTGAAGATATGATGACTCCTTTGCCCGGTTTATCGTGTTTCACAAATTCCAGAGTGGATTAAGGACTAGCAAACTGTTTGATCTGCCTTTAAACCCACTGTTTATGATTGTGACTGAAAAACCATGGGGTACTCACCCTAAAGGTGGTAAGGAACAGTTTATTTTGAAGCTAAACATGAGTAACCACAACATAAAACACACATTCAGATTGCCCCAAATCTTATATTCCAACAAGGTAAAAATTTCATGATGCTTTGTAATGATAGAACAAAAACAGTCAAAAACCAGCATGCTTCTTTTTTTTTGTTTTTAATAAATATTTATTTATTTGTTTTTATTATTCATGAGAGAATTAATATGAACTATATTTTATTAGACTCTTGGGTTACTTGGTTTTCATATTGTGGGGGAATAATCTAAAACCAACAGACTTTTCACAAACTCTGACTGACCATGTAAGAATCATACAAATAATCTTTCAGGGAGCCTCCAGCCTTCAATCCACACCTGTTCTGAGGATTTAGGTTTGTGAGACAGAGTCATTATTGCCTTCTCCTTGTGTATCAGTAACTCTAGTCACAATGGGCATGACTGGTCCCTGGGATTGCCATTACAATGGCATGGTGAAGTAGTTCTCTTTCTACTTAGAGAAGAGACAGGAAATTGTACCATTAGAGAAGTCTCTGCTATGCTTTCTCATACTCAAACTTCTGACTCTAACGATGATCTTTAATTTTCAGATGTGCGACCCAGATGTGCGACCCAAAAACCCATTGCCATTGTTCTTGAGTTATCAGTAGTCCTCATTGTCCGCTATGTTCAGTGAGTCCGGTTTTATCCCATGCTTTTTCAGACTCAGGCCATCTGGCTTTGGTGAGTTCCCGATAGAACATCCGCATTGTCTATAGGTGTGGGTGCACCCCTCGGGGTCCTGAGTTTCTTGCTCATGCTCTCTCTCCTTCTGCTCCTGATTTGGACCTTGAGATTTCAGTCCGTTGCTCCAATGTGGGTCTCTGTCTCTGTCTCCTTTCATCGCCTGATGAAGGTTAATATTCAGGAGGATGCTTTTATGGTTTTCTTTGATCCTACTGCACGTACTGGCTTTGTGGGCGCCTAGGCAGTTTGGATGCTCACCTTACTAGACCTGGATGGAGGTGGGTGGTCCTTGGACTTCCCACAGGGCAAGGAACCCTTATTGCTCTTAGGTCTGACGAGGGAGGGGAACTTGATCGGGGGAGGGGGAGGGAAATGGGAGGTGGTGGCGGGGAGGAGGCAGAAATCTTTAATAAATAAATTAATTAATTAAAAAAATTTGTGCAATCCAGATGTGCGATCCAGATGTGCGATCCAGATGTGCGATCCAGATGTGCGATCCATGTGTGAGATCCAGATCCAGATGTGCGATCCAGATGTTGGATCCAGATGTGCGATCCAGATGTTGGATCCAGATGTGCGATCCAGTTGTGCGATCCAGATGTTGCAGATGTTGGATCCAGATGTGCAATCCAGATGTGCAATCCAGATGTGCAATCCAGATGTGCAATAAATATACAGATTTTCTTTTTTCATTTATTCTTTTCTCCATTCTTTCTATTTCCAAAGCCTCCTATTCTTCCTTTTTCTCTCCTGATCCTCTTTTTTTCTTTATTGAATAAAAAAAAAAAATTTCCGCCTCCTCCCAGCCTCCCATTTTCCTTCCCCTTCTCCCACTCCTCTCCCCCTCCCCCCACTCCATTCCATCTCACTCTCCAGTCCAAAGAGCAGAGAACCAGCATGCTTCTTAAAAACACTGAAGGACACATCAGAAAGTTGGGCTGCAGAAAAGCAAGAGAATTTCCTCCACAGGTTATCAATGCTATATGATGTCATTCTTAGTCTTTGCATGATGGAGGAAGGTCATTGGTTAAAAAATAAAGGAACTGCTTGGCCCTCACAGATTAGAACATAGGTGGGTGGAGTAAACAGAACAGAATGCTGGGAGGAAGAGGAAGTGAGCTCAGACTCGATAGCTCTCCTCTCTGGGGCAGAGGCGATGAAGCTCCGACCCAGGATGGACATAGGCTAGAATCTTCCCGGTAAGCGCACCTTGGGGTGCTACACTCATTATTAGAAATGGGCTAGTCCAGGTGCGAGAGTTAGCCGAGACGAGGCTAGATACAATGGGCCAAGCAGTGTTTAAAAGAATACAGTTTGTATGTTGTTATTTCGGGGCATAAGCTAGCCAGGTGACCAGGAGCTGGGGCGGCAGGAACACAGCCCGCAGCTCCCACTACATTTGCATTGATGAAATCTAGGTGTCTGTTCATCCAGTCCCAAAGATTAACCGACCAATCACAGGTTGTTCAGGTAACATGAAAAGGGAAAAAAATGACTATGCAAGGTGCCAACATCACCCCCCAAAAATTGTAGCTATGGCCTGAATCTGAAGTCTCACACCCTCTCCTCATCATTCTAATATTAATCATTGATCAGCCTTACAAATTCAGTGAAAGATGGAGCTTCATTCCATGGAACACTCCTCTGCACAGGCAATATTCTGCAGACAAGTCATTTTACTTTTAAAAGCAAAGTCTGCTTCATCAGCTCACTGAAATCTCAATGCTTCTTTAGTTCCATGATTCTTGTTCCGTGATAGACACTGGACATTCTTGGCTTCAGATTGTCTGTTCCTTCCATCAAATGTCATATTTCACCACTGCCAAGCATCCAGTGCAAGAGAACTCTTGCCCAAATATGCCTCATGCAGTTTGATGTTTACTATATCAGTTCTTCAGTCTCTGTGACCAGGCTATGATTAGTGAAATGCTGATGAAAAACACCTGTCCACAATTACATACGTATTAAGTGTAGAAGGAATAGTCATGGAGATAAAAGCAGTGACTGGAAGCTTAATTTCATTTGATGTTGCCAAGCAGCACTTTATAATAAGTTATATAATGAAAGAATATTGCCAAAACTTGAGTCAGAAGTATAGCTCAGAGGTAGAGCACTTCCTTAACAAGTTGAGATTCTGAGTTTGATCTCTAGCACTGCAAATAAGTAAGGAATTACTCTCCACTGATAGAATTCTTGTCACATTTAAGGATCAAAATCAGAAAAAAAATTGCAAGACATTGGCTATCAACTAATGAAGTGGGTCCACTAAATAAATACTTTCTATCTCATCACATCATTAATCTATCAATAAGTTCTCAGAAGATATTTATTATAAGCTTGTTTCACATTGAAAACACTTCAGACATGTAAGAGTATGAAATTTAAATCATAATGAGTAACTAACATATTTAGGAAGTTTATAACATAATACAATCTCTATATGACTTCGTAATGCAAACTTAGTGTTAATTGCTACTCCCGTCATTCTCTCCTACCATACATGGGAGAAATAATCTTTCTTCAAAAAGTTGTTGGTTATAAAACAAAACAAAACAAAACAAAAAAACAAACCAGAGCACCAGGTTTTAGTCAAAGGCAATCCAGAGATCCCCGAATTAATACAGGTAATTCTCATTTTCTTACCAGGGTACGCAATATTAAAATCTTATTGCTAAAAACACTTCATACATGTGAACATCAAAATACATGGTTACATCAAGTTGATACTGACATGGAAGCTTCCTTTCTATTGATAGATTTTAGGGTGGCATAAAGTGCAACTTGACAAGAAAAAAAAAAGCAGAAGTCTTGATCAGCTGTGAATCCTACGTAACACTACTATAATATCTTGTCTGCCTGATATATCACTGATGCAAAATTGGTATGGTTGTTATAGGTATACCCAATCATTTTATGACTGAATTTGAGACCTGCTCGACAGGATCCGTTAAGCTTTTGAACTGTAAACCTAGCCAAGAACCAATGGTCATAGGCTTTGTGCAGCAGATTTATTATTTATTACTATTACTTTGCTAGATGAACATAGTATCAAAGTGCCTTCTACTTACTTATTTTTATAAGCACAGATTAGTCCATCCTTGCCTTTACTAGAGAAACTTCTTTCTCTAGTGGGCAATAGTTAATACAGAGATTCAGAACTGGTCAAAATACAGAAAAGAAGTTACTGTAGAATGCCCAACCCTAAATTGGACATCTATATGACTTCCCATCCTCACCCCCAAGGCTCATGAACTATAAAATAAAGACTGAATGATCCAAAAGTTGGGAGATTTTTTGGAAAAAAAAATATGCTGTACGTGAGGCTCTTTCTTTAGATGACAAACAATAGATAAATGGGGAGGGAAGAGTCATTTTTATGAGAAAAATGCCCCCTGTTTGGATTTACCAAATAGCCCTATACCCATGGGTATGTAAAGCATCACCAGTTGGGAGAAGTGGTTTATAAGAGAAGATGAGATGGAGGAGATGTGGCTTTTTGAATAAGAATGGCCCCCGTAGACTCATACATTTAAATTTCTAATCATCTGGAAGTGTTACTACTTGTGAATCATTAGATTGATTAAGAGGTGTGGTCATATAAGATTTGTGTCACAAGTGCGAACTTTGAAATTTCCGAAACCTATGCCAAGCCCAGTTCTCTCTCACAGTTCATAATGTAGCTCCCAGCTACTGATCCAACACCATATGTACAGCCATGTTCTCCGCCATGATGATAATGTACTAAACCTCTGAAACTGTAACCAAGCCCCCAATTAAATACTTTCTCTCACAATAATTGCGTTGATCATGGTGTCTCTTCAGAGCAGTAGAACAGTGACTAAGACAGGAAGACAAAATGTAAAAGAGAGATGAGGGGCAGTAATGGATAGAGTTGAGGGAGAATAATGGTTGGTGGATATGATTTAAATAAATTGTATGCATGTACAAAGTTTTCAAATTATGCTATTAAATAAAATAGATTTAATAGCTGCAGACATATAAAAAATCTTACAAACTGTGTTATTGAGAAGTATTTTCTAAGCATAATACCAAACCTGATGCTATAAAGCAAAGGTCAACAGATTTCACTATTCAGTTTTCTAATTAAAAAGGATCTGTCGTCAAATATGCATGAAAATGTTAAATGGCAAGTAGTGAACAGAAAAAGCCATTTGCAGAATACAGAAATAAAACATATTATTAGTATATATTCAGTTATTAGATGTAACTTAAAAAATATCTGTCTGAGAATATATAAATAAGCTTCAAATAAAAATGTAATAAACACAGAAATAAGCATGTCAAGAGTACAAGAAAATATATGAACCCATTCCTTTAAAAATATGCCTATTAACAGACATATTGATTTATAGTTTTCACTTTTATTTAGAAAAGTTAATATTATGATATATTATATACTATATTTATAGGACTACTGAGAGGTGAAAATTTTCATATATTTCAGCTAAGATGACAAATTGATAATTTGTGAAAAGGAGCTAGATTTGTAAAATACACACACTTTACCATTTAGAAATAATCTTATATTAATAATCGCACATACATCTTATATATATATACTCACATATAAGTGTGTTTATATATTTATATAAACTACAAATCACACATATATGTATAGTTACAAATCATATAGATATATATGTATGGTAAGTTATACCTATATATACAAGACAGAAAAAGGGAATATGAAGATGAGAATGGGAGCATGAAAGGAAAGAGATTATTTGGATTATAAAACATATGGTAAGTTTGATTTAAAGGATTATCACATGTGTATATTATCAAGAACTGCAAACATGAAAATACCATGGTACTGGAAGAACATAATGTTAGAATCAGGTGCTGCCTGGGACACAATACATGCAGCAGGCTTCCCCTGTCATAGACATTGACAGGAACCCTATTGTGACATTGTGAGTCACTAGCTAATAGACTCCCAAGTGCCAGATTCTCTCACCTGAAGAAGCACAATTACATCAAAGTGGTTATTGGTGATGACATAACCTGCCCCCCTCCACCCCATTTTCTGCCCTCTGTCCAGAATCAGAGATCCAGGCTTGTCTTGTAGATTCCTCTTAGAAAAGTTTAAGAGTATCCCTCTTCTGCCGTGTTTACCCTGATTTCTCCTCTTCAGAGTCATTCCAATTCTGTTTGTCCCTGATGCTGAAGTATGAATTTCCTTAGAGTCCTTGTTGTGATGTTTATCTGTCTGTCCATGACACTAATAGCCCTTTAACCCCAACAACAAATCTCAGTTTTCCCCCAAAGTCCCCATCTGAGAAAAATATGGTATATTTTAATAAAAGAAAGTTAAAATTAAATTGTATAAACAAAATATTGTTAATATTTTAATTCTTATCACATTTACATACAGATTTGTAGGGGTTATTTGTTCATTGTCAGAATTCATTTTCTTTGCTTTGATTGTCCTAGCTTTTATAGTCCTAATGTCCTGAACTTTTTCTTTGTTTCAAAATTCTACATACATCCCCTACTCCCCCCCACACACACACAGAGAACGAGAGAGAGAGAGAGAGAGAGAGAGAGAGAGAGAGAGAGAGAGAGAGAGAAATTGTACAACTAAGCTCTATATTCTTTTATGTGTTTATCTCACCTCCTAGACTATTTCTTTTCATCATGGAATCTGTTCCTTGGTCTCTGCTTCCTGGATCACTTTGATATCTGCCTGAGAATCTCTAGAAGGATCTCCAAGTTAAAGTACATAAATGAGACTATAATTAATACCCGGGGGCAGTGTGTATGCCACTTGAGGAGGGGTAGGACTTACCACAGATGGAACAATTCTGACAAAAAATGCAATCAATTTTAATGCTCCAAATTCTGTCAAAGTGATACATGTGGTTGAAATATTTCTAGGAATTTCCACTGTAGGCACCTCCATGGAAAGTTATCCCAAAGCAAAGAACAAAAGGGGTGTAAACAGACAGTACACTTATGTTCAATCAGCTCTCTTCCCCGAACCAAAAGACTCCTGGGGATTATTTGGCAAGCCTCATTTTACAGACTCCACATGCTTCGGTTTCCCTGCCGCACAGTGATTAAGGCAAGAGCTTGTATTCTGAAATCCATCCCAGCACCTTGTGTTAGCAGTCACTTGCCAAATAAATTCTAGAGTTAACAGCTGCCTTGGAGCAACACTGTGGTTGCCATCTTACTGGACTGAAAACCAAAACTGGACCCCATCACGATGCTGTTCTGGTGAGCAGGAGGATCTGAACTGAAGGGATGCTGTGTAGGGTGGGAAAGATTTTCCAGCTGAGAACCTGGACCATTACTGGTACAGCTTCCTCTGTAAGCCATCAGAATCCTTAGGGCTATCCTCTGTGGGATGTACAGGTAGCCAGACGGAATCTGAATTAGGCAGAGAGCTAGGAAAGGCTCATATGCTTGCTTTTGCTTCTGGGCAAACATATGCTTATTTATGACTTAGTTCTTTCTCTGTGCAGCTATTTTGAAAACTTTTGTGAATTTGGTCACTTTTCAAAGGGGCAGGGTGACTTCCTGCTTTGGCACCATTTTCAATAAGAAGGTGTTATATTTGCATAGTACCAGCTATCTACTGTAAAGGCCATCAGTACAAACAGGATCATGGGAAGCCCTTCCCTGCATGAGCAGGGAGTGTTACGCATCACAGTGACAATCTCAGTGAGATACTCATTTTTGTGATATAAATGTGCACTCCAGTTGCATAGGTAAGAAGTCCATTTCCTTAGCTCAGTAACCTTCACCCAGATTACATTCCTGTCTCGGGTGTATCTCAGCAACAACTTACTTAATATTCCATGAATTACTATCTTTTCTCTTTGGTACTCGAGGCAAATTCCAGAAGGTTCATAAAATTCACCTCAACTAGTGGCCTTTACTTAATTCTCCAGCCATTGTGTGAGGGGCTGAAGATTTATCACAGGGAAAATGAATGGGATAATTCTCTTCAGAATGGTCAGCAGCTTAAATGACCACAGGTGTGAAGAATAGGATCATGGATCCACAAGGCAAACCCCAAAATTCTTTCTCTGCAGAAACAACAAAAAATCCTTATGGAATCAGTTTTAAATTTCTGGAATTCCAAATCACCACATAAGCTGGAGGGTCAGTAGTACTGTGTGGAATTTCCTTAGCTTTTAATCTTTCATTTCAATTGAGTGGCGTTCTCTTAGACTTGTTGCTTTGTGTTTTCTGCTCATTTTAATACTGGAAAATTTTGGAATACACACACACACACACACACACATACAGTGGACAGTGGCTGTGCTCAGAGTTTCTGAATCAGTTACATAAGCTGTAATTGTGTCTTTTCTCCAGAATAATTGCAAGTAGGATACAAGTTGAGTCCACCTCAATAGCAATAAGAACTAAAAGGAAGGAAATCACTGACCCCAGGGTCCTCCCTAGGCAGAGACTCATAAAACAAGAAGTTTTAAAAGCCTCCACATCTCCAACTTGTAGGAAGACAGAGCCTGCTGCCTATTGACTGAGATGTATTGACTCTTATCTCCAACTTGTAGGAAGACAGGCCCCACTACCCACTGACAGAGTTGTATTGAGTCTTTCTGTCAAGTTCTCCTTATGCTTGGATTTTGCAATGGTTCGCTTTTTTTTGTTGTTGTTGTTCATCTCTGTGAAAACAGCTGAGGGCTGGAATCCACAGAGAGACTGCTATGTCTGATTAATTCACAAGATACTGCTCTGTACGTAGTTCTGCCAAAGTCTCATTTCAAGACTCAGCATTGCACATTATCAGGGAGCAGATATTCGGTACAGCCGTCCTCTTTGTAACATGTCATACAAAAGAATCAACAGACTCTGGGACTGTCGGGAAAGCTGTAACTAAGGATAATTGCTCGCCTTTGCACCTGCCTCAGCCCCTGCCGTCATTGTGTAGTAGGAAGGTCTAAATATTGTGATTTACTCGCGTGGCAGCACGTCTCCTCAGAGTGAGTCTCTTTTATACTTACCTGAAGGCTTGAAATTTCCACAGCAGCTGTGGAGCAGTGAAAGCAGGGGTGTTCAGGACCCTCGTGTCAGCCATGTTCTGTCAGCAGCAAGCTGTCCATGGCTCCTCCCAGAGAACGTCTGTGGAATGTCTCTGTAGGGAGACGATGCTTTTTATTCTCGCATGTTTTGTGAATAAAGGACAAGTTAGACAGTCCGGTTCCGTGCTGTTATCTGGGTTGGTAGGATCAGACGCTGGGCCTTCACAGACCCTAATGAACAGGCACCACCACATGTTGTCAATTCAAGAGGCAAATTCTAAAAAGGGGAAAAAAAAAGATTGACTTACTACAGCCACATTGGGAAGAAGAAAAAAGAGGTTCAGTGGCCTCTTGTGTTATCATTGGAATCTTGAGATACAGTTCAAATTTAAGTACATGGTAATTGAGAGGAACACATACCTAAGTGCTATAGTCAAAATGCATTCATATCTACCATTATTGTTCTAATTATTATTAGAAAATTTATTATTATTATTACTGGTGCTATTACTACTACTCTAAAGAAAGGTAGTCTGACAAGTTAGGAAGTCTCTTCCTGAAAAACAAGTTGTACCTTATACTAGTATCAAGATCCTAACTTTTTGCTTCTCCCAGCATGCAGTTCCTAGGGTAATTCCAATTCTTTGTTGTCCATTTTCTCAAGAGTCTGATATTCCAAAGGGAAGGGTACAAGAGTTATTCTAAACTATTCTTCATCCCTGACAGGATTTTTACGATACAAAACCAAGAGAAAAGTGTTTTATCATTTAAAACAGTAGGTATGACAAAGGACTTGAACTAACAAGACCCATTCTGTATTTTTGAAGAGTTAGAGAAACTTCATGGAAGGTGAATTCATCTAGGCTTAAGAACTACAAAATGTGGATGCTTAGAGATCATGAAAGCGCAGTATGATGTCTGGCTTTGTCAACTTGCCACTATTGAGACTTGTCCGGAAAGAGTCTCAGTCAACATTTTCTAATTGAGGTTAGCCTGTGGGCAGAAATGTTGGACGTTATTAACGGATATGTGAAGACCCAATCCATTATGGGCAATGTCATTCCTGGAATTTGGGTTCTGAAATTTCTAGGAGTAAAAAAATTGGGAGGAAAGCTTCAGAAGCACTCATGCAATCATTTCTCTCTGTTCTTTATAGTGATGTGCTGGGACAGGTTCAAGTTTTTGCTGACTTGACATACCAAAAATGGTGGCCTGACTGTCAGGCAGAACTGTGAGCTAAAATAAATGCTGTTGACTTGGTTGTTTTTTTGTCAGAGTACTTTCTCACAACAACGGAAACAAAACCTGGACAAATGTCAAATTCTAAATAACTGTATTTTCAGTAGAAGTGATAGGAAATAGGGATTGGACAAGGAATGACTAAAACTGGGTAAGCAGCTCTTTGACTTCTGGTGAAAATCGGGGGCTTTTCCAGGACTGCCTGCTTACTGTGAAATCCAGTGTATCCTTGAGTGGATGCTAAATGTTTGTCTAGTAGACACAACAAGCTGGATTTCTTTTCCTGAGCTTATACTTTCTACACGGGAAAATTCCCCGTATTTGTAGTGGTGGCTTAAATTACTGCCTTACACAGATACTCAAGATACAAGTGTCTTCTGCTTACTTCCAGCACTTCTGTTTGTTTGTTCGTTTATTCAATATATGGGAGGGCAAGTCCTTGTTTGGGGAAATTCCTGGACTCTTCTGATGAACAACAAGAAAGGAAGTTTCTCATAGCTGGTACTAGGGCTTGTTGAGGAGCATGATCATTCAAAGTAAGGTAACTTATTTTAAACCATGTTTATATATATAAAGTACTTTCATGTAGTCTATGTAACTTTAGGTAAATCTAAAATATTATTACTCTCTATGGATTTTTCAAGTAACCTTAGTGTTATCCATCCCTCCCTCCAACTTTTCTTCAGTATTGTTTTACATCTCAGCTCTCCAACTAATTCTCCCCAACTCTCCTTTATGCAAAATTTTCCCTTCAAATCATGAATATCTTGCTACTTTACTAGATTCTGCCCCCCTACACCTCTCATAGTCCTATCTACGTTCTTCTTTTCTGTGGTTACTCTGCTGGGCAAAGTGTCAAGAAATGATAGAGTTGAGTCATGTGGTACATTTATTTTCTTTTGAGAATTTTGCTCAGATTCATAGAGCATTTTTCATTGGGTCTTTTGTTTTACAACTCTGTAGCTCTGGTTCCTTTTTGTTTTTCATTCTTTCTTTTTTTATTAATTCTTTATATATTCTGGGTATTTTCTATCAGCTGGATAGATGGCAAGGATTGGTTCATACTCTATGAGCTTCTGCTTCACTTCAGTAATTGTCTCATTTACTGTATAGAAAAATTTCAGTTTATGACGTCCACTTGTAAATTGATGTCCTAATTTCTAGGTGAAAGGAATGCTCTTCAACAAGCCCTTTCTTATACCTGTAACTTGTGGGGTTTTGCCTATGTTTTCTCATATCAATTTCAGGATTTCAGCATCACAATGAGATTCTTGATCCATTTGGAATAATTTGTTTTTGCAGGGTGATAGATAAGGGGCTAATTTCTTCTACATTTTGATATCCAATTTTTCAATCAACATCCGTTGGCAATGCTATTTTTCTCAAGTGTATGTTTTTTGATCTTTGTCAACTATCTTATAACTACAATTATATGTACTTAGTTTATGTCTTCTATTTTTTTCTCATTGCTCTGTATGTCTGTGCTAGACAACACAGTTCTGAAAATGGTAACTTCCTGCATTGTTCTTTTTGTTCTAGATAACTTTGTTTCTCTGGGGCCTTTTCGTGGTTCTATGTGTACTTTGGGTTTTTTTTTTTTTCTTATTTTTGTGAAGATTTTGGTAGGATTTTGACCCAGAGCGCTTTAGATCTGTAAATTGATTTTGATGAAATGGTCACTTTTATATATATTAATTCTACAAATCCAGGAGCTTGGAAGACTTTTTTTCCATTGTTCAGTGTAGAAGGAGACTGATCACTCATTTCCAGACTGCTCAGATGCAAAATTCACGTATAAACCCGAGTGTTGGGATTAAAGGCGTGTGCCACCTTTGCTCGGTTTATTAACTAACTCTTACATCTTGAATTAACCAATTTCTATTAATATGTGTGTCACCACAAGGCTGTGGCCTACTGGTAAAGTTCCAGGGTGTCTGTTTCCTTCAGTTACATGGCATCTTCTTGACTCTGCCGACTCTCTCCCTCTTTCTATCTCTGTTCTGATTTCCTGCTGGCTTTAGTCTGCTAAGCCATTGGCCAAAACAGCTTTTTTATTAACCAATGGTAATAAGACATATTCATAACTACAGAGGGAAATCCCACATCAGTCTAGTGTCTTTCTCAATCCATTTCTTCAGAGATTAAAAGTTTCAATTGAAAAAGCCTTTCACCTCCTTGGCTAGGTAGATTGTTTTATTGGCTAGATATTTTATTGTATTTGGTGTGATGTATGGAAGTATGCCCATGAGCTCTTTCTCAGAATTTTTTGTTGGTTTATTTAAAAAGCTACTGAATTTTGTGGTGATTTTGCTTCCTGCTGCCTTGCTAAAAATATTGATCATCTTTAGGAGTGTTCTGGTGTAATTTTTGAGATCTCCTATGAAAAAAATCACATCATCTGCAAACAGACATAATTTGATCCCTTTTCCTATTTGCATCCCTTTAATTTCCTTCTTGCCTTATTGCTTCATCAGTGCTCAAGTACTGTATTGACAAATACTGGGAATAGTAGACATCCATGTCTCGTTCTTATTTCAGTGGGATTGCCTCAAGTTTTTCTGTCATTCATAACCTTGAAAGTGTTCAAGTATATTCCTTCCAGTCTACTCTTTCTAGAGCTTTCATGGAGAAAGAATGCTGGATTGTGTCAAATGCTTTTCTCTACATATATTGAGATAATTGTGTGAATCTTTTCATTAAATACACTTATATAATTTATTATATTAATTGGATTACATCTATTGTATCATCCTAGTATCTCTAAGATATAGCTGCCTTTGTCAGGATGTGAAAGCCAGGCTGGACTTAGGTGTCCGATATAGTGCAGGTAGGATAATGTCAGATGTTTGTTTGTTTGTTTGTTTTTAGGATAATATTTTTCTGACTTCAAGAATCAGAAACTAGTAAGTGATGGCTAACTTTTTAAAAATAAGCCTTTATGCTGCATGTTAACCATTTTGAATGCTGTGAATACGTTTGTTCCCATTGGCTAATTTGACCTATAGCAAGGCAGATAGAGCTAGGTGGGAAATCCAAGCAGCAATACATGGAGAAGGGCAGAATTGGTGGCCATCACCAGCCAGCTGCTGGAGGAGTAAAGCATATTAGAACACAGATGAATACATGAGACATGAGTCAAAACATAGATGAATAGAAATCCTTTGATTTAAGTTGTAAAAACTAGTTAGTAATAAGGCTTAGCAATAGGCCAAACAATTTCTAATCAATATTAAGCCTGTGAGTGATTACTTTAAAAGTGGCTTCAGGACTGGATAGAAAAAAAAAGGCCTCAATTTACACATTTATGTATTTATTTATATTTATATTTATAAGCTATTACTTATTGCCAGAAAATTCCCTCTAACTGATTGATTGCCTCAGACAATCTATTTCAATAACCTAAATACTTGACAGCATGGCTTTTTAAAAAGTGAAAAACTGACTCCAATTTTAGAGATCTCATTGATAGCCATTTTTATCAGAGCCAGAAATGAGAAGGAATCATGCTGAAAAGGGGAGCATGTGGTAGAAAATAAAAAAGCCACTCACCTGAAGGCTAGGGAAAAAAATGTGGGGAGAGGAGAAAGAATACAACCAAAGGTCAAGGTCCAGTGTCCGGGGACATATGTCCTCTAGCTAGGCTGCAGCTCCTAATGTTTATAGAACCCCATATAACAGCATGTTCCTCTGAGTGCTAAGTATTTAAATATGTACACCTGCAGGAGACATTTTGTATATAGACCAAACAAACTCTAAGGGGTGCTTTTGAAGACCTCTGTCCTTGGCTTTATGAGAGAGCAGCCCTGGTTCTCAAAAGGTTTCTAGGTTTTGTTCTTCGTGCTATAGATAGCACATTCACTAAGCACCCCACTACCTAGTCTAGAAATAATCTGACCAAACTCGAGTCGTCAAAAGTACATTCTGCTGAAACACATGTGATAACAACATGCTGACCGAATACAGCGTAAAGGTCAAACAAAGAACTTGTGCTGAGCATTCATGAACTGGGCAACTGCTTCCTCATTTCGAATATGGAAACAAAAATCCACTTTATTTGGTATAAATAACATAGGCTGCCTATCTAAGACATATACGTATGTGCACGCACACACATGTATATAAGTAGTATATGAGAGAAAGACTTATATAACAAAGTTAATTATAGATAATAGATATTTTTAATGATACAGCTGAACAGATAAACAAAATATATAATCAATTTGCATTTTATTTTTAAATTTTAATAGGAATTTTACAAATCAAGGAAAGAAGTATGAATGAGAAAGTAGATGTGAAAAGTAGTGGATATTTAGGGTTCTAGAAAATAGAGAACATGTTAGAGACCATAAACTACAAGAACTTAGCTGGATTCAACCAGAGGTATTAAGACAAAAAATGGGGTAACTGGAACACAGACTACAGAAGTCCTACATCCTCATCACAGGTTATCCTGAGAGGAGAAAGTGTACTAAGAAAGAATAATGGCTTAAATGAAAGTAGAAATAAATGATGATATTGGCCACGACTTATGAGAATGGTGAATACCTCATTTCATCTTTGATAAAGACACATATATAAAGACAGATTAGATACATAGATGATAGACAGATAGATAGGCAGATAGTTGCAGATTAGTTAAGGGAAATGTATTTGTCACAAACTTTATTCTACACAGAAATAGCTAAGAAAGTTATACTGTATAATATCTGAGAAACTCAGTTTTCTTCAATACATATCATTTACTTCAAACTCAATAAAGATCATGAAATGTGGAGACAGCAAGTGCTCTATACAAGGCCAGGAAGATGATACATGCGACATGAAGGGTCAATGGAGAGTCGATCTTAAGAAGTCTCTCTTCAGTTAGTTTGTTAAATGACATTTTGTCGTGTTGCCAAATTGCTTTGCATTAACTATAAATTATTTATAAATGATAACAACATAAATATTAATTTATACTTCCACCATTCAACAGTTACTGCTCTCAAGTCTTAAGTTGTAGGTCAGAATATCCAAAAGAGAATTATATTAATCTAGCATCTTTTAACATATAAAAAAGTGTTACTGGTTGATAAGTGCCCTTGAAAACTACTTAGGAGGAAAAATACTTTATAGAATGCTGAGTTAAATACAGATGAGTATAAAGAATTTTTAATGTACTTTCACAATTGTAAAACAAATAATAGTGAATTGATGTGGAAGCAGTTAAAGAGAAAGAAAAATCAGAAAATAGGACAGAATGAAGGAAGAGATGGACTTAAAGGAAAGGGGGTAAAGAGAGGAGAGGAGAGAGAGGAGGAGGAGTGAGGGGTAATAAAAGATGGAGAGAGAAAGGCAAGGAGGAAGAAAGACAAAATGGGATGTACTATGGCTGGTGTTATTATGAAGCCACAGAATATTATTGACAGTGTAACTTGACCAGCCTTGGTTGAGGGACTCCAGGGAACAATGTAATATTTCTTCCTTTCTACTCTTCTAAGACTCCCTTAGGTCCAAATTCTAAATCTTCTGGAACATGAAAGAAGCCTTCTCCTGGAGCTGATGATTTTGAGGCCTAAAATGTCTTCAACAAAATGATACAAGAAAGTTTGCCAAACTTAGAGAAGGAGAAACTGATCCTTAGATAAAAGAGATCTAGGCACTACCAGAGATTCTCAACAGGAAAGGAAACTTATGCAACATACTCTATACAGACAATGAAGAAAGACTAAAGAAAATGTATCAAAAGATTCAAGAGAGAAGAATTAAATCACATACTAAGGGAAACCCATAAGAATAATATCTGATTGTTTAATAAAAACTTATAAAGCCAGAGGGCCTGTATTCAAATTTTCTGAGAGATCACAATGGCCAACTAGGACTATAATGTCAAACAAAACTACCTATTAAATTTTAAGGAGAAATTAAAACTTTCCATGATAAACAGAATATAGAAAACCATACTACTAAGCCAGCCATTATGAAACTATTGAAAGGAATACTTCATTCTGAGAGGAATGAACAAAACATGGGGGAAAATTAATGAAACCAGAATAGTTAATCAAAAGTTCTAAGAAAACAAAATCAATAACGTTACAGAATCTAATACACAGCTTTCAATTACAAGTAGATATTAATGGTCTTAATTTAATAATAAAGATATATAAACTAGCAGATTGTAAAATAAGATCCATATTCTGTTGCCTACAGAAAACACATTTTACTGTCAAAAACATACATCACCTGATTACAAAAGGTATATCAAACAAATGGAACAAGAACACAAGAACAATGGCTATTTCAATATCAAAAAATAGATTTCAAAATAAAACTAATTAGAAGGAAAAACTTCAATTGATACTTACCTAGAAAATAACTCATCAAAAACAGAATCATATCAAAACTTAGATAGATAAAAAAACCTATGTTTTCAGTTTTATAAAAAAATAGATGGTAGTCCATCCATAAACTCACAGATTAATCCCAGCACAGTAATAGTGTGAGAATTTAATAAAGCACTAAGATACACAGGTTATCTAGGCAAACAACCCAGAATTCTTGGAGTTAAATGAAACCATATATCAAATGGACCTAATGGACATCTCTAGAACATTCTACCCAAACATTGAAGAATACATATTCTAATAAGTAGCTCATGAAACTTTCTCTAATAATGATCATGTATTAAGAGAGAAGGAAAGTAGCAACAAAAACAGGGGAATTGAAATATTATCGTGATTCTATATGACCACAGTAGAATGAAGTCAGACATTAAAAGAATGAGAAATTACAGAAAGCACACAAACTCATAGGGATTAAACAATGTATCATTAAATAATCAGTCACTAAATTAGTTAAGAAAAAAATTAAAACCCTTCTGGAACTAAATGAAAATGATAACATACCAAAATCTATAGAATACATGAAAATAGTCCTAAGGAGAGAATTTATATCCTTAAGTGTCTGCATCAAAAGATTACAGAAATTTCAAGTAAACAACTTAATATATTATAATACACTGGGTAAAAAGTAAACTCCCAAAGCAGTTCATGAGAAGAAACAATTAAGATGAAAGCAAAATTGATGAAATAGAAATGAAAAAAAATCAATATGAAGTATTCATAAAGAAAGAGTATATTCTTGGGAAATAAAGAAGATTGACAAGTCCAGTGCAAACCTCATCAGAGAAGTTCCTTCTTGCAGTAGAGAATAATTAACACAGAGGCCCACAGCTGGACAATGTATACACTGTAAAGATTCTGGATCACTCAGCATTCGTTGGGTGTTTTTCTCAAATACCTCCTTTTAAAGCTAAGGATAAGAAAAGAAGGAACAATAAGAGTCAGTAGTGGATATATATATATATATATATATATATATATATATATATATATATATAAACTCAGAGACTGGGATAGCTCACCCACAACCTGAAGAAGTTAAAGCCAGGCAAGTACCAGCATGGAGACAGACATAGGCACAAAGTCCCATCCCTAACCAAGAAGCTATTCACAACTTACACAGACTGGGAAAGGGAAAATCCATTTTCTCCAATGGAGTAACACTCATATAACAACTACACTCCAGGGCAGTCTCAGGGGTTGTTGACTAATGCCAAACAGACTCTCTTTTGAGGGGTGAGGGTTGTTGTTTTTTCGTGTGTGTGTGTGTGTGTATTATGCATGTGCACACACTTTGGTTGTTGTTATTGTTTGCCATTTTTGTCTTTCTGTCTTTTGTTTTGTTGGTTTGTGGAAATTTTTAAAAGAAAAAAACAACATCAATTTGAGTGGGTATGGGGGTGAGGAGTATCTATGAGGACTTGGAGGAGGGAAAAGATTATGATCAAAATACACTGAAAAAGATTAGGTTTTTCCTAAATAATAAATGCAAATGGATTAAGGCAGAATCCTACCATATCATCAAAGAGGAAAATAACACTAAAATAACCTAAACTATTCCATAAAAAGTTTTAAATCATTTTATGAAGCCACTTTAACCCTTACTTCAAAGTCAGCTAAAAACTGTAATGATACTAACAAAAAAAAATTTCCAGACCAAAGTCAGATTTTTTTTTTTTTTTTTTTTGGTTTTTCGAGACAGGGTTTCTCTGTGGTTTTGGAGCCTGTCCTGGAACTAACTCTTGTAGACCAGGCTGGTCTCGAACTTACAGAGATCCGCCTGCCTCTGCCTCCCGAGTGCTGGGATTAAAGGCGTGCGGCACCACTGCCCGGCTCTGGAAAGTCAGATTTAAGATCCCATCAAAAAATTCATTCATCAAAATCAAGTTTGCTTCATTCTAGGGATCTATGGGAGGTTTAACACATATAAATCAATAAACATATTATTCTGCATAAATGGATTCGAAGACATAAATCACACAAGTTTCTCAATAGATGCTAAAAAGCCATTTAACAAAATCCAAAATCCCTTCTTGCTGTAAAACCACAAAGAGGCTAGGGTTGAGCTATTATCCTTCAAACCAATAAAGGCTATCCATGATAAATCCATGGCCAACACCATACTAAATGGAGGGAAATATAAAGTGTCCCCACTAAAGTCAGGGAAAGCACAAAGTTGTCCATTCAGACTACGCCTATGCAGTATAGTGTTTGCAAACTTAGGTAACACAGTAAGAGAAGGAAACATAAAGGAGACATTAGTGAAGAAATTAAAGTATTCCTGTTCAAAGATAGTATGATTGTAAACATCAGAAAACCTAAAGATGACACCAAAATCTACGACTACTTTTGCTTCCATGGTCTTTTCCTTGAGACCATCTATACATATACATAAGTTTCAAAGAGGGTATCTATTTGCAAACACAAAATAAATAACTACATGCCTGATAGGAAGAGTCGCTACTATAGAAAAGCTAGTGTATATTATATGTCTCTGCATCCTGTATGTTGGAAATATCCTTTTTGAAACAGTCAAGGTGTAACAGTGTCTGTTCTGAAATTCACTTTGTAGATTAGGTTGGCCTTCAGTTCACAGAGAACCAGCTGTTTCTGCATCCTTAGGTCTGGTAACAAAAGCATTTAACCCTTAGACTATGCATTTATTTTAGCCAAACAACAATAAACAAAATTTGGATCAGCATCTCAAAGAAACGGCATAATCTCCTTGTATGGGTCTGACTGTTGAGTGTACTGTATATACATGAAAATTAATCTATTTGATGTAGTAAACTATTAGAAAAAAATATAAATTTCTGAAATTTTCCTTTTTCTTAAAGCAGGATTTCTTCCAATTTCTATTCTATCAGAAGAACATAACTAGTCCATCTATCAAGATACATTCTACAGAACCACTAAAAGGCAGTTTCCATGAGATAACCCTTTTAAAGAAGAATTTTTACATGATCCCCATAACACAAAAATCACAACTACTTATAATTTCCCATTTAATTTCTTTAGCCTATTTGGAGCTGAGAGTGTAGTCATTGCATTAGCATGCTGGTAGCTGATTGCACTTCAGGCTTTCTTCTCCTCTCATGATTTCAGGTAATATAGAGGTAGAAGAGAATATGATTAATGACAGAGAATCATTTCAGCACTTCAGAGTTTATTAATCAAGTGTGTGATACACCGGGACTCTAACTTGAATGCCAAATTGCAGGTGCTTCTTGTGCCATTTCTAAATGAATCTTAACACATGCAAATCTACTGTAAGGGTAAATATACTTCTTAACAATAACAGACGGACTCTGGGACAAAGTGAGGACTTCTCACTGGTTTTCAGAGTTTATTCCTAATTCATTTAGACTTGATTCCCCTATGGGGCAGGAGAAAAGAGATCTCCATGTTTAAGTTCCAGTAAAGCTTCTTGTTTTGTTTTGTTTAGCTTCTTTAAACACAAGTCTTGAGGGAAACCATGCACTTAGCCCAACTCAAGGCAAAACAAGCAAGAAGGAAGTGCAAGTGGAAAAGAGTCAAGAGGATATATACATGATTGAATGTCTTGCCTTCGTGTGAAGAAAGCTGCTTTAATGATGATTTCCCCAGTAAGAAAAAAATTGTAAGTTGATGGTAGTTCTATTGTTTGTGCCTAAAAGACTCCCATAGAAATTTGTTTCCCCAAGGGGCCTCCTCATCCACTTCTCCACCAAGCTATTTTTAGTTTATTCAATTTTGTGGCAATCAGGGTAGATGAGTTCAAATCCCTTGTTATTTCATGGCTCAGAAAAGCAATTTTGAATATCTGTCTGTTTTCCATTCCTAGGGGGTAAAAATGCTGTCCTTTAGGAAAGGGCAAATCCTACAGATCCTTGCCTCATTCAGCTGAGGTTTAGTAATGTATTTCCTTTAGGGAAATCTGGGTACAGAACACTCTAATGTAAAGCCAAAGCCAAGTTGTGTACTAATATGACCTAAAACCAACATATTTGCTAGATATTTAGTCAGAATTTCCCTCCTTTTCTTTCATTATGAAGAGTTACCTAGAAAAGTTCTAAGAACATCACTTTGCTAAAATAAATAAATAAATAAATAAAAAGGTGGTTTTAAAGCTATACCTGAAGGTCAAGATAGAAATGTTCCATTTTTTCACATCCATTGTAACATTGTCATCAATGAAAATAGATTATGATGCCTCAAAACTGAATTTTAGTAATATTTTAGTATTTTAGTGTGAATCTGCATTCTGGACCTACGTATACTTAGCTTATTTTGTAGGAACTAGATTTCTGTTTGTTTATTCATGATGTTCTTTGTTTTATTTACTTTTGCTATGAGACAGGGTCTCACTACATAGTTCAGGCTGATCCAAACTAACACAGAAACAACTGCCTCTTTTTTTCAAATCCTGGCCTTAAAAGTAGACCATCACATCTGGCTACGAATTAGGTTCTAAAAAAATATTTGCCCTTGTATTGTTGTCTTCTGTTCTATAAAGTGATAGAAAGGGAACAAATAGCACATGAAACATGGGCTATGTTTCTTTGGGTTTTACTTCTATGTGTAGGTTTAGAATAAACAAACAGGAAAAACTCAATATAGGAAAGGAAACATCATTGAATTCAGTCATTTGTTTACAATTTTAAACGACCTTGTCTCGATGTTAGCTTTCTTCCTGTGAATCAATCCTATATCCAGAGAATTCTATTGAAAGAATAGGTCCAGACCTCCTCCAAAGTATTTTTATGTAGGTTTTATTTGTTTGTTTACTAAGACAGGGTCTCATTATGTAGCATAAGTTGAGCTTGAATTCACAATCTTTGTGTCTTATCCTCCAATGTTGGGATTGTAGATGTGTCCTAGCATAGCTGGCATTTCTGTCACATTTTTCCTGAGTATTGAGAAACAGCCAAAGTGAGACGGAGCTGTTATCCTTCACTTTCTTTATTTTCTCTTAGAATCCAATTCTAAAACTCCATATATCCTCTATAATCTGGCATCGAAAATTCTTATTATAAATTACTAATTACTGATGAAAAAGTATATACTTCAGTTTCTTAGAAAGTGACACAAATGTAGTATTGAAAATGCACCTTAGAAATAAACTCCAAAGTCAAGGTTTAATGAAAATGATGAACGAAGTTGAAGGTTTGTTCCAGTAAAAGGTTCGTACATCCCCCCCCCCCATCTTATTCTCTCACAGTGAAGCATTTGTCGTGAACTTTGGATGATGGATCTTCACGAGGGAGCCTCAGTCTAGACCTTTTCAAAATTGATCATGTTAAACTAAAGCATAACTGTAATGAAAGTAGGCCAAGGCCACCAAGAGACTATAAGCCAGGAATCAGACTGTTCTCTGCATAAACTTCATTTCCTGAGAATGATCGTCTTCCTCAATAGTTTTCTTTCCTCAACATATCCCTTTCTGGATAACCATCGGATGCAGACAACGAGGGTCATGCTCAGCGTTTGTAGCCTTGCATTATGAACTTTTGGTTCTTTATCTCCTCTGTGGTGGTAATACAAATATGCCTTAATTCGTATTGCATTCTGATAGTGGGAAATAAAGGAGACTAAGCAACATCTGCCTGGATTCTGGGCTGAATATTATGAACAGCTGTTATGGAAGGTCTGAAAAAATTGCTTCTGAAATAAAAATGGGACTGTGAACAGCACTTCTCCAGGTCCTTATATACCGTGGAGGTGGGAAGGCTGAAGTCAGTGACTTTATGTTTAGACTGAGCATCACTCAGTCTCAAACTACCTTTTCCCTAAATCTCTTCTCTAGTCGAATCTGATTTTATTTCTTTCTTCACAGGCCACCTGGTAGGAAATAATATTCAACTTAACTAATGAGATGGTTTTTCATTACCTATGCTCATAGTATCTCTTGACAGCAATAAAACCCTAAGTAGTATACATTTGGTAACGTAAGCTGCCTCATCATCTAACTCTTTGTCAGTTTATTGAAAAAATCCTTATTTTACATAATTTGTGTGTGTGTGTACATGTGTGTGTGAAAGTGTGTGAGCCTACATAGAAAAACTTAGAGCTTAAGCCCCTAAATTAACAACTTAAGCAAACATGTGAAACAATATGATGGTATCGTTTTGATATTTTTTTCGGTAAGTGCTGCAAATTGTATTAGACACACACATGTCATGCTTTAAATTGAGAAAGTAACCAAAGGAATATGAGAAATAAGTGTAACAAAATTAATGAATTTTCATTGAACAGATACTAATATGAACAGCTTGCTTGGGAGAGTAGGAAAGTTTTAGCCTTTGAGTCATAGAGGGTACAGAGGAAAAGAATATGAACACTTCTTCAGCTGTAAAACTGGTCAATAACTTCTCCTAGAAATTCTTTTGACAGAATCAGATAACTATTCTCCACACTATAAAGGAACCCCAGAGACAGAGGGAAGAATATCCTGAATGACTGGGACCCTCTTAACCCAAATTTCTACTTAATCAGGTTATCCAACTCGGTTTAAGTAATGGAGATTATTGGCCAAGACTCAAATCAAAGCTTGCTCTTAGGCAACCTCTCTCTGAAAATCATTGGCAACTATATCTTTTTATCTAGGCTGTTTTCCATGTTTATTGATAATTCATGTACTAAGAAATTTAGGTCATATTTTAGGGAAATCTCTCTCTTTGACTTGTATATTTATTTTTGCCACATGTAGTACCTGGGGCTACTTAGTTTCTCTTTCTCTGACAGAATTGATGACATTGAGCATCTGCTGAGTTATTGAACCTCTGTTTCTTCTCCATACTAATTTTGTAGTTATGTCCCTTCAGCTGACACAATTTCTCATGTCTCCATCACTGTGGCATTTATTTCAGAGGCGCCTGGCCACAGTTCATGGAGATCATGGAAATGTTCAGAAACAAATTGTAGCAGTTTTAATATGAATGGACCCCTTTGCTCTTATATTTGAGCATTTGGTTCCCAGTTGGTTTACTAATTAGGAAAGCTTAGAAGGTGTGGTTTTATTGGAGGATGTGTGTCGCTGGGGATGGGCTTTGAGGTTTTAAAAACCCATGCCAGACCCAGTCTCTCTCTCTCTCTCTCTCTCTCTCTCTCTCTCTCTCTCTCTCTCTTTCCTAATGTTTTCCATAATGTGTGAAAATATCTTTGTACTACCTAAACTAAATGTGTAAAGACCTCATCAGTTAGCTATGAGCGGCTTTATCACTCTACCTCATGGCCATATGACGATCATCTACACCTAGTCTCAAACACTGAAACAAGCAAAGTGTGAGAACGTGTGCTGACAATTGGTTCATGCTTGACCTATAATGACAAGGTACAAGGCAAAGGAAATACAGTAATTTGTGAGGTGAAAAGTTAACCTCCCTTTAAAAAAAATGATTAGCAAATGAAAGTAGATTCAAAATGTTTTGACTCAATGGTTGTTTACCATGTTTTCATAAATTTCCCTTAAGACTTTATCAGATGTGAAGAATAAAGTTCAAAGAACAGGAAATATTAAACCACCCATTGTCCATAGATATAGATCTTTTGAAAGATTTCAAACATTGTAAGATTTTAATAGTTTAAATTCTTACTAAATTCTGTAATTTGAGCTTTAAAAGGGGAGATCAATATGGTTTCCATTCACTTTCTTTGTCATCGCCCTGATCACAAAGCTTTTAATGGTTCTATGTTTACTAATTAATTAAATCTACGTTCCTGATTAAAGAAGTTATAACTCTTCATTGCCGTCTCTACTTGGCAATGTTTTCTTATGGTTCAGCCAGCCTGGACCTTTACCACCAATATATGGCTGTCATTCACCTTCTACCCTTTACTAACTCTAATTCCTCAGGTTCTAATAGGCTCCCAAGTATCATCTCTGTTTTCCAATGTTTTTCTCTTCCTTTTTCACAATCCCAACATTATCTTATGTGTGGTACAGATCTGTATCTTCTAGCAAGCTACATTCCATTTTTCCATGTATTTCCCACAACATTTTTACATAACCAAATGAGACATCTTGCTGTTTTATTTTTTTCTTTTACCTTTCTATTCTTCTTCCAGTCATTTGTAAGTGAAAACATAGTCAATGCTTGACTATATTTCTTCTAGGGCTTTGACTAAACAGTTAAAATTAAGACATAATTTTGCCCTCAGTGGGGAATTTATTGACTTGGTTGACTCGCATCATTCAGAAAAGTTAGAAATTTCAGATCATGCCACCATTTACCAGTCTTCTTGATATCATAAATATTCCTTTTCTATCTTCTATAGATTTACAATTTTAGTCATATAGGAACTAGAAACGATCATGGTCTATGAATATACACTTTTTCCTCTGTTATTCTTACCCTCCATCTCTATTCTTGACACCAACCTCATTACTATTCTGCAGATACAAGGGGTAACACTTGTTTTTGACTCGGGATTGTTAAGATTTTCCTATGTGATTTTCTTATCACCTTTAATCCTGCTAAGTCACTATTCATACAATACATCCTCAAATAGCCATTTTTGACATTTTATTCCGGAGGATGCCAATAATTCCTCATATCCACTGTCATAACTTACTTTGAGCACTATATGGCATCAAACTTTTCACTGATTTATTAGTCTAGCAAGCTTGAATGTAAGTTCCATGAAGGCAGGAATGTAAATTTGTTCATTAATCTGCATCTGGAGAGGAATACTTGGAAAAGTCGAGCTAATATTTATTGAGTAAATGAAAGACAGAGAAATTCACAAAGGATTCCATCGGAAGGACTATGTTAAACTTTTCAAAAAAGAATGCTGGATTAGAAGGTGAATGTCTGAATTCTAATCCCTATTGTTCTTTCTTTAACTAAAAACTGGACTGAATTAATTACCTATATTGCTTCAATTTTAATAATTTATTTTCAAATTGGGATTAGACTAAAAGCATTCAAATCTTTTCAACCTAAAATTCCATGCTGTTTTGTTAACTGTTGCTCCTTTAGCTGCTGTCTCCATGTGCAGTGAAACTAAGTCAGTTGCTGGTATCCAGTAGGTGGGGCCAGGGGAAAGTCAGTTTTCAGAAAGAATTGTGACACAGAGAAGAAGTGGCCAGAATTTACCCTGGAGCTGTTGATATGTGTGGAACAGCCTAATGAAATGACAGCTCTTGTTTTGTAAAGCAGCTAATGGTCTTAACAAGAAACATAGTTTTCATGCAAGAACACTAGCAGTCCAGATAATGAGCCTTTAACTCACTCACCATGACTGTCATATTCTCAAAATGCATTTGTTAAGAGCCCTATTGGTACAAATGCTTAATAAATTCAATAATCTTTTAACTAAGTGCATTAGATTGCTGAGCACTGATCTTACTGGACTGTATTAGTTGTACTTAAGCCATTAGAAATAGAGCAGTTGTTCCAATGAAAGGGGGAGAATGGGAAGCTATACCTAATTGGGAGCCTTTCTGGACCAGAATGGGGCAACAAACCTAACTGTGAGGCAAAGCCAATTACAAAATCCATTTAAGTGTAACAGATGAAGGTCTAAAAGACTAAACTATTAATTAAGGGCAAGATCATTAAAATGGAAAAGATGACCATTTAGCCTTAGCCCAGTGAGGCATATCTCCTGGCAAGTATACTGGCAGTCAAATTTTGGGATGGAGACCTTGCTGAAACTCTGAAGTACTAATACAAGGTTAGATCAGGAGTGTGAAGTCAAGCATCCCAACTTTCAGTAACTTCTTTCTGGCTGGTTCTCAACATCAAGACTTTCTAATTTAACCTTATTACCTGACCCATTTAGGTCAAAGACTTAAAAATATCGTGCCTCAAGTAAACAAAATTTGGGTTTAAGATTCAAAGCTAAAAGTCTATAGCATTAGTCTCCTGAACTTTTTCATGAGTCCTATCCATTTCAAGGAAAGATTTCTTAATACAGCTAAGTCTTCTCTTCATCTCTTTCCTGTGGATGCCTCCAGTTACCTTGGCAATACTGTTCTCATCATAGTTCATCTTCCCGGCACCTAGCGCTATCACACATAACAGAAGGTCATGATAATCTCCTATGGTATTTTTAAATTAATAATCATGCATAAATATACTTTATTGAGAACACTAAACACAACCAGGGGAACTGACTTGCTCATGCATGAGCTCAGTTCCTTCAGCTGTGATGTCAATGAATTGACAGAAACACATTAGAAAGGAACACAAGAACTTGTAGTAAATAGATGCAAGATTATAAACTCAGGTAGAGAGGGAAACCACACAGCAGGTATAGATTTAGTACTATCCAATTTGGCCCAGAAATGCATGCTCGGGTACAGACCTGTAAATGACTAAATTATATCAGCCAGATATCTGACAGTAACACATCCAGTAACTATCAGACAGGTATACATGACAAGTATAGAACCAGAAGAGGATGTCATCAACAGTTTCTACACAGATCTACAGAATGAGGTCAGCAGAGCACATAAGAAAGACATACTGATTGTTACGGGTGACTTCAATGCAAGAGTGTGATCCAGAGAAAGAATGGACTATAGTGTCATAGAAACATACGGATTGGGACAAAATAATGATAGAGGGGAACAACTGCTTGACCTCTACCATGCAAAAGATTTGTACATATCCAGTACAAAATGCAAGGAAGTCAAACCATCAAGATGCTGGACATAGGAATTCTCTGGCAAATGCACATACAGACAAATTGATTACATTTTGGTCAGCAGGAAACTCTTTTCTAACATCCAAAACAGCTGACCGTTTCCTAGTGCAGACTTAGGGTCAGATCACCAACTTGTTATGGCCAACATTCAACTGAAACTTAGGAGAGGCACGCCAGCCGAAACAAGCAGGAAGATCAATTGTAAACAACTGATGAACTCAACTGTATGGAGAGAGTATAAGGGAATTGATGAAAAAAAAGATGAGGGAAATGATAGACAACCCTTTACAAATACAGAAAATGAGTGGGAGAAAATCAAAAGAGCTAAACCGGAGCCTTCAAATGAAGTGCTTGATTCTGCAAAAAGAGCAACACCTGTAGAATGGCTTACTGAAGGGATGATCAACCCGGAAGAAGAATGAAGGAAGCTAAAGAGCAAACGAAGAGGCAATCCACAGGCAGCAAAATACAACTATTTGTGCAGGGAAGTCAAAAGAAGAACAAAGAAGGATAGAGAGCTGTATATTCAAGATATATGCAAAGTGGTTGAAGAGTCTAGACTCCATAATAAAACACATCTTGTCTACGAAACTATCAGACGGATAACTGCCAGATATGCTCCTCAGATTTGGGTGATTAAAGATGGGCAGGGTCATCCAATTACAGAACCCCGGGGAGTAAAGCAAAGATGGAGACAATATTTTTACACCCGAAACAATGACCCTAATTTTGTCAATGAGAAAGATTTCAGACAGCCACTCAAACACCAGAGACAATGGGGAAATATCAAATATTGAGAGGAATGAGATAGAGGAAGATATCAAGAAAATGAAATGCAGGAAGACCCCAGGAGTGGATATCATCACAGTGAAAGATCTGTATAATAATTTTATTATTGGAGGCAGTTTTATGACTTTGCAAAGCTGGGCATCACCGTAGCTTGGCAGGGCACAGTCTTCAAACGCTAAAGTATACCACCTGCTCCTTTTCGTTTTGCTGAGTTGTAAGGAGAACACAATATGAACATGAAGGGCGTAGGTTTACCTTTCCCTCTTTGAGTTATATGTGTGTTTTTCTCCTCATTGTATGATTTCATCTCTACATCATTTTTGTTGTTTTTATTGCACTATACATTTTTTTTCCACTCCCCTCTTTTCCTCCCATGTTACCAATTTACTCAGGAGATCTTGTCTTTTTTCTCCTTCCTATTTAGATGCATGTATGTCTCTCTTAGGGTCCTCTTTGTTGTCTGGATTCTCTGGGGTTGTGGATTGTAGGCTGGTTTTTCTTTGCTTTATGTCTAAAATCCACTTAGTGAGTACATATTATATTTGTCTTTTGGGGTCTGGGTTACCTCACTCAATATGTCTTTTTTTTTTTTTTGATTCGTCCATTTTCCTGCACATTTCAAGATGTCATCATTTTTTACCACTGAGTAGTACTCCATTGTGTAAATGGACCACATTTTCTTTTTCCATTCTTTGGTTGATGAGCATCAGGGTTGTTTCCAGGTTCTAGCTATCACAAATAATGCTGCTAAAATAAAATAAAATAAAATAAAAGCATTCTGGTACTGGCATCAAAACAACAAGATTGAATGATTCAATGGAATTGAATCAAAGACCTGGATATCAATCCACACACCTATGAACACCTGATTTTTGACAAAGAAACTAAAAATATAAAATGGAAAAAAGAAAGCATATTCAACAAATGGTGCTGGCATAACTTGTCATCTCTACATCTTAAACCCTGTTCATTTTAAAGTTTTGCATGCAAGTATCATTATTGGTAATTGCCTTCTATAAATTTCTACTTTGGGTGGGGGTGGGTATCAGCAGGGTTTGAGTAGATGGCATTAGCAGGCATTAGCAGGGCTCTCTTATTTTCTGTTCATTTATACATAGACCTAAGCTGGCTTGTGGCATTTTTGAAAATGAGCCACAGTGATTTAATGCATACTCGAAAGGAAAGCCTACCTTTCTAACCACTTCATATCTTTTAAAATATCACTCCCTACACAATGGTGTGGATATCCACAGGCCTGAACACAGACAATTATTTCTGACTTTCAAATTCCAAATTCTGAATTTCAAATTCCCTTCAGAGCCATTGTGTGTCTTCTTTTTGTAGCCTATCTGCTTTGATTGTATTAGATTGATTTACTATACAGATCCCTTTTTCTGTATTTTCTTGTTAGACTTGATTGGTGGTTTGTTTCTATGGTTAGTCTACTGCTCACATCTAATAGGCAGCTTTTTATGCCCATAAAAATCTAGGGACATGGCCTGTTTTGTTTACTGATTAAATATTGTATATGCTCAGGACATGCCTGGCATAACATATAAGATACACACCATGAATTGGCTGAATAAATATAATTAACCTGATTATTTATATCATAGAATGATCACGATTATGGTAAAAACAAAAAAAATTAAATTTTTCTCAAAGATCTTTTTGGTTGACTTCTGTAGACTCTGCTCTTATCCTGGGACTAGTTTAGCTATATATTGATAACTACATGAAAATACTTTTTTTAATTTTAAATGTCATTGAGGTAGCCATTGGAATAGTTGTAGAAAAAAACATAAGACAAACAAAAAAATCATTCTGGCCAAGCTTTAAGTGGAAGACTGACAGGAATAAAGACGTTTCCTTGGTGCTTTAGAACTGGTCCCATGCATTCAAGCTTGGTGCTCAAACACCTTTGACATCCCCTAGGAGTGTCATTTAATCTCCACAGAACTGGAGCAACAAATCAAGGGTTTGCACTTCGTGTATTCGCTTGCTTGTCTGGCACTATTGTAAAGTGCTGGATGGCATTGCTGGGTAGCTTAGAGGATGGGAGTCTGATGAGGCTAAAGGACAGTGGGGGAAGAGAATCTGATACTGACTCTTCAGACTCCAGTCCCTGATGCCACACTTTACCAGACTGATGGAGGAAGCTGCTTTCCAGTTCTCTTAAATGTCTATTTCACAACATATATAATTGAATTCCGTATCTGATTGAGTCCGCAAATGGAAAACCTCTGGATAAGCACTACTCTGAGTTGACTCCCTCAAGGTGAGCTGATGTACTACCTCACTGCCAGTTTTAATATGGCAATTAGTGCCAGCAAAACACTATTTGCTTATAGACCTAATTAGAGATCAAGAGGGTGGCTCACTTTTGATAATTGCATGGCTGTGGCCCATCTATCAGCCATTGTTAAATTGTTGTTATATTAATGTAAAGCTTATAATCACTGCTGTTCCAAATTGGATAAAATGTTCTTGCCAATTCTCCAATGCAATTAATTTACATAAAAGCCTTTGGAACCAAAATTAAAATGATATACATCTCTGCAAAGGCTTCAGTTAAAATGAAGCTAAGTAGGAAGGACCTCTTACATCTCCCCCCCCCCTTGAATTTTTGTGTTTACTGGAACTAATGGACAAACAATCATTAAAATGTGCCTAAACTAATTAAAATTGTTGTGTGCACACCTCATTTGCTATGTATTCTAATTTGCTATTCGAGGCATTAATATTTCAAACTCTCTGTTCCAGTGTCCAGGGAGATTTCAAGCAGCAGAACAGGAGGTCAGCAGTTACCTTTCCTTCCAGAAAAATGCATGTAAATTACATTAATCTCACTGTGGCATTTGATTGGTTCAGAAGAAATGATGGCATAGTAGGCTCATCATTTGTTCCTTCTCTTTAACCTAACTAAATAAAATAAAGCAAAGTCATGCATCACCAGAGGACCTGTGCCAGACTATAGCAAAGGGTGTTACATAAAAGATTTTATATTTATATTCAAAGATTCAGAAACATGGATTTGTTATATATTGTGCATTCAGTGCCTTCTCATTATGATCAGCAGAAACAGAATTTCTGGTGCAAAATTATGGGGGGGCTTCACAGTTTCACTAAAAATATACAAGCGATGTGACCATTGTAGCAGGGCCAAGTAAAATTGTTGAGTTGGTATGTCTACCATTAGATATCATATTAATAATGTAGTATTTTCCCTCTTAATTTTATATTATTATTATATTATTAGTCAGGTTATGTTACCCAATTACCATCACCTACAGTTTATTAGAAGAGTAGTCTGAAGCAGTGTCTCTTACATAATTTATCCAATTTAATCTATGCAACAATACTATTATTGTTGCTGCTTTAATGTTTGATGAGGAAACCAAGCTCAGAAATACTAAGCAGCTTGCCCTGGCCTCATACTGTTTGCAGAGCAGGAAATTAAGCTCTCTTGTGTGTTTTCAGGTTGGTTCTGTGAGACCTCGCTGACCATCTTAGATTCCTGGATCTCCCCAGAGCAGACAGCTAGTGATTTCCTCCACTATAAAACCATGCTAAGCCCCATGGACTGAACTCCCCCAACTAAAACAGACAGCGAATAATGTCTTCTTCACACATCTCCTACACTATTCACTCTACAGCCTCTGTCCTTAGATCCCCTCTGTCATCTGTCACCATGTGTCATGTGTCACCATTCACAACACACACTAAGTCTGGCTCAGTGACTAGAAGGAACGCGAGTAGAAACTTGCTAGGAAAGCTGTTGCTGACAACCTTTGCGAGGTAAGCTCAGAATATCTGGTAGATCCTTGAACTTACAAGAGACACGTTTTGCTTTCACTGATGGAGGACTATACAAGGCTAACTTAACGCAAAAGAAAATACGGGCAGTTTTGACAAGATGGAGGATAGAATGAACTACTTTCTTGAAACCTATTTCTGATTTTTGATCTATTGACTTCTGCACTAAGTAACTGTATCAATTTGAGCAAATCAGTCCCTCGTCGGGCCTATTTTCATCATCTGTAAAAAGCAGATGCTGTCTGGGCAGTTCAGAATGCATCTTTGCAGCTCTATTATCTGTGATTTTTATTGGGAGAACTTGAGCCTAGACAATGCCCATAACTTGCAGCTCATCAACTTGAAAATTAAATCACAAATGTGCTTGAGAATTTGATTCAAAGGAAATTGGAAATTGAAAATTCCTGGGCTAATGTGGGTCAGATATTCAATTTCTAAAATACCTTTAAAGAACAGACTCATTTTGACAAAGAAAAAGCATAAGTTTCAGTGTGTGTGCACCTATATGTGTATAGCCCTAGTAGATAAAGGATTGTATCACAAATAAGTGTGAGAACTAAGACTGTAAAGATAGAAGACTTCTAGAAAATCAATTGCCTCAACTTCCTCTTTTTCTCCCACAGCAAGAAAATCTGTGAAACCTCAGTCTCTGAAGATTAGAATGTAAAATCTATTTTAATGAAAAATTATTGCCAAGGAGGAGGCATAAAAGAAGGAAATGCGTGAAGCTACTGAAGAAGCTTTTTGTAAGTTAAGGCATCTTAAGGTAAAAGAGAAGAGCAATTTCATAAAATTGATAGACAGAAATGTGGTCAAATGATATAAGAGTAGAAAGAGAGCAAGGCTGAAATGTCTGGAGAGACTAATTGTGTTATTTGCTCTGTATACTGTTCTCAAAGAAAGATGACAACATGGAGTGAGGTGCTGATGTGGGATCTGAGCATCAGTGGGATGCTAACGTGTTCAGAGAAAAGAAAGGTTCTTGCCTTTGCTGACTGTAACCAGAATAAAGTCAGGTATGTATCTGGTTGAAAAAGAATTATTGTTACTGTAGATACTTAACTATTTTCAAGTAATGGGAAAGAGGTAAGAAATTAGGCATTGGAGAGATTTGGAGAATGAATTTTTAAAAATGATATTTTTCTTTTTGTTCTTTGTTTTGTTTTGTTTTGCAAAGGAACAGATTGTCAAAACAAGAAGGGCAAGAAAAGGCCAGAATCTGGGAACAGCCTTAGCTGCACTGCTGGGGACAAAATGGAGTAGGTGGTGAATCTCCTTTCAGTTCAAAATTTTGTAAGATGAAATAAAGAGAACGTAAACAATGCTTATATCATAAGAATCATTGAAAAGATTAAGTTTGGGACTGAGGAATTTGTATGTTGTCTCATAAGCAATGAAGAGACAAATACGTTCAGAACTGATTATCAGAAACATCCATATAAGATTACTAGCTAAAATGAAAACAAAAAATACAGATTTTTTATGTTATTTTTAAAGGAGGCAAAGAGTCAGTGATTTGGCTTAGCCAGAAAAAGTGCTTACTTCCAAATCTGATAACCTGATTCTGATCCCTCTAACCCACATGGTGCAAGGAGGGAACAGACCCTTCCACACTGTCTTCTGACCCTCTGAATAATACATAAACACAACAGATCAAGGGTATCCACACACCTCCACCTCCACACACATCTACACACACAGATACACACATACCTATACACTCACACCTACACACACACACACACACACACATATACACATACAGACACACAAGCCATTCGAGAACATGTGATTTAGCATAGCAACAACAAGCCAATGCAATGTGAGCCTTATTGGAGATGTTTCATTTTTCAACGACATTCTGTCATGAGATGTAACAAAGAAGTGTTCTTGTCCTGCTAATTCTCCACTGAAAGACTATTTGACTCCATTGCCTCACCAAGCCTCACTATTTACACAATGGTCCAGGTCCACAGCATCTTTCACTTGGTCTCCTTTATTGTCCTCTTTAATCTCTTTCTTCTCTTGACCTCAAATTATTTATTCACATAACAGTCAGCATGATCGTCTCAACATCAAAGTCATACCACATGATCTGATACAGTCATGCAGTGTTCTTTCTTGATGTGGGAGAAGTTAACATTGTGCCATCAGCTTCAGGACCTTTCCCATTGCTCCATGCCTCATTCCCTACCACATTCCTGAATCATTTGGTTCTAGCTGTCCATCCTCCAAGCATGCCCATTCCTGCCTCAGAGTCTGGGCGTCTCTTGTGACCTCTAACTGAATGTACTTTACCAAGAGACCTGGGATATATATACTCAGTTCATTTTACTCTGTCCTCGGCTATCATGCTTAAATTCGTGCTATGCATTGTAGTTTCCACAGTGGCTCTGTCTCCTGACTCAGTTGTGTTTTATTTCAGGGCACTATCTCTATCTATCTATTATTTACTGATTTGTTTGTATTCTTTTAACTCTTCTTAAGTGTAAGTTCCTTCTGGGCAGAAGTCTTTCTGAATTTTTTCAGTAACGTTCAACACTGTCTTTTAACAGGATGAGGACAAGAAGAGATTTTCGTTGAGTGAAGATTTTAAAGTTATAGTGTCTTTTCCTGAGAAAAACAGAAATAACAACTGTTTCTTTTTATAGTTGTCATGCAGACCTCCTTTTAGCCAATTAGCAGATTTATGGCAGAAAATTTCTTCAGACTTCCTTTCTGCTGATTACAGATGTGTTCCAATCATGTTTTTCTTGATTAAGCATCTTTTCTTCCTAAAGCTCCCATATGTACTACACAGGTCAGTTTTATAGTGAGTTATTTGAAGTACCATGGTCTCACTCCTTTTGTGGAAAAAAAAAAAAAAACAAAAAACAAAAAAAAAAAAAAAAAAACAAAAAACAAAAACAAAACAAAAAAACACCTTGATTTTCTGAGGGTGAGCTTAACTAACACTGGTGCTAAGATACTCCTGTATGGAGCATTCTTAACCCAAGAGCAGTTTTTATATTTTTGAGACAGTGTCTTACTATATTACTCAGGCTGGTCTCAGACTTACTTCCATCCTCCAGCCTCAGTTTCCCGAGTACTAAGATTTCAGGTCTGCAACACCATGTGTGACCACTGACTATATGTTCAATGTTGTTGTGTCTTTACTTGATAAGGGAGTAAATATTGTGGATCACTTGAAACTTTACAGTTAAAAGTTAGGATTTTTCTGATTGAAATTACAGCCAACCCTTATCCTACACATATTATTGAAACTTTCTTGGCCTCTACATTGATAATGTCCAGGCATAAAAAACATGCTTTCAGTAAGAAGACTAGATGAAACAGAGCACTCAAGGTGTTTACCATGGTTCTAAATGCACAATTAGCATACAAATGTTAAGGTCTCTTGGTATCTCTGTCGAGTCTAACTATAATACATCAATATTTAATCAAAGATTCTAAATGAGGAAAGTCTATGTTGGTTCAATATGATTTAGCTTATGAAGCAAATCATTGATTCTAATACAAATAAACTCAATACACACCAAGATCCCCAACATGTGGTCAGAACCTAGTCCAGCGCTGCAGCCCTGCAGACCTATAATCACAAATGCCTCACAACATCTCAGGCTTCTACTGATCTTTGTTCTTAGAACATTAGGAATACTCTTAGTTTCTTTTCATGATGCAAAAATAAGAAGTAATGATTTTTAACTAATGATATTGATATCAAAGCATTGCATTCGCAGAAAGCCTCTATCAGAGGCAGCACTGAATGCCAGAGAACATAGTCTAAGACTGAAGACTGAGGAATGCCTGCTTCTGGTTCTTAGGGCTACATCATTTCATCTCTGCAGTTTCGGGGTGATTTATTCACTATATTTTCCTCTAATTCTTTCTCCCTTAACATGGAGAAAGGAAAGCAGATGTGGTATCAGGTTGTTGTGAAACTTCAGTGAGTGAGTTTATAAGACATTCAGTATGAGACTGGCTGGTTCTTACCAGAATTTATTTAAAACATCTAATATAGATATAAATTACATTTTATAGAAAAGGAGACAAATCTGAAAGAAACGGTGTTTTCACCAAAATCGTAGTTTTTATTTCGCAAAGGTGCTGAGATTTTAACACAGAACTCCCCCCTCTTCAAGCAGAGGCATTCATTAAGTCAGGGTGTCCTTTCAGGAAATGTTACAAACAGAACAGGGCAAGGTTAATAATGTTCAGGCAGTATATTAATGATGCATGACCAAATCAGGCACCTCTGCCCATCTGAGTTGCTGTAATAAGATATCTCAACTAGTAATTTTCAAACAATAGAAATGTGTTTCCCACAGTTCTGAAAACTGGAACTCCTATACAAGTAGCAATGGGTATTATATACAGCAAGAGCTTTTTTTTTTTTTTTTTTTTTTTTTTGTCAAAGGGCAACACTTGCCACAACACAAAAGTCACAAGAGACAAATAGACTCTTTCAATTCCTTTTATAAATGTGCTCAACACTCATAAAAGTGTAAAGACCTCATAACTCAGTCACTTTACCCCTTCCTATTTTACACTGGTGATTAAGTTTTCAACTTGCATGATGGAGGCACACAAATATTCAGACCAAAGGAGCTGGCAATTACTGGTTTGCACCAATGGGAACCCGTGATAGCATAATGGACCCCTCCTGTAAGCTCTCTGATGCTCTTTTCTTAATGTCCCATCTACTGTAGTGTGGTCTGGTCCTTCCACTGGGACACACTGTCTCTTTATGATTGACATCTAAAAAATTCGGGGACTTAAAGACACTGTTTTCAACTTCTTCTCTTCTACTTATTCAACACTAGTACACTTCTGGCTTTTAATACTTTTTAGATTACAACTGAATACTAAAGATTCACCAGAAATAGTATGAGAACAAAAGGAAGATGTCTTTATAAAAGCAATGACGAGATTAGTAGAACCTTAAAGTAAAAACTATCTCTATGGGTCTAATTTCAAACATCATTCTCATAATACAAACGTGAGCGTCTCTGTAGGGTGTCCTTGTGCTGACTCTTCTCCATACTCATATTTTAATAAGACTTACATTAATACAACTGGTTACTCACAGTTATCAATGAATTTGAAGTGAAGTAAGGCTAAAACCACTACATTTCATATCAGCTATCTGTTAATATCAATCATCTATCATCTGTCAATTAAGTCATTTTAATTTTCTGCTGCAATGTCCAGCAGAGAGTAACCTTACAGCAGTCAAGGAAGCAAAGAGTTTGCTGAAAAAAAAAATGGAGGCTAGCTGATTTCAGAGAGAAAATAATGCTGGGGTACCTCTTTATATAGTGACTTCTCTTCCTTTGAAGACATACTTAGCAACAAACAATTATCATATTTTTAGTTTTTGAGGATCCTTTATACTGTTTTCCCCAGTAACTGGACCAATTCATAGTCTTACCAACAGTGTATACGACTCCCCCTTCCTCCACATCTTTGTCAGTGGTTGGGGTTGTGATATTTGAACATAGTTCCAAATGGGGTGGGAGTATATCTTGAGTTGTTTTGATTTGCCATTTGTTCAGGATTCACGACATTGAGAAATTTTTCATATACTTGTCCATTTCTAAACCTTCCTTTGAGTAATGTCTGTGCAGATGCTTGCTCACTTTCGATCACTTTTTTTGCTGTTAGTTAATGCAGACTTGATTCAAAGATCTGGGACAGCAGAGACTGGAAGACACCACAGCACTTGACCTTCGGAGCAGCCTCGGCTTGGGAAGGTTCTTCACTTCAAGAGCCATGTGGAAATTGTCCAACTTAAGATGCTAATCATTTCCTTGGTAGGTGGGAATAAATCATACTACACAATACAAAGAAAATCCTCCATATAGTCAAATGATGTTTATCCTTTCTCCAGAGTTCTAAATACTGTTCTGACTATTTGCATTTCTAAATTTCTTTCCCATTTTTGCCTGTTTAACCACGTATCTTTGCCTCACTGCGAGACAGACTAAAATACAGAAAAATACCTGATAGTAATGTGAAGAAAGCACATTTTTCATAACTAAGAAAATAGGTCACTTAGCATGTGATTTGGTATGCAGCGGAGTGGGGCACTCTGGTTTCCATCTGCAATGTGCGTGCTGATACCTCATCTGTACTCATTACAGTTTACTTACATCTAACTATCGTTGCTTTAAAAATAAGCACTAGTCTACTTTAAGAAGGAAAACACCATAAACATTTTGGAAACTGTCTTTTTTTCATAATTTTCAAGATATTTATGAGTAGCTTTCCTTCCTAAATGAATAAGAAAACAGAAATAATATTAAAATAATTGTGAAGAATAGAGAGAAAAAGTTGAATTTGCATAAAGCCACCTGGCTAATGTGATTGCTGACATCCTGTATTGCATTGCTCTGTTTATATATGATAAAATGTAATTGTTTTAGACACTAATAGCTCCACTTCTACAGCAAACAGCATTTCTATATTGCCATGTACATACAATTGGTTTAAGACACTTATTAAATTAACTTGTGACTTTCACTTATAGGCAAAAGTTCATGACACAGAAGTAAAGATTGTTTTAATTTTAGTGCTGATATATGTCAAATAACAAAATAAAAACAAGTTGCAAAACTGATTAGTGAACAGACCTAATGATCAGCAACCTCAATTGTCTGCTTCCTTCTGACATAACAGACAGAAAAGCATTGTAACCCAGACCTAGCATTTTCTATTTCTACTATCCAGAATATTATGCCAAATTCTACACCTCCTCTTTATAATTATTCTGGAAATGATTAGCAGAGCAATCAAGCTATCCAACAAAACATTGTCGTTATAAGGAAACCAGTAAGGGTACAAAGTTTACTTCATAGATGAGAGCCCAGCACAGTAAACTCTCATCATACAAATTTGTCTCTTCCCTTTTGAGAGTCATGCTGAATGAAAGCAAGAGAAATACTTCCCTCTGTGTGTGTAAATGACACCCCAATATTTGCAAATATCATGCTGATAAAGCCTGCTAAGCTTCCTTAGAGGGCAGGGTGTTTGCAAACTCTCTTTCCCCGTGACTATGACTTCACAGTGGGATGTGCAATTTTTGTTTATAATGCAGGATTCACTGGAACTGTAATTTGGAAAATTTGGAAAATTGGACAGAGTGTCACCTTGCTCAGGTAATTTCTCTTTGAAAGCGAATTCCATTCTTTGAGTAATTCACCCGTGTTTCCTTTTCTTCCCGAGTAAATGAAAAAGCTAGACCAACGCACATTATATCCCCCATCTGGCTCATTCCCGCCAGTTCTGTCGCCTGCTACAGTTGCTTTTCACACCACCTCACATGAATCAGAGATACAGCCATGAAACAATGGAAACCTTGGACACAAAGGAGGCTCCGGCCTACAGCTGAACTTAATAAAATGGCTAATGTCAGAGCCTGCCGGCTAGCTTTCCAGAGATGCCACTTTCTCAAAATCCTTGCACCACAGCCCTGCATGTGGCATTTTATCCCTCTCCCCATGCAGAACCATGCCATCTGTTCCAAGGCACTGATATGCCCCATGCCAGGTGACATTTTCCTTTCAATTCCTTGTGTTCGTTTACTGGGAAGCATCCTTATCAGGAAAAGATAAAGAAGAGATTTGAGCCCTAACTTGGTCTGTTTTCTCCAATTTTTTTTTATGTACTAGTGCTGCATTTAAACAGTTGTGAGTAATTTATGGGCACACATCTTAGAAATAAATGTACAGATATGTAATAAAGGCTCTGAGCATCGGCATGCTAATAAACCAATGGTTAACTATGGAGTTGGTTATAAAAAGAAAGAGAGAGAAGGGTCATTAAATCAATAATACTGAGATCCGATGGAGCTGCGGGAAGTAAATAACATCATAAACTTTAGTAGTGACTTCAGCATGGGATCATGACAGGATCTGTGGCAATGATGATCAAATAATTTAGACTGGATACATTTGATATGAAAAATAAACAGGAATAGATTTTGAAGATATTTCATGCTTATGTCCATGTTGAATAAAGGCTGCAATTCTTTTTTTTAATTGATTTTTATTGAGCTCTACATTTTTCTCTGCTCCCCTCCCTGCCTCTCTCCTCCCCTTCAACCTTCCCCCAAGGTCCCCATGCCCCCAGTTTACTCAAGAGATCTTGCCTTTTTCTACTTCCCATGTAGATTAGATCTATGTATGTCTCTTTTAGTGTCCTCATTGTTGTCTAAGTTCTCTGGGATTGCGATTTGTAGGCTGGTTTTCTTTGCTTTACGTTTAAAAACCACTTATGAGTGAGTACATGTGAGAATTGTCTTTCTGGGTGTGGGTTACCTCACTCAAAATAATCTGGTACATTTATACAATGGAGTACTACACAGCAGAAAAAAATAACAACACCTTGAATTTTTCAGGAAAATGGATGGAGCTAGAAAACATCATTTTGAGTGAGGCTGCAATTCTACACACATAGATATCAAATGATTTGAAGTTGGGTTGAGAATGCTGTGGTGGGGTCAAAGAAATTTGAGATAATATTACAAATAGAGAGAGATTTCTATCTTTATATCCAATTTAAATTATAGATATAAATATATTCAGACATATCTGTGAACATCTTAAGTTTTATATTTAGATATTCATATGTAAGAAAGATGTAAACTACAGGACCCATGAAAATTGTCAAGCAGTCTCTAGGTAAGATTCCATTGGGATGAAGCATATTCAATTAGGGACAAGACATAATAATTATTCTACAGTCTGTTATATTTTATTAATGCTAAATAACCACCTTATTATTTGTAATGGTTGTGAGTACCACTCAACAATTTTGATTGAAGCATCTACAATAAAGATGGCATTCAAGTCTCAGCATGGTAAGAATTTATTTTCCCCATTTACAATGAGTTGGCCAATTACTTGAGTATATACAACTTGTCTAATAGTTTATTGTCCCTGAAATTAACTGATAAATAATAGATTTACATTGAACAGTCTCTTAATAGCCTTCCTCTGTGTTGTGACCTTTTATTTACAATTCCATCTTTGACATCATAGACATTTCTATACATCTCACATCATTGAAACACATCCCCAAACTGGTAATAGCATCCCTGACTGAGCTTCATAAAGCCTTCATTGGCAAACACAATGATGTGTTAAAATATTTATCTGATTTCACAATTCTGCCTGAAGTATAAGCATTCCTGACCTCCTTTTTTCAGTCCTGACAAAAAAAGTAAACCACTGATGCCTTGTGACTCTCACCCTGGTCTTACCCAGCCCTCATTTCTACCTCACACTCAAGGAACCTCCTGGTCATCACTTGCCACTCTGGCCTTCACCCAATTCTCTGACTCTTCTTATCTTTGTTTGCTATTTTTTAAAAGAATTTTCTTTCTCTTATTTTTCCCAAGAAAATGCTCATGTGGTCGCTGTTAATCCTCTGTAACATTTACTGCAATTTCAAATTTTGCCAATTCTTTGAATACGGAGGCAGTTCTTCCTTTCAACTAGTTTGCAACTTTTCTAAAGACAGCTTAATAAACAAAGAATAGAATGGAGAGCTCTGTGATCAATGACACTCAGGGACCTACAGAACAAAATAACTGGCTTGGATTTTAATTTAAATGTAGCAATGATCTTTGGAATTTAAACCTGGTAGTTGCATGATCTGGTTCACATTTGAATATGATTCTTATTACTCCATTTCTTATTTTTATATGTGTTCAGATGTTTTGCCTGCATGTATGTCTTAGTGCCATGTGCATGCCTGTTGGTCATGGAGTAAAAAAAAGGCCTTGGATCCCCTGGGTCTGTAATTACAATGGTGATAATCAACCTCGTGGGTACTGAGAATCCCACTGAGGCTCTCTGGAAAACAGCCAATGTTCTTAAGCACTGAGCCATCTCTCTAGCTGCTCCTATTGCTCATTTATAAAGACTGGAATAGAATGAGCAACAATTGAAAGGAATAAACCAATAAGGGTGATCATGTATTTGTAGAACAAACATGGTTTAAAAAAAATAAAGCGGCAGTGGAGATGGACTGATATGATCAAAAATAAAATATATTTTGACATTAAAAATAAAAGAAATTACTAGTAGTTTTTAGTATTCGGGGAATCAAAACAGTCAAGGATATAGCTCAGTGGGAGAGCACTTATCAAGCACCTAAGAAGCCTTGAGTTCAATCCTCAGTACAGCCTTGATTTCCTCCTTTTAAAAGGATGAAGGACAACTCACAAATCCATCTGAAACTTGAAGAAAAGTAATATGTTCACATGAAGAAGGAAGAGAAGATCAAGACGGCAACCAGTCATTGGCGAGCTCAGTCATTTGCTCAAGACATTTTTCTCCTACTCTGCTCATAACCATTCTTACAAAGTTGTGTGTTTTAGCCACCTAACTAAAATTATATGATGTTCCTCTATATATACTATTAGAAACTCAGTACAATCAAAATGTCCACATCTCGTTTGAGCCTTGGGTCCAGTTACTTTCAACTCATAAGGTCACTATCTACCCCAGGTATGCAAACAGCCACAGGAAAGGGGATTGTGAAAACGGCTCCACTGAGTGAAGAGCTGGAGGAAAGCTAGCCAAGGAAAGACTGTGAAGTTTCATTGGCTAATTAAAAACAGAAAGTCCATTTAGCAGTGGAGCTGAGAAGTGAGCTCCAGCTGCTCAGAGCTGGGAACATGAGAAGATTCCACACTGTTCTGTAGGAAGAACAGAGGGGATGATAGCATCCAGTCAATATAATTCAATTAAGGGTAATGGGCTCCAACCAGGAATGCACTGAAGATCACTGAAGCAAATTTAAAAGGGATAAAATTAGCGACAAATCTAGAAGTCTAGAAAGGCATTGCCCTATGGGATAATATCATAACTAAAGTCTCCCCCCCCCACGAAAATGCAAAATAAAGAAACCAACAGTTGACATTTGCAACCCACCAGGCAGAGCACAGAGCCTGGCAAGGATTCTTCCTAACCTTTCACGAATGATCCTTCACTTCCTCTAATCAAAAAAGAAGTCCATGGGGAATTAGCCGAATCTCAACCAGGACACAATGAATTCACACCATAGCTACTTCACTACCAATAGTTCTTGACTTATATAGGACACAGAACCCTTTAAGGAAGTGATAGAGCCACACACTTCTTTCAGAAGGTTGTAATTTTAACTACACACATTCATTGCAGTTATGCAGTTCAAAATGACAGGTCATATTCTGAGAAATGTGTCATTAGTCAGTTTTGTCACTGTGCAAGTGTGATATAGTATATGTTCACCAACTAGGATGGCTAGGGTATCTCTAGATAACATCATCTTATGGAAGAACTGTGCTATGACTGCCCACTGTTGACCAGTGAGTCTATGGAAAGCATGATGGTATTGCACAAACAACCTCAAGTCCACAGAGTATACCTACCTATTCTCCCCCCCAAGAGTTTCAGATGTCAAAGGATATCAGATTAAGAACTGCATTTGTTTTATTACAAATGACAATTGTGAGAGAACAGAGACCTTTGGTTCTGTTGTTGCTGCTGCTGTCTTGCCAGTTTGGTGACAGTCTGCAGAGAGCTGCTGTCTTGCACCTATGGCATTCCTACCCACTCTTACCTCATCCTGTGGCTGTAAGTGGCAATTTTTTTCTTGGTTTCTCCGAAGACTTGAGAGTACCTAATATTTTAAGAGCTTTTGATGTGACAGCTAATGAAGTTTTGTCTCAGAAGCTTACTGAATAATAACATTTATTACAAACTTCCTACGGTCAGGCATACTGTAAGTATAATCAAGGAGGTGACTGTCACTACTGGCTATACCTTACATTTAGAGACAATTCAATTTAATCATTAAGTGCTCTTAATGATTAAACATTAAGAACATGAAGAAATACATTTTCAAGTACTCTTATGTCTAGATTGGATGATACCCCAAACTAGGCTTAACAGGATATAAAACCAGTGTTATTCTGCCTTTGACCCCTGAACTCTACGTAATGGCTTATAGGTTACATCACGTGACAGATGTAGCAGTTAGGCAGAGCACCTGGGCAAGGGTCACTCCATAGAATAGGCCTGACTCCTGCATCAGAATGTGGAGTATAGCCACTCAAGAAAGTCCAGAAACACCTAAGCTGGATTTTTTAAGACTTAGAAGTAATATGTTTTTGGCATGTTGACTCTTGGAACTTGAAGATCACATTACAAGGCATGTAAATAGTCCTGATTAAAATTATTATAAATCATTTGAACAGAATAGGATTGTACTTTATTATCGTTTTTTCAATAAATACATAAAATTTAAATGCAGTGTTCACAGCCCCTTAACTGCCTAGCATTTGTACTACTAATTAATATGTAATAATTAAATAGCAGCATGAGACCATATTATTAAGGAAGTTAAGTGGGGACAGTGTCAGAGAATAGTTGGATATAAAACATAGCCATTTATTTGATGCATTTAGAAATGAAATGACAAAGTTCTGAGAATGTATCTCTTAAAGCCGTCTTATCCGTGATTATGCTCTGTCTGTGACATCTGTCGTCTTCTCTCTCTCTCTCTCTCTCTCTCTCTCTCTCTCTCTCTCTCTCCTCTTTCTCCCTCTCTCTGACATACACACACAATGCATAAAACAACTTAAGAACTTGAAAATAAATTACAATTATTTCTTCACAATGAGCCTCTGAACCTTTAAGATAAAAAAGCTCTTTCTGTGGGAGTTAAGGTAATTACTGAGGGAATATTGGCACATTGTTTCCCAGCAATATGGGTGAAGCCGGGAGCTGTGGTAATGAGAACAGGGACATGGAAGACAGGATGGGAAATATTGATGTTCTGTAAGAGAAAGAGGCAGCTATCACTCAAAATGGAGTGTTATCAGGTCCTGGGTTCTTCCAGGAGTTAAAAATGATAAATAATAAAAATCTGATTGAATAAAAAGAGAGAGGAAAAAAACAGAAGATCTGGAATTGAACTCTACTCTGTATCCTGGGAAACAGAAAATGAACAGATGGTCATAAAAATGCAGAGATTTACAAATATGGGGGGAGATTTTATGAATACAAAAGCAGCTCAACTTGGCTCTTCATATTGAAGGATGTTAAAACAGAATGATTCAATGATTCAGGGAGTAGTTGGCAGCGGAGGTAACCTCTTTGTTAATAGGTTACATCTACTTTCAGATGACAAACTGATTTCTCATTTTCTCATTAAGTCTAGGGAACATATTGTTAAACTTACTTCTTTGTACTGTAGAAAAAGGGGGAGTGGGTAATGACATCGTCTGTTCTTCTTTGATCAGGGGGTGAAACAATTTGTACTAACAATGGGCTCCATAAAGACCATCGTCCATGGGGGAAAGCTTACAAGCCTCAAAGTCTGCCTAGCCCATCTCCCTCTGTTCCAAATTTAGCTTACAGAGGGAAGCACCTGCATCTAGAACTGGTTATCACCTCCCGTTTTCTATAGGAATCTTTTTGAAACTATAAAAAAAAAAAAAATGCCCTATGTAATTCACTCAAACGTAATGTCAATCCAATTTGATCCAAAAGTTCCATGCTAAACCATCAAATTAAAATTGTCACTGTAGATGTGAGTCTGGGAAAGGAAGTTTAAACGTGGACACAAAAATTAATACAAGTGTGTTTTGGCTTCTCAATATAAAAATAATCAACTAATGATAAAAAAATCAACAGCAGTACATAAAAGTCGGTAAGAGAGTAAAGCAGTGCTACAGTGAAGCAGATGTGCAAATCACAGTGACATGTTTGAACTTGTTACTGCCATCTATAATCACAGAAGTCCTAAATAAAAACAAAAAGAGACAATAACAGACACACACACACGTACACACACGCACACTTGTACCAAGAATTTCTGAAGAAATGGCGAACTGGAAATCTTATATACTGCTACTGAGAGTGAGAATTACATCATCTTGTAAAAATACTTAGCATTATCAACCAAAGTTGAATGTACACATGCTAGGATCATAATGCAGAAGGAAACACCCTAGTTTACACCAGTCAAACTTAGTGATATGCCAGACCTGTTAAAGGTCCCTTCACACCCAAAATACTCATTTGACTGATAAATTCTATTTTGCTAGTGACTTTTCCATTTCACAATCAGATACATCCCAGCAGGTGTGTGTGCATTTGTGTCTGTAAGTAAGTTATACAAAAGGCACAGACAAATATTAACATATGTGTGTGTGTATAACATTCTCTATAGACAATGCCAAAATCAGAGGCTCATATTGCTGCTAAGTGGCATAATTCATTCCTAGCACTAAAAATGGGGGAAAGCAGAGAAGGAAAGAGAAAAGGAGTGGCAGTTAGGAGAGGGGGAGGAGAGAGGAAAATGGAGAGTAGGAGAAGTAAAAAAAAAAGAAGAGGAAGAGAGGATGATTGTGGCCTCCCATACCTTTACATCCTCCTTTTCATGATTTTGGACCCCCAGTTCTTCTTTTTATGGTTATCCATTGGGTTAGGATACACTCTAATGATGTCATTGTGAAACAGCCATCTTTAAAGATGTTATATCTATAATGCAGGTGCTCTCTCACTGGTCATGGAGCTGGGACATAATTCAAAAATAACACCAAGAAAGGATAAATATTTGTCTAACTCATGAACTACTGTCAGTAGATGTTTTCATTGGTTTCTAGATCAATTCAAAAGAATCTGGACTGATTCAATAGAGGTCATAAATCAATCTGGACTTTTAGCAACAGAAGCAGCAGCAGCAGCAGCAGCAGGAAGTTCTTCTAGGTGAACGCTAATTTTCCAGTATTTGCAAGTGAAAATTTTCAATGGACTTGTCCAGGGATTTTAAGCTGAGTTAGAGTGAGTAAGTCTCAAAACATGACCTATGAACATCACAATGTGTTCTTCATACACAGAGTAAGTTTCACTTGAAAAACATATTTAAACAAAATTCGACAAAGCAGTGATTTTTAATGTGAATTTTTAAAATGTATACTTGTATAATTGCACAAGTCACTGGATTTTCTTATTTTTATTTTGGGGGAAGGTTACCAAATTTTATTTATTTGAAGGAATAGGATGAACTAATATGATGAACTTAAGAAAATGTTTTGTTTGACTGATAGGAAAGGTAAAGACAGATCCAGCATGCATGCAGTGTTTTGGTGGCCAGTGAAGTGACTCTGTAACTTTAGGAAATTCAGCTTGGCTATTGTTATCATACTTGTCGAAGAGATATTTTGCCATGCCAGACATTGAGGCTCCCATCTTACATGAGTTGGTGATGCGGTCATCCAGTTTTTTGACAGATTTCACCTGCTTATTCAAGTAGTGAGTCTCAATGAAATCACATAAATGAGGTCATTTTGTCAATGGCTAGCTTGAGCTCACCTGAAGGCTGACACATGTTCTTCCCAGTGCAGTGCCCGTTCCATTGCATTCAGCAAGCTCTCCCGGTTCTCACTGCCTGTTTTTATTATATCCTGTAGAAATATTTGGCTATATCATTGATGTTGGAGATTTATTGGTTTCTCAGCATGTTCTACTTCCCTAATCAGATTGCTTAAGACAGTATTTGCCAAAGTTCCTCAAAGCCACTTCATCTCAGTTGAAGTTTACTGTCAGAAATAATGGTCAGGCATAGGCCTCACCTTGATCTGCAGTTGATGGTAGCCTCCAAGAATCCAGGAGTTATTCCAGTGCTCCTTCTAAGAGGATGTGGTGGTTGTGGCAATTGTGGGACGATGTTTGGTGGTGGTGCTGGAGTGGGAAGTTGACCTCACACTAGTAGAGAACTCTGGTTTGGGGCATCCCTCTTGGGTTGGATGGGTAGAATGGCAGGTTCTCTTTGAGCACTATTGAAGCAAGAAACAAGCATGGCTTTCAGTGAAAAATGTCTTATATCTTAAAATAACCCATTTCTATTATTTTTCATATCACCATGAGGCTGTGGCTTACCAGATAAGGTTATGGCAACTGTCTCTTTCAGCAACCACATGGCATCTCTCTGACTCCGCCTTCTTTTCTCCTTTATCCCTGCTTAGAATTTCCACTTTGTTCTATTCTACACTGCCATGGGCCCAAAATAGCTTCTTTATTAACCAATGGTAATAAAACATATTCACAGCATACAGAGGAGAATTCCACATCAACCTAAAGCCACTGAGAAACTCTCTCCTGATTAAAAAAAAAAAATTGGAATGTCACCTGAGTTTGAAATGACTTCCTCCTGCCTCTACATAAAAACTCATATACCTGCTCATTCTCTCTCTCTCTCTCTCTCTCTCTCTCTCTCTCACACACACACACACACACACACACACACACACACACACAGAGACAGCAGGTACATGCAAACATATACACTTGTGTGCAAACACAGTATTTCATTAAGGGGAATTTTCATGCAGACACTAGTGATTACTGACCAAAACAAAATACTTACGACGCTGTCTCTCTCACCCCATCCTGGTCCCTACCTTCAGCATTTCTCTTTTTTTCCTAACCCATCCTCACCGATGTCAGATTAAGTTGTCTAAACTGCAGTGCAAATGATACATCACATCACCTGATATACCTATTGAGTCAACAGATACTTGAGCATCCTTGGTAGGTCTTCTAAATAAAGAGAAATGTGAAAACTCCTGCCTGCCAGGAGGCTACTCTGTATTAGGCAAGGCACTTAAATAAGGAGTCAATTTAAAACCAGTATCATTATCAACATAAAAGGAAGTCCTGGTTTCTAAGGCAGCAGAGGAGAAACATCTAAATAAGGAGGTCACTGTGGGAGTAGATGTGCCAAGGAAAGATGGGCTGCCTTTGGAAGATAAGGAGATAGATGAAAATGGAATCCAGCAACCTTCCTGTTCAAAGACAGCTTCCCTGACAAGTGAGAAGCACAACACATTTAAGAAACATTAAGAAGCTGACAGATTAGGTGAGGACAAATGAAAGGAGCTGTGGAGCAATCAGGTGATAGCTCATACCTGGTACTGAAGACTAAGCTCAAGAGTTTTGGGTTTTTATACTGGAGGCTGGGGGAAGAGCAAGCAGAGAAAGGTATGAACTGGTGTTTAAACAGGTTTGAAATCCAGAAATCACTTTCATTCTGATGAATAGATTAGTATTAGGTGATTCTGGAAAGAATGGCTTCATCTAGGACAGTGTGGACTATCTGAGCAAGAGTTTAATCGTAACTATTGCACCAGATGAATTCCAGGACACCACATTCACTATGGCCCTACCTCACCTGCATACTTTACCCACCTACTATTCTCCAATTCCTTGCACTCAAGGTCATTCCTTGGTCAGACTTTCTTCTGTAGCTTAGTACCTCTCCAGCAGATAATGGAAGCTCTGTAAAATTTGAAGGATTCCTAAAAACTAGAGACTAGTAAAATATTTCAGTAATTTTATGACTAAAGTTACAGTTTTATCTAGGCAACCTTTCTGCTTGAACTTCTTAGATGCTGGGGTTACAGGTATAAGTAACCATATTCATTGGCAAAGCAACATTTTAACTTGAATTATTGCCCAAACATTTCCAGAATCCAAAATCTAAAACAGTTTTGAGGATTGATTCTTATGCTTAACCTTTGAAAATTGGCCTCAATGAGCTATTGGTGATTTAGTTACCACTGGACAGATAAATGTCTGTGGATCCTATCACTGATAGATATGTCAGAAATGATGCCAATTTGGTTAAATGTCAAAAGTAAATTCACGGAGTATATGCACATTTCTGATTCTACTATCTGAGTTACCAAATTGAAGCCAGAGTCTTCTGTCAGCTCCTGATATTGCGGAAGTGTTATTTTTCCAGTTCCTTGTTAGGTACTAACAAGACATAGGAAACTATAACAAGAATATAACTATTTGACCTTTGAAAATGTTATTTGAGATTCGAGGAGATAAAAAAAGAACTTTAAATACATAGGGCCAAATTTGAAGTGTCATGAAGAAATGGTTTATCAGTGAGGTCTATGGCAAAACAAACAAACAATATTTTCCAAGAGTTTAGCTTACTTTTCGCAATATGAAAATTGCACCCTCTCTAATAAGATAGGTGTGACTCACGTGAGCCACAATGTTGTATAAAGCCCAAATTACACAACAGGCAAAAATGAAACACTACAATGAAGTCAAACACATATGGAAATAAAAAAATAAAATATACCAACGACGTAATAATCAAGTTGGTTCTGTTAGTAAAAGACACATACACCACAGGTTTCTCATAAAGTGCATGCAATATGTTAATCGTAATTATTGTTTCAGAATGCAAATGCAAATATGAAATAGTTGGTAGTGGGCAAGTACTTAGTGCTTTATGTTCTTTGGAAGATGTACCCATATACCTAGATTGAGTTTCTCAGAGTGAAAAAACAAAACCAAAGAAACCTAATAGGCACCTTTCGGTTTGCCAACTGTAATGTTTTATGAGAGCTCCCTTTTGTAATAACACATGGCAGCCGAAGTAAGTCAAGCATTTTGTAAGTCGAGCATTTTGTTTTGGTTATGTATATTTATGTATCCTTTTATATTTTTAAAAATAGGAGATATGAACATGAGATACAAAGGTTATAATCACTTTTTATCTGGAGAAACCAGCTGAAATACATTTGATTTTACTCTCCATTTTTGCTGTGTGTTCATTTGTGAGGTAATCTGTTTCATGTGATAATTTGGACATATTTTTTGACTCAGTTTCTTTCTTCAGGGCCTCTGCAAAGAGGAGAAAATAATTCATATTGTGTAAAACTGCAGGCCTTACTGCTTGATGTTATAAGTCATGAGCTTTTTGTTTCTCCCCATGCCGAAGCCCGTCTCTTCAAAACTGAGACACTGTCCAAACGAACTCTCAGTTCTGAGGCTGGACACTAAAAACAATTCATTCAAAATATTTTCAGAGAGAAGACTTTCACTGAGTTCTAGAGGAGATGGGAATTTTCATCCCCGCTGTGTGATATGCACAAGTCTTTCCCTGGCGAGCCATACAGTGCAGTCAAGTCTTGTCTGTGAGATTTCCCTAGAGGTCATGGTATGCCAATGGTTTCTAAAAGAATCAATGCATCTAATATAGGGCACACTTTTCACCTTTAATAATCTGTCCCAGAAGTGAGGGCAGGGTTCAGTTGAAGGAACTTACTATATTTATTTGTCAAAATTAAATTATTCACTGACTGTTATAAAAGCAACAATATTTTGTGATCCATGATAAACACAATACCTCTTGCCCAAACTGAGTGAAATTGGGTTTCAATGATTAAAGACTATTACCTCTCTGATTTAAGGGCATCTTAGGATTTATTTTATTTCCTCAGAAGCCATCACTTGGAAATGATCTACCTTTGTCTAATAGGAAACTGATCCACAACAATAGGCACAGAGCAGCTCACAAAATTCCTGGAGGTCAAGCAGAGGAGAACCAGCATTAGAGTCTGTGTACTCTGCATCATTTGGAAAGTAGAATATCATCTTAGTCATGTCTCACAGATTTTCCTCAAATAGTAAGAAAATGGTTATTCTTAGCTACGCTTCAAAGATTTTCCCTGATCATTAAGACAATCATTAATCCAAAGAAAAAGGAGCTATAGGTTAAAAGAAAAAATGTAAATGCCTAATGAATAAGTTTAAGTATGAAATACCACTATCCATCAAGGAAATGCAAATTAAAACTTCTTGAAGATCTCTTATTAACCCAGGCATGAAAACAAATTCTGGAGAGGAAGCAGGGAAAGGGGGCTGCTGGTGGTGGTGTAAATGGGGGCCGCCATTATGGACATTATGTGGAGGTTTCTCAAAAATGATAAAACTAGAACTACAGGAAGCCAACTACATCACTGTTGGACTTCTATTCATAGGGTTCTATATCCTACTACAGAGAGCCTTGCTCATCTGTCTGTGTTCATTGCTGCTTGGTTAGCAATAGCTAGGACATAGAATTAGCCTAGATGCTCATCAACACACGAAACGAGAATGTGAAAAGGATACAAGTGTAAACTGAATTTTACTCAGCTATAGAAAAGATTAAATTGTGAAATGGACAGACTGTAAAAGTTAGACTGATTGAGGTAACCCAGACTAAGAATGATGAACACCATATAGGCTGTCTCATATGTAGATCCTAGCTCCAGATCTTCAGATTTCTAACAATTTGTACCTAGAGGAATGAGGAAACCAGAAAGGGAATAATAAGAGATGAAAGGGTTACCTTAAAGGATGGAGGTTAGTAGATCATGGGCTATATCAATATATATGGAATATATGTGATGGATAGGTTTAAACACTGATAAGGGCAGAGTGAAAGAGAAGATAAAGAACAGAAACTAAGGTTGCACAAAAATACATGTGGTAGCCTACTGTTTTGTAATCCAACTTAAAAAGATGTAATTTAAAATTTAGAAGTTAGAAAGTTAGAAATATTCTACTTGGTTGATTAATCCTGTTCCAGAAGCTGTATGTTATTAAACAAGAAATTCCAGTGCCTGGAATAATATATCTCCTTATTATAGGACCGTCCCTGGGTCAACCCATACAATGCCACTCTATGCTACTTCCTTTGATTGCCATCAGAACTAAATGACAAGACAATGTTGTCGAAGACATCTCACATTTGGTTACAAGATATGAAGATGAATAAATAAATAAATAATTGATGACATTAAAGGGGAGTTACTGAGCACATTGTAGATTTCACAGGCACAGAAGTGGTAGTGATTCCCCTCCTCAGAGCAATGACAAATTCGATGCAGGAGGCATATGGTTTGACTACGGATATCACACACTCCTGGTTATTTTTTTCACAACATTTATAGATGTGTCTCAACAACATCCCATCCTCAGCCCCCACAAACACCTGTTTTGCCTTTTAGAGAAGCCATAATACCAAAGAAACAGCTCCATAAATCACTGTGGATATTTCAGGATAGAAATGAGATGTAAGCATTTTCAAAAGGACCAAAGCACTTAGATCAGGCTCTAAGCAAATGAGCTATTCCTTCTACATCCATAATAGCTTTCCCAGTCCTTGATCAGTGTCTTGGAGAAAGAAAAACAAAACACTAAAATCAGTCCTAAAATTTTAAATCCATCTTGAAAATTTTCTGTCTGTTTGTTGAAGGGCTCCAGGTATACATTCAGCACTAAAAACATTCATGACTGAAGAAACTCATAGAAGATTAAAAATGAACCATGCTAAGGTGGTGCATTGAGGTAAATATTATTTTATTGTTGATATAGTTTCTAAGAAAATGTTACTCTATGGGCTAACAAGTCGCAACTTGGTTCTCTAATGGTGGCATAGGCTTCAGGTGTTATAGAAATATTTGTATGTAGTGATTAGGAGACCAATGCAGGACTATAGGGAAAAAATTTAAAGTTCATAGGTAGAGTCTGGTGGTTTACATCCAGGTTCAGATTTCTGCCATGTGGAGTTGTGCCCAGTTTGCTCGATTTCCTAATAATGCAACCATAAGCTGATGCCGCCACGATGGCTAGATGGGCTATAGTCCCTGAATTGTAATCTAGAATAAATTCTCTTCCTTTAAGTAGTTCCTGTCAGGGTCTCTGTCATAGCAATAAGGAAGTTAATGAATTCAGAGAGTGGCACCTAGAACTGGGAATCATTACTGAGATAGACATGACGACATGGTAGGTACAGAATTGCAACTGGTTTTGGGAGATAAATGTGAAAGGGTTCAGTGGCTCAGGCTGAAGAGGTTGCCAAAATGTAGTAAGAAGAGAAATCTCATGAAAGCACAGAAGGCCAAGACAGTAGAGAGAAAGGAAGACAGTGAAACCTCCTGCGTGACAAGAAAGGATCAGAACGTAGACAGCAAGGATGGCTGCAAAGACTGTACTCAGAAAGGACCAAGGACTCCAGGAGAATTTAACTACAAGTTTGTAGAAAGATTCCCCACAATAAGCCGGGCGGTGGTGGCACATGTCTTTAATCCCAGCACTCGGGAGGCAGAGGCAGGCGGATCTCTGTGAATTCGGGGCCAGCCTGGTCTACAAGAGCTAGTTCTAGGACAGGCTCCAAAGCTACAGAGAAACCATGTCTCGAAAAACAAAAAAAAAAAACAAAACAAAAAAGATTCCCCACAATAAATCAGGGCAAAAAAGGGAGAGAAAATATGAATTTGGGCACAAGGGTAGCCTGAGCAGATTTAAACTAGAGAAAATGGCTGTGAACAAAAATCTCTGTGGACAAGGTTGAGGTAATTGGTGGATAATGGCAACTAAGGAGAAAGCTCAGGTTTCACACTGTGGTAGTCCAAAGGGGTGTCTTGAGGAAAACAGTCTACCCATGGAAGACACCAGGATGTAAAACTAAAATCTCAGGTGAAAACTTTCATTTGGAAATGAGAATGCTTGAACACTGTGACTGTAGGGATCCTAATAAAAAGCGTATGTAGGGAAATGTTTTCCCCAGTGAAACTAATGAGGCATACAGGATCTACTGTAGCTCTGGGTTAGACTCCATCTAGAGCTGACAGCAGAACTTGGTGTGGATTCCACAGTGTCAATCAAGCAAGTTGCAAGGCAAGGTCATAAAAGCTAGCAGAGCAGTTCAGCAAAGTGGCTGAAGCCATAAAACTTGTACCAGAATCAGATTCGGTTCCAGAGGCTCCTGAGTGGGTTGAGCATGAAAGTCAGAAACTGAAACCTCGGGCATTGGCATCCTCGGGATATTGGAAATGCCACTTATATGGGCATCTGCCAAGGAACTCTGAAGACATTGAGTGTAGGAGTAATACCCATCCTATTAGCGCTGAAAAGTCCCACTTCATGCCCTGCATGCTGGTGATGCAGATACAGCATTAGTGTTTTCCCTTTGACTTTTCTGTCTTTCTTGGGTTGAGCCTTTCCCCATTCTTTTCCCATTCCTGACTTTGAAATGGGAGTGTTTTTCCTGTGCCTATCATATAGGCAATTTTTAAAATTTTACACAGGCTCACAATGAAACCATTACCTGGAGTGTCTGATGAGACTCTGGATTTTTGTATTGGTTGGAATTATAGTGCTCTGGAGATTCTTGAAGTGAAATTGAATGTATTTGGCATTATGAGATGACCATGAACCTATGGGAGTCAAAGATGGTAATTTATAATTTGGGAAGGGTGTTTGCTCGGGCTTTCTGCTTAGCTGGTGGTAATGATTTGGAATGTTGTGGCTCCTTTTGGACAAAGGTCCAGCTGGAGTGAGCAGGTCCAAAAGGATGGGATCTTCAGTTTATAATCTGTCTCCACTTCAAGAATCAGGTCTTTATTTCCTGATTTATGTAGATGTATCCCTTCCCCTCATTATCCTACTTCTACAACAATAAGCCATTCCATCCACTACATTTGCCCCGCCATGATAGACTATATTCCCTGAACAATGGGCCAGAATAATATATTTCTCTTAAACTCTCTCTGATTTTGTCACAGCAACAAGAAAGTAACAAATTTAAATGTGATAACTTAAGTGTGAAAATAAATTAGCAGAGACCTTTTCAAAAAATGAAACCCTTAAGACTCTACAGTTTCAAAATCCTGGCAAACGACCCTGAAGATATAGAAAATAAAGCCAAAGAAGGTAGTAGATATAGCACTGTATTAACGGTCTAAGCAAACATTCGAAGAAGTTAACACTCTGAGAGTATTCCTATAGTGCAGTCCACTTGGCAGTAACTATTAAAGCTCCATCACGAACATTTCAGCATCCCAGGGAGATCCTCAATACAGAATTCAAAAGTGCCAGAATTCAATGATTTTAATGTAAAAATTTTAGTAGTAAATAGATACCTTACCAGATATTATTACCGACTGACAGTATGAAAGCAAGGACATGCAGCTTCACTGTTAAATGAATAAAACATGTGATTGCATCTTATATAATTGTTGCAAGAAATTTCTCCCTAGATCCTGATGCTGACAGCTATGACTTGAGATTCATCCTACTCACCCTTGCACTGGTTCCTCAACAAGCACAACTCAGGTGCATTGTGAGCATGTGTTTTAGCAATTCATCTTCAACTGCAGCCATAAATAAGATGTCTTGGACAAGATGCTACCATTTTAGGGCTTTGGGGATAGCCTGGTGGAAAGTGTTTCCCACCCAGCACAAGGACCTGAATTCAAATTCCCAGAAACCATCTAAATGTTGAATTCTGTAACATATACTTGTAATCTTAGTGCTCCTACTGAGAGATGGAGATGGGAAGAAGAGGGAGGCTCCTTGTGGGCAAGTTAGTCAAGTGTACGCAGCAAGGAACAAAAGAATGGTCATGCTTCAGAAAGGAGGGAAGCAAGAATTGACCCACGCACATATACTGTGTTATTCATGGGTCTGTTTCTACATGCACAAACACAAAAGACACAAAGATAGGAAGGTAGAGGGAGACACACACAGAGGAAGAGAGAGACAGAGACAGAGAGACAGAGAGAGAGGCAGGTTGGAGGTTCAAATTTTAGCTATGTAATTGTGATGATGTTTCTTCTAATTTGGGAATTAACGTAAGGATGATTATCTTGGTCCCAGGATACAATCAACAAAGAAGGCTAAGTAGTTATGTTAATAATAAATAAAAGAATTAACAATAAAATAATCAAAATAGAGTGTTCTGTGCAATGTGTCAAAGACTTTGCTTTAGGCATAATGAAAAATTGCAATATAAAAATTCATATGGAAACTAATCACACAAGTTGATTATGTTACCTGAGAACTTGTAAGCCAGTGCATTCTCATCTACCCAACTATCCCCAGTGCCAATTTGAAAATAAATGCTACATTAGTAAAGGCTTGCATATGTATATTTCTACAATTCTTCTGATTATTATGAAAATGAAACAAAACAAAATAAAATTAGAGTTCCTGATGTAGATATTGCACCTAAACTGTGGAAATCAATGTTTTTTGTACTTTAGAGTGTGGAATTGATTCTGTCAAGTCTGATCCACAACTGTACTTTCAGCAGTGTGTCAAGTGAAAAATTGAGTCTCAGTGCAAAAGTTCTCTCTCTACCTCTGGAGTATTTCGAGTTGAAAAAAAATAATTTCAGGTTTACTTGTTATCCAAGAGACCTTTAATCTTATCATAAACTTAATTTGTCCATACATCTACATATTTGGGAGACGAGCAAAAGTTTCTTTTGATGAGCTGCATTCATCCTAGGGTTTATTCCCAACAGGAAAAGATCATAAATGTTAAGTATCCTGAATCTTTTCTCTGGAGCAACATGACTAAGAACGTGGGTGATTTAAAATTGTCCAGGATATGATTCTTCAGTAGTGAAAGTTCTAGGCCACTATTCATTTTCCTCCAAACATGTAGGAACACTTTACAATATATTCCTTTATATCTATAGTCAGGCCAAATTATGACTACAAGATGGTTGTTGTTTCTGTCATAGAAATGAAATTAAAATGTTGACTTCACAAAACCGTTATCTGAAAATTGTATGGCAAGGAAAATGAATGCCATATATACAAAAGTAAAAAGAGGAAATAGTTAAAATAAAACATCATTCAATAGTATCTTTATAATTGTTTGGTGATCCTTAAAGTAGTCATACTGTGTTAGAACAGTGAACAGATCCCTCTGATCTGTAAGATATTAAGAGAACCTTGAGACAAAGCTCTTGTAAAATAAAGTGACTCCTTTTGGTGCAAATAATACTGTTTCAGAAACCTTAAGAAAAAAGAAAAGTCATTAGAAAATGGAATCCAAAATATACAAACTTATCTCCATTTCTTCATTAAGACAGCTATTTGAAATCAAGCTGATTTGAAATTTTTACAGTACCTCAGTGCTTTCACACCATTTTCTCTGATAAGGAAAAGTTCAGTTTACAGTGGCATTCGATGTGTTTCAAACGGCTGACATTTTAGAATCTGATACTCTGTATGCTATGCTTAGGACTGAAAAGCAACCAGTCTACCAGAATAGGTTTGCCTGTGAAAAGCAAATACACAGTTTTGGGTACTGTAAAATAATTCTACAATCTGAAGAACTACTGTGGCCAGTAAGTAATATCCCAAGAAATCCATGCTCTGGTGTTTGCTTGAAAAAAATACTTGATTTGATAATATTACATGGATTAACAATGGACACAAGTACATGGTGGAGTTGGGGGGGACTTTTAAAAGCCAAGCTAGAACTCTCAATAAACTGTACACTTGTTGGCATTTTTAATGATTATATAAAAAAAGCATTATTTTCCAAAACCTTCCTGTAATTTAAAAACAAATTTCTAAGAATAAATAGCAATAAAATAAAATTAAAAGTAAGAATACTTGTAACTTAGAAATACATAGCAGCATCTTCTTCACATTCATTATATTATACTACAAGGCCAAACAGCCTACAAATTTTTATAGCCATATGAGTCTTTAAAAAGTAAAAAAGAAACCATCCTATCAAAGTGACAAAATTATTGAAAAATATTTTCATATATATTAATTATTCCTAACATTTTCACTATTAACTCTCAGCATTACCTAATCATTTTTAGCATAAATGGCAGTATTAGTGCAACATAAAGCTAGCACAAAATAATGCAAATTTTTCATGTGTACCTATATTAATATGTTTGGAGTAAGGTTATAGCATATTTTTATATAATTATTTTTTATACATTGTTTGTTCCATATAGATTCTAAGAATTTGGTCATTGTACTTGGTGAAGAAAACTAGGAATGAAGAAAATGAGGCATGTCTGCCAGCTTTCAAAATGATGAGAAAAAAATTCCAAATATTCATGGCTCAGAACTACTAGCATTTATCCTGTGTGTCTTTATCCAGTGTGTCTTTGCTTGCCTTCCCATTATTACTCAACTTCAATCAAGAAATCAGAGTGAAGGAGCTCATATTTTAGCACATGATTCTGATAATGACTAAGAAACCATCAAGCTTCTCTTGGGTATAGCATGAGTCCTTTCTGCCATCACTTTAGTGAGTCGCATTGCAATGGATGTCATAATTGAAGGGTGTAGTTCTTGGAAAAAGACAGTTTCCTAAAATTTACCCTTGATCTCAAAGGTTTGCTTCCCTCCTTCCACCCTGAGTGTACATTTAGTCCCTCTCCAAGGTAGACATCATCTTCCCTAGTCTGGAGGTATTTCTCTTGTGTCTGAGTTCTGGGGCTGAGTTAGAAAGGCATAGTCATATGTTGGGCATGCTACTCTTGCAATAGTGGCTGGGGGGAAGTATTATGGCAAAACATTGTTATGATTATTAAAATCCTGTAAGTAAACATGGCCTTGGAGATTATGTTCACAATGTACTGACTAATACATGTCACTGCATCTAATATCCGTTTCTACATTTCTACAGTGACTTAGTCCCTACAGTGACAGCTTTTGTTACCAAGTTATGCAGAAGACACTTGTTCACAATTGTCAATCATCTCAGAAATGGAAAGAAATCTCGAATATAGAAGAACTGGTCTGCAATGGAGAGTAGACAACAGCGCTAGAAAGCATCTCAGATTCCTTAATAAGCAAACCTTAAACCACTGTTGTTTTTATGAAGCTACAACTCACAAACTATTTCTTTTCATAACTTTCAGTGTCCTTTTACAATTATTTATTTATTCTCCCTTGATCATGTAAAATAATATGTAGGAATAGTTGATAAATTTCTGTATTCTCAACAAAAATCACAGAGCTCCAGGGATACCTCTACAATGATACAGAGAACTCATATTTTAAATCCATCGTGAACCTAATAATAAACACTAAGAGATTTTTATAAATAGAATAAATTGCCTGAGTTAGTAAGGGTTGTTCACTTACCTCTGCTATTAAACTATTTCTAAAAATCCTTAAGCATATAATAACATCTGAAATAAGTCTGTGAAACAAGATTTGAAATAGGAATTAAAGGACAAAGTTCATATTACAGGCTAGATAAGATGCAAAAATCAATGCTTTCTTATATTCGAGCAAATAGAAATACAATAGGAAAGTAATATTCCATTTGAAAATGTATTGTGAACTAGAAGGAGAGACTGAACAGTAAATGTTTTACAAAATGAAACCGAGTTTGTTTCCCAGCTCTGCTGCTTAGTGTGTGTCTCATAAAGTATTTAGATTTTTAAATTTCTTTTTCTTTCACTTGTAAAACATAGATTAAAATAGAAATTACTTCATCAAATTGTTACTATATGTTTGGGTCAGTTCTAAGACACCTGTATTGTCATCTCTGTACAGCCTCCATAAGGAAGTTATAGTCATTAACACGTTTTCAGCTAAAAGGAAACTATTAAATGCAAAGCAGATTATACAGAACCACACAAGTCTTGTAAGACACAATGAAATTTAAACTGAACCCCAGCTATTCACATTCAACACTAATATACACACACACACACCACTGAGAGACAGAGACAGAGAGAGATACCTTTCATTGATATTTACTAGAGATGGTATAAAAGAACAGTGTGTTGGGAAATTCTAACTATGGGAAGAGGACACAATAAGAAGGCCCAGATCATAAGGGACACTCATAGGTTTACTATTGTGTTTTTGATTCCGTCCTAAGTAAGGAAAAGCCACTGAAGTGTTTTGAACAGACAAGACAAAATCTGCACATTTAGATTTTTCGCCACAGGTGCTTGGTTGAGAATAGACTATTGGGGAACAAGATTACAGTCAGGGATCTTCTGTAAACCTTTATAAGTAACCTACTGCATGGGTGAGATGATAGGAGAGATGGCAATATATAGTCAGTCTACACACAGAAATCAGAACCAATCACATGCAGGATTGACTGAATGAGAAACATGGGCTAATGACATCAAGACTTTTAAGTGAATTGATCTCTATAGTGGCAAGATGGAATTCTCATTGATTGCAGAAGAAACACGTATTTGATAGACAGACCAATAGTTTATTACAGACACACTAACTATGAGGTATCTCTTTAAAAATCCAACTTGAGATGGAGAATTGGGAGCTATACATACAGAGGAAGAAACATCTATTCTTGGGGTGTAAAGGTATGAAGCTAAATGGGAGCAAGAAAAAACACAAATATGAATTGAGACAGACCAAAGATTAAGTCTGGAAAGCTTTTAAAATTAGAAAGTTGGAGAAAGAAATGGATCTAGCAAACATTGTGTAGGAAACAGTGACACCACAGAAAAATCAGGAGCATTTGTCCATCTCCAAAAACAAATGAATATGTTATATAAAAGAAAATTACAAAATGGCTAAAATTTTTCTTAGACAAGTTAGATGAGAATTGATGAATGACTATTAAGTTTAGGCACACATCCATGTCATTGGAATTCATAATTACATGAGTGCCAATATGGAGGAAAAAGTTGAATTCAATTGGGTTTAAAGGAAATGGGGTGAATTTTGTCATATGTGAGCGCTATTGAGAGTAAAATGGAGAGGTAGAGACATTACACCCACAACGACACACATATGAAGGTAGGATAGAGTAGGGAGATAGTCATAACCAGAGTTCTGCTGCACAAGTTGGCAGAATAAAGGTTGGAAAGACAGCAAAGCCAGAATACAGGTTGGACAGACAGCAAAGCCAATGACCTTTTCCTTTTCGGTCTATTAATTTTTTAAAACAGAACTGTAGTTAGTTGTGTGTTGAAGTTTCTGATGGTGAGTAGATATTTGGTAGCGTAAACTAGAGTGAGAAACATGTCTACAACAGTATCCTCCAAGCATCAAGGAAGATGGAGTGTAATAAGCAACTCTTGGTGGTGATTTGAGTGGGACCACATCCCTCTCAGAGTCAATCTATCAAAAATCTAAGCACTGTGGTATAATGAAGGAATTGGCTTGCTCTCTCATTTACTGTTGTTATATAAAGCTCACTATCAAGGGCACTAATTATTACCAGGGATATTGGTGACCCCCACCAGTCAATGCTTGGACTTGATGTCTTTTAGTGTTATGTTGTGCAACAACACGCATCTAGATCAAAACAATTTGGATGTTTACTTTTGGTCTTTTCTCAGGGCATTCATTCCCATAGAACTGGGAGTTTACCCTTGCCAGAGTCAGCCTTATGACTTCAAGGGTAATTAGTTGATGCTCCAAATGGCACTGTGTGGCTAATTTAAACTGAGACTAACAAGTTACAATAAGACTAGGCACAAACTACGTACAGCAAGTATATTCCATTACTCTCTCTCCCCTTCTTCCCTTTTTACTTATTTCTCTCTGGCCTTTTCACCTTTTCTTCTGCTTTGATTTTTTGGGATAAGGTTTATTAAAGCTCAAAATATTTTCAAATTCACTACCTTTACCCTTCTGCCAAGCCAACATAACTTTTAAATAATGACATTTTCAAATTAATCCCATTATAAACCAGAGACATCTTTACTTGCTCATATTAGATCCAATCTTGGACTAGTTACAACCACACCCCATTGATGGAAGTGTTGGCAAATGAGCTTTAATATCTGTGGTGGTTTGAACAAGAATGCCCGCATAGGCTCATACATTTGAATGCATAGTCATCAGGGAGTAGAATTGTTTGATTAAATTAGAAGGAATAAGAAGTGTAGCCTTGAAGGAAATGTATCACTGTGGGGTGGGCTTTGAGATTTCAAAAGCCTATGACAAACCCTGTCTCTTGCTCTCCACCTGGGGATCAAGATGTAGATCTCAGCAACTGCTCCAATACCTGCCTACATCCTGCCATGCTCCCTGATAGGATGATAGTGAGCTAGATCTCTGAAACTGTGAACAAGTCCTCAGTTAAGTAATTTCTCTTATCAGTATTGGTCATTGGTCTCTTTACCCCAGTGTAACAGTGGTTAAGACAGTCTCTGGTTTAGAAAGGATACTGCCCAGGGTCTAGGGACTGCCTTTGTAATACGGATATCCAGCTGTGTGGCTAGCAATTAGGACCAGGACAACAATTTCACTGAGAGAGAGAGAGACAGAGACAGAGAGAGACAGAGAGAGACAGAGAGAGAGAGCAGGTTGAAAATGTACTGTATCCAAAAACAATTATGAAGGAAAGCCTGATCTACAGCGATGCCCAAGGTGATACAGAGAAGCCAGGATATTTTGGTCTCTCTGGATTTTGTGTCTGCTCTCAATACCAAGCAGGTGATAATGAAAACACAGGTTGCACCGATGTTAAGTAGAACTCAGTAGCAGATGTGATCGAGGAACGGGCTCAGGAGAGAGCCCCCCAAGGACCTCCGTTCTCACGTTTGTTAATATGATAAATGAGTTTTTGGCAGCAACTCCTTCACACTCCGTAGTCCTTCCAGAATGTCCTAATTGCTTCTGTACATTTAAATCTTTCTAATAACAGCATTAACTCTATCTCACTTTTATTTGGGGCCAAATTATCATCATTGTATCACACGGAATTAATTAAACTGTAACCAGGAAAGGCTGTGGTGAAAGGCAAAGGCAGGTTTGATGCTAAAAACCTGTGGCAATCATCAGAGAATCAGAGAACTGTGAGGAGGAGCCAGCCAGTCAGCCAACTCTGCCTGGGCCCTTTCTGATAGTTTCAATGTTTCTCATTACGGAGGGCATGGTGGGTCAGGGTAAGGGGAGAGCGAAGACAGAGGAAACATGGAGAAGAAATTGAGATAACAATTTTAAACACAAGCTTGGGCTGTTCAAGTTGGGAGCATCATTTGCTGTAATTGCATATGTTCAGCATTTAATATCTCTGGGGAGATTTAGCTTGAGTTGCGACTTCACACATTTAATGAAGCGAGACTCTCTCAGGCCACTGTAAGGCATATCTAAGGATGAAAACCAGTAATTTACAGCTTTAGTGACCTTATTACAGTGTACTTTGTGCTTGGCTGCTCTTCGTTCTTATCTGGGCCATTATCAAAGGCTCCTGTGGAATATTGGCCATTAGCTGCATGCAGACCAAGAGGCTTTGTCTTCAATGACTGTGAGAGGACGGGGGGAAAAGATACTGAATATTTTATCTTAACTCCTAAAAAAAAATCAAAATAGCAACATGCTCTTTGAAACGCTAATATGCATGTGAATGGTAGTGATGAAGCAAAGTCACCAATCACAAACAAGCCTTGGTGCAAAGCCTTCTAAAAGATGAGCTAATTACACTGGCAGCCCAAATAACAATGAATATTCTCTAGTAGCTGATGAATAGCTCCTGATTTCGAGATGTCTAACTTACATCTGTGTTATGGAGATGATTATAACAATGGGACCAGAGACACCATCCTCTTTGCCAGATGCCAGTGGTTCACAGTAGAAGAAGGAGCTCAGATATGCCTAGATAGAAAGATCACACTAGCAGAAAGTAACATATGGACTGACCACTTCAACCTACATGCATGGCTGTTGTCTTTCATCCAACACATACATGGAGCCAGAAGTCTAAAAATATTGCGGACCAGACAGTAAAGACCGCAAGCTTTGTGGGCCATATATGTTCTCTGTCACATACTTACATTAGGCTTATTTTGTTATTCTGAATTAAAGCCTTAAAAAATATAAAGAATTTTTGTTTTATAGAAATAATCATTCCGACCCCCCCCAAACTATGAGCTATGTTTTTCTGACTTGTTCCAGGCACTTGATTAAAAAGCAATAAAACAGGGAAAAAAAGAAAAGAAGAAAAATAGATCATCCCTCAAGGGGAAGAAAGAGATCATAAAATCTATCAATAGGATAATAATGAAGGTTATTAAAGTTTTTAAGTCAAAAGAAAAGACAGGTCTGGGAATAGCAGTAGTATGAACAACATAAAAAATGTCTGGGAAAATAAGATTTAATCTGAGATACCGTGATTTGAGATAATGAGTTGAGAAACAACCTTTTGGATTTGAATTTTTGGTAATTCTAACACTCCCTGTGGTTGATGGGATCTATAGCCAAGGCATCTGAACTTAAGTCTTTTTATCTGTGAGTTGTATGACCACAAGGAAAGGTTAAAGAACACTGAGGGATGGTCATTTCCTCACCTGAAAAAATGGCAGTCCTAATGTAATTCTTAACTTCACTGTGATGGTGTATGAGCTAGTTAATGAAGCAATGTGTTTATAAATGATAAAAAAAAAAAAGAGCCTGGGCCTTGTAAGAAGACCCTGCTTCAAAACAAAACAAATGAAAATCCCCTTACTTTCAATAGGGCTGGGGGCAGGGGACAGTGCAGGAACATTTACCTCATATGTAGCAATTCATTGTTTTAATATAAGATATATAATATTCCTATATCCATAATGGATAGATTCTTTGATAGTCGCTTAAAACTGTGGTAACACACAATAAATAAGGTATGTTTAAGAGGCAGAGTCAGGACTGTCAGGAGTTTAAGTTTACCCTGGGCTATACCTTCAGCTCCTCAGCTGCAATAACACCATTTAAACATATACTGCAACTGCTAGCAGATTAACTTGGTTGGAGACACCATGAAAAGTGTTTACTGTTCTTGCAGGGGACAAGATTTTGGTACCCAGCACCCATATAAGGCAGCTCACAACCTGCTGCCACAATTATGAAATGCTCCTCCTTCTCCATACTTCTGCTACAATGAACCCTTAAATGCTGGAAGAAAATAAACTCTTCCTCCCTTAAGTGATTGTTTGTTCACACACTGAGAAAAATAAGCAATACATTATTACTTACTTCATGGTATAAAGAGACCTAAGAAGTGTTTATTGTGTTCTAAGTGTTTCCCTAATTGCCCCCTTTAAAATTATCTTTAAAATATTTTTGAATAATTATATTCATGGGATTTTGATCTTTGGGGATTTTAATATTTGTTAGTGAGACATTTAGGATAACTTTTTTATTTTTTATTATTAATCTGTTTCTGGAATTATGGATTATATACACAGAATATATGCAAGATGAAAACCCTACAGTAGGTAGCACGGAATTTCTGTCAATTTTTGTTCATTGTAGACTATCTACCCTAGCTCTTCTGCTTAGCAGATTCTATAGAATTCCCTGTGTGGAATCTGCTATTCTCAACCTGAAATATTAACCGTGTTGTGTCTTACAGATAAACTATTTAGGGTGGTTTTTTTTTTCTTACATCAGTCAGAAATCATCATGAAGACTTTGACAGCCCAAATGAAGGAGAGAAAATGGTTCCCCAAAATTTGTAAATGGACTATGTGACTTATAAAATATAAAAGAGTAAAGTAGCACCAACCACTGTGTGACAGTAACTTCCTGAAGTGGCAGGAAAGGGTACACTTGAGACCGAGTTCATGATTAACCCATTTAATAAAGATGCTCCATATTTTGCTAATCAAGAGATCCTTTATATGCACATGTACTCACTCAGTGAGAAAAATCTATACGCACTTGGAGGCTCTCCTTTGCAGAATCAACAAAAGACAAGGTTTGCATACACAGGCTTCCTAAGACAACTATTCCCTTTAACTTAGCCTGAGGCCAACTCATTTCTAAAGCCATCTTCCTAGGATTAAAGAAGCTTTGCCACCCTCCACTAAGCACAACAAAAACAGTTTTCAAGAACACTTCAAACTCCACTGAACTGACATTTGCCTGTTTCCTCTCTTGCCATCAGTGATTAGCAGAATATTTATATGTAAACAGAAGCTGCCCCTATTCTAATGAGCCTGCCCACTGATTATGGTGACTCATCCAAGATCAGGAGCTCTGCTGGGGCCAGAGTTGGTGGGCCAGCCTATAGAAGTGGGTGGCAGTGGGCAGGTCCCAGAAGTTGGCAATGAGCTATACCATAAATTCACAGGCTTTATACACAATGGGACTGAAGGGACAAATGTCTGCTTGAAAGAGCTATTCTTAGCTTATTCTCAGAGTTCATATCTTGTCTGCCATGTGGGAGCTCAATAAATATTTATTAACTCTCTTGACTAGTTTAATATCAACTTGACACAAGCTTGAGCCTTCTGAAAGGAGAAAACCTCAACAGAGAAAATGCCTCCATGATATCCTGCTGTACGACATTTTCTTAATGATTGATGAGGAGAGTCTACCCAGCAGTTCTCAACCTGTGGGTCATGACCCCTTTGACAAACCTCTATCTCCAAAAGTATTTGCAGTCATACAGTTCATATAGTATCAAAATTACAGTTATGAAATTGCAGCATAAATAATTTTATGGTTGGGTTCACAACTCGAAAAACTATATGAAAGGGTCAAAGCACTAGAAATTTTGAGAACCCCTGGTTTAGTCACTAGTGAGTGACGTTATCCTTCAGCTGATGGTCCTGGGTTCTATATAAAAGCAGGCTGAGCAAAGCCACAGAGCAAGTCAGTAAGAAGCACCCGTCCATGTTCTCGACATCAGCTTCTATATCAAGGTTCCTGTCCTGTTTGAGTTCTTATCTTGACTTCCTTCAGTGATGGACAGTACTGCAAAAGGATAAGCCAGATAAACCCTTTCCTCACCAAGTTTCTTTGGTCATGGTATATCGTTACCCTAATATATTAACTAAATAATGATTTTTTTCTCTTGTTATAGAAGGTCAAAATCAGAAAGGCTTGTGGATTTGATATCAGATATAAATATATCTCACCTACACACTTTTCCAGACTTCTATATTGTGGCAAGATTGCAGTTTATAAGAAAAAAAATGATGTTAAATACTTTGACTCAAAAAAAAATACTTTGACTCATGTTTTAGTGAAGTATCACAGACATAAAACTACCAAAGAAATCTGCATGAAATGAGTGGCATTGTCATTGGAGATTGATGCACTTTCAATTAAATCAAGAAGTCCAAGATATATAGCTCGCTTACTCTGAATTATAAATGATGGTCTGTGATCCCTGACCGAAGGCTGAGGGAACAGAAGAGGACCCTGTGGTAAAATGAAAGGCTGATCACGCTTGATTCCTGACTAGACTATTTCACTTATGAAAGAAGAATCTGAAGCAAAACCTTTGGGGACAGAAGGGCTGAATTTTACTTGCCTGTTGACCAGCTTGCCTGCTGACCAGCAAAGGCATGTGGGCAGCTCAGATCACTTACCAGGGTTTTCCTTGAATCCTATATTGTCTGTGACCATATCTGTGAAGTTACTTGAACTAGTATACTACGTGCCCTTAGGTGTTGTGAGATGTACAAATGCTAACAAAGAACTGGGGAAGAGACTGAGTTTTGTTGCAAGAGCTGTTGATCATGCTCGTCAGATTTGCCTGCTAGAAATACAAGCATCATGAGAAGGCCACTGGGGTTCAAATGGTCCTTTCTGATACTCATCAACATTAACATTTGATGAACCGTGGATAAATGGTAATGGGAAAATGAGTCATGTTGATTGATTCCCAATTTCAAAAAGAACAAAAAGGTTTGATCACCATTCCGTTTGATAGCCTCTGGTGAAAGGGCTGGAGAATATTGATTACTCTCTACACAAGCTTTAATACCACCATTGGCAGCTGAAGGAGAAGAGGAAAACTTCATTAACAAACATATTGAGGGGCTCTTGTGTGAGTGACTTCTAGGCCGAGGGGAAGAGAATAGAAAAAAAAAAGGGGAGTCCAACTTCACAGTACACCTGTCTCAGGTGAAAGAGCAATAATCTCCATCCAGGGTGGGAGTCAACAGATTCCTCCCTCACTCCCAGCCCTTCCTACCCACTGCTCTGTAATATAGTTGACCATAGTACGTAATTATGCTCTAAATATGTAGCATCATTTTGTCTATACGCCTTAGGGAAGATCTTCATTTTTTAGAATAGCCTGCAGCTTAAGTAGCTTTTTATTTATCTTCTAGGCAGTTTTATTCAATAATTTTAGTGGAATTGACTTTCTGTATATTTTTACTAGGTCAATCCCCTGCTTATAGCAATAAATGGATTCTCATCACCTAAAGGATAAGAAAAAAGAGTGCTGGATATGTCAAGCTATGCCTCATTTTCTGCTTTCTTTGTATCTATATCGCCCTTCCCTGCCTTCTTTCCATTTTTCAGGGACAATTTAAAAAGGGCCTCCAAGAAGGAAAACATATTTGTGTGCATTGGCTTGTAAATCCACAGTGAAACTTATCTCCAAGTAAAATGTGTATATCTAAATCAAAATGCTTTGTAATAAGGATTTAAATACACAGGATTTGGATTTAAAATTTTTTACTTCATAATTTTGTTTCCAAACATTTATTCCTACACAAAGAATGTGAATATTATTGATTTATACTATTGCAAATGGTATTTCTATATGCAGATATATAAACATGAATATGTTTTATATTTTCCCATATGATTCTCCTCTATTATTTTTATCTTACCTTGCTTTTGAGTATTTTTTGTTTTTCGTTTTCTGCCTTTGTCTTTATCTAATAGAACAGGGTTACTATGACCTTGTATATTTAAGAGAATAAAAATAAAGTTCTCTCACATAGGTAACATAATATTGAAAATTAATTTGAAGAAAAGATAGATAAACTAACTTTCTAGATGCGCAGTGTTGGCACATACATTTAATCCCAGCATTTTGGAGGCAGAGACAGGCAGATCTCTGTGATAGCTTTTAAAAAGATCATATTTAATGAAATATAGCTGAATTTTGAAATAGATTTGTAATTTCTAAAAGACGTCATTTAATTCCATGATAAAAGTTAACCTTCAGTCATCAGATACACCTGGTAAATTTGATGGCCAACAAATAGGATTGGCAAGATTCTATAGTGAAACCTTTCTCTAGCCATTTTATTTATTTTCTTTCTTGTTTTCTGAAATAGATTCTTCTCTCATATAATATATCCCGATGACAGGTTCCACACCCTCCATTTTACTTGGCTCCCCCAAGTCTCTCCATCTCTCCTCTCCTCCAGATCCAGATCTACTCTTCAGTTTCTTCTTCAGAATAGAGCAGGCCTCCAAGAGACCACAGCAAAACAGGACAAAACAAGTTACAATAAAACAAGGCGAAAGACTAGACAAGGCAACCCAATAGGAGGGAAAAAGTCTCAGGAGCAGGCAAAAGAGTCATATATATATATGACTCTTAGGAGTTTTTTATGTCGTTAAAGTAATCAAACTGTATGCTAAAGAGAGTGGGAAACGTCAATATAGTTAAGTATAGTTAAGGACAAAGCAGTCAAGGTCAAGAAAGAAGGAGCAAGAAGAAATACTGAGGACTAACCCTTGCTGTGCTCATGGTCTTCATGGTGGCTCTGGTGGTCATGTGCACAGGGTAGAGCATGTAATGCCCGATTTTCTGATTTTCTCAAAAGCAACTTGGAATTCCTCATTTTCTGTGTGTGAAGTCTTTCAGTTTCAAAACACGGCAATTACCTAACATATTTTAGCCTGATGCGGGACAAAATTGTAATCTCCGTTCTAGTGTCTGTTTCTCTTATGCCAAAGAGGAGCCAAAACCATGAGAAATAATTAATAGTTTAAGGAACAGCTGAACATTTTTTCAACTCATATTCTTTCTTAGAAGATAATATAAAATTGTTTATAATTGAATAAAGTTTGAAGCACAACAGTGATAATAATCATTAAAAGAAACTCATAATAAGTAATTTATATTATTATTTTATATTTATTTTAACTTTTTCAAGAATTTCAAATACAAGTACTGTATTTACATCATATCAGCTCCTTCCTCTCCTTTGCAAACTCCTCCCATGTTCCCAAAATGGTTGAGAAAATTCTCACAAAGACCCACCCACATATATCTACAAGGTGATTCATGGCTACTGAGAGAGGGAGAATCAGTATTCCCCAGGTTTCCAAGACATTCCCTAAACATTATAGGCTATTTCCACTTGTTGCTGCTCAGAACTTGAAGAAAAGATTCTATTGCTAGAGAAACCACTCATTTCATACACAGGACTTGAAGACTCAAGCATCAACTGACAAATAAGCCTCCTCCCTAAATATTCTGCCTCGCTGTCTCTCTCTCTCTCTCTCTCTCTCTCTCTCTCTCTCTCTCTCTCTCTCTCTCTCTCTCTTTCTCTCTCTCTCTCTCTTTCTCTCTCTCTCTCTCTTTCTCTCTCTCTCTCTCTCTCTCTCTCTGTGTGTGTGTGTTTTGAGATAGTATTTCTCTTCATAGCCCTACTCACTTTATAAACCAGACTGGGCTCAAATTTTATCTCTGCTTCCATTGAAAGCATGCACTCACCACAGTTTGACTTATTATTTGGGGAGGGGGGCAGGTTAAGACTACCTCTCTTGTCATTCAAAGGTGTTATGAAAGCCTACAAGAGAGACAAAATTTAAAAGTTATACCCAGCATTAAAGGCCATGACCAGTTTGTCAAGATAAACTCAAAATTACAATAATGGCACTTATATCTTGCAGTAACCAAGAGCTGCCTAATTAAACCTAAGTCTCACTCAATAAGAGGATAGTTCATGCTCTAGTACCATGAACCTAGTTAAACAACCTATGGCTAGTGAGGTCCTGAACACTAGTGAACAAAATACTATATTAGTGTTTTTATTCACAAACCATAATGACTTTATGTATAAACATGTAATAATTTAATCATTTTTGTCTACAGAAAATTATGCTTTATTTTAATAAGTTATTACAGAAACAGTGGGAATTGACTTCATTGTAGGAAATAACAGTGGACTCATAAACCATATCATATATCATAAAATAGTGCTTGCAAAAGATTATATATAACATATATACACATATATGTAGTTGACATTATGTGCATGAGAACAGACTACAGGATATACAACAAAACCCACTTTAAGAGTTTTTATTAATAAAGAGTAGGGAAAAGAAAGCGGGGGGTGCACAACCCTGCTGAAAGAAATGTGACAAGAAAACGTGGGGTGGGCGCAACCACTTTTAAAAGGTAGCTTAGCACGTGCATATGTGACTTACATAGCCACACCATACATGTGTGTAGAATACGTGGCCACACTATGTATGTGCATAGATAATATAGGATGTAAGGCCGTAGGGTGACTAGGCAATTTGCATGCATGTGCTGCCATGGGACCCCAAAAATGTTAGCACATAGGGTAACTAAGTATTTTGCCTGAATGGTCCATGGGACTCAGGATGTGATGGAAATGACAAAAATAATTATTACATATATCTTCTGCAATACACTATTCATGACAGTCTGTATTTCTGCTTCCTGATAGAGAAATAAAGATAAATTAATATTTATATCATTTTTATAACTATTGAATGAGACAATATTTGCAAAATATTTAGCAAAACACTGTTGAAATTAAATATTTCTATTATAAAAAGTACCAATTTGATTCTATATGGAATAAGTCATATAAATATTAAATAAATTCCAATTTTAGGACTACTTGAGCATATAAGTAAAAAAACATTAATCATTGTTGGTTTCAAATTCCTAAAGATCTACCAGAGTAATAATTTGTTTCATGTTAAGTCTACTTTTTGTGCTTAAACTTCAGGCCATTACTGTCAGAGTTAGTCCAATGTGATAGATACCCTTGATCTAAAGGTTACTAAATACCACTGGGGTTCATTGCTGCCTCAAGAGACCTTTAAAATTGGCGGAGAGCTTTGTCATGTGTGGATTACGTGTTGACTGGCTAGGACGAGGACAAAGACTGAGCAGCAGCCCTACTGTGATTTCCTCCTTTTGCTGAATTGGATTACTTTTAAATGATGGTAAACAAATTCACCTGGAAGCCTAGGGGTTCAAACTCGCCTCCTATTCATGGATTCTCCTGTGCAGTCTTATTCTTCTGGCATGATAGCGGCAGCAGAGTAGTGCTCTACCCCTGGTCTCTAACCCCAGACATTTTGTAGATTTTATTTTAGGGCAGGGTCTCACACATTTGCCAAACTGAGCTCAAAGTCATGCTACATAATAGGCAGACTTTGATCCTGTGATCCTCCTGCCTCAGCCTTCTACGTAATGGTAATGGGATTATGCACCAATAGGATTACAAGCACGCACCATTTCAGAGCCATTTTTTTTTTTTTTTTTTTTTTTTTTTTGGTTTTTCGAGACAGGGTTTCTCTGTAGTTTTTTGGAACCTGTCCTGGAACTAGCTCTTGTAGACCAGGCTGTCAGAGCCATTTTTGAAATGGCTTTAAGTGACGGCCCAGAAACTGAGAACCTGATTAACCTGGCAACACAGTACCTTGCCAGTTAAGTTTAATGCTGTCCTAAACCAAAGTGTCTGGACTTGTGACTTAATCCATGGCACTAAAATAATCACTTACCACACAGACAGTTTTTTCCGTTGACTTTTACAAACAACACAGAAACATTTTCTTTCCCAATTTATATGTCTGTGTATCTGTATGTGTACATGCAATATCATAAAATACACTGTCAGTTGAAAAATATTTTCATAAAATATACATATTAAATCATCTAAAGAAATTGGGGTAAGCTGCTCAGAGGAAAAGAACTACCAGAATTTCCTAAGTAAGCACTGTACATCAGAGTTATTTCCCTATGTGATGGGGAAAACATTTCACACATGTAGACATAAACAAAGCCTGCTGTAATCCAGTGCTGTAATCCAGATAATCTATGGAGCATTGCAAACACAACCACATTAGGAGATGGCTGTAACCATCGGGTAGATTTTATAGACCAAGGTGAAAAATGGGTAGGAGAGCTAAAAAAAAACCACTCTGGGACGTCAGGTCTCCATAGCAAACAAGGTAGTAGCCAGGAGGCACCTGGGTGCAGGCCTCCAAGGTCAATGCATCCTAAGAGCAAAAAAAAAAAAAAAAAAAAAAAAAAAAATCAAGCAACTCAAAAACTGTAATTCTACTCTAAAACAAGTGACCCCATCATGGTGCTTGCATCCTCCTTAATGGAACAACCTTTTCTTACTGTGAAATACGGGTAAAAAGTAAAACCCAACCAAAGCTGTCCAAATACAAATTCAGACCCGCCGTTAACATTGCAGATACAAGCTCCAGTGGGCTGGCCTTCTGTGCAAATAACTATTTAACCAATGGGAGATAAACACGTCTTCTTTCACATACCTAAAAGATACAGTGAAAGACTGACAACATTAATGAAGAAGCAAGACTTCGTGATGCATGGCTGACTAGGACGTGGTTGGTAGAAGCAGATTCAGAATTGACTATAAAGCTTATCACCTGGTTTCCCTGTTAACATATTACTGTATCCAGCAGCAGCTTAGGAGCGATAGAAAGCAGGTGTGAATGTAAATACTGCAGAAGAAATCTGAGTTGTTAAAATGTGCCAAGAAATGCAATAAATGAAAAAACTCATGAAAATTAAAAACTCTCCAAATGTGCTTCAAGTCACTGAACACAGCAAAATGAAAGATTAATGAATTGAAAGGAGCCTTGGTAGAATAACAAGCCAACAAGTGAAATATAAAGAATTAAATGACCAAAATAAAGCATTGAAAGGTGTGACACACTATCTAATGGTCTACCATATGACTATCTGGCGTATCTAAAGAAAGAATAGGGAAAAAAATGGAACAGAAGCAACATTTAAAGAGACAATGACTTTACTTCCACATTGTTGAAAATTTATTAAGTGAATACAACATGGAAAGGAAAGAAAAATAATAACATCCCTCTTGGCCTATTGTAAGTAAATCACAGGAAACAAAAACAAAAAGCAGATGGCAAAGGGTAAATTCTGTGTTTCCATGTCTTGCAGCGAGTCATACGTGCTGGTGTTCTGACAGTTCCCAAGGCCTCAGGCAACCAGCCACATGCCTGCAGTCTTGTTTGTTACAGCCTATGTTATCTCGCTAGATTAATCACCACTCAGCAGATGCCTGATGCTCCTGCCGTAAGCTTCCTCGGTTGCCCATCTGTCATCAGTGTCAGACCTTTACACACTACCCTCTCTGTGTGGCTTTTGGTGATTCAGACCCTAATATAGATTCCCTAGCCTTCTAGGCTTTCCTTTGAGATCTGAGTAGAAGCCTCTGTGACCCTAAGATCTTTAGAGTTTACAGCTTTGTAAAGCCACCATCATATAGATGAGGCTAAAGTATGCTACCAACTCAAGTAGTAGCCATGTTGCTTTGTACAGAGCTTTGGCGACCATGGAGTACCTGGATTCCTAAGTACAAGGAAACACTTCCTTCATTGATTTTGTGACACGCAGAGTGCTGGAGCTCTCTTTCCAAAACAGCATCTTCTAAATTAGTTACATCCTTGGACCTGTAGTTTTCAGAATAAGACCAATTCCTAAAATAATTTTAAAGCATCTTTTGTCCCTGCGGAAGGCGTTAGGGTTATTATTTTTTTTTCAGTTTTGTTTCTGGTAGCCATAAGATTTCCCTATCCCCAAACTTTCACAGACTTGGTATATTGGCAAACTGCAAATTTTCCAACTCTTTACAATGTGATTGTTGCTCCAAATTGTAACTGTAAACATAGTTGGAAGCAGTCAGCAGTAACCATACTGTAGCCTGAAGGCTGTGCTGCCTTGGAAATTTCTCTGGAAGAGTTACTAGCCCATCCCTTTAAACCCTCCTCCACCATACATCTTAGGGGATGGACAGAGTAGAAATCAGTTCTTTACTAAAATATAACATGAATTAATTTCTAGTCCAATTCTCTATAGAGTAAGTCTTTATTCTTCTCTGAAGCAGCATAATAATTTTCTGATTTGTTAGCAGTTCCCATTGACCTTTGTCAGTCTTCTACTCTCTTGAACTCCTCCCAGGATCACGGATAAAGCTCTTCCTACAACATTTGAGATATTTTTCTACTGCACATCTAGAAACTTTCCAAATTACACTGGTAAGCCATTTTCCAAAGGCTCTGCACAGTAGATTAGGTAGTCCTAACAAACCATCCCCCTTTGCTGGTGTACATTTCAAATACCTTAGCATGACAACTTAAGGGATGGGTGCCTCCATTCCTGGTTAGGTTGTTCTGTTCTTGTGGGTGGGAGTTGAAACAATAACAACAACAGAATCATCCCGGGGAGAGTGCAGGAAAACAACTCTTCACCACCTGGCAGCAGAAAGAGGAGAGGAGACTGGAGACAAGGCACAGCCTCCATTGCACACTAATGTGACTTCCTCAAACTTAGTTCTAGTTCCTAAAATGTCTGCCACTTTCTACATTAATCCAACCAGCTACGTGCCAAGTTTTACATGTGAGCCCATATTACCAAATATTGTTTATAAATATTCTTTTAAAAGTGTGGACAAAAACATACAAATAGTCTTAAACAGACAAAAAGTCACAAAGGTAAAGTAAAACAAGAAACAAGAATTGTCAAGAAAACATGGTAAGCACTTTATATCATTAGTTATCAAGGAAGTACAAATCAGCCTCACAATAAAATGGTGCTCCATATGCTAGATTGGTTATAAGGGAAAAATGAATCTGGTGAAAATGCCAGATTTGGGTTGAAATTGGCAACAAAAAATATCGATTCTCATTGTTTGTAAAAGTGTGAAATCCTGTCTTTGCCATGTGTGTTACTTTTTAACTACTTAGTGTTTCAACACTATGAATGGTGTTGTTAATATTCAAATGTGAGTAAAAACGTGCATTTCCTCAAATAAAGTTTATTTCTTCATCGTGGGAATATGCAAAATGTCTTCCACTCTTTGAATGTATATTACGTTCTGCTGTCAAAAGAATACTGTAACATAATCAGTCTTTTCCATTCTTGGTCTGTTGTTTCATGTAAGCTAAATAAATATTAATACGTAACAAATGACCCAGTGTTCACCTGCTTAGTAAATAAAACAGAGATGAAAACATGATTTGTATTTGAACATCTCGTATGTAAATATTTACAACAACTTTAACAAGAATAGCCCCTCACTGTGAACAATTAGAATAGCCACCAATAAAGAATGAATTGGCAAACTGGGGTATTATCACATAATGAAACACGACCATGCAGTAAAATGGAACATAACTTCTTATACACTCAACATGGACAAATCAAAACGTTATGATTAGAGAACAAACCCAAACACAGAAGACAGCATACTGCACAGATCTATTTATACGAGGACTAAAAACAGGCAGACCAGCCTATGGTGAAATTATAGTGAGCATGCCTGGGAAATCCTGGGCTGGGAAGAGAGTTGGGGAACGAAATATTAAGCATATTATAAAAAGATTCAAAAAGACCTTTTTGGGAGATGGAAGTGGTCTGTGTACGTCTTATTTGGTACAGTCATTTCCTGGTTTTAAACTTTATGGATATATAAAGTAAAAGTTTGCTAACAACATTCCAATATTGCATAGGAATTATCTCTTAATAAGTAACAATATGTATGAGAGAATAAAAAGGAACTTATGATCAAATGTGAAAAATTCCTAAGTAGTGATAGTCTTGGCAAATACTCACAACAGCCTGTGGAAAGTGAACTCGCACATGTATAAACACTCATCTGCTCTGTGGGAGTCTTGCAGTGGGAGAGCATATTGTATAGACAGCATTGCTGGCGGCTGTGTTTATTTTCAGTTTAAGACAATGAGACAAACAACAGGCTGTGTCTGTGAGATGAGAATTAGCATGAGAAGATCGGGTAGGTGTATGAGGAATGGCAAGCAAGAATGTGATTCAGAAAAGAGCAGCCTGTTTCTTCTCAAACTGCTAAGCTTACATGTGGACCCAGATCAGGAGGTCCTTTTTGAGTATGTCAATTTCCGTTATCCCCTCCACAAGATCAGCACTCGGTCCCTCGGGTACCGAAAATCCTCCTGGCATTTACATGGAAACTGCCTTTGGGGAAGGTCTTTCAGGAGCTCCTGATGGTCAGTGATCAAGGAAGAAAAGAATGGCCCTTACAATCAGCAATAATTGTTCTTACATAAGCACAAGGAATGCATTCCTGCAGCTACAGCTAGGAGGCAGTTTGGGAAGAGTTGAGAATCTAAGCGGTTTTTGTGAATCTAACCAAAGCAAGTAATGAGTAAACTCTGGTCAATTTGCCGTGATGAAACTCTGTTTCAAAGAAAATGATTGATCAATGATTTAGAAGGCTAATTCTGAGCCCTTCTACCTTTTATGAGGAAAGTGGAAATCATGTTCTTTAACCAATCCTCAATTACAACACTTCAAAAACTGTAAAGTGTTCAACTGTCTCAGTGTTTCTCACTCTAAATCCCTTAAAAATACAACACAAGTTTTCATTCCCTCAGCCTTTTGACTTTCTTTTTTTCTTTTTTTTTCTTGACTTTCTTACTTTGTTGCTCTCCTCTCCATATGTCTTTCATCAGCCTTTCATAGAAACCTCATCTCTGGTTATATGTTAAATTCTCATTCCCAGAGCTGGTGAACCTGTTGCTTAATATAGACATAAACTGTGGAGGCCCAAAAAGCATGAGCCTCTTTTCACCTTGTCCGAAGATTAGAAAGTTTCAGCTTGCTCAAGGTTGTTGACAGGTGTGGCCACACACCCTGACCTAGGGTGTGGTTGCTTGGTATTTTGGACATTAACAGGTCCCACACAGGTGGATTCTCTCTACTCTATCCAAAGGTCAGAGAATTCAAGAATACTTCTGCTCCTTCTTTAGAATTAAGAGGTTTGACCTAGGGAGTGGCTGCCTTCAGGATACTTGGTCTAGGGTGGGTTCACTGCCTAAACAAGGGAATGGTTTTCTTATGTATTAATGACTTGATGGTTCAAAGCGTTGAATCAAGTAACTGTTCTGGTTGATTTTTGTATCATGATTTATTTTTGTTGTTTGTTTGTTTGGTTTGGTTTGGTTGTTTTGCTGGTTTTTGTTTGTTTGTTTGTTTTGGTTTGGTTTGGTTTTTCAAGAAAGGGTTTCTTTGTGTAACTCTGGTGTCTGTCCTGGAACCAGTTCCTTTAGACCAGGCTGTCCTCGAACTCACAGAGATCTGCCTGTCACTGCCTCCAGAGTGCTTGGCTTAAAGGCGTGTTCCACCACCACCCAGCTCCTGCAAACACTTTAAAGCAGTCCTTTGTTTTCTCCCCCCTGTTGTATTGGGGTATAAAAGTGTATGGAAAATTAAATGCAGGCAAATTTCAGTATTAACTGGAACTCCCTCCCAGTACTATTCTATGTTTCAGTTTTATTATTTTTGCTCATATCTTCATTCTCTTTACTTATTTTTCTAATCCCAATCTACCCTGATAAATGGTATACTTGTCGAAGATGGACCCCGACAATACCCTAAAATGCTTTATCTCACACAAAATGTTTTTCGTAGACAGACACCTAAAAATAGATCAACAAGAAAAGGAATTCACTTATATAAAACCACTTTAATAAAAACAGTTTGACTGTTGAATAGGCTGTAGGATACCTTAATTTCAGGGTAGTAAGAGTCAACCCATCACCTGCTTAGTTGGTGTCGACTGATATCGGTAGTGTTTTAGGCTTATACTGATTCTCATAGCATTTTCTCTACACTTTTCTGGTTATGCCTTGTGTTTCAATTCTATTGTCACGTACTTATTTTGAATATAGTTCGGGTTATTCTGGATATACATTTGTAGAATGATCATAGAGAAATCAAGAAAGCATACAAAGCAGAAACGTATGAAGGCATAGGGCTATCAAGAGAGATGATGAGATGGATGGAACAAATGAGGAGGACCCACACACATCTTGTGGGACATATCTTATGTAAGGTGAGGGCAACCTTTGGGTCAACACAGAGGGTTTAATGTCTAAAGTCCTGGAAAACTAAGTACAAATACCACTAAAAGAGGATTGATGTCAGATAGCTCTTGAATAAAATTCCAGAAGAGAACCCAGTGTTCAGCATATTGATTCTACAAATATGTATTAGACTAACATCATTTTACAAAAAAGAAAAAAATTAAAAGTCCAGCGTAAGGTATCAATTACCACTGCTGTGGTTTGTAGACTCATGTTAATATTTTTTCCCCCAGATGGTGTTATGCTGAGGTAGTAGAACTTTAAAAAAAATGAAGTTGAAGGGGGTCCTTTATGTCATTGAAGTCATGTCTTTTAGTGTCATCATGAGACTATTGGATGTTCATTTATTTTTCATCGTATATTTTCTGGCCATAAAGTGAGCCTGCATGTGATTACAGTTAGATATCTTCACCACAAGCATAAAACCCATGGGTCAACTTGCTTATGGGTTGAAAATTTTAAAATGATTATTCAAAATATATTTTTTGCTTTATAGGTTGATAGTAACATAAAACAGACTGAAAAAAGACACACAATTCCATAATTTGAGAGACATATAGGAGCATGAGAAGTATTAAGTAAGTATAGAAACAAGACTAGGAAAGATTTTTTTTTGTTGTTTTATGTTTTCTGTAGTCTTTTTAATTTTTTTTAATTCAGGATCTCTGATGACTACTGTAATTCTACTTTGAAAATTTGTATTCCCTGTCCCTAATTTTAAACACCATCAATCTATAACTTTATGAATCATGGGAAAATTAGTTTAATTATATGGTGCTCTCCTCTGCAATTTTATGTAATAGAACATTAGATCAGAACTGTGGCATTCTGCAGGCTACTGCACTTACTTCCGATTCAGAAATCCCATCTCATTAGAGGCCACAGTTCTGTGTGCACAGAGTTAGCTTTATTACGATGGGAACATTACTTATTCCTATTAAACAAAAGGCAGTTTTATGCAAGTGTTAAAACATTATTGCTTTTTGACTCTCTGGATTCATCAAATACCAGCTTGTGCTCTATGGGTTCACAGGGAATAATCATATGTTAACATTCAGTCTTCATGGACATGAAAAAATGAAATCCATATTTGTGTGTCTTAAATGTCTTAAATGGTGCTACAAAGACTACTGTAGATGTGGAAATATAGAAACAAAGATTCTATTGGCACAGAAGAAGACATGATAATCATTAAAGCCTTTTCTGTTGAGGTAGAAGTTAAAACAGTAATTTAACAAAGTACAAACTTATAAATTTAATACTTTGCAGAAGAAGTTCTAAATTAAAATGGTTTTGAAATATGCAGTGACATGAAATACACTGTTTATGTTTAGTCAAAGTTTCTTCCTTTGGGGGTAATGTGCTTTCCCCCCTTTCTGGCACTGTCATTTTTCTCAGTCTAGGTAGCAGAGGTAGGACTACTAACCCTCAGAATTCACATGCTAACTTAGTGTATCTTTCCAGATGAGAGATATTTGTATGGGTAGTCTACTTTCTGCTATAATTCTCTGAATATAGATCTTATGCCTCCCTAGAGATTTACTATTTTTACCCTGGTGAATTAGGAACCAAGTAAGTTCTTCCCAGGCAGAACTTCTCCCACTCAGGATCTGAATAAAAGCCAACCCACAGAGTTGTTTTTGTGTGCAGTCAGAACTATGCCCACTACACTGTAGCATCTTTTCAGTACTATGTTCTGTGTGCTATAGCATCTTTTCAGTGGCCCCTTGGCGATCCTTGTGAGCAAGGACGGAGGAGAACCAGTACTTTTCTCTGACCCCCTCAGGTGACTTCGCTGCCCATAGTTCTGTTATATATGATTCCTTCTATCCTGTGCCATCCTCTCTGCTTGTTCTCTTCCTCTACCTGGACTTTCTGGCTGTGACTATCCTGGTGTCATTCTTGTGGCTTGATCATCATCAGCAACAGTTAATTCTGTTCGATATGGTGAGAGTGGAATCTATGGTCATAGTGGTTGGTGCTGTCCTGGTGGCAGCACTGATGTCCATCTGACAGATAAAGTCTGTTGGTAGAAATTCTAGAGTGTGGGTAATAAATGATTTTCAGTGACTCAGGGAAAGTCAGTGAGAACAGCTTGGCATGGTCCTTTAGCAGGCCTATTTCATCTTCCCTTAACTATATGTCTCTACTTGTTCCAGTGCATCATCTGCTGTTCCATCCTACCTTTAAGATCAGCTTTATTTAACACTTTACTGGTGAGGCTGAGCTTTTGCCTTTGAGGACGTATGATCTGCATCTCATCTTTGGATGAATTTCCCCTTTGCATTTGCTCAAATTAACTCACTTTCCCCACTTCCATCCTCGATTTTATTCGCTCTACCATAAAAATTACCCTCCATAAGAGATGGTTTATGTTATTTAAAGGACCAGCTAGGAACCTACCCTTGACCTGCAGACAAGGAGGCTGGTGTTCTCCAGGTTATTTGATCATATCATAATGGTGAAAAAGAAACATATTTTAGAGTTTCTATTACAGAGAGTGTTCTTTGAAGCTTTCTATTGTAACTCAGTCCAATGAGTAAGTTTTCTTACACTTCAATTACAGATGAAATTATCCAATCCCTTGTCCACAAAATATGTAAACATGACCCAGAAACTCTTGAAAAACCCCTGCAAAAAATCTGAGGTCTTGAATCCAGTTAGGGTCAAGCTTGTTTCTCAACATTTCCAGATTGCCTGCAAAACTCCGTTTATTTCTTTTAAAAGCGTATACATATTTTACCTAAAGGAAAGAGAAGAACAGAATGAAATGCTTTTTTCTTTCTTTCCTTGTACTAGGATTAGGCTAATTTTTTTTCTTGAATGGTGGTGAAATTTTGCCATGAAAAGTGATTTTTTTAAATTTAATTTTTCCTAGATTTCTCTGTCAGAAGACTTCACTATCAAATATTTAAGATCCTGTATATTCCATGAATAATAGCGCAGATGATGAGATACAATGACCTTTTCAGTATTCTGTATTGTGACTAGCTGTAGTCAATCCATTCATTTCACTCTTTTATGGCCTCCCTGAGCTTGAGAGGCAAAAGTGAATTGGCCATCTGAAGCAAAATATGATGTGCCAAAAGGTCAAAATAGTAAAGTACACTAGTATATTTCATAGAATATATTAAGATATTAAAATCTAAATATCTTGCCCTGATGCCAGAATCTATAATGGGAAAAGAAAATGACAGTAAAGGAATCTGCCCTTGGAAAAACAGGAACCAAATCAAACAGGTGATGGCCATTTCTCACCTTAATCCTATTAAATTTGTATTTCTTGTGTTCAGAAGTCTTTATACGGTGTTGCACTTCTTTCAAAACCACGTGTGCTGAGCTTTTGCTGAGCTTTTGGTTCACCACTGTGGAAGGTTAGACTCTGTGTCCTTTGTAGTTTCTGACAGATGGTGCATCCTTCCCATAGTTATCCCTACCTTTCTAATTGCATCTCACTGTTTAAAGAAGTGTTCAGGTTTGTATGTTTCTGAAGGTAAATATAGAGATGAAGACAGATGGATAGATTGAAAGGTAAATAATTCCATACTTTTCTTAATCCTTTGTTTTTATCACGTAGTTTGAATAATTGTCTTCCTATTGATGACCTACAATGTGTCTTTCCCTAATAATATTTCAAAACAAACAATATCAAATGTTGATTCAAATCTACAGTGGTGTAAAAAGTTATTATGCTTCAACTATATTACAGAAATAATTCAAAGCAGTTTTTTGTAAAATTCATGATTATTTCTACTAATTAAAGAGAGTATTAGAAGCAAGATGTTTTGTGAGTACCCTTCTCAAGCAAAATAAAAAATATTTTATCAAAAATAAAAATTGCACTTCTTTTGACTATATTTTTATCTTTATAGAATTATGATATTCACTAATTAAATTCCATTTCAAGCCTAAAAAAGAAAACCTGAAAATTATAACTTATTAAAAAAACTTCCTCATTCTTTGTTATAAGGATTCAGATATGAAATTGTATTTTATACATAGCACAAAAGAATGTTCCTAATTTCAAAATTTTTTCCCAAATTTCATCAATGTTGGTGTTACTTAAGGAAAGGCTAACCTAGGACAACATTATGGCAAGTAATATATATTTCCATGGCTAGGGGAACAGCTTGATGGGAAAATACTACATGAATAAGCATGAGGTCCTGAGTTGTGATTGCTGGCACCCATGTAAGAAACTAAGAGTGGTGGTTTGAACTTATAATTCCAGGGCTGGAGACAGAGATTCCAAGACTTCTTCTCAGCCAGTGTATCTAAAATAGAGTTCCTGGCTCAATTAAAAACTCATGTCAAAATGTAAGGTGAGTAAACCCTCGAAGAAAAAGTCTACCCATGGCCTCCAACACCTATATACGTACTTACATGTTTGTACTTATAACATATATACTGTGATGCATAGCATACTCAATGTAGATACTACATTGATTTAGTAATTATTTAAAAATATATAGTAGGTTACTTATTGAAAAAATAATGGGAAAATTGGCATACTTCACTTAAGAGAATGAAGACCTAACTTCCTCCTTGATCTTGTCTTCATAGTTTATTTTTTAAAGATTTATTTATTTTATGTATATGAGTACTCTCTCTGCCTGTATGCCTTCATGCCAGAAAAAGGCATCAGACCCCACCATAGTAGTAGTGAGCCACCATGTGGTTGCTGGGAATTGAACTCAGGACCTCTGGGAGAACAGCCAGGGCTATTCATCACTGACTTTAATGAATAGCACACACTCATTACTAGAGACAAAGTTAAAGGAAGCACCTGGCTGGAGCATTTCAGTTTCTCTCTGAAGTCTTTCCTCTTTGATGTATAGTTAGTTACCTCCTTTCTGACATCATCCTTGCTCTAGACCATGATAATTTTTACCAAAAAAAAAAAAAAAATAGAAAACGAAGTTTTCAATGATTATATTTTCTTTCCATATCTAGGTTGACCTTCAATGAAACACTGTATGTTTCATGGTTAGTCTTTTTAGAATGCATTTGATAAGATCACCTATTGATAAGTAAAGTGAAAATGGCTATGAAGGAGAGAGAATTCATGCCTGAGTGTATATGAAAGAGAGAGACTTAAACACTAGTTGTACTGAAAAAGAGTCCAGAAGCAAACTATTCCTCAATGATGCCTTATATAAAGTCCACATTGCCCATAACCCTTTATTTCACTTACTTTGTATTTTAATAAAATTTGATAATAAACCTTATTTACTGGTAACTAATGGAATAGTTCATAATTATCACACTTCTACAGTTATTCATAGAAACCATAGTAAAAATTTACTTTATTTCTTTATCACTCTATAAATAACATTTTTTGTTTTGTTTTTAAGTTTGAATGGTCCCTGTAAACAGGACTAAAGTAACAATACCTTGGGGACACTTGTAGAGTTGTCTCTGTGGGTTGCCTCCGGAACCCCTTGTCTGTAAACTTTGTAGGAACAGAATCATTCTCCATATCTAACTTTACCATATGCAAGGTCTTCCTGTGGCCCTATGCTTAATGCCCTCCATTTTCTTGATAGCTTTGGTGTTCTTCCATTGGCTATGTTTCTGACCTAGAGATACGGGAAAAGTTACTGTTAAAAGCCAAACTTCTAGGCAGAAACATCATTTAACATTTATTCGAATACAATTTTTAAATATTTGCTCATTACTTATTTACTTATTTGCCTTAAGGAGAAATAAGCAATAAAGCTAGCTGATAAGCTTCTTACTTCCACTCAAGGTTCATCTTAGCTACCACTGTCCTGAACTATGAAGTTTGCTCTCATAGTTTTGAACCTTACTCCATGTTCATTTTACTTCTCATAGTAACTAAGTAGCAAATGTTTCATTTCTAAATATTAATTACCTGAACTTGACACCTGCATTTGCTAGATTTACCTCACCTGTTTCACTGATGATGATGTTTACCACAAATTATAGACAATGGCCATTTTGACCCTGTACAATGGAACATGAATGTTTGGAAAATGAAGACATTTTCCTACAAAACCACAAAATCATTATTATATTCAAGATGATTAAAGTATGTTATACTTGAAAATATGATCATAAAGCCCATCATACAAATAATATGTAACAGTAAAAGGAAATAAAACAGCTTTTTTCATTTAATATTTTTCATTATAAATGATCATCAGTTATGCCACTTCTCCTAAGAACAACCAAAAACTCTCGGATTTTTTCTATAAACACTTGGTGTAGTCAGCCTGAAAGAGACTGGTCATTAAATCACATGCATAGATTTCCATCTTCAGTGATATCGTCAAGTACTAGAGACTCTATGGTAGTATTTCTTTCTCAAGCCAGGCATGACAGTGGACAATGGGTGAAAGTGAAGATGTTCTGATTTGATTAGTGTCTCAAAGGTTCCTAGAAATCAATCTCAATATTTGAATCCAGGAGACTGATAAATGAAGCACAGATAAGGACAGGGTAACAATAGAGATTGTAAAAATGAGTGAGCACTCAAACATTAAACCTCTATGAGCCTGACTCATACATGTGAACTCCAAAGCATTCTGGTTCAATTGATTCGTACGCCACACTATGAATCTTCAACTTTTGGGGAAACTAAGTTGAGCTACCACTATTGTAAGAACAGCTTGCTCTTTATTCTACATCTTTAGCAGAAGTCCCTTTGTTTTTATAGTTGAAACCTGTGCAATAAACGCTAACCGTAGGCATTAAAATTGTCATAAATCAAGACAAAGGCACAGCATATCCTCGGGGCTCTGTACCCTGAGATGTGTGGTGGGAATAAAAATTGCACTTATTATACACACTTATTCCCCAAGGGAGAATGAATCTGGGAAAGCAGAAGGAGCCACAGAGACTCATAAGTAGGAGATAAAATATCCTTTTCCATCTATATCACAAAAATTGGCATTCTGACTGAAGAAGGGCTTGTCCACTGGTTCTTTCCAAGAGTGATGTTAGCCAGAATCACAGGAGAACTGCAATCCTTCGTGATGTTGTTATTAAAGATGGAATTTTACTGCTGGCAAATGTGGATACTCTTTCTTTAGAAAATTAGATATTCCAAAGTAGTGGTTCTCTTGTGGTTTTTCATCTGCTAAGGGATCAGAAGAAAAGAAATCATAGGAGGGAGATATAATGCATCTGGATGGGAAGAAATTATACTTAATTTGTGACTTGACTTTATCATGGAAAAAAACAAAAAAGGATAATGGCAGTGTAATGAAGATGCCTACAGTTAGGAACACCAAATTATCAGGGAAAGTCGGGGTGAGAGAAAGGACTTGTGTTACTCTATAAAATTCAAACCCTGCAGCATTAATCTGACCAGGTTTAAAACCTAACCTTCCTGTAGTAGGAGGCTGCTTGTTTGTTCCCAGTTTCTTGGGGAAGAGTAGAGCTAGGTGGGGAAAACTAAACTGAATGCTGGGAGGAAGAAGGAAGAGTCAGGAAAGCCATGTGGCCCCCCACACCCCAGAGACAGACCCTGGGGATAAAACTTTACATGGTAAGCCACAGCCATGTGGCGATACACAGGTTAATGGAGATGGGCTAGTTTAAGATGTAAGAGTTAGCCAGAAATGCACTTAAGCTATTGGCCACACAGTATCAAGATTATTTCAGGTTGGAACTGCCAGGCAATCGGGAAATGAACTAGCAGTCAACTACAACACTGTCCCACTTAACAGCAGAGAAATGTTGAATAAATTACTGCTTCTTCAATTATAAAATAGGCAAACAACTGCATTTATTAAAAAGGAGAGGTTTGTGGGTATGAGGATTATCTTAATAATTGTAAAGAAAATTCTTTCACTGTTACTCTTACCTTTTTATTTGTTTTACCCTGACAGTATCTGAGGATGTAGCACAGGCTAGACTAGAACTAATAATTCCCTGTCTCAGACTCTGGAACACTTGGTTCACAAGTATGTGTCTCTATGCCTAGTAAAGAAAAAATAGGTGTTAATTCTGACCCATGTGGAGTCTTCTGAGGAAGAAAGGAAGGAAGGAAGGAGGAAGGAAGGAAGGAAGGAAGGAAGGAAGGAAGGAAGGAAGGAAGGAAGGAAGGAAGGAAGGAAAGAAGGGTTATATTTTATTTATTTTTTTTAATTCTTTTTTACTTAAAATTTCCAACTGCTCCCCGTTTCCCATTTCCCTCCCCCTCCTCCCACATATTGCCCCCTCCCCCCGCTCACATACCAGATTACTATGGACTAGGTGAGTTCTCCAGGATAATAATGAGGAAAGCCACTATGCCAAAAATCCACGTAAGCAAACGCCAAGTTTCCAACCCTAGAATTTACAGGATAGTAATATTTGTTGTTTACATGCGCTAAGGTGATTTATAAAGAAAGAATATATAGACGTCCTGTTGTAAGTTAGGTAGGAAGGTACTAGCATCGGCATCTTGTTACATCACTAAGAGCTCTGTGTATCAAAATATTAATAGGCTAATTAGATTAATCTGTTTATGACTAACCTATAGCAATACTTTGTCAGATATGAACTGGCGAATTTGAAGTCTATATAAGGAACTGGGATTATGGAGATTTAGGCAAAAAGGTGGAAACACAGGAGCTGAAACTGGATAAATATAGTAACTTGAGCCTTTACAGTTCTTGTAAATTTACCTGTTAATGTCCTCATCCCCAAGATGATGGCACTAGAAGATAAGGACATTGGGAAATGATGAAAGAAAATTTCTGATGAATGTAAGCTATATGTTGTTTCATTTTTGCTACATCTGGCAAAGGTACTTCAGGAACAAATGCCAAAAACAGAGAAAGGAGAATTTTTACAAGAAGTCATGGCGCATGTTCATCTTTCTCCATCCTCATGGGGATAATGTTGTGTGGAGATCAGCTACAAGTCACACAGACCAAAATCATATAGCTAAGATATCATTAAATAGTTTTGACCATTAGTAATCCAGGGAATGAGTGACTTGGTGATGTGTTGTGCAATGCGTTGCTGCCTCTTGTTTCCTATTGTTCTGTACCTTAGCCTGTGCTCAACCTACTCCTTATAGTGATCAGAGAAGCCTGTTTAGCCCATGCTATTATTACTCGCTGAGGCAAAAGATCAAAGTAAGCTTCATTCTTTCCCTTTGAACAAGTAATCCGAAGAATCAGGTAAAGCTGAAGTAATGAGACAGTATCAGTTTCAATTTCTAAATTGACTAGCAGTGGGGATGGTGGTCCAAACCCATAATCTTAGTACTTGGGAGGCTGAAACAGGAGGATTGTGAGTTTGAGGCAAGCCTGAATACATTGAGACCTATCACTACCATTAAAAATAAAATGTCTTGAAATCTTTCCATGTCTCCCTCTAAAGAGCAATTCACTGGGATAGACAGAGCCCTGTACTCCATGGAAATGAGAACTGGAAGAAGGAAAAGGTATCTTCCACCCATGACCTTGCATAGGCTTATTTAATTGAAGGACTCCTAGCTCTTACAAAACTGCTAAGTAATAACATGATCATTGAAAAACACTATCATACTTTCATACTTGCCTCAAGTTAAAGAACTTTGGTGATTTTTAAAGACATAAATTCTGATCATTAAATGGAATCTACTGAATCACTTTCTTGGGGTAGATAATTATAATTTGAGTTTTTGAAAAAATCCCAGGTGATTTTTATTATTGGGAAAGGTTGAGAAATATTGATTAATTGTTTCATTTTATTTAAAAATCATCTGGGCAACCATCTAAAGTAAGAGTTATGAGGGAGATGGTATGCCAATTATTACAAATGAGACAATTGACAGTTAGAGACACTTAAGGTTTTGTTGAAGGTCTCACAGCTAAAAAGTGTCATTATAGATTAATCAATAGATTTTTTAATGCTTAAGAATATAAAATATTAGCTACCTAAACTTGATACTACATGTTAGACACATGCATCAAATTATCACATGGTGAACTGTAAATATGCAAAAGTAAATAATAATAATAATAATAAAATTTGGAAGAGTAAAATCTTGAAAGGATGTTATATCTGTTTTTAGAGACATCAAAGGCTGAACTGTTGCTTCCTGTGTTCCTGAACCCGTGTTCTCCACTCAAAGTAAAGTCTCTGATGCAACTGAACAAAACCTAGCCTCCTTCATACTGAGCCACTAATTTGTCCTATTGTTTTTGTTACACAGAGAGTTGTATCTTTCTGACTTGTTTTCTTATAACCTTCCATGTAAGGATGCCATCTTCCTTTTGTAGATCTCAATCCCCAGTGTTAGTCTCTCCTACCTAACCTCCCATTTCCCCTCATCTCGATCCTGCAATAGGTTGAAATGCACGATGCAGAACTCCTGAATTCTTTAATTGACTAAAAGTAGAAAAGTGGGTTCTTTAGGAGGCCCATGGTGAACCATTTCCCCAGACTCCTGTGTGTATTACTTTAATCTGATAGGATTTTGGTGTTTGTAGACATCATCTAGCTAAAGCCTTTATTTTAAAAAGAAAAGTAACAGAAGGTTAAAAGGTATTGCGTAATGAAGGAAATTGCAAGCCTAAAATTTAAAAAGTGGTGTTTGAGGACAGACCACCTTGCCCTATCTAACTGAACTCTCTTTTTTGGAATGCAGTCCACAGTAGCTAATTCTTTATATATTTACAGTTTCTCCATGCTGAACTTCACTGCTACCAATGTATCCATACTTTCAAGCAAAATATTGCTAACTCCAGTTGACATATGGGAAAACTAGATATAGATTCAAAATCTATTGTTTTGCACAAAACAAGATGTTGTGGAGATAAATGCACATTTTGACTTTTTTACATTTACATAATATACTTTTATTTAAATATAGTGACATTGTTTTTTCCCTTTCCCATTCCTCACAAAAACCTTTCCCACATACCTACCTCCCTTCCTCTCTCAAACTCATGACCTCTGGTGTCTTTTCTTTAATTATTGTTACATCTATGTCTACATAAGTATTTATATTTGTATACTCAAATACATTTTAAATATATGTTCAGTCCGTATACCATTGCTTACATGTACATAACTTCAGAGAAGACCACTTAGTACTGAATAACCAATTGAAAGACTCTTCCCTTGGCAAGATTATCTTCTCCTACTCTCAGGATTAATTCATTGCCTGTAGTTCTTTGTCTGGTGTTAGGGCCCTGAAAGATCCCCCCTTTCATATTAGCATGTCCCTTGTGTTGTCCTTCCTTATTCAGGTCATTTTATCATGGCCATGATCTTGATACTTCATGTGTGTAGTTTTTCTGATGTTTCTAGAAAACACAGACTCACTGCAGACTTCTTGTTCTTCTGACATTTACAATCCATCCCATCCTCTCTTTCTCCATGTATCCTGAGCCTCAGATGCAGGAGTTGTGTTGTAGATGGGTCAGCTGGGGCTGGGTACCACACAGTTATTTGTTCTCTGCATTTTTAGTGGTTGACTTTTTAATTTAAAAAAGCTGTTAGTGCCTTCTCAACTTAGAAATTCTCCTTCTCAAAACGTATGGATGCTTCAAAAGGCATATTAAATAAGTATAAACTAGAAAACACAATTCAGTTGGATAAAAAAAATCAAAGAATAAGAATCAAGAAGAAGGGTAATAGATAGGTGTGAGAGTTATGGCATAAAAAAATCTCAGTACTCAGATCAGATAACCAGAACTAATGGAATGGAATATTGATCTATCTTGTAAGTCTACATTTGGGTGGTTGCACAGAAGATCTATAAGTATTGGCCAAGTACTAGCATGGCCTTTGGTCAATCAAAAGTATTGACTGTTTGCTATTTGTTGGTGCTATTTTTAGGTTCTAGAAATATAGCCACTAATGTTTATAAGAATATTTATGTATTTATGTAGATAAGAAGCATTGTAAACATACAGAAGCAAATTTCAGGAACTGAATAGCCCAATTTTAATAAAAAAAAAATAGAGTCACTAATGTGACAAGTGGCTGAGAGGGCTCCTTTTTCTGTAGTAGCTGGGGGCAAGAATATACTGGTGAGGAATTTACTTTGAAAATTAAATTTTTCTTCATATTTCTCCAAATAATAAACAGAGAGTTATACAAATATTTGAAATCAAAACAATGATATAAAATGGCCAGGAAATTTTCGAATTTAAAGGCAGAGATAGAAAGACTGTTGTGCTTTAAGATCATAAATAATTTCAGTGAATAGGTGAAGTTTTGAGCAACTGAGATAACTTACATAGATGAACTAGGGATTATGGTGGCTTAAATAAGAATGATCCCCACAGGTGCAAACATTTCAATACTTGGTTCTTCTTTGGTAGAACTGATCAGAAAGAATTAGGAGGTATGGCCTTGTTGGAGAAGGTATATCATTAAGATGATCTTTGAGGTCCAGAAGATCATGACATTCCCAGTATCTCTCCCTGTCTCATGGTTGTGGAGCAATACATAGGCTCTCAGATGAATTTTTGCTTCCACCATCATGGACTCTAACCCCCTGAAAGCCAAGTTAATCACATTTTTAATAATTTGCCTTAGTCATATTGTTTAATCACAGCAGTAGCTTTACAACTAAGACAGATATGTAAACACATACCCAATCACGAATGTCCTCGTGGGACTCAATAACATTTTCTTCCAAATAAAATGAAAGGCCATAGCATCATGATATACTAAATACATGAACTAGTTAGTTTTTTAATGATCACTGTATCTGTTTTTCTTTAAAGTCATCTACAGAGAGATGAACGTGAATGCAGGATAACATAAAAGGGGGTACCATAAAGAATAAAGGCTTTCTAGGTCTGTGGTATGTTACCAGTCACTAGGAGAAGAACTAAATGTTCCTTATATTTGACAGGACATATGGGAAGACCTATTTAATAGATTTGATCTAAAATATGAAAGAAAGAGAAAAGCACCAAGAATACTAACTCCTAGATTGATAGATTGAACTCTTCATTAAATTCATGATCCCATTTTCGGAGCAGATGGATTGTTGTCCATCAAGCTGGAAGAGTTATGATTAGTAGCTGTATTCTGCCATATTTTGTCTTGGAAATCTAGGAAATAGTCCAGAACTGATTTCTAGGGTTTGTTAACTGCAATATTCAATTCCCATGCAGTAAATGTCTGAATGAATGCATTTTAAAAGATAAATAAGATATAAGTAGTATTTGAAACAACATAATTATATGCAATCACCCAGTGATAGTATAAATAAACAGGATTAGAGGTTAAGAGCTAAGGCCAGAGTCCTGGGCCATTCTATCTATTGGTGATTGTGTAGCTATCAGGAGTTATGAAATATGATGTAAAAAGTTAAGTTAGTAAAATGAGGAGACCAGAAGAAAATGGTTACATAAAAGTAAAGGAAATTGTATGTTAGGATGGTTGAGCTAATCTATCATAATAGAATATGATTACATAAAAGAAAAGGAAGTAGTGTGTTAGGATGGTTTAACTAATCGATCATATTAAATATTACCAATACCACTTAGTAACCTTACAGAGAACTATTAGGACCTAGAATTTAAATACCCTCCAAATACATGTTGGAATCTTGGATATCAGATGGTGGAATTACTGGAAGACGATAGACCATTTTTAAGATGGAAATCTTAGTGGGAGGAAGGTAGGTCCTTAAGGGGATGCCTTTGCCTTTACTCTGTGAGGTGGCCATGAGGTAAGCAGCTTTTCTCACAGCATGCTCCATGCCACACTGTTCTGTGTTGTCATGAGTTCCACAGCAAAGGTGCCACCCAACAGTGATCAGAAGCCTCTGAAGCTACAGAAAAAGTCAGTACTTCCACCTTTTTCATTTGCTCTTTCAGCTATGATATCTCACAATGGTGGAATGCTAAGAACTAACTATAAGTCATAAAAAATATATTGCATTATGAGTGATGAGGTTAAATTCTAACTAGAAAGGGTAGAAAATGAGATGTGAAGTGAACATGTGAAAAAAAACAACAAAGACAAGGAACATGTTGTGCTATGATTTTTTCTATTGGTCTGGACAGATTAATAAAGCTCTTAATTAATTAATAAAGCTCTGAATTATAAACTTCAAAGATTACACGAGAATAAGAGACTATTTTTTAACATGTTTGAGAGAATTAGCAAAAAATGGCTGCTTGGAAAATAAATTATTTAGAGGTACAAATTAAATTTTTAAGATGCTAATAATTGATGAAAATTGTGGCAGAAATTAACGTGGACTTACCAGGGCCATCATTTTTACTATAGTAGATGAAGCCACAATAAAGAAAACGATAGCATTAGCAACATTAAAACTCATGGAATTTTTGGTGAAGCTTAAGTTAATTTCATTAAAGTTCATTTTTGGTATTTCACCTTATTAGTATGTGGGTAGTAGGCATTGAAGATTTAAGGTAAAGCTATGGATTGTCACTCTACAAAGTGGCTGAGTTAATTTAATAGGAAAGTTTAGCAGGAGTGTCTGTCAATGTGGAGATTTATTTTCGTACTCTGGACATAAATTTAAAGCAAGTCCAATCAGCAAGGCTTCTTTGAGTGTTGCTTGCTGCTGAGTCATTCATTCATAGTTACAAAAAGAAAAGTTGAACTTTTCCAGGCCGGGTATAGTCCAGTTGAACAGAGGTAGCAGTGTTCTAGAGAGGCTTAGAGACTGAGATAAAGGGCCTAAGCTTTCATGGGAAATGAAGATCCACACTTGGTTCATGGTGTAAAGTATTAGGAAAAACAAACTGAAAGTTCTCATTGGCTGAAGAATTATTGGAAATAAATATTTGTACAAATGGCTTAAGGAAAGAAATTGATAGTCCAAGACTGAAATATATCAATGATCAAGTTTAGGATAGCATATAGGACAATCAATGAGAAATCAGAAAGCATAAAATATGTGGCCTACTGGGTTTGAAATAAAACATTGGGAACAAATTGGTCAAGGTTCAGGTACTGTAGTAGGTATAGGCATTGTGTAATTAGTATAAGATTGGAAAACTCAGAATATGGAGTCAAGCCCAATGGAACATAAAAATGCCAGTTGGTATAGGTAATAGTGACTGAAGAGGGGGATAAAAACGTTTCACGAGTACAATCTATTTAAATACCTCTTATTTGAAGATGTAAAAAGAAGAAATGTTTTTCAAGTGCTCTTGGGTTCAGAAGCACACCTTATAGTATGGAGTGCAGTACATGAAAGTGTCTTCATTTAGAATGTTACTGAGATACGATGTCTTTGGTGCAGTCCCTTTTCACTTAAGCGATAGAATAACAGTATCATTCAAAGAACAGGACGAGAACGGAATAGAGAATGCCTGTGATGTGACACTAGAAGTCACTGAAGGATTGGTGCAGACACACTTGTGGGACGTAGGATCTGAGCAGTGGGTGTAAACGACCATGGGAGGCATAATCAGCAGTCCTACGTGATACAATACTGAAATCTGGCTATCTGTTGATATTCAAGTATGTAGGTATGGCATAGTAACTATGGAAATGATTCAAGAGATTAAATGCCTTGAAGAAGCAACCTGTAGCCCTTGAAGGTAATGTGAGACTGGGTGAAACCTACAATAATTAAAGTCTGATATAGTTAGTGCTCTGTAAAGGAGCACCCATATAAACACACGTGATTGGATGATGTGATTTCACTTCAGAAATATATCAAAGACTGGATGTTCTGAGGGCAAGATCAATAACATATGAAAACATAGATTCATTGATATACAAAACACGTTCTTAAGTCACCAGTAAGCATTTGCTGTTCAAGAAAAAGCGAATATACCAACTATCTGGTTAAAGGTACCAGAGAAACTTGACTAATTCTGGGTCATTATTTTGAGAGAAAATATGCAATTTTGTTTTTATTTTTACAATTACATACACATGTCTATAACATCTATAATATATATTATTATATATTATTATAATATAATATATATTATATTATATAATATATATTATTATAGTTCCCTTAACATTCCCCCATTTTACCCTCTTTTACATTTTTTGTGTTGGAATGATATTTTTTTACACAATATATTCTGATTACAGTTTCTCCTTTCCCAACATCTCCCAGATTTTCCCTTCTCCAACCACCTAAATCCTGAGAAACCACCTAAATATACTGAGAAAACTCAAGTATATTCAAAATAATGTATCTCAAATAGGATCTTGCAACTTGAAGGAACTTTCAAGATCAATTTAATGTATGATTTGACCCCTTCCTTCTGTAAGATTGGAATCTGAGAACTAGAAAAATAGAAAATTATCTTATTCCATGCTGGATATTGAAGACAGCTCTGGGGATATAACCTGACCTTAGCGCTCTGTCCACATATCTGGTCAAACTGTAAACAGCAAGATCATCTCTGTTTTATATAGCTTCAAACATCTTGCCTAAATTCTAAGACTTATATCTCCATATTTTAAAGTCTCCTTTCCTTCCAAAGTCTCCTTTCCTTCCTTTTGTTTATATACAAAGTTTTATAGTTAATTAATTTTACATGAAAATGAAGTGAATCATGGCTCAATTTGCATACTTGCAAATTGCAAAAAAATATATATATCTGCCTTAAGACAGTTATGACAGCCTGTTATTTACTGACAAAGAAATATCTCCTTTTTGTGTAAGGGCAGGTGGAATAAATTAAGTGGAATCCACCTTTCTGCTGCAACAGGAGGCTCCCACTGGACCTAAGAATACTATTTGCAATGGTAGGAAAAGGAAATAACATTTGTGAAAGGTCTGCTTGGTAGACAATTCAAATATGTAATCACATCTAATTCCATTTAATCCACACAATATCTCTGTAAAACGAACATTAAAAGTTGAGGAAATTGAATCTCAACATGGGTTAGTGCTGTACTCAAAGACCTATAACAGGCACACTGGTAAAATAGGATTTGAAATTAGGTTTTAGGGGAAGAAATATAGTGATTTTCTCAGGAATGTGGAATTTCCCAAGACATGTAACTTCCAGAACTGAAGCTAGGTGAGGTTCATGACCACTGTGTAGGCTGCCTGCCTTGTTGAGTTTAGGAGCAGGAAGAAGAGTAGGGAGAGCTTCCCTGAGGTCACCTACTGCATATGATTCTACTAGGAACCAGAGCTGGATTTTGAATAACATTCTAATGCATTTTTGATCCATTTTCTTGTATTCAATTGCATAGGTTACACTGTTAATATTTTCCTAAGTTAAGTTAATCTAATATCAACGGTTCACAGATCACACTTGTAGAATAGTATTTTTGAAGGATAAATCATGCTTCCTAAGAGATTTCATGCTCCTTTTATATTTTCTTTAATTCCATTTATTTCTTTATTCAACAAGAGCATATTATGTATCAAATATGAAGTAGTATGCAAAGTTTAAATAGGAAGTGAGTCAAATATATCCCTTTCCCTAACAAGTTGTATCCTGAAATGCTTTTGTTCTTCTACAATTTCATTCAGGCATATAATGTATTTTGCCCGTGTGCACAGCCATTACCTCTTTTAAAATCCTTTCTCATTAAACTCTTTCTTCTTCTGAACAACTTCTGTTCCTGCTTTCATGTCATTTTTGTGTATGGTCCACTGAGTTTAATTAATGTTGTTGACATGAGCATACTTGGGGGTTATTTACTGGGGCTTGGGCAATTAACCAATGGCTACACTGCTGAATAAAATGATTCCAGGTCCAACTTGATTTCTCTTTTAAGAAAACAGTACATTAGTGTGATATCCTAAGTAATGGGGGTCCTACAAGCCATTTCTGGTCAGTAACCAAGGGCAGAAGCATTATCCTGCATTGTTTAGGGATCCCCTGGGAATTTCCTGACCAATAACTCATGAGAAGGTATCCCATACCTGGTACTGGAATCTTCTCTTAATCGTATAAAACATATAGGAGCAAAGTTATCCATGCAAGCTTGGTATCTCCATTTATATTCACCTATATTGTAGTCTATTAGCTTATAAATTCATAGGTTCCTATGTAGAATTTTTCTAATTGTTTCTGTTAACAATTTCTTATCTTTCCTATATCTCACCCTCCTACATCAACCTGACTTAAACTGTATGTTTAGTTTGAAATGTCTGGAGAATGTAGGAAGCTAGAAATGGGCCAATGGGCCTTCAAGAAAAAATAGAACTCATGTGATATGAAAGTAGAGGAGGGAGGTACTGTATCCCAAAGTGCCTTAACACTATCACCTCTTTGAAAAGAAACTAGTAATACCTTCACTAAAGTTCAGGACCCATGGAAGACTTCTATTTAGCTCTACTAACCAGCAAGTGAATAACTAATGTTCTCCTTAGCAAAAGATAGAAAGTTATTCCATTGTTCTTCCAGCCAAAGTCAAAATCAAAATCCACCCAATCAGATCTGAACTATAGTCATTAACCAGACATCCAATGATTCTTTCAGGCAAATAGTTCTAAATGTCCAAGAATATAAGAATAACACAAGATCAATGTAAACATACACATTCTTATACTCTGTCCTGTGAGTCTTACATATTTGTTCTGAGGTAAGACAGTAATAATGCATTTTGTATGTCATTATGTCCTCAGTTATTGTAGTCTAATACCTTTATTCCCATACTAAAAGCATAGCTTTGTGGTCATTTTTGGCTTATTCTATACTCAACATAGTACTAAACCCTACCTAGGAGATAGAGATTTGGATAGCATTGTTGTACAAAAACATTTTTAATTACTTGAGAATTTTTTTTAACCTAGATGACAATAGATACAACTGCATAACAAGGGAGTGTTATTTATTTACTTTTGGATGACAAAGAAATCCATTGTGAAGGCATCCCCCACAAAAAGCATCTGCATGGAAAATCATTCAGTCTATTTTTTTTATTAACTTCTTTGCCTTGTCATTCATAGCTCAATGTTAATTTTCCATAGTCTTTTACACAAAACAGTTTTAAAATCCATACAAAGCAAACAGGACAAACTCCATTTCAGAACTGAAGTTGTGTTGACACATGGTAATCTTATTAGCAATAAAAGGATATTACCTATAATTGAACAACTATGCAATTAGCAAATCTGAGAGTTGAAGAACACCAGCATTCTTCAGTTTTGCATTTGTTTTTAACTCACAGCAGGACATGTTTGAATTATCAACAAAACTATTAGCTCTACTAAATGAAAAAATAACTTAATATAAACCATTTCACCCAGAATAAATATTAACTACAGCTCACACAGATAAGCTTAAATTTAGCAATTAGAGCGGTGTTGTGCTGCTCCTTAGGCAACTCATGTGTGCATTTATTTCAAGTACCATAACATTGGCATCTGACTGGGTAGCACTCTGTGTTGAGAACAGAGACCAGCTTTCTGTTTCTTTAAACACACATACCTGTGCATAAAATAATCAAGGTATTCATCTGGGGAAGTTACATTTGGGGTCTTCATGAATGCTATATAATTGGGTCACTCTAATATAGTGTACACACAAACATAGTTTCCTTTAAAATGAATTCAGGTACGTTCCAGGGTTCAACATTAACCATGGAACAAATTACATTAAAATTACAATTAACTTCTGCTCAACTGTCAGCAGAAATCAATGTTACTGTGTACACACTGCATCTTCCTGACTTTTATTAAGCTCCTTTCAATTATGAGGGAACATGAATTGGAAGGATGTCGCTGTGTCATCTCCAGTATTAAAATGTAGGAGGAACATTGACCCTGGCCTCTAGAGATTATGTGAAAAGCCATTTATATGCACAGCTATACAAATTGCCTGAGTTTAGTGTTAAATCCCATGGAAAATCATCTTTGCTGATCGGCTTCTAAAGAAAGACAAGGTTTAAATATGTATGTTCCCTTACTAGACAAGTCCAGTCAGCAGTGGAATGGTGAACTGGCCAGTATAGAGCTCACTCTGGCAGCAACAGGGTTTCCTTTAAATGAAAGAAGTCACAGGAGTTTATATGTATAGTTGAGAAGCCCTGAGCTGTTAGGTTGTCATTGTCTTCACAAATGCAGATGTCCCTAAAACAGCTCTTAGATGGATTCCAAGAGTTCAGTCTGCAACTTCTTCTTGAACTATAGCTGAACTCTTCTTCTTTTCCACTTCCATAAGCACAAACTTTCTTCATTGGCACCTGTATTTACCTTTAATATTTTGAACCTATTACTAAAATATCAGCATTTCATGTTGTATGAAAACAAACGGGCAAACAATAAACTAAGAAAAACTATTTGTAGATGGAAACCACTTGTGGAAGAGAAGCTATGGGCATAATGCCACAGTCAATCCCTCTAGACCATTTACTGACCGATTCTGACATCTTATTTTCCACATTTCTTGGCTTTTTCTTCTGCAACAATCATAACACATATTTTTCTTAAATCTAGAAATTATCATAATATTTTCCGGGATTGTTTTGAGTTATTTTGAGGTAGAATGTTTAGTAAATAAAGCATGGTGATTAGTAACATTAACTGTCTTCAAAAAAACTAAAATGTCCATTATCAATTGCTTTTAAGTTAATGTGTGTATCTGCATTTTCTTTTTATGTACATATTTAGCTTAATCAGCTTTTCTTATCTGGACTTACGGTCCTTACCCATGAGCCAAATACCACCTAACAAACTGCAATACCAGACATGAGAAGCCCCCTTTTGTGTTGCTGGCCAGCAATGTCCAATGGACTCTCCAAATACATAGCTTTTCACCGTTGCCCTTGATTACATTCCAGAGGTGGAAGTGGTATCCACACTGCTGAAGATGCCACGCCTTCCAGAAACTGGGCCTAGAGACCTCTGAGATGGAAATGACCTGAATGCCCTGTCTGTGAAAATTAGCTTTTACGGCACCAGAAGGTGCCTTGCAAACTTCCAAAGGAGGGAGGCAGCCAGCAGTCCTGCCCAGTTATGAGGGCTATGAACCACATGGGCAACCAGCATGGAACACTAAGACTTCAGTAGTGGTACAACAGTTCTCTAATTGGACTTAAGACCAAGGGAGACCATGCCTGGTGTGGGAACCCTAGAAAACTACTAAGTGCTAGTGCATTCGTGACTCCTGGGAGATAATCTAGAAGCATTAATTTATTAAACCAGCATAATCCCTAATAGCAATCTATAGACACTTGTCCTTAATCTTACATATCATCAAGAAATCTTCTATTTGCAGCAAAGACCAGAAAACCACAGCTTTACAAAATGCAAGAGTTGTGGATTCCAGAGTCAATGGATAGATCTACAAAACACTCCCAACACCTACTGCTCAGGAACCATAATAGAAAATGTGATAGAAAGATTCTAAGAGTCAGAGTCAGGGAGTTTGCTCTTTAATTGGGTCTCATAGTAATATCAGAAGCTGTACCGAAAATGTCTCACTAACATAACTTAAGAAATGTGAATTGAACAAGGATGACAACAATGGTCATATCAAAGTAGATCAAGAAAAGCCTATGAAGCCTCGGTAGTGCAAAGAGCTATTGAAAACCAAGGAGAACTGGAAATGGGATATGTGTACTATGCCAGGAAAGAGCCCAGTGCCAAGTAGCCTATGAACAGAACAAGTTATATGTGTGTGTGTGTGTGTCTGTGTGTGCATGCGTGTTTGAAATAACAATTTTTTTAAAAGTTCATGAATTTGAAAGAGAGCAGGGAAGAGTGCATGAAAGGACTTAAAGGGAGGAAGGAAAGGGAGAAATGTGATCCAATTACAATCTCAAAAGTTAAAAATCCAAACAGGAGAACCTAAAAGAAATAGCTTAATTTCTAGATATAAATGTCCCATTGAGGCTAAATTAAGATGAAATAAGCAATTTAAATATATCCATACGTAACATTCAATATATCAGCAGAAAGTAAAACATCCAACTTGAAAAAAATTCCCAGAGAAAAAAGATTTAGTGCATAATTCTGTCAGTATCTATAATGTAGTTGTCTTTGTAATATCAAAAGTTTCTTCACAAAGAAAAGCCCTGGAACAATGGTTTCAATGATGAATCTTAAAAAAAAAAAATGTTAAAGTAAGCCTTAACAACATGCATTCCAAACTCCACCAACAAAAAGAAGAAAGAGAATTGAAAGAGACACTTTCCAAATCATTTTATGAGACTAGAATGGAAGTAACAGTGAAAGGTAGATGCAAGGAAATTACAGACCAAAATTCTTATAATTATAATTGCTAAACGGAATGGAAAAGGGATTTGGACAGAAACACCTTTGAGTATATACAAATTGCTAATGAGTACATGAAAAAGAATGATCAACATTGCTAGTCAGTTGGGAAATAGAGAAACCAGAATGAGATAAAACTTTATACCCATCAGGATGGGATAACTGAAAGAAATACAGACAATAATAAACACAATAAGATATTGAGAAATAACTCTACAAATGTAATTGTGGAGATATAACCTGTTTCATCCATGCTGGCATGTAGTTTGGGTATTTCTGAAATGTTAGCTTCCATTGAAATCAGCATAGTGTACAGAATTCTATTTCCATCTTTTTCCTTTAATGAAGCACTGTGGGAAACATCTCAATGCATATTAAATATAGTATCCACTGTTTTATTATAATATATTTAATATCTATTGAGATGTTTCAGTGTGTCAAGTATGATTTTAATTACTTTATGAGCATCAATCAACCAACCGCACACAAAGTCTAAAGGTGGAAATATTTTAATAAGTACTTTATGTTAAAACCAAGCCATATTGGGGTTAGGGGTGAGTGAACATGTTTAAAATCATGTTGTTAATAAGTTTAAGCTTAATTATAACCCAAGGCTGTTTGTCTCCAAGGACTACGTCATTATGCATTGTCAGGTGTTGCTTATCAAACCACAGCATAATGTAGGCCTTCTGCCGTGTCTTTTGCAAACAAAGTACTCCAAGGGATCATTTGAAGTTGCAGTGTTGATGCTAATAAGTCTGTCATGTGTATACGAACTATCATAAGTCTGTCATGCTAAGGAGGAAGTGGAGGCCTTGGGAAACTTCTGGTTTTCACATTGGTTAGGTGACAAAAGGAATGTGTGATTCTGTTGAAAAGAGGGAGGAAGAATTGTTGAAGCCAAGAGGGTCAAGGTTATGATGGGGGAACCCACAGAGACAGAGCTGCTGGGAGCTCATAGACTCTGGACCGTTAGCTAGGGAGCCTGCATGGGACCACTTAGGCCCTCTGCATGTGTGTGTCGGTCACCTAGCTTGGTTTGTTTGTGTGGGTCCTAGCAGTGGATCAGGACCTCTCCCTTGTGCTTGAGTTGGCTTTTGTGAACCTATCCCCATTCTGGGCTGCCTCTCCCAGTTTTGATGCAGGGAAAGGAGCTTGGTCCTTTATCAATTTGATGTGTCAAGCTTTATTGACTCCCATGGGAAGTCTGCCCCTTTCTGGAGACTGAGGAGAAGTGGAGGTTAAATGGGGATTAAATGAAAGGCAGGACGAGAAGACTGGAGGAAAGGAGGGAGGAGAAACTGTGGTCGGTATATATAATAAAGGAAAAAAATTAATCAATGAATCAATAAAGAAAAAAATGTGTGATCCAAGTTTCAAATGTTGATCAAATTGTAAATGATGTGGGTTTGTACTCCCATTTCCCACACGCCAACATTTACCTGTTATGAGAAGAACTGTGACATAATAAAATGATGGTTTCTATGACATCTGCAACCACACACCTCAGTTCACCGCTTAAAGCAATAGCATAAATTATCAAAGCAAAAAGGTATTCTGTTATTATTCCAAGCAACAAGAATATACTATGTGTGACAGATCTACAGAACAGTTTATTTGTGTCCTGACATGATACAAAGATGGAAAAAGATAATTCATCTCTCAACTCTGTCCTCTTATCTATCTACCATCAAACACACAAACAAATCAAAACAAAACAAACCATATATATGTGTGTGTGTGTGTGTGTGTGTGACTCACCACTTTCACATTTTGACTTGCAGCCTTCTAAGCCTTACCAAAAATAAATAAATAAAACCACAAGAAAAACCTGCATTCAATTCAAATTATATCTATGTACATGGATTTAATTTTCCCTCAAGTATTTTCAAAATCCTAATAACATGAATTTAATAATATCTTGCTAAAGCAACAACAAAGTTCATGAACTCGGTGGGGCAAGAAAATTTCATGATGATGTTTTGGTCCTGCTTCTATAATGAAATCTCTGTGTTTAGAACAGAGTGGTTAGCATGGAGAAGGGCTGATACATCTGTAGCTGTGGGTAATTTCTTTTTATGCATGGGGCTATGCACCACAGGCAGATATGAATTCATCACTGTTGTCTATGTCTGGTATGTGACACAGGACTACACTTTGACACAAATCAAGTGTTGAGGTGATAATGAATGAACTGCCAAAACTATCCCCACAAGTTTCTGCTACAATATAGGGGCTCATTTAGTCAGAGCCCATGTTCACTGGTTTCATGACCCTACCCATTTCGATGTTGCAAAGCCTTTCTGTGGGCTTGCAGAACTACCTAAGCCCTGTAATCTTACAGCTTAGTGTGTGGAGGAATGGGCTTGATTATAATCAGCTTTGTCATCTGCAGGACAGTAGAGGTCAAAATTTACTTTTACCACAGGTAAAAGAATTATTTGGGCATGTGGCAAGCAAGCATTTTCTTACAGTTGAACGTAAAGTATTATCGCTCAGCCAAGCCATGAAACAATTAGAACTTTACCATACTTGTCTCTGACCCTGGCTCTCTCTAAAGGCAGGGACAACTAATAAAGACTCTGTGGCCATTATCAGGTGTCGAGACCCCTTGTTCAGAGCCAGGTTAGATGGCATGAACATGAAGCTAGCTAAATTGTTCCTCTTGACACCCATGATTCCCTTATTCTGGATTTATAGTGCATTCATTCCATTAAATGCAATTATGGGAAAGAACAAGAGAGGGAATGGAGAGAAGGACTTCTCAGCATCTCCCTGATAACACACGCCTCCCTCCAACTATAAGCACATTGCAAAGCACTTCTTTTTAATTTGTATACCTACAGATATGAGATATGAAACAAATAACTCGGGTCTGAGTATAATATTCCAAGGCCCAGTGTAATTTACACAGAAAGCTGGGTATTTACTACTGATGCTGGAGGTTATTAAGTTATCTGAAAGGTATAGACTTCATTCTGTTCTTGAGAAATGGAGATTTATATTGCTTATTTATTCCCAGCTGTTGAATATCAGAGTTATGCTCAGAAAAGAGATTAAAAACATTTGATGTTATCACAGTCGCTGACATGGCAGCAACTCGGGAAATTTTGCCCATTTTTTTAACAGAATAACTTTCTGAGGCTATATATGTACACATTTGTGTTTACGTGTCTCATCATGAGTGCCATACCCAGTAGTAGACATGTTTTGACAGCTTATTATACAATATTTTATTGTTTTATTCTTTTCAAAAAGTGAAATACTAACTCAGTTGTTCATAGTATTTCTCCATTCTAGAGTTTTCCCATGGCAATAGGACCAGACTTTTTAGGAGCCCTAGCCACTGGGACTGATCCTATAGCATAGCCTCATATTAACTGTGTGACTTTATTCCAGTTATTTAACCTTTTAAAGTCTTTTTTCTCATTTGAAAAACAGAATTGGACTTTCCAATTTTTGTTATTTTATGCTTATGAATTATGAAATAATGAATTGGGGGGGCCGGAGAGATGGCTCAGTGGTTAAGAGCATTGCCTGCTCTTCCAAAGGTCCTGAGTTCAATTCCTGGCAACCACATGGTGGCTCACAACCATCTGTAATGAGGTCTGGTGCCCTCTTCTGGCCTGCAGACACACACACAGACAGAATATTGTATAAATAATAAATAAATAAATATAAAATTTACCTTTAAAAAAAAAAGAATGAATTGGCAGTAATCCCTACATTGTCATAGGCTTATGTGTATAGAAGATTAATCTGAGCTTCTGGTTTGTCACTCTGTGTCCCAGGTTTCCCACCCATACAAACCATCAATTCATAGTTTAAGGACAGGACTTTGCATGGGTTACTAGTTGCTAGTCCTATACAATCTAAGAAATTACAGACTTGGCAATGATTCACAAGTGGAGGGAGCTTTGAACATGCATTTAATCCTGAACAGGAAAGAGCGTCAGGTCATCTGTTCATCAGCTTGGGTAGCCACAAAACCAGCAGGAGATTATAGACAATACTCCAAGTTCAGGCTATTGTCTACAGATAGGAATTGGTTTCTATATTTTGGCCCAGACTTTACCAGATCATCTTTAGAGATATTTGGAATCAATTGAAAATCAGAACTTTTAAATCTTGGCTGTTGAGTGTTGTAGTCTGGCCATGTTCCTTTGTACTGTGCCAATAACCAAAATAACAACAACAATAATAATAATAAAGTGAAATCAAAAGACAGAAAGAAAAAGTGGCCAAGAACACAATACCATGAGATCTGGTCATGGAACCAGCACTAGCTCTGCCAGGGGAATGAGTCATTTCTTGACTTGTTTATATTAAACTTATTTTTATATTATATATTATAATATACTTACTAAAATATATTAAACTTCAAACTAAAGTTATGTTATCTCCAATACTCTCCAATAGTTTGAAATTTTGCTCTTATATATGAGTACTACAATGACGAATAAATTGAATCCTGAACAAAGTCTCTAGGCAAAGTGAGATTTAAGCCAAAGTTCAAGGGGAAAAAAAACTTCCTCCAAGTCCTTTCCTTCTTGCAAAGCTCAGTTTGACTTTGTGTTTTTCCTTTCTTATCATATCATTTCCTCATCTCAGGTCCCTTTGAGCCATGGCACACCATGCTGCAGAACGTCTGTATACCTTCTCCTCTCAAGTTTACTCTTCCTTTCAGTACGGAATAAGCAATTGGTGTGCTCTTCTGTGGTGAAAGCCTTTTCTCTTGGCATTTCTTAGCTGTCTATAATCCCTTGTGTAGGCTTGAGGCTTCATGGAGTTTCCTCTGTCCAAGTTAGAATATCCATTGGTGCTGTCCTCGTTGAACTCATGTGTAGGCAGTCATGTTCATGTGACCTTTTGGGTGTAGCATTAGATATTTCTAGGAGACACAATCTCACGGCAAATTCACTGTTCCTCTCTCTCTCTTAAAATCTTTTTGCTTCCTTTTCAACAATGTTGCCTGAGAGGGTTTGGAGTGAGGAAAAGGAAGGGGAAATGAAATATATTTCATTTATTTTATATGCTATAAAATAAAATAAAAATACTTTTTATTAAGTTCACTTTTCCCTTTCCCCATGTGCTCAGCACATTTTTAATAAACAAAACTAGTTACACAATGTAAATATTTATACAAGTCCAATCAGGGCTCATAGAGGTCAATATCTTAAATAAAGGGAAAAGGGAAAAGAGAGGACTTTTCGGCATGATTGTTATCTAGCAAGAGATATGCTGCTTATTTGGGGGATTTATTATACCATATAAATACCCAGTTTGTGACATGTTAGCATTTAAAATATTTACACACACATTGTTCTTTAGAGTTATTTCTTAATATGAATATTACCTGAAAAAGACTGAAGTTTGGTGATATCATTATTTGTTCATATGGTTAAAGCTACTTAAACAGAAAAGTTCTGTGTGGGTATCACAATGCCACATTAGCCAAATTTGTAGAAAGATAAAACAGATTTCAAAATATATTGCACAAACTTAGAATTGTACCTTAAGAAACCCTGAAACTGGACAAATATCTGAAGCAATTGTTTGTATGCAGTAGAAGACAATCCATCAATATTATCTTTAATATAATGAGAAAGAGAGAGTTTGAACCTGCAGTTCACCATGGCTTCCTGTGTACAGCCATGCCCAAACTGGAACAAGGAGTTAGAGAACAAAGAAAGAGGAGACTTATAAGTCAGGATAGAGGCAGAGGACCAGGATGTTGGAGGAAGATGCTACCAATGGGGCTGGACACCATAGAGAAGGAACATGCATCCATTAGCATATATGGAGAGTTACAGAAGACATAACTTACATTTATGGTTAAATACAAAGTTTTATATATACTGGATATCACTGTGTAAGACCTTCAGAAACAGAAGAGCAAACTGAAAGTTGTGGATTTGATGAAAAGCTCTGAAAATGGTGAAGAACGAAGAAATATTGGAGTTCTGACAAGACAAATGGAAAGCCCATTGATCGATATCCAACAAGGTCTCATTTGAGAAATGAAGCCTCTAGATATTTTCTAGAAAACCTAAGTCCCCAAAGGTCCAAGTAAGCTATGTAATTCATCCTCAGTAATATAATGTTTTCAGTATTTAGCACCAAATAATTATCTATTGGATAAAACTGGATAACACTATCATCAACAATCAATGATAAAATATTAGTGGAAACAAAGATGTCACTGGTATTGAATTAATGGATAGAAACAATTTTAATAATGATTAGGTCTACAAACAACATCTTATTTTACCATCTGAGAATGAGTGAATGGATATGGAATCACAACAGGAGGATATAAACTGCTTAGAAAAATGAAAAGTATAAAATGAAATTTTACTCTGTGTGTGTGAGAGAGGGGGGAGAGGGAGAGGGACACACACACACATACACACACACACACACACACACACACACAGAGAGAGAGAGAGAGAGAGAGAGAGAGAGAGAGAGAGAGAGAGAGAGAGAGAGAAATTTGGTTTAACAACAAACTGGACTACTCAATAAGAATATACTGATTGACTTAAAGACAAATCAAGTAAAATTTGACAAATGGAAATAAAACATACACTAACACACTTGCATATAAACTAATGAGCAAGAGAAAAAGCACTACAACCAGTAGTAAGTCAAAGTTTTGTCAGAAATGAAACAATATTAGGCTGTGGAGATGCCTCAGCTGGTAAAGCGCTTCAGGTGAGTTCAATCCCCTACACCCATGTGAAACGTGGTTGAACACGGTGACTTGTGCTTACTTCCAGCACTGAAGAGGCAGGCAATGTAGCCTCATCAGCAAGATTTACTTCTAACCTCCACACATATGCATGCATGTGAAGACACATAGGCACACTCATGCATGCAAGCACACATACACTCCCATCTTTATACCCCTCATGCAAAAAGAAATGAAGTGATATTAAATGATGTATGACATTTGTAATATTGAATTATAGGAAGGAGGACAGAGTTTTGAGTTTAAGTACTTGAAGAAATAATGACAAAAAATTACTAGTTTGATTATGTTCTCAATGAAAACATACAAAATGCACAGGGAAAATAAAATGAATTAAAAAGACAAATTGCTAAAGAGGATAAAGAGAAAACCTTGAAACTGTCTTTACCTGTGTGGGATTCAAACAAGGGCAGCTGTTACCATTCATGAGAAACAGTGCAGTCCAGGAAAGAATGCAAGGACTATTGAAAGGGTTATCAGCAACACAAACTGGTTAAATTAGAATTCTATATTCAGCAAAGATATTCTTTTTAAAAAGAAGGCATTTTTGAAAACTCAATTTTAGGTGAACAAAAGCAGAACTGTTGTTGCTCTTTAATTTGGTTTGAGGATGTTTTGTCTTTCAGCAGACCAAATATAATTGACTACTTAAGAAAAATTTCCAGACTGAAGGAGTTTTGCACTTCTTCGTAGATGTTCTAACCCATAGGATAGAGGGTGGGGAAACTTCCAGTAGAGAGACTGAGAAAACTTTACCTTAGTTTCATTGACAATGGTTAACACTTTCAGGGCCAAGTCACATTGGCGGCATGTGGTCTAGACACTATATAAAGACAGTGGCCTGTCTCCCCATGAGGGCTTCCTGTAAGCCCCATGTAACCAGAAGGAAAGCATCTCACAATTGCAAGCTCACAATTTTTCTACAAAATTGTCACCCATTACATGACTCCTCAGAGCTCTTGAAGTTCAAAAATAAAAAGTGTGTGAAACACTCAGGGCTGGGAAAACAGAACAGTGGCCTTGGAGGAGACCAGTGAAAGCAGAACTAGGCTTGGCCTCAACGTACCAAGACTGAATTTCTGTTGAGACAAACTCACCATGTCAGCTATGTTCATGTCCGAAAGCAAACTTGTACATGATGATGGATGTGCTGAGACTCTCTAGATACCTGTTGCTCTTCGGTAAATATATGGTTGTCTTAAAATTCAGAAGAAGAACAAGAGAAGAGAAAGGTGGAGAGCGATAGAGGCAGACACAAAGAGGGACAGAGAGACAGAAAAAGAAAGAGAAAAAAAAACCACTGGTTTCTTCCTTTACAATAAATACAAGAGATATAGAGGAGAAGATCTGTTCCCTGGATGCTGAAGACTAATGGAAGTATAAATTAGAATGTGGTTTGATTTATTTCAATAGGCAGAGTCATCTTTTTTTGCTTGATGGAATTTTACTTCCAAGCTCTTCCTAGCCTCCTTTGTGTCCACACATTTGCCAGCTTGCTATATATGATACACTGAGTGTTTACCCTGAGTCATGAGTGTGGAGAGGACTCTAAAGAAACTGTGAGAGTACCAGCATACACTCACTGATGAAGAAGTCGTCTACAGCAATGATGTAAGCAGTCATTTTCCCTGCTGTCACATTTCTGTTCTGACTCCATCAGCATCCCCGGTAGGAAAATGATGCTGAGAGCATTTGGCTTTTCCCTTTCTTTGGAAACCACCGAGAAACTGGATCAGTATAAAAATATGAGGATTTGCAAATAGAAGACTATGATGATGGCATGTATGTTCAAACTGTTCAATGGACTTTGTTTCATCCTTTGTTCATTTCTAAACTTCTAGCCCCTGTACCTTGTGCATCTTCTACAAATAGAACTGCTCATTTTCAGAACTGTCTATTTATTAAAGTGATAATTTCTGCAATACGTACTATTTTTAAGAAAAGACCATGAATCCTAGATTAAGGGCAACATTTTCACAGAACATCTGACTCTTGAACCCACCGTTAGCCATGCATTATAACACACACACACACACACACACACACACACTTCAAATATCTTCTCTGCCATGATCTCTGTGAGCACAGGCAAATTGTACAGCATGTCTCTGTTCTAATGTCTCTATTTGAAATATCCATGCTATCTTACCTTTGTGAAGGCTATAAGATTCTGAGAAAAGGGAAGGAGGCTTGGTTAATAGGCTAAAGTGAATAAATATGATACTGCCAATAAAGCCACATGACTGGACAAAGCATAATTACTCTTGATACAGATGAGATGAGCGGAAAGCCTGTTTCTCTCCAGAAGGTTCCCCTGATTTGTTTTCTCCTCCTATTGAAATAAATACAAATACAATAAGAAATATGTAGTTATGGGAAGGATTTTCCCCTCTTCAATTTATTTCCCTTAATTTTCATTCAAACTTTTTCTCACTTAAATTCTAATTTCCCTACCAGTGATACTTCTTAAGCATATTGATTTAGACTCCCCTGGTGCCTTCCAAGGTACAGCTATGACAAATCAAGAGAAATACAAAACACAAGCCCCACAAGTAAAACACATAAAATATTCATATAAGAGATAGGTAGATAGATAGATAGATAGATAGATAGATAGATAGATAGATAGACAGATACATAGGTAGGTAGATAGATAAAGCAAGCTGATGGAATAGTCATATTCAAATGTAAGTGTGCAGAGAGTGTTTCAAAGCATACAAACCTCATAGACAAATAAACTTCAAAATCCCATTATGTAAAATGGTTGTTTACATATCTAATCATCTGAGACCAGGAATTGGAAGAGTAAGGGATTGTGGGTTTTCTTCAGGATGATTCACAGCACCAGGAAAAAACACATATCTGAATCACATAGGCATTTGAAGAAATTCTGTGTGCTTATTAATGCTGTAGTTGATTTCTACTATTTTATTATTTGTGATTATTTTATTTTAATCATTTAGTGAACCTTCCCAGATACACTGGAAATACTTCTTAAGTAAATAAACATTTTTTTTGCCATTTTGTCTGTCATTATTTTCCCTGGTAACAGGGAAAGACATGATCCACAAGGTCACCTACCATTTTCCCACAATTCTTTGCACCTTAAGCTATCATATAAGTTTAATACCTTTTATTCTATCTCATAAGGTATGAATGATATTTTGCTAGGTCAGAGCAATGATGTTCCTATTACATTCTCTCATCAGATCACTGATACCATAAACTGTAATGGCTTCTTCAGGACCATTAGCATATCTGCCATCAGCCTATATCGAGGAACTCCTTAATCCTGCAAATGGTTGTTAATAACTTACACAGAGCATTTTCATCTCAGTCTTCAACACAGAAAATATTAATCTATCCTTTGCCACATGACAGCCATTTCCAAAATGGGATGCATCAGACAGACAGTGACCACTCTGTCAGATGCCAGAGCTGAATAGCACATTTAATATGAGGCTTCTGAAATCTCACACATCTAAATAAGTATTTAAATAGGTCACTGTGACCCATATTTCTTTACTGTATGAGTATAATCTACCAAACTTTAGTAGTTTTCTTTTTGTCTGGATCATTTCTTGGGTCTGACATAGGACCTGAGGAGATGACAGAGCATATGACAAGAATTTTTATGTAGCATTGAGAATCAATGATGTCTGAATGTTAGAAGTGACTGAGAGTTAAGATACAAAACTAGAAACCAGTATGGTGATGCATACAATTATTTAAGTCAGTGCCTAGCAATATACAAAAAGAATCCCGCAATGTCATATTACCTGTCTATGTCTCAGTTTCTATAAATACATTCTATAATGTTTATACAACAAAATCACACAACAATATAATTTCTCATGCCCTTACAGGATAATACAAACTAGATAGATGCAAAAATCCTTTAACTGTCAGATTATTTGAAACTTTAGGGTATGATCCATGATTATAAGATAGTGTAAGAACCGAGAACCTTGAGGCTCTGGCGATGGTTCAGCTGATAAAAAATTGCTTGCCCAGCAAGCAATCCTTTGTTGTTCAAGACTGAGGACCTGACTTCAGATCCTCAGAACCCACACAAAGGCCAGGTAGTCATGGTAACTTCCCTGTAATCACAGTACTTGTTAGGAAGCAAAGAAAGATGATTCCCTAGATTTTCAGGAATTTGCCAGCTCTGGGTTCAGTGATACCTGCATCAAGAAACAAAACATAGGGACTATTCATGGTACTCTCAACATCAATTTCAGGTCCCTGCACATAAACACGTGTGACCCAAGCATGCAGGCATGTATTAAGTACTCATACATATACATAAAATAGAAAGGCCTGGAGGCACCTGCTTTTAATCCCAGCATTCAGGAGGCAGGGTCAGAAGGATCTCTATTAGTTTGAGTCCAGCCTGGTCTACTCAATGAGTTCCAGTCCAGCCAGGGCTAGATAGTAGTAAAACTATCTCAAAAACAAACAATCAAACAAAATACACCTAAGAGGGGCATAAATGCTGAGACCAGTGTTGGCTACTTGTACCACAGAGCTTAAACAGGATATTTACTATTGTGTGCCTAGTAGTCATATAAGAAGCACTTACCTCAGCTACTTCGTTTATTTCTCTGCTGGGAGCTTGTGTTGCATGTTGTCTTCTGTCTTATTCATAGAAGGTAAATTGGGAAGCCTTTAATCCATCTGAACTACTTTAGGCTACTTTAAGAGAATATGTGGTAGTTCTATTTTTCCTTGAGTACTTTTATGCAAACTTGAGTCCACACTGAGTTTTGTGGCCACACTTTCCAGCCAACCTATATGGGTCATCTAAGAAGATCAGTGAACATAGAAATCAAATGCTTTCATTCTTCTCCTATCCTTTTATAGTGACATTGAAGCCGAGTCTTAACAGATTCCTTTGAAAAGTGAAGACATAAACACCCAACCCAGACAGCCATATCAGGAACAACACAATTCCGGGTATGGAAAATATCTTTGCATTGTATTAACAAGAGGGGTTTTGCAGTGCTTAGCTATAGATTATGAAGCACGCTCACTTTCCTTAGAAAGCTAAGCTGTTCTGCTTTACACACTAAAAATAGTCTGAATTCAAATAATGAGCATCTCCAGCTAAGTGTTTCCTGAATGATCAGTGGTATTTTTTTTCTTGAATATGCTTTTCAGTGGTAGAATTCCTTAATATCCATACCTTTGTTCTCAGAAGATTAAATTACTGATATATACTACCTACTACTTTAGAGTTGAAATACACATGAGACCTCTTGTCCTTTAAAACATTTGTATGAATGCTAATGAGGATATATCAGATATCTAATGGCCTATTATGAGAACTATTCAGTCCTATCTTCTTGTCTGATCCATCAGGCAGATGCTGATTACAAAAGGAGCAAGATCAAAGATCCTCTAATTAACAATGAAAAAAAGTGTACTCAACGATACATTAGGTAGAAAGTGCTAGGACAAAATTGTATAAACATTAGAATTTTCTAGCATTGAGAACTCTTAAAACACAGTGTGATTCACCCCCCTACTTAATTGCATTTCTTTTTATAACCCTTTTATGCTGAAGACTCTCCCTCCACCTGGTGTAACTTAATGGTGTTATTTCCCGAGGAGCAAGTGCGGGGAGAAGCACTAACTTTATTAGTTGCCCTGCTCTACCTGCCAGAAAGCCTAGCCCCAGACCAACTCAAGGCAAACGTATGCTAGAAAACAAGGTTATGCAGTGAGCAGATTGGGAGAAGAGGCTGTGGCTAAAGCTGCTGTGTAGGAAATTTGGCAATGGGACTGTTTTGAAACAAAAGGTGCCCATAATATTCATAAACAATTAGATGCATAGACACTAGAATAGAGGTTGCATTGGTAGGTGACATACATGAGCTAGAGGATGTTGGGAATAAAGAACTTTTCACCCCATCCTTCCACACACTAACCTTCCATTAATGTTCATGCTACCCATCAGATATATTATTATGTCCTTGGAAATGACATCAGACCCAGTACTAAAGCTTAGTTGCATTCTACTAAAAGAAACACACCTATTTTTATACTTTAGAAAGACTGTTTATCTCCATACAACATTGTAGGTTAAATATCAAATTTCTCTCTTAAGTGATAATTATTATCTTGTGTTTCCACAGTAAACTAGTATAAATGCAGGGAATATACTGGTATGATGGATACAGGTTTTTCTATAGGAATTTTATGGACAGAGTAGCTTAAGTAGAAAATGCTTATTTCATAGTCTTTAAAGGCCAGAAAGTCTAAATTCAAGATGCTGGTTGGTGATGCTGAGCACAGTGAGGGTTCCTTACCTTGTTTACAGAGAGTGCTTTTCTTGTAGCCTCACAATGGAAAGAGTAAAAGATCAGAGCCAGGAGAAAAACACCTCCTGATCATTCATCTCCATTTAAGGACATTAAGCTCATCAAAGGCCTCCCTCCCAGCATCATATTGAGAAATAAGGCTTCATACTATGGAAAATTGCAACATGAACATTCTGTCCACAACAGGAAGTATTTTTCTTCACAGATGTATACCAAGAGATGACATATATTTAGGTAAACTTCGAGCCAATTAATTATAACAGATATAAATTATTAAATAATCAGTGAGTTATTTATTCTTTAGACACGGTCTCAATGCTGTACCCTATGCTGACTTCAAGGAAGTGACCCTTCTGCCGCAGTTTCCCAAATGCTGCTGGGATTACAAGTATGCATCAGTAGATGTGGCATTAGGATATTTTTGATATTGCAAATACAGTAGGTATGACTTGTTTATACAAGATCTATTGCGGCAAGCCTGTGAAATTCTTCCATAGGTTTGTGTTTTGAATACTGGTAGTGCTATTTTTGAGGAACTGGGGAACTAGTAGATGGTGAGCTATAACTTGCAAAGGTAGATCAGTAAGAGTGGGTTTTTGAAGGTTTATTTTTTCACCCCTCACTCTCTGCTTCCTGCTCTATTTGAGTGTGAAGAGCCCTGGACACATTCTCCACCACCATGAACCGCATTGTTCCCTTAATACTTTGCCCAGAACAGCACAGTTAAGTCCTCTGAAGCCATGTACTTAACAAACCTATCTTTCTTTAATTACTTCTTTGGGGTATTGTGGTTTCAACAATGTAAAAGGAACTAATATACTTCCGACCAGGGCAGTTTAAACACCTGCAAGACGAGAGCCTGGCAAACATATTTGTTGTAACCAAATGAACCTTTCTCTTCCACACTTGGATTTCCTAAAAACAGAGAGCTAGAGAATGCTGTCACCGAGAAGGGATAAAATCACTTTTAGTACTTCTAAAGTCAGAATAAGAAAATGTAAATGACTCCACAGGCTAGATTCTGTAGTGCTAGAAGGTGCTATACACACTAGCAGAGGAGAAAAGTAATCATCAGACTCACCAGCTGTGAATACTGAAAGCTACAGTAGCTGCCAGCCTGGCAAGAGGCCTGTGGGTGCAATAGTGAAGAGAGCATCATGGGGTGACCGAGTACTTTCTGATCAGGTTTAAGTCTAACTTCACATGATAAAAGCAATAACTGACACCAGTATCAGGGCCACTGGTTAAACAGGTCATTCGCCTTAGGAGGAAATCTTCTAATATTCCACTAAATATATTATTAAACTCACTCCAAATGATTTCTCGTTATACACATATGAATGCATCTCTCAGTTCTCACCAGAGAGTTTATCTTTGAAGTAGATGGAATTAACACAGTGACCTACAACAGCCCAAGATACAGAGATTAAGGGACTGCAGAATGCTCAGCCCTAAACGGAACATCTGTATCAGACCACTTCCTCCCAAAGCATGGGAACCATTGCGGAAAAGGGGACAGAAAGAGTGTAAAGAGAATACAAGAAAACAGCGTCTTCCAGCCACAGCAGAGCAGCTGCACGTAAGGACTCACAGTAGTTGTGACAGCAGACACAAGACATGTGCAAGCCTAACCCAGACAAGCCCGCAGCACGAAGAGTAGAGCAGGGGTAAAATGTCAGCCCTAGTCATAGGGAATAGGGTAATTGATAGTTTCTGGGAGAGCAAGCATCGGTTTTCCAGTTTGGTTGTTTTTCCTTGTATGCTGGCTGAACACCAATGTTAAGTCATACATCCAAGGTTTTATGAAGAGCACAAGTTGCATAGAGTTAAAAAAAATAGAGACACAAAGTTGTGTAGCTAGAGAAGGGATATGGAGTTCATGGAGGGCGAACATGATCAAATATACAGAGCCAAATTTTCTAAGAACTAATATTTTTGTCTGGTTGTTGTTTTGGATGGAGGTGGTGTTTTTGTTTCTGTTTTTCTTTTGAGACAGGATTTCTCTGTGTAGCTCTCTGTCCTAAAACTTGCACTGTAGAGACTGAACTGGCCTCAGACTCAGAGAACTTCCTGCCTCTGCCTCCTGAGTACAAGGATTGAAAGTGTGTGCCACCATCACCTGGCAAGAACTAGTAATATTTCAAATTAACAAATTGCATAATCTCTAGACCATTGATATCTCTTATATGTGTCCTCCATGTCATAGTGCCTGTAAAACTTATAACATCTAAAACAAGTGAGTATGGTCTTGTCAAGGTCAAGATTGCATCTAAGAATTAGAAAGAAGAAATAACGATGTAAGCATGTCAGCAAAATTTGTTTCTTTTTTTAGCTCATCTGGCATTGCTCGTGACAGTCACTAGGGGTGGGTGCATACAGAAATCTCAAAGAGACCGAGAACTTCATGTTGGGAGCAGTGTCTGAAACTGTGGTGATAGTGACAAGATCTGGACAAACACACAGTTGTCAAGATACTGATTTTGCTTGTACTTTACTGATAGGAATACCCTGTATAGTTACCTTAAACTGCAGAAGTCAAAGAAAGGTCTGAAGATATCACCTAGTGGTGGCACTTCTGTCTACACAAAAGCAATGAAGGCTAAACGCACACCATGTTCAGTATATGAAAAGTAAGCAGAATATATATGGGCAGCCTCAATACTTCTCCAAGTCCCCATTCTTTTCATTATATATTTGATTTCTTTTCCCTCCTGCACAAAGTAGATGAATTCATCTTCCAAGGAAGGAAATTTCAAGTTTAACTAGAAGAAAGAGGCAAATGAAAGAAAGATGAAACCTTTGAGTGTAATAGTACTTTCCACAACCAGAGGTGTTGGAAATAATCTTTCAATCAGATGTTAATTTTTCTTAACATAGACACGAAAGAAATACATTTTTCTCATCTTCTCACTTCACCATCATTCTCTTGTATAAAACGCACAATGATGAAACAAAACGACACTATTGGCATTCCCATTGCGAGCAAACGCCTTGTACTCTTTCACTATTTCATAGTAATTCTAAGTCTCACGGAGCTGACTCTGTGGGATCACATTCCCCTCAGAAACACACTCAGTCCTCAAGTTGACTTCACAGGAAAAGTCCATGGTCCAATACACTCTAGGGAAATTTGATTCCACCTTGTATTAAGAACCTGTATCATTTCTGCATAATCACGATTCAAGAAGACAATATAGAACAGAATCTCTTGGGGTGCCAAGCATATCTTTGAGCTTTCTTTCTGGTCACAAATGAGAGAATTCTAAGAATAGCCTTTTAGGTCTCAAAGAGTCAGAATGCTCTCCAGCATTTGGTTCCTAACTTCCCTGACTCTAGAAAAAAAAATGATTTTAATAGTTGATTATAGTTATATCCCCATGCTAATAAATTCTTTAAAATGCATGCCTTCCCCTGGAATTAATAGCCTTTTAACTGATCCAGTTCTGTGGTGAAAACCATACATTGAGTTTCAATCTAAGACATATTGTGTGACTGACAGTAATTACTGAGTACTATATAAGCCTGCTTTTAAAGATCTTAACTGTGTTTGGAAAGACTAAAATCCTTGGCTTTATCCTCAATCAAGCCAAATTCTGTCAATTTTGTAGTATCTGTCACTGAAGAAGCTTGTCTTAATTTTTTCTGTAGAAGAAATAACTAATTGCGTCTTCAAATACCACACCCTTTCTATATTTGCTTTTCTTAAATGTCTTTTGTGAGACTATAACACCTATTCAGATGCTGCAAACAGCCCCAACATATGGCACGATATTCTTTTCTCTGAACTCTCCACTGTGACTTCACTGATACACTATCTGTCTTTGGGGTTACTGCACCCAATGCTTTTACCAAATATTATGCCACTGAAAAATGTCATTATATTTCTAGGCAGAAATATTCATAACTCTTTCCTAATAATTAGAACAATGCTGCAAAGCTGAGATTTTTATTTGTTTGTTATGAAAACATCTCATTTCTGGCAGCTGTTTCTTATATCAGTACAGACAGTTTACATTATAGCTATGAGAGCAAATCTTCCCAAACACTGAGATTCATGGTCCATATTTATCAAGGGTTGCTTGGGGCTCTACTCAATGAGATTCTACTTAATGATAGAAGCTACTAGATCAGGCCCTCTCTGGTCTTCATGCAGTAGGTGACTTTTATTACCCTAGCTCCTTTTTGGGTGGAGAATGTAACTAAGAGATGGCACATAGGAGAGAATTACCATTATTACTTTATGTCTTCTTACCGCCAGGTTGCTCTTCCAGGAATCAGAAAGCATTATGAATCTCCCCCTTGGAAAGCATGGATGGGGACAGGTGTAGCCTACAGTGCTTTTAGATGGGCTCACAGTTGAAAGGAGAATCAAGGTCTAGAGAAGGCAAGTAAGGCTTTCTCTATAAATACTCAACTATTCATTCTGTCAGTGGCTGATTTTCATTCAACTTTTAGTGATTCTATATGGGAACTCTAAACAGAGAGCACACACTATGCAGAGGCATTTATCAGGGGAATTAATCGCCTGATTATGAGAAGGCCTGTGTGGGAATAAAGAAAATTGGTAGACTGCTTTAGTCCCATTCAGAAGCCTCATATCTTATTGAAGCCAGCAGAGTAAGTTTAGAACTTACAGACTGAGAGTTTGTGGGTACCTAGTGTGAAACCCAGAGACCAGAGCCGAAGACCTTAGAGTCCTGACATAGAAAACCAAGAGAACAATGGATTCTGGCTCTGAAGACTCTTTTGTCATTTCTCCTCTTAGTCCATCTTGTCACTATTCTTCTGGACATCAGTCTCCTCAGGTGGTACCCTCAGACCCATCTGGGATGCTGCTTTGCACTCACATCCTGAGCATCCCTTCCAGTACAGGCAGGATAAGTTAAAAGCCTACTAAATCTCTGAGAATAGGTAGTGTTTTCTCAGCTAGGTGGGCATAACTGTGACACATCCAACAATCATCAAACAAGGTTAACTACAGTTGAATTATTTCATTCTAGGGATATGGGTGCCCTAGGACAGTCTTGCATCTGTGTTTATGAAACAATGAATACCCCAATCCCTTAATTTCTTTCCTCAGTCATCGGGGTGTTTTTGCCTCATGAGAAGTTCTAAGTTGGCTACCCAAATATGTTTATTAAATTGACCCTATACTAAACATGAAAATGGAGTTCCTAATTCATTTAATGGTCTCAAATCATGTCTAGATTTAGTAGTTAATAAAGCTTATCAGAAAGAAGACAGTGTCTCAGATGCCCTCTGTTGGGCCTCATCAGGCCCAGGTGTGAGTTCCAGGTAATTTCTTGAGCCTAGCTAGAGTGTAACTTTCTGATCCTAGCTAGAGTTTGGAAACCTGTCTCTGGCTTCCCAACCTAGACCTGCCTCTGCCCAGCCACCACTAGCGTGGCAGAATAGTATTGGCCCTTGTTCCTTAATCTACCTCAACTTAACTTACAAAGATGAAACATTTTTAATAATTGATAAAGATTGCTGCTACGTGCATTCCTTCATAATGTGGGACTACACATGTCCTTATATCCCCAAAGACCAAGTTAATGCAGCTGACCAATATTCATCCTTGAACTTTAAAATCTGTGAAGCAATCAAGCCTCTTTTCTCTTTGTAGCCTGCATCAGATACTTTGTTACAGTAACAGACAGCAACTGACTCATGGATTGTCCAACTTGACTCATACTTTTACATGACTGTCAAAACAGGAGTCCAAACTTTTTCTGAAGTTTATGTACCTTTGATTAAGAGCAAGCCATCCTACTCAAATGGCTCTAATGAATTCCAAATCTCAACCTTCTCTAGGCACACAAGAAATTTCAATTATTTCTCGCATATTCTATGCTTCTGTATTTTACTCATCCTCTCTTTCAAATTTAGCAATCCACACAGCAGATGCTAGAAGGTTTCTTTCATCTGGATAAATAGCAACTGTCTTGTCTACCTAAGCTCTCAGCATCAAGGAAGAAAGTGAACGGATTTATAGAATGATAAAAAGACAAAAATCGCATAATGCTTTGGGATGGTATGCCTGAAACTACACAGATTTATCCAGCCTCTGGAAGAAGCCGGAGACAATGCATAATCTATGTGGACAAAGCTGCTTCCCAGAGGGAGGGATGAGAAAGAGACTGGGCTCTGCATGCCTCATTTGTCTCCTCAAAGGCAATGATCTGAGTAAGTTTCTTCTCCACGAAAGAAATACGTGAGGAATACCCAGCTCAGCAACAGTGGAGCTCCCTCTACAGAGAAGACAGGCTCAGGAGAAGGACAGCATTCTGGTGGGACCAAATTATTTACTGTGCTGTCTAGGGTACCTGACAAAGGACAAATGCATACAAAATTAGACACTCCAAAGTCCCCCACATGGGGTTTCCTAACATGAAGCAAAGATGTGGAAGAAGAGACTGCAACTATTGGCACATAAAGGGTTTTCAGGCCCGATTATTGGGAAACTCAGCTGAATTAGAGAAGAATTTATTTTCTTACCCAGTGGACATTTTTTAGTCACTGATACAGTAGCACACAGACAGGGGATAAGAGTGGGGATGGGGATGCTGTTATCCGCTTTGAGAGGTTTTTTTTTTTTTTTTTTCCTTTGTTTTTGTTTGTTTCTTTGTTTTTGGTTTTTGGGTTTGTTTGTTTTTTTTTGTTTTGTTTTGTTTTTTTGTTTTTTGTTTTTTTTTTTGGGATGGTAGAAGTAATGAACCACCAAATTAGTCTGTGTAATGATAGGGATTCAATGCCAGATCTGGTGAGCTATATCCTCAGCATAAGAATATTATGCCTTATTTTTTTATTTATTTTAGGACTTTGTAGGTGTGGCAAATTCATCATGCAAATAGCTGATAGTGACTGATTTTGCCTTCAGTAGAATTATCATAAGGACTACAAAGAGAACGTGGAAGATTGCTGCTCTTTGCCTATGCTGTTATTTCAAGCCTCTTGTAATAAAATGAACAAAATTACCCTTTTAGTCATTTTAAGTATATCAGCCAGGCATGTTTGCAGACAGCAACACTCTCCATCCAGATCACACCGTTTGGTTTTGTTTTCCTTTTCCCAGCAATACAGGGCATGGTGCTGAGGGGGGAATCCATTGTTGGTCTTAGATTTGGCAGGAAGGAATATTTGATGTCCTGGTCTCCATCACAATCAGCATCATCCAAGAAGATCCCATCAAAGTCTGAGGTAGATCAGGAATGCATACCATAGAAGTCTTAGTTCCCAGATCCTGCAGAATAGAATTCCTGCACTCAAGCACTTGGCAGATTGCTTGCAAAAGATGTCTTATATTCAGCTATGGAAATTATTCAAAAGGCCTGGTCAATTGCGTTAGGACCCGAAGCACTCATTTAAGTAAATATTCTAAGTATTGAGAAAACTAGAAATGGGCCTTTGCTTGAATCATTTAGTCTCCTGATTTTATCTAGATTAAATATATTTAAATAGAGTATAAGACAGAAACTGCAATTTCATAAAGAATCTTTAGACAACTTCAATGCAAAGACATGTGTATAACAGCAGAATATTTTATCCACTGTCTCTTGAGTCTCCCTGGGAACACACTGCTGATAGATCCAGATGTGCTCATTTGCACCTGATTCATGAGTGTTGAGAACTTTTCTAGAATTAGCATCAGCAGAGCAGGCATTCCAGTCTAAGCTCCCATGTGTTTCATGACTTCACTTCTGTTTTTGTTGTTTATAATCTCTTTTCTCACCATTTCCATCTCACTGTAGGCTGCATGGTAGTATGAATCGAGAAAAAAATTGATGTAATAAAAGTCTATGTATACTAGAAAAAAGGACAATGTTTCTCGGCCTTTCAATTAAATTAGAGTTGAATGCAAATCAGAAGTGCTAATTTTGTATCAATTAGAGTAGACTCATTGTAAATGTTTGACCAAATAGTCATATTTAATGCCTTGGGCATATGACTCCCTGAGCTTTTGCACATGTAGATTTGAAAAGATGCGTAACCACCATCCAGAGGATAAACACAATACTATCAGCGTATCCAGAACTCCTAATAAGAACACATCATACTCAGAGTTTTCTCAACTCTTTCCCCTTTGACAACTTTAACTTGCTCTTCCTTTCCACTCTTTGCCTTTTCATAAGTACAATAGATTTATAAAAAATAATTCAATATTTTAAATTTGTAAATGTTTTCATTATGTTCACAAACTTTCACTAATGGAGCTATATATAATACAGCCAACTCAATAATGAATGGATGAGGTTTATTTAGGTCAGATATCAAACCTAGCTTCTCTAATTTCTGCATGAATACTAAATAAGACAAAAAGATCAACATAATTATAGACCTTAGATTGGAAATGGATTTTCAGTGTTGTGGATAATAAATTCTGAATACTCAGTTGGAAAGACTCCTTGAGTTTTCAAGTACAGACACAGGGCGCTGATTTGCCATGCCCTGTATGATGGCCAAAATGCAAGCATTTGCTTGTTTTTTTTTTTTGTTTGTTTGTTTGTTTTTTTTTGTTTTTTTTTTTTGTTTTGTTTTTTTTTGTTTTTCGAAACAGGGTTTCTCTGTGGCTTTGGAGCCTGTCCTGGAACTAGCTCTTGTAGACCAGGCTGGTCTCGAACTCACAGAGATCCGCCTGCCTCTGCCTCCCGAGTGCTGGGATTAAAGCCGGGCGCCAAAGTTACAAGTTTGAATGGTCCAGCTTGGAAATAAACTGTAACTTGGTATCTCTACCATATCATCCATATTATGAATAAACACATCACCTCTAGTTGCTAAGTAAGATTATCAACATAAAACTAATTCTCACTTGTCTCCTTAGTGATTCAGTATTCTTCAACTCTTACATTGCCTCAAGGATAAAAATTTGCCTCAGTTTTCTTATGAAGCAATGTATTCAGATAATTCAGGGTCTGAATACAGATCTTGGTCAATGCCTGGAATCATTACACTGATTATACTGTGTATGCTGGTTAGTCTTGGCTGTCAGTTTGACCAGATTTGGAATTACCTATAAGTCAGGAAGACATACCTTGGCTATGTCTTTCAAGGACTACCTAGAATGCTGAACTGAAGTGAAAGACATACCTTCAATGTGGGTGGAATCATGTTGAGCTGGTATCTCGGACTGAATAAAACATCTTGTTAGATGGAATAGTAAGAAGGTTAAGAAGGAATACAGCTGAGTGTCAATCATTTATTATTCTGAATGAGGTCCCAGTGTGACCAGCTGGCTCATGATCAATTCCACCACAATGCTTTCTATATCATGACGGATTATTTAACACAGTTAATCAGAACAACCTCTAGTTCTTTTAATTTTCTTAGTCAAATCTTTTGCCAGAGGTACAGGAATGGTGATGAACACATTAAAAGTATTAATAAATATTTTTATTCTCTCAATTTGAAAAATCATATGCAACCATCATTTTTTGCATGGTCACTATGACAAAACTGTGGAATGTTTCTTTGAATCACACTTTCTGTCTGAACTTGCTATGGCTAAAACTCAATCCTGTACACGAGGCTTGGCATTTTTGTAGACACTAAGTATATACTGGGTAACATATCACTGATAACAGATTTCTCTGTGTGTAAAGAAAGTTTTATTCTTGGAGCAATCCATACTATACATACAGTGAGAGCTGACCTGAATCATGGGCAGTAGGCTACATCAGGTTTTAAGAAGCAGTCATAAAGTAAACCAAAAATATTTTCCCCTGTAGCTTGTGCTACCAATGATTAAAAAGACGTGAGTTGTTGAGCCTTTGACTTATATATGTCCTACTTAAAACAACTGTGACAAATTTGTCTTTCTCTTCTGTTGACAGAGATGCAAGCATTGGTAGTTGTGTCTCCACTGCTTAACTCTGTACTATATACATTACACTATTGTAACTAGAATGGCATTCTACAGATAAGGTTTAGGGAATAATACTTGTGGGTAATACCAAGACAAGGCGGACAATGAAGGCTGATGAGAAGCCAAGGACAATGGCACTAGGTTTCAATCCTAATACATGAACTGGCTTTGTGGAAGCATAGCCTGTTTGGATACTCACCTTCCTGGACCTAGATAGAAGTGGGAGGACCTTGGTCTTCCTGTAGAGCAGGGAATTTGGACTGCTCTTCAGTATCGAGAGGGAGGGGGAGTGGACTGGGGGGAGGAGAAGTGGAGTGGGGATAGGGGGAGGGGAGCGGGGGGAGGGGGCAATATGTGGGAGGAGGGGGAGGGAAATGGGAAACGGGGAGCAGTTGGAAATTTTAATTAAAAAAGAATAAAAAAATGAGAGAAAAAAAAGAGTGTTTTTGTTTCAATGGGGATTGAACCTCATTTTAGTTAGAACATGAACAATTATAAATGATGCCCAAGGGATCTCAATTTTTACTTGAAAATGGTGCCTTGGACCTGTTATTTGTGAAAAAAAAAATAGTCATTTGGATTGCTGGAGAGGTAGCATCACTTTCTTTGTAAATAACATGAAAGATTCAGTAAATTTTATGCTACCAGATGATGAAATTTAACAGCAAACATAGCAGCCTGAGTCTTTAAATATTTGCTTATAGACTTTCATTTTCTCTTACTTTTCATGTAATAGATCGTGTACCAAGGCTCATCTATTTTAATACATAAAAAATGATTCCCTATGTCTATATTGAAATGCTTTTCAGTGTGTGTCTCAGTGATATTTTAAAATTTCAGTGTTTCCATGAAAAATGCTATTTTACTATATAAATATACTCCAAATGTACTGACTGATTTGTATGAATTAATGAATAGGGAATGTAAAATTAGTGAAAATAGACCTTTCATGAAAACAATGTATTAATCATATGGAAATGAATCTGGGTGAAATACAGAAAGTATCCTAGGTTCAGAGCTGAGGACTCTACTTACTATTGTGTTAGAACGACTCCAGTATGTGGGAAAACAACTGGCTCACTTTATTTCGCAGTTTTCTATGTCAGGAATCAAGAGGGGCTGGAGAGCTCTTCATTCGCCTGAGTTGCTAATGAGGTCCTTCAGTATTCAGCTGGCACAGAGCCTGGTCTGAAAGCTCCAAGATGACATTGTTCTGTGGAGTCTGAATAGGGACTATTGGGAGGCAAGGCTTAGCTGTGATGTCTATCAAGATGTCTATCAATGGCTTATCCAAAATGACAATCCTCAAGGACTTGAGGGTGTTATATGTAGACCTTCTATTGTGTTCTCAAACATAGAATAAGGAGGTTGATAGTTTCTTGTAACAAGAGGGCCAGCTTGTTGCGGTTTATGTCCTGCCCAGTTCCCACAGCTAGTAAGCTCCCAAAGAAAATCACGCAGAGAGTCTACATTAGTTTATAAACTGATTGGCCCATTAGTTCAGGCTTCTTATTAGCTCTTGTAGCTTATATTAACCTATTATTCTTATCTATGTTAACCACATGGCTCAGTACCTTTTTCAGCAGGGCAGGTCACATCCTGCTTCTTGGGTGGTCTGGGCAGGACTGGAAGAAATGGGTTTCCTCCTTCCTCAAATTCTCCTGTTCTCATCGCCCTGCCTCTACTTCCTGTCTGGTTGACCCACCTATACTTCTTGTCTGGCCAATCAGCATTTATTCAAAACATGATTGACAGAATACAGACAATTCTCCCGGACCAGTTTCTTATATCTAGAAAGGCTGTTAATCAACAGAATGTAGAGGAAATGAGAGTGTTTCTTAAGGCAAGTCCAGACTCCAGATGAAGGAATGTCTCTCAGCAAGAAGAGTGATAAATTTTCTGTGTGCATGGATAATCTATCATAATTTCTGAGCCAGTCCTAACAATACAGGAAAGCTGACAATTATTGAAGTAGACTTTGTGCACACTGTACAAGATCTCTGTAAGGCACACAGCTTATTGTGTGTTTTAGGCTTTTATAATACATGTTCACAGAACTTAGGTTACTTTTGCTCTGAAATGGAATAGTGACTTGAGTTTTGATTAAAATAATAATGAGTAATCAGTGCCTGCCGTTAAAGCTATATAGCATATGTCTGCTTCTTGTGGTGCTTAAATGAAAACAGCGAAATACCCTGGGAGTAGGAACCTTTTCAGAATATGTATGTGGACTTCACCACTATAGTGATAACTGATTTACCTCTATTACCAATCTACTATATGGCAGCTAAAATCAAAATAGTGTTACTTTGGCTTTCTATAGTTATCAGTTTGTAAAGTAATTTTTTTCTGTATTGCTTTATTTGTATTTCATAAAATCAGTGCAGGTTTATAAGACTATACTTATCATTATTTTATAGATTGATGCTTAACAATTTAGAAGGAATATACATTTCCTTTCACCTGACAGCAGAGAAATATTTGAGCTTCAAAAAGTTATTTTGCATTAATTTATGCCCAAATTTATGAACATCTAATACTTTCCGGGTTCCAAACAAGAGTGTAGAACTATAACACAAGAAAAAGAACTCTGGGTTCCCTACTTGCTGTAGTTCACTTTGTGGGCTGTTTTCTTCTGCACTTCGTTCATGCATCATTCATCATGGTTTTAATACAAAGATATTGTTTATACACCACTACCTTTATATTTTACCACTTTATAGACCCTCAGTACTTAAATGAACCTTTGTCTCACATCATGATGTAATCTTATTTTTATATCAACAACACATTATTATTTGTTTAAATATTTAACTTTTAAATTTTATACACAAAACATTTGCCTCCATCACCAGAGCCATGCAAAGAATACCTCTGCAAAGCCTGTCTCTTGGCTTTTACATTATTAATGCAGAATGATTTCATGTGGGTTTCAAATGGTACATATGCTTAAGCAAAAAAAAAAATTTGCTGCTTGATTTTGAAGATTTCTGTACCTTATAAGCATGAGTTACAAGGCAATGGATTCCTTTAAAGCTCCCCATCATTTTTATGTTAGAACTTCTTCCAAACTGTCCTTTTGCTAGCAATGCTATGATGTGTAATGTCTGTTAGAGTCCCCAAACAGGCCCCCAAAAGGCAGTGCTAATGCCAATATTTTAGGGTGATGGTCTGGGTCCCATCTGAGCTTGCTTTTGCTGGGGAACAGAAATCTAAGGCATATCTCAGAAGCTCTGAGAGGCTGGCTGAATGTTCCTACAATTTGCAGTGCCTCATCTGTCTGCCAAAGTCCCCACACTGACCACCTTGCTATTCCAGCTTTCCAGTCGCTTCCCCTTGGCATCTTCCCATAAAAAAGCCAATAAGCTTTTGCACTACCCTTTACTGTTGAGGCAATCAGACAATTATTGGTTGAGTTTTCTTTTTTTAATTCAACTCTTCTTTCTCTCCATAGAGAATGCCTATGTTCAATGGTTTCTTGCTGTGTCTACTTAATAATCCCTGCTTGCCAACCTTAAGTTGCTGAACAGTAGGACTCAGCCTACATGGGAACCATTCAACCTGTTTAGTTTCGATGTCAGTAAGAAAATACTAAGCTGGTAAGGCAAATGTTGTCAATTCGTTGTTTCATGCTTTGTCTTGACTTTATCACTCACTCATCCCTCCTGGTCTAGATGCAATTAGATTATACACATTACATGTGATACAATTGGCCCAAGATTTGTAATTATTTTCTTCCATTATTACTTCATAGAGATATAGTTTAATATGGACATATAAGCAAAATAAAAGAACTCTGTGTACTCACATCTTCTCCCCCCTCTTCCTTCTGCTTGCCTTGCCCATCTTCTTTCTCTTCCTGTTATTTCGTCTTCAAATGGACCTAATTTGTATTCACATAGAAGTAGATGTTTATTGCCTGTGTTACTGCCTGGGACAGCTGGAGCAACTAATTTAGCCTTTTACTCTGGAAAATATTTTTTAATAAGTATGCATAATTCATAGGGGTTCTGGATTATCTGAAGAAATGCAATTAATTTGTTTAATCCTTTAAAAAAGTTATCTCTATCCTTTCTTTTCTTCACTTTAAATTTGGCTCTGATGAAATATATGTCTGAACTAAATCACACTGAGGTATAAAGGAATGATTAGATTTTTATAGAGCACCTTTAGCGATTAATGTGTATCAACCTATGGTGAATTTGTTTAGTTAATTTTTTATTTTATCTCGTGGCTAATTTAAGACATTAAAGAGTGGATGAGAAACATGAAAGAAAGGGAAGGATTCACATCTCATGAACTACTTACATGTGTGAAAAACTCAAAGTTGACTTAGAATAGTAATGCCAGAGAGGCAGCAAGCTCTTAGCCTTATCTAAGCAGTGTAAGTGATGAGGTGTCGGGTTGGTGGATCTTCAGAGATGAGAAGGTCTTGTTGTACCAAAAACACCTGCCTGCTACACAGCACACTCCAGACAAGACTGGATGTGCATAAAATGAAGGAGTGTCTGCAGCCTTTGCTCATGTGAAACAGTGTTGTGTTGATCTGATTGTATCCCATGAAATTCTTTCATTGCTCACATACTTATACTATTTTTGTGGTCAGCCTATGATTTCAGAAGGCCTCAAAATGTATGAATGAAGCAATGTCTTCCTGGTACTCTCTCAGGAATTCATGGAAGAAAGTAAAAAGTGTGAGAAACATCTATATCCACCCATCCTCAATCTCCTCAGAACACCAATCTACAGAAATACTACTGTCTCTCAACCCACATGTGGTTCACATGTCCAGCTGAAATGCAGACTGACATTTCCTTAACTAAGAGCTGTAAAAGTTGATTATTGGACTAAGAAAAAAAGCTAATTCAATTCTGTCACATAGTTCATAACAGAATTATGTCTATAGCGTATTAGATCAACAGAAGATAAGAGGTACCTGAGAAAACTGATGTCTTCAAGCACAGCACAAAGACATGCAGTTGTAATTGTTCTAGGACACCTTCTTACAACCCAGCTTGAGCAAATCACAAACACAGTCCTGATTCTCATAGAGTGAAGGTTTGTAAATTTTGATGGGCAAAATGATAAGAAAAGTACATTTTCCCTTAGGTTTCCAGTGGCTAGAAAAGCTAAGAAAGACATCTAGACAAAATTTGTGATGAACAGTAGCTGTCTAACCCACTCCAAGTGTTAAAATAACTGAAAGTGTCTTTAAAAGACCTTAGAAAATTGTAAATCACGAAGTTGTAATTACTTTCAAAGAAAGTATTTCAATAATTGAATACGATTTAAAAGATTTTTTTCCTTTTTTATTAAAAATAGTCTGCTCACATTCAGCTGAGGAATTGAATAAGCAGCACACTGGAGGAAAATACACATTCAGTATCCTAAATTTATACAGCGCCACTGAAGACTGACAGTATTTGCTGTTCCTTTCTGCTCTCCTTTTCATACTTCTCTAGAGAACATCTCTACCCACACCTTACACAGTCTACAGGGAGGAAAGGAGCCAAATACAATCACAAAATTATCCCAGAGATTATGAGTTGGTCAAACCAACAACGATGCATTCTGTGTTCATTTCATGACAAGTTTTCAAATCAAACACAGTTTCCCACCTTCAACCACATGCTTCTTATGAGGCGGAAGAATCCATTTGGGATTCAGACCTCCATCTGGCCCTTCTAGTTCCATCATTGGCATAGGTAATGAAGAATTTGCAGTAATTTTTCAGAGGATGGCTTTGTTCACTGATATGTGAAATAGAATGTAACTAGTTCAGTTATATGCCCAACTATGGGTGTCTTTTCAGGTTAAAACGCACAGAATAAAGCCATGTGTGTCAGGAAAAAAGAAGAGAATCTAATTCTGAAAGGGAGAGTATCATTGAGACTCACTCTTGACCCTGATAATAGATGAGAATTTTTCCTTGGGATTAAGCCACGCAAATAAAAAAAAGGATATTCATTTTTTTCATCCATAATTCTGAAATATGTCCACAATACATGTAATCTGTCATAGGCACTTATGGCACTCTGTTTGGCTCTTCCTTTTGCTTGCTTTTAGAATGAAAGGCAGGTTTTATTACAAGAAATAAAAAAGGGATCTCATCTTTAAACATGATGAAAAAATAAGAGAGGAACTGAGTCCCTTCACGTGGGCTAGTCAAACCCTCATAACTTCATTTCCAAGCGATGTTTGTGCAGCCTGACATCCCAAGCTTTGCAGCAGAGATCTGAGCAGACAAGCCTTTGAATTGAAATGAGCACCTGTGGCCTTAGAGGTGAGGCTCTCACAGAGGTTCAGTGACCCTGGAAACGAGTTCCTCGGCAGCAGACCCTTCAAAGGGAAGCCTGTGATTAAGATGATAGAATGGCAATTGGTGGCTTGATTATAGTGGAAGGACGGTGGAAAATCTCCTTCTAGAAGTGGGGAACATTTCTTTAATGCTAATTGACTGCCTTTGCTCTTAAGGTCTACAATTTTATTTTCCTTATATGACACTGATATTCAGTGACAATCATCTTCTGCTCTCATCCCTAAGTGAGAGAGCAGAAAGTTTAGGTTTTTCTTCGGTGGTTTTCTTGCAGTTTATGAAACAAGCCAGAAGTACAAAAAACATAACTATTATCTACTTCCTAACTTCCTCCAAAGTTCCTTCTGGCCTTAGCTCATTGATATTCAATGTTATTTACATATCTAAGAAGCCATAAGATGTAAGATCTCAAACTTGCATATAAGCAAGTCTATACATGAAATCCCAATTCACTGTATTTAATTGTTTGTTTGCTTATTTACAATAAATAGAAAAATCCGTGGGATAAAGTATGCTTATTTCATGCCCTCAATACAACTTAATCTACCTCTATACTAAAATAATGACGTGTGTGTCGTGATTAATACTGCTGCCTTCTTAGTTCTTCAAGCTCACCATGTCTTTTTCATCTCAGTATCTCCCACAGTGTCATAGCCACAAGCTTGAATATTGTTTCTGTAAATAGAAATATTTTATGATTCTTTCAGTTAGCCAAATAACTCCACAATGCTGGATTTCTATTAAGGTATCAAAGATATCTGTCTCATTTTGGACATTTTACTGGTAATGTTTCTTTGAAAGTACTGTATCTTTTGTGTTTCTCACTCAAATCACTGATCCTTGTGTTTATTAGCCAAATTTTAAAGACAGAGGTGGTTTTGGATAAAACAAATTCTGATGAAAGGTTTGTTACTGATATTTTTTTTCCTGGAAAGAGATACCTTCTTGGAGAACCATCCCTGGGATGGTGGAGCAGTAAACAATGGAGAGTACAGAAATACTGTCAGCTTGACACCGGTAGTACATGAAGATCCTGTCCCCCTTGTCCTTGTGGGCCATCCATCCCTTCAGAGACAAGGGGTTTAATCTTTCTTTCCATCAAAACAGATCAAGTTCCTTGAACAGATACTATGCTTGATGAACTTCATTACAAAATAACAACATTAATAATTATCAGAACACTGATCTGTGGTTTCCATCAAAGAATGAAGAAACATGTGTCCCAATTTTACCCAATAGTCATCAGTCTTCCAGAACAATAATAGCAGACACAGAAGCAAAATTATAACAAGAGGCTTCATGTTTTACTGAACTTCCAAAGCATAGTGATTGGAAATAAAAAGCTGTTAGGAATAGCAAATGAGCTATCACGGCAAGTAATTTCAAATTGAAAGAACCTGAGGAACTAGAGATGTTGTAGACATTAGAGAGGAAATAAAAATAAAAAGGTGCATCTAGTTATCTTGTTTAGAAGACTCAGAGAAATAGCCAATAGGCAAGGCTCCCAGTACCACTTGGAACAGACAGCCGCCCTGCAAGCACCTTCACAGGAAATGCTCAGTCTTCAAGCATACCATCAGAGTGTATTGAGAATGGACCTTAACAAGGTAAGGAAGACCTGGCTAGAACAAGGCAGCACATTTTCAGGCCAGAGAAATTCTAGAATTTTAGTTAGAAGCAGAAACCATCTAAGGTGAGTAACTAAGCATAAGTCTGCGTATCAGATGGTAAGGTCTTCATTTCGTAAACCCAAACCAACTGCACAAGAGCCCCAACCTGCTTTACCGCATCTCTCTTCACACCCTACCCCATGCAGGAGATCAGTGAGTTAGTTGTCTCTGGAGAAATCAAGTCATTATGTCATATCATATTAATATAAACCAACAGGAAATTTTATACTTAAAAGCTACAATAAGGCTGAGCCTGTCACAAATGAAAGATACAGGAATTAAAAAAAAAAAGTTGCAAAGTCAAAGAAACATCCAAAGCAGTTAGATACTCCCAAAGCTTCTCCACTGTTGTGGTAAGCAGAATCCCCGAATGACTGCTAAGATTCCCAGTCATTCAGAATTCTGCTTATGAAATTCCCTGTATGGAATACATACAGGACATACTCCCTTAGCTTGAATTTAGGAAGTATTTGTGGATTAATATATTATCGCTCCTCTGATTTGTTTACTTTATATAGCAAAGGTGCTGTAGCCATTGCTCTTGTCATTGGGTGAAATTACGTAATTCCTTTTTAATGCTATAACTTTTTTACAGAAGACTGGAAATACTTACCTACTGACTTTAAAGAAATAGTTGCCATATTGTGAGAAGACCATGTTACCAGACAACTCGGTTTTTAAAAAGCTAAATTAGAAATTTCAATTTATAAGAAGAAATTACATCTTTCTACAAACTGAATGAAGTTTTAAAAGAATCCCAAACTTCATACAGAAACATAGCCAGGTCCAGGACAGAAAGTCTAGATTGATTGTTCTGTATTTGCTTCACATGTACTAGGTCCTGAATCTGATTCCAACCATGAAAACAACAAGAAAAATAAACAGAAAAAAAGAATAAATTACAGCCAGATAGCCCTGTAATTTCCTTGATTTGTCTTATGAAATCCAAGGAGACCCAATTATGCCAAGTTCAAATTTCTAACTACAAGTGCATAGATTTTTACACCTGTGATTGTAAAGTAGGTTCTCTGTTCTGAACTGTGTTTTGACTTGTGTATCACTAAAATAAGTTATAAATCTGAACAAGAGGTGAGAGAGAAAATGCAATAGAAGTCTATGGAGTAGGTTTGTAACTATCAGGTGAACAGCAAATTATAATAGAAGACAAACACACACTACATGTAAGGATTCAGTAAAGCTCCTCAGGGTGGGCAGAACCATCTGCAGAATTCCCATTTGTACTTAAGGGACCTTGACCACTAGCCCACCCTGACTTTGGAGCCCAACGCCACAGGCTTCATTGGGTTTGCATCTAGAAGGCATCCTGTTTGGGGTGAAGAAGAAGAACATATGCTAACCTGTTCTATACAGGTCTTCCTTAGCTCAAGACCTGACGTCCCCACAACACTCCAGACTTATAATGGAATACGAAGTGCAAGAAAGATGAGAACTTGACCAAGCCCTGTGGAGAGCTGTCTTTCAATAACAGTTAAATTATTACTCAGAGCAAACTAATTGTCTAACCAAAGCAGGACCTTGGGAGGGGTTAGACAGCTTCCAGGGAACTGTATTAGGAGACATCAAAGGCAGTAGAGAACAGAGTCTAATAGTTTGTATTGTGAAGAACCAGATACTAGAAAACATCACAGCCAAACTGAATACACAGGAGTTTCTTCAGATGTCAACTGTTGTTTTTATTTCCTTTACCAAGCAAGGGGTATAAGCAAGGAGTTCTGGGAATGGCTGTGGTAAAACGCTTCTGACAAGAGGTGGGAACCTCAGTGGAGAGATGCAGTGGACATATGAGAAATACACTCATGGATATATTCTCTGTCCCAGTAATCACTTGATAACAACACAAAGGACTTTTATTATTAGATAAGGAACCAACAATAAGTTAAAGAAACAATTCACCCAACGTCTAACTTGGTGAACCAATGAGTTTATTGGGATTACTTAATAGGAGTATGATTGAGAGGCACTAACAGAACCAGTTAGTTCTGTTAGCAAGGCAGCTGCAATGCCCAAAAGCCTAATTCAACACTGGTAAATTAAGTAAGCCACAACCCTGGAGTCTCTTTCTATACAACCTACAAGCAGTTTTACATATCAGTGAATCTCCCCTAGGCTCCACAACTAGTTGGAGAATCCCCTCTATGCAGCTTTGCCTTCTCCATCCACCCCAGCAATTTTGTTTTACTATTTTGGTAATTGTAGGTAAGGTCCTTGTGAATCTAGTAGGTTTCAGGGACTTTTTCAAACTTCTAAGTTGTTTCTTCCCTTCCTAGTCTTAATGAACTTCCCTCTGGTATGGAATGTTTCTACTCATAGGAAACAGATATACAACCACCACAAAGTATACCAAGTAGGAAAATTAAACAAATTTATTTTATCACCCTTAAATACAGAACAGGTGTTACAAGGAATGAGATCTAGGACAAAGTGGAAATAGGATTACCCACAATGCATATGGTGAAGCATCTTTGAACCCTATCCAAATGATGAATCTCACTCCATTAAATGGGGAACTAACAACTTCCAAGAATCTTCTGAGTCGTCACGGAGTCATATGAACTTAAAGTAGTTCGTGGATTGTGTTTCTTAAATGAATGACGAAGAGGGCGAGATAGAAACTGTGATGAAAGCAGACTTAAGGAGCTGCATTTCCACAGCCAGTGACAGAGCACAGTTAATTATAGCAAAAAAAAAAAAAAAGTCACCATCAATTTCACCCTCCGCAGTCAAGGGGCTAGCAGAGGAGAGCAGGAATATTATCAGAATATGAGCATGTGGCTCACTCATCTGCAGAGAATGTTATTAAATGCAGACTTTATCCCAGGTCACCACACACTCAGCACCCAGCTCAGAACTGAGAGCTGTATTGCTAAGATACAGAACAGAAATAATTTTTTTCAAGATAAATACATTAATGTACTTGCATGTGGACACGCAAGGGGCTTTTGTTGTGTTTTTGTTTTCAGCCTTTTGGACTAGTTTTGTTGACTCCAAACAAGCTGAATTTTTTTTTCTTAAAGATTTTAAGGAAAAGCCAATGTTTCAAGTACAGTTAAGGAAAACATCACAATAATAAAAGAGTGAAGGAGGAATTTTCCTGTTCACCAGTCATGCTATATATCCATTAGCTATAACTATAGTCTTGATGGAACTATAAGCAGTAGAGAAGAATGAAAAGTCCAGAGATATATCTCAGCTATTTCAAAATTTAATATATGAAAAAGTGTCAGTTTAATCTAGATATCCAGTGAAAGGAGGGTCAGTAAATAACACATCACTGGCAACACAATCATACAAGACAAGTTTGGAATTTTTTCTGTCAGGCGTAAGGTACATTCCTGAAGAAACAATTTATGCATTTTTATTTTATGTGTATGAATGTTTGCCTGAGTGTATTTTCATATTTGCAGAGAAATGAAGAGACTACCAGATCCCATATCCATGGGATTTTATATCCTTGTGTGTTACTGTGTGGGTGTTGGGGACTGACCCTGGTTCCTCTGCAAGAGCAGCCCTCTTAACCACTGAAATATCTCTAAAGCCTCTTAAAAGAAAACAAACTATTCAAAACTAAGCAAACTAAATTTTATGAGTGATTTGGAAGAAATCAAAATAATATGTGTACGAGAGACTTCCTTAGTGAAGAGTAGAAACCAGAAGCTCTGTGAGAGCGTTTACTACACAAAGCGAAAAAAAATTATCGTGAGGTCTATCATAAATTAAGCCTATAGAATGTTAACAGATTGAGAAAATATTTATGTAACTCATATACACAGGGTTAGTCTGCACAATAAAGAAAATTTATGTACTAGTAATGAGAAGTCAACCATCCCAATAGAATAATGAGGAAGTAATGTGAATAATTTACCAAAAGGCAAGTCTAAGTGACCTATAACTATACAGAAAGTTGTCTGTGTTATAATGGTAATGATAACTCGTTTTTCTTTGATTTATGTACCTCCGGCTAAAGTCTCTTTTTCTCATTACCGCTGGAGAGGGGACCAGCCTGTCAGGTGGGTGTGGACACAGACAGGGAGAGAAAGTAAAGAGTGCAAGATTTGTTTGTACATGTCCATTTTGGGGAACTCTTGGTGCATCTGTTTGAAAGGATTGACATGATATCGTTTAGCTACATTAATTCTCTTCTAAGAAACCCTTTCGAAGATACACTTGAAAGAGTGAACAAAGATGTTCATTGCAGCATTATTTACAGTGACAAAAGCAGTATAAATCTGTGCTGGAGAAATGGCTTGGAAGATAACGAGCTTGCTGTGTAAATATGAGGAATTCGGTTAGAATCCCCAAAATCTGACAAAAAAGGCGGCCAGGTGTGACAGTGTGCCCCCAGCTTTGGGGTCTGGGGACTGAAGACACAGGCGTATCTCAGGAGCTCCCTGGCCAGCTGGTCTAATCAACCACTGAACTCCAGGTTCATGAGGAACTCTGCCAGGACCAAACCAAGAGTAATAGAGACAGAAGAAGGCACCTACTATCAACATCAGCCTTAGGTCTTCCTCCTTCAAAGTCACACCCCCAAAATATCCTCAAACAACCCCACTAGCTGAGGATCAAGTCATCACATACCTGAATCTAAGGGCGAAAGTCTCTTTCAAATCACCACATATTTTTCATATTAAAATGTTAATCATGGCATCAGAGGATTTGCATTGAGTAATTTGAAACTACAAGCCACTTTTTATTTGTGATATGTGGAGAAAACCTCACCTCCCTCAAAAAGATGCACACATCCTAATGGTTAGAATCCAAATACGGTATGTTAATGGCAAAGAGAAATCTGGATTTTAGCCAGGTGACTTTAAATTAGGGACATTCTTTGAGACTTTCTGGTTGTGCCCAGTGTAACCATTGTGGTCTGCAGAAAATGAGGCATAAAACAAAGGGCGAATGGGCAGTCACAGTGATAAAAATAAGAAACCTTCAATAAACCATACCAGCTTGGAAGGAAGGGTGTATGAACATCTTCCAAATAGTGGGAAAAACAATGAATTGGACTTTTCCTAAAACTTCTCAGAGAAGCAGCCCTGATTCCTACCAACAAGAATCATGAAGACTTCTGAAGGACAAAGTGGAAGGTGATTAATCTGTGTTGCTTTTACTCAGCATGTGTGTGGTAGCTTGTCTTAACGCCAATAGGAAACTTATGAGATACATGTTATGTTATTTTAGCTTTTGAAAACGCCTAGGCAATCTAGTACAACGTGAGTCTCAGATTACAAATGAAACCCAAGGGTGTAGGCTGTTTAATATAGCATGCCCACAAATGGTCTGACTCATACTATACTTAAATTCTTAAAAAGGAGGAACTTCTATCCAGAACCGAGAGCCTTTGTACTTGGAATTACAACCTAGCATGCATGCAGTACCTTGCTAGCTGTTTATTCTTGGGTGAGGAGGCAAGGATTTAGATATGAAGTCAGACAAATCTTCATTTCAATCCAATTACTACCTGGGTGACATAAAGCAAGCCATTCAATTGAACCTATTGTCTCCTGTATAAACTTAGAAAAATAATTTCTACCTTATAGAGTGAGAGAAAGCATTTGCTGAAATAATCTATGAACAAAGTGTCCAAAGGCAAGTCTTGTATAGATTTTGTTTTTAATAAACATTATTTATTGTTGGTGGGGACTATTACTTTGTTCTAATGACTCTGCAAGGCTTTTTTTTTTCCCTCTAGACAAAGTTTTAGGGATTGTTCCTACCTTTTCTCATATCTGTCAGATTCTGATTAAGGGTTGGTGGTTAGTGCCTGTAGCCAGAATTACAGCTACAGACTGGGGAGCTATTAACAAATGCTAGCATAGAGGAAGTAGCTTTTAGAGATGTGGGCTTCAGACATCCATAATATAAATCCAGGAGCAAAAATGCACCATTAATAATATAAACTCATCCCATGGGATTATATCACAGAGGAACCACGGCATAAAAAGCGTCGTGAGAAATTTCTTTCAGAACTTGCACTTAGTTGGTTTGCTGTGAGAATCAGGAGACACTGCGCTACATCTTCAATAGAATCTGAATTCTCTTGACCCTATTTTCTTACCAGATCATCCCAAGCCCCAGGCTCCGAGAAAACTCAACACACTTATGCTATAGGTCTAGGTACCATACAATCTTCTACAGGAAAATCCTTGAAAGGCTCTTGATTCAGTATCCCTAGGATTTTTCTTTTGGTTTTGTAGTTAATGATAATTTATGAACAATCATTATTCCAGATACTTCTCCACAGAAGACACCTGCATTTACTTTCTGACTTTTTGTGTTACTTTATGTGCATGTGTGTTTTACTTGATCATAGGTTCTTGTACCGTTTCTGCCCTCAGGTCCTCTGGAAGGGCAGCAAATGCTCTTAACTTCTGAGTCATTTCTCCAGTCCCCATAAACATTTCTTTTTATGTTTGTCTGGTTCTGGCTTGTCTAGTACTTGGCCCACTGTGAACTCAGAGAGCAAGTAAATGAACAAAGTAATTACCAAATGATCTGGGAGGAAGAGGTGATGGAAATGACCACTGACCTACAAAAGTAGCTTTCCTAGCTGAAAGGGGTGTGTATCAGGGGAGTACTTGCCCCAAAGGACCCCCAACACACTGTCCAAAAGCTTCAGATCATCTAGCTTATTTGTATATGTGTTTTTTATTCTTAGGAAGCTGGGAGCGAATGGAAAGTTCTTCCTTTGAGTTTAGTTCTGTTCAGAAAAGCTCAGGGATAAAAAATCGTTTCCGTTGCTAAAGGCTTTCTGAAGACGTGTTGACTCCCATGTGAGTTTGTGAGCAGGTCTGATGCATGTGGGAAATCCCACTGTGTCTAGACGCAGTGTGGCTCTTGCTTGTCGGTGAAGTATCTGTTGTTAGTACCCTCATTCAGCTGACCTTGGTCCTGTTTACAGCTTCAGATCATATGAACCAACCACAGACACACTGAAACAGCAGGACAGCTTAGCAGAATGCGACATTTCCAGTAACAATTCATTAAGATCATTATCCACTGTGACACAGAGCATTCCTAATCACCTCTGTGATTGCGATAATTTCTAATGGTACCGAATCATTAGTATTCTGATATTTCAATGTGTTTACTACATACTATCAGCCTTATTAAAACAAAAATCTATTGCCCTTGATTGACTATGTCTCATCTTTCCATTTTTAAAGCTCCTAGTATGAATCCTGCTCTGCACTGTATACAAAGATCAGACTTTCATCTGTGAAAAGGATCTCCAAAAAAATTTAATCCAGTCTATTGCTTTTTATTTTCACTTCTGCTTTTCTCAGTTTCATTCATAAACATTACTGTAGTGGAGAGGGATCTTTATTATATTACTTCGGAGCTCTTTCATTATATCATAGTTACATAATAATATCAGTTTTCTGAGACTTAACAGTTGAGTCTCCCCATCTCCTTTAGCCTTGTTTTATAATTGATACTATGATTAACTTTGATCCCTTAGAATATTCTCTGATATTTCTATGTACTAGAAATGCCAACAAATAGGATATGGGCAATGGAGAAATAGAAATGAAAACCTCTGCCCGCATCTTTAGTGTTTGTCATTGATAAGTAAACACTACTGAAACATATTGATTGCTTGAAAACAAAATTTGTCCATAAACAAATTTAGGTAACCATAAAGTGAAGTCCTAGTTAGCCTGAGATTATTAACTTTTCATTTCCTTCACTGAAGCCTTATAGAAAGAATTATGTGCCCAAAGGAACCTGGAAGAGCCTCAAACATTTCGATAACCTCATAGGAAACAAGTACATGGGCCATAGAAATAGGAAAGCAATAGAATGTGCTGGGAGAAACTGGTCAAATCTCATAGAGAATAGGAAGGCCTATCATCACAAGCTGGAGGGAAACAGTAGCATTAATGAACTGGGGGCTCTGCTGGCTATCTTGCTCATCTGCTGGCTTTCAGAATCTTATCAGGAAGCCTCGTCAGCAACTCCTTATCTCTGGACCTGTCTTTGCTCAAATCTTTTTTCTCTGATGTTACTAAGACCACTGTCAACATGTTTTGTTCTTCTTGTGTGTTTCTGTCACTTTCATAAAAATTTTTACAATAAAGAATATCGGACGGAATGGAGTCATCACTCAATATGAAGCAATACAATTGGCTAAAACTCTCAGGCCATATTGTACCATAGAAAATTGATCTAATCTTCTAACTTGTGTTAGATTCATGAGCTTTGCCTTTATCCCCAGAATAAACCCTATGGTTAGAGTAACAATTATTCCATGACTGAACGTAAAGCTGTTAGTGCAAAGAAATGACAGTAACCATTTATCTCTAAAGAGGCTCCACATCTCATGCAATTAAATGCCTGATGAAATGTTTTGCTTTAAATCTCGTTATTAATGCAAAGAAAACTCAGTATAAATACTGACCCAAAATTATTACAATATTCTGCAGGATACACGTATAACACTGCAATGACTTTGTATTCTATATTGCATTCTGTTTTTGTTTGCCTATTTTTATCAAAAATAAATTACTTTTCATACAACATATTATTATCACTTTTCCCTCCCTCATCTCCATCCAGATCTCCCCACTTCCCAATCCATTCAACTTCGTGCCTTCTTCTTTTCTCTCTCTTTCGAAAATAAACAGGCAAATAAAAACAAATCAGGGCTGGAGAGATGGCTCAGAGGTTAAGAGCATTGCCTTCTCTTCCAAAGGTCCTGAGTTCAATTCCCAGCAACCACATGGTGGCTCTCAACCATCTGTAATGGGGTCTGGTGCCCTCTTCTGGCCTTCAGGCATACACACAGACAGAATATTGTATACATAATAAATAAATAAATAAATATTTAAAAAAACAAATCAGAATAAATAAAAAAAGAAAAAAGCATAAGAAATAAACAGGCATACAAAACTCTTTTTTAAAAAAATCTAAAACCGTAATATACAAGTAAAAGCCTAGTAAGGTTTAAAACATGCCCAAAGTAATATCAGAAAAAAAAATCTCTAAAAATACCATTGAATTTATTTTGTGTTGGCTGTCTACTGCTAGACCTTGGGCCTGCCCTTAAATCTAATTTGTATACCCCGTGAGACTTTGTTGGAAAAAAAAGACAACTAATTTTTCTCTGCAAGCGATTGCCAATTGGAGATAGCTTCTTGGTTAGGTCGTTAGGGATAGAAACTAATATCCACTTCAGCATTTCAGTTCAGTGGTACCATCTAGCTTGGACCTGTGCATGCTGCCATAGTCCCTGTGAGTTCATATGTGCAGAAGTCCTGAGGTGTCTGGAAGAATCTGCTTCGTTGGTGTCCCCCACCCCCTGCCTCTTAAAATCCTTATGACTCCTTGTGCACATAATCCCCTCCTGAGGAAGGAGTTTGATTGAGGTATCCCATTTAGAGAGAGAGATGTAACAAAATAACGAATGAAACATCTATGTCTCTGCTCCAAATGAAGATTAAAGCATGCTAGAGAAGATGCAGAATTCATACAAATGTGAATAATGTCAAGGAGTGAATAGTATTGGTGAGAAAAACAGCAAGAATCTCCCTGAAAGCTTGAGAAGCCTCTCTGGTTTCAGTAGTCCCTTAGGAGTTGTGTGATTATACATTCCTCTCTACAGGATAGCCTCAACTGAGGAATTTCCCAGGTCAAGTTTGTCTGTGGAAACATCTGTGTGGTGTTGTCTTGATTGTTGATTGATGTGGAAGGTCGACCCACTGAGCATAGAACTATTTATTGAGAAGATTCCGGGGTTGAAATTTTAAAAAGTAAGTAAGAAAGAAAAGAGTGACCCTAATACTGAGCCCGTATCAATTTTCCTATATAGTTCCTGCCCTGATTTCATCAATGACTTTGAAGTATAAGCCAAACAAACCTTTTCCTTCTCTGAGCTGTTTTTGGTCATAATGTTTTTTTATCTCTGCAGCAGAGAGCAAACTAGAATACCAACATATCTAATTTATAGAATTCATTGATAGTAATACTTCTGAAGGAAGTCAGAGCTCAGTGAATTTTAGTCTTGCCTATTACCAACTGGGCAATATGAAGGAAGCTATTTAACCTTTTCCAAAGCCAGTTTCATATATAAAGAAGATAATCAGCCCTATTATGGCTACTGTAAAGATTAAATCTTTGATAACTGTAACTGTTACATGATGAATACACAATAAGCGTAGCCATCACCAAGTCTCCAAGACCATTATTTACAAATTTAGCTAAGCCGTCCAAGTTTCTTTAAATGCTGGAATGCCACATACCATCCAAGTACTCTGAGTTACTCTTTGCCAGGGATTGGGGGCACTTGAAAACTTTGTGGCCCCCTCCTCCCCAAACGCATGTTAACCTCAGTGACCCCTAAAAAAATTCTGTAGGTCTTAGCTTGGAAAGTCCTATGATGTTTAACAGCTCCTTGTCTTCAAAATGAAATATTGAATAAACAGATGAATTGATCTAAAGTTCTCTTCTTGAATTTATTTTACTTTTTATTTGTTGTGAGGGACATCAGCATTCAAAATGTTCCTTTCTCTAATACCACACCATTTACTGTGTCATTTAAATTCTATAGTGAGTTTCAATCTTGCCTGCTTTATGTCCTGTAAGTTAGTAAATTTGATAAAGCATCACTCAGAAATTTTTACTATGCTTCTATGTAGGATATGCTTAAGCAAATCAATGAAGCTTCTTTTCTCCCCTGTGAACAGGGCTTCTGGATGGCAAGCATCCCATGGGAGCACAGCCTGGCAAGCTGACAGCATCTCTAGGCAAATGGGAAAAAGCAACCAGTCTAGATCCAAGCCATGCATGGCTAAGCAGCAGCTAAGTTAGCCTCCCGTGGCTCCAGGGTTATGACCCTATGCAGCACAGTCTTATTTCTATCTTACTATTTTAATTTATCAGTAGACATCTTTAGAAACAAAACTGGGCTTAAATTTCCTTTAAGGTCGTTATGTGTTGTAGTGCTGGCGATTAAATCTAGGGTCAAAAGCGTCCTAGGGAAGGGCTAGACCACCAGCCAGGGTATCATGGGCACATTGTTTTGAGGCAGAACTGATGCACCCCCGCTATATCTAGGCTGAGCAAGGTATCTCTCCAGAGAAAATAGGTTTCAAAAAAGCAGTACAAGCAGTAGAGAAAAATCCTGGTCTCACTGTCAGTGGTCCCACAGACTGCCCCAGGCATACAACTGTCTCCCATATTCAGAGAGCCTAGTTTGGTCCTATGCCGGTTACCTCACTGTCAGACTGGACTTGACAGATGGGTTCCCATTAGATGAGGTAAGACGTCTCTGCAGGTGTTCTGCATCATGGTCTTGACCTCTTTGCTCATATCCTCACTCCTCCAACACTTGAACTGGACTTTGGGAGTTAAGCCCAGTGCTCCACTGCGGATCTTTGCCTCTGTTTTCATCAGTTGCTGGATGAAGGTTCTATGGTGATGTTTAAGATACTCAGCAGTCTGACTACAGGGTAAGGCCAGTTCATCCACCCTCTCCACTACTGCTTAGGGTCTTAGCTTGGGTCATTCTTGTGAATTCCTGGGAATTCCTCTAGTGCCAGGTTTCTTGCTAGCCATGTAATGGCTCCCTTAATGTGCAGAATTCTACAAGATTTAAAAAAAATCTTTTAAAAATAAAAATAAAACTTTCCTGAAGTTTGGTTGTCACATACAAGAGAACCTATCTCTTCAGGTTACCATCAGAGCTCCACATTTCTGCAATGGCATGCTCACCCACACATATACACGAAGTTGTACATACTTAACAATACTCATCTCTGTAACCTTAGAGACATGCATTACCTGTGATGTCATCACTCATCATTGTCAGAAACATTAATTCCCAGTTTCCTCTCAGGCCAGTTTTTTATTTATTTATTATTATTATGTATCATCAGAAATTCTAAGCTTATCATTGTATTATTTATTAATCATAGACATTCTGCTGCATATTTAGCTACAGAAATTATTCCTCATGTGTAAGTGACGACTCTATGCCCCTTGTTCATCATTTCCCTATTATTGCCATTCTGCCAGCCCTAGCAACTTAAACTCCTCTTACATCTACAAATTTAACTATTTTAGATCTGTATGTGAGTCAAATCTTTTTTGACTTTTGGCACATGGCTTATTTTACCTTGTATTATGTGCTTTAGATTTATCCATTCAAAGTCAAAGTTTCCTTCATTTAATGTTTAAGAAATGTTCAATTTTTAATACACTACAATTAAATTTCCCTACCATCCGCATATCCATGCATACATGCAAGCATCCACCCATCAGGAGTAAACATTGTTTCCATGCTTAGTGTCCTGGCAACTTTTCCTGTTCATGGGATACAACGATCTGACAAAGGCACTTGAAGGGAGAAAGTACACAGAGTTAAGTTCGAGTCCACTGTGGTAGGGAAGTCACAGCAACAGGAGCTTGAAGCACTTGATCGCATTGCATCCCTAGTGAAGAAGCAGAGGTGAATGAAGCCTGGTGCTCAGCTCCCATTTGCTTTTCTGTAAAGTCTAGCATCTGAGCTCCTGGAATGATGTCACCCACACTGAGCAGGTCTACTCACCTCAGTTAACCCAATCAGAATAATCCCCACAAGCATGCTCAGACAACTATCTCACAGATCACCAAAGTTGACATTATACTTAACTGTCACAGTTGACTTCTACCAATAACGTAAGGAATATTGAAGAAAAGCTATCTTCAAAATCCTGATTCATTCATTTTCGTCATATACCAAGAAACAAGATTTCTGACTTGCATACTAATTATAGCTTTAATTTCCCAAGGAAACTCTTGATTCTGTTCCTTGAAGTTATGTCAGTTCAAATTCCCAAAACAATATGGAAGTCTTCCCTTTTCCATACACTAGCAACCAATTACTGAATCTTATTTTAAAAATAATAGGCATCCTATTAAGTATGATGTTATACTTCATTCCTGTTTTGATTTAAACTACCTAATGATTTCAGGCATATTTTCACATACCTGTTGGCTAACTTCTGCCTTGCTTAAAATTTAGGGTTTTTTTAAATTTACATTTATTTATTCCTTTATTTTTACCAATGTCTCTTCTGGTCCTTCAACACTGTATTAATTTTTAATGTGATTAAGCTGTAGGAGTTCCTAGCCTATTTTATATGTTAATTAGATACGTTTTGCAAGTATTTCTACCACTCCTTGTAGAGCTCTTTTACTCTCTTGATTTTACTTTTCCTTTTTGTCTCTTTGCTTTTACTTTGCTTGTAAGTGTGTATATGTATATGTAATATATACACATTCCTGCAATGAATAATGTCAATAAGCTTTCCCCTAAATTTTCTCTATCAAGTTTATAATTTTGTTTCTCATGTTTAACTCACTAATATATTTTGAATGTTTTTGCAGGATGTTGTAGTATAATAAAGTAAATATCCTGCTGCATATCTATGCTTGTAGATACTCATTTGTCCCAAACACCATTTATAGAGACATTACCAGCTATGTAATCTTGGTTCCATTTTGAATGTTAGTTGCCACATCTGAGTCCCAGGAATTCATGAATAAGCAAAGATACTTTCTGGGTCCCTCCACAGAAAGATGCCAGCCCTGTGGGCATCTTGATGTTAGACTTCTTACATGGAGAGCTATAAGAGCTAAAGCATTGTGTGCTTTTGGGCATCTGCATGTGGTACTTTGTTAAAGAAGAAGTAGGATACCAATATCCAATATCTTGTTCTCAACTCTGCAATCCGTGCATCCCTCCATGCACAGGTGCTGCCTGCAGAGCTGTCTCAGAACGAGTTTGCTTGCATCGCTTTGTCTCTTCATCTTGTTTCATAGAGGTTTCAGCACTCTTCCTTGGATGCCTATTGTTAAGCATATGATTTGGAAAAGAGATAGCAACAGAGATCAGCAGACGGGTCAAAAGCTGAATGTGAATGTTTTTATTCCTCACAACATTTGTCTCTTGCCTACAAAGCCTGCACAGAAGAAAGACTATGCCCCCTGTTTCATAGTCAATAGAATTGGTCATGTGACACGGTTTTGCCAATTAAATGTTAGCAGAAGAGTCATAAGTCCCTTGAGCATGAACTTCAGAAGCAGTCTTGAGTGATTTACTTTGCCAAAGTTACCCCTCAGAAAGGCTGCTGCAACCTGGTCCAGGATGAGAATGTAACGTAATGAGACAAAGTAATAGCCATCACTCTTTGAAGCTATAAATAACTGCAGGTTGGTGTTGTGGAATAATCTTTTCATACACTGTGAAGATGTGTCTATTTTACCTCATCTGCCTAAGGTACCTTCTGATTGGTTTAATAAAGAGCTTAACATCCAATAGCTAAACAGGACTTTGCGGGGCAAGGGCAGGGAAGAACTTGGGGGAAGAATCTGAGAGGAGGGGAGTTTTCCAGTGAGATGTGGAGGAAGTCAGACGTACAGTAGGGAGGAGAGCTAATGAACCACGTGGCAGAATGTTGATTAATATAAATGGGTTAATTTAAATTGTAAGAGCTAGCTGGGAAAAAGCCTAAGCTAAAGCTAAACTTTCATAATTAATAAGAAATCTCTGTGTTATTATTTGGGAACTAGTAGTCCAGAGATAGTCCAAATACAGGTTGGAGGTCCCTAGATACAAGAACAAAGATTTCATTGAGGTTTATGATATAATATGTCTACAAATTCTTTTATAATCATGACAAATTTTCTTTCAAAACACCAGTGCATGACCACCAATATTGTTGCAGCATCTTTCCCCACTCTTGAACAAAAGAGCTGTCATTTCCAACTCCTATCTTCCTCATTGAAAAAAAAAAAAACGGTATCTCACTTTTAGCCCACATTTCTCTGTTTGCATGCAAAGTTTTCCTGTGTACTCATTATTCAATTCTATTTCTTCTATAAAATGTTTCCAGGGCCATTTTACTTAGAGTTATCTGTAATTTTTTATGAAATAGTTTCTGAGGTACCTATATACAACAGATATTATTGTTTTACCCGTTGCCTATACTTTAAAAAGCTTTTTCATTTTAAAATAGTTTCATTGCACTGAAATATTGAATACCTACAAACTGTTTTTCTTTAACTTAAAATATAACTCAACCCAAGCTAATCATTACAGCCTGGGATCACTAAGACTGGCTTTAAATTTTCAGATGAACACTGCTGCTTCTAGCATCCAGCTTTTAGTCAAAGTTCCCACCAGAAATTGATGGGAGAATTATGTCAAAAATATGAATTTGCTAAGGTCTTAGTTAATAAAAGACAAAAATACCAAAGTACAAATCAAGTATCAAATTGAATCCAGAAATTAATAAGAGGTAATTACTATAGTAATTTGTAACATATGCTGACAATCATGAAAATATAACCAGGATTCATATTCATTGTTTTTCTCCATTTGAGCAATTCCTTCCAGGTATATTCTTATGAATGAGATTTTTTGAATTAAGGTTGAGCATAGCAACAGCAAAGATAGTGAAAGGAAAAATATAACTAACTAGTGAATGCTATTATAATAATAATTACAGAAGTTAGGGAAAATGTAATGTAACAATCAATAGAGATGTTGTGAAATTATGAGCATTTAGCCAGTATAGGACTGGTAACATAGTTCACTTAATAAAATTGATTGCCTGTAAGCATGAGGACCTGTGCTTAAACCCAAGAAAGCCAAACACAATGCACATGCTTGTAATATCAGGGGCCACAGACAAGGGGATCCCTGGGATGCTCTGAGCAGTCATTCTAGCCTAATTCGTGCACTCCAGGTCAGGCATCAGTCCTGCCTCAATAAAGATGTTTGGACTTTCTGAAGAGAACATCCAAAGGTTGTCCTGTGGACTCCACACATAGTCACATACATGGGTCATATATGTGAACATACGTACAAACACATATAAGTGAAAATCAGTTATTGTTGGGACTCTTTAGCCTGACAATCTGAAAACCAACTTTTAAATAATTTTTTTCTATTTTTTCCCAATTTTACTTGCTCTGTTTTAGAAGATAATTGTTTTCTATTCTACCATTTATCAAGAGGAATCAAGTTTCACATATCCATTATTTGTTGCTAAAGTTTAAGGTTCGTACACCTAAGTGTATGGTTTTGTTTTCTTTGTTTTCCTTTATTTTCCTTTTCATCATATACAGCTTGTTCTCACTTTACATATGTTCCTTAAAGTAGAAAGAAACATTTCATGTAGCCCACAGACATAATCATGTAAGACCACATCAACTCATTGATATGGGACAAAAAGTGAAATTATTTTTTGTTATACAGAGCCTTACAGATGGTATCATGAATGGTCTTTGTTTTCCAAAATGATTTTAATGCAAAGCAATACAAAGAGGTTCATTTTTCTTTCCACTCAGAGATGACATTTATAAATATTGTCACCTCTTTTTAAACCATTTTAATACTATGGTTTATTTTTACTCAGTGCATATGTGTGTACATGTATGTGTCTGTGCACATACCAGATTATATTTATCTAAGTCAGAAAATGACTGATGTCTGTCCTCCCCTGCCACTTTGGTTGATACAGGGTGTCTTGTTGACTGCTGCAAAAACTAGTGCCTAACTGGCTTACAACCTCCCAGGAATTCTTCGGTTTCCACTTCCCTTTCCTCTGTGGGAATGTTGAATGACAGACATGTACTAATGTTTCTGATTTCACATGAGTTCTAGGGATCTCAGCTCAAGGTAAGAGCTTTACCCACTCAGCCATCCCCTCAACCCTGTGCATATTTTTGAGAAAAAAAATGATATCATTATACAAATAATGTACATTTTCTCCCAAACTGTCATTTAAAGTTACACCTTCATAATTCATTGGTGTGGAACAATTTCATTCTGCCAATTATATTTTAAAAAGATGCTGATTGGTCAGTAGCCAGGCAGGAAATATAGGTGGGACAACCAGACAGAAAGTAGAGGCAATGAGAACAGGAGTATTCTGGCAAGAAGGAAGCTCTTTCTGCAGTTGTGAACCAGCCACAGAAGAAGCAAAATGTGACTGCTGCACTGTAAAAGGTACCAAGCCATGTGTCTAGCATAGATAAGAATAATGGGCTAATATAAGCTATAAGAGTTATTAAAACGCCTAAGTTAATGGGCCTATCAGTTTATAACTAATGTAGACCTCTGTGTGATTTCTTTGGGACTTAATGATTGCAGGAACTGGGCAGGACAGAAACCCCGACAACAGTCCATCACCAAGCTCAAATACTTTGATACACCTCATCTTTGATACTCAAAAGAAAAAATCAAATTAAAACAAGCCACTCTCTCAGAATGGATCAGAGACCAAGAAAAGGAGTTCAGTTTCCTGAAATGGCCCTTGCCTCTTTTCTGAGTCTCAATTTGTCTTAGTGATTTAGAAATTTTGCCTATACTACTTAACTTCCTTGCAGATGTTTCATAAGTAGAATTTTCAGTGTGAAAGCCTAATACTTGTGGGCAAAACCAACACAAATATCTGAATGAAGAATAAAATGTTTTAGAAAGATTTTAAGGCAATTTTTGAAGAAAGATGGTAATGTCAACTGTTTCACTGCGTATCACCCAGGCTCTTCAGAACTTTGTTGATAAACAAAGCAAAGAAACAAAACACAATCATGTTAATATCTGTATATCACAAGTGCAGAATGTGCTATATGGTGTTGGGCTTGTTTCCATCTTTTATCTGAGGTTTCTTTTCTCCCTGGTTCCTGCAATTATTAAGTCCCAAAGAAATCACACAGAGAACTACATTAGTTATAAACTGATTGAGCTAGTAGCTCAGACTCTTATAACTTATATTAGCCCATTACTCTAGTCTATGTTAGCTACATGGCTTGGTACCTTATTTCGTGAGGCAGTCACATCTTGCTTTTTTGTGGTTGGGTCAGGACTTCCTTCTTCCTAGAATTCTCCTGTTCTCATTGACCTGCCTCTACTTCCTGTCTGGTTGTCCCGCCTATACTTCCTGCCTGGCTACTGGCCATCAGTGTTTATTTAAAATATAATTGACAGAATACAGACCATTGTCCCACACCATCCATCATATGACCATTATAAATAATACTTCAAGGAACAGAGAGTTCAGGTACATCTTCCAGGTGCTGATTTCAATTCTCTTGGGAACTTTGTGGATAACAGGATAGTTCTTTTCTCAATTGCAGTGATGCTGGGAATATTTCTGTTTGTATGTTGACCATTGTGTCTCATCTCTCCACACCCTCTGCAAACTTGTAATTGATGTGTTTGCAATTCAGCTTTAAGAGTTTCTTCGTCCTTAAAATTGTCTATGTATATGATAATACCATCTTCAATATAATTTTTCTTCCCTGTTTGCTGTTTAGAAGTATTCATTCTTTTTCTTACCTCCTTTGTCAAAGGTATGGATTTGAATACCACATTGAATGAATGGTCTTTCTGTCTTCTCATCACAGAGCAAGACGTCTGTTTTTTACTGTTGAGTCTAGTGATAGCTATGAGCCTTCCATTTACAAACTTATTATATTAGGATAACTTTTCTCTATACCTGATGTGATGGCCATTTTCTTTCAAACCACCACATCAGGAGCCAGACCCTCAAAGTAAACTATCTATCCTAAAAGCTATTAACTGTCAATAGCTTCTATATCAGGAGCGGGGCCTCGTGAGATTCATGTGGATTTTATTTAAAGCTTTTAGTGAGTCTTCTGAAATGACTATGTGGCTTCTATCCATCATTTTCTTAATATGATATACTGGTTTCCACATGCAAGATTTCTATCTTGCATCCCAGTATAAATTCTATTTAGCTACAGCATAGATTCTTTTATTGTGGTATGGAATTGAGTTTCGTAGTATTCATTGAGACTTTCTGTGTCTGCATTTATACAGGCTATTGGCCTATACTTTTCCTGTCATGACTTTGCCTACGTTTGGCATCAGAATAAGATTAGTATCATAAATGAGTTTGCATTTTTTCCAAAGAATATACAGTACACATACAATAGAATATTGCTCAGTCTTAAAAACTAAGAAATACATTTGTCAGAACATGGATTGACCTAGATGGTACCATGCTAGATAAAATTAGCAACTTGAAACTGGCAAAAAAAAGTACAGATTTCTATTTATTTGGGGAACCTTAAGCAATGACAGTCACACCAGTAGAGGATAAAGTGTAATCACCTGCAGCAAAGATGAACTACATATGAAAATCTGCTGTATGTCTCTGCCCACTATAAACAAGATTAGATTTTGTATTTCAGTTAAGCACTCAAGCCACAAAAAATTAAAGAAAATAAGAGAAAGGTTGAAAATAAACAAGAAAAGATGTCTTAGAGGTAATAGAAATGATAGAGCAATGGATTTACTGATATGCTGTGACAGCCAAAGCTACACTTCAAGTTTTAATTGCTATACCTGAGAGATCAATAAAACAAAAAATGCCTCTGATCTGTGAGCCCCTTGCCCAAAGATGGATACTTCCTGAAATACTTGATTCTGGGACATTTCATGGGAACCTGGGTATAGACCTGGCCAGAGCCCATCTACCTGGCCAATATTTAATTAAAACTTGCTTCAAATTTGGCTTTAAACTGTACTTGTGGTCTTATTCTCTCCATAGGATTAATAATGTGTATATAGTCAAACTCACTGAGTTACCATGAACTAAATATATGCATTGTTATCCATCCATTGTATCTCATTAACACTATCCGGACATGCAGTGGCAGCAGCAGGTAGCCTGTTGCACTAAGCTTCCAAGTAAGGTGGATTGTTTTTTACAAGCAAACGGGTTTACCGTTATGTTTGACTTGGCCTCACCATGATGGAAAATAAAGTTCCTAAAGGCAAGAGACTGCTCTCTTCCCCTTGAAATCCCTTTGCGACTTTCTCTTTCTTTTACAGATGGTAGGAATCCTCCCTCCACACTATAGTGTCCCCAACTCCCTGGGAAGACTCAGATTGTAACAAGGGAGTTGCCTACCTAAGACAAGTTCCCCTGACTCCATGATAAAAGACTAGAATATTCATTCCGAGGACACAGTTAACTCAGATTGCTCAAAAAACTTTCCGCAGTTAGAGAATTGGTTCTCCCTGTCAAATACAGTAACCAGCAGTGATTTAGTATCTATATAGCATGTTAAATGTGCAGGAACTAAAATTTGAAAATTCTTAAGATGAATTGTTTTAAAGTTAAGCTTAAGCAGTCCGAGTATGTAATGGCTGCTTTCTTCATCAGTGCAACTGTAAACAATACGTTTATATTTGTCTCACCACAGCTTCTTAACCGTGGAACTCTGTGTACGCAGGGGGCTCATGTAGCCTTAACAACTGTAAAAGGTTCTGAACACTCCGCAGCCAAATGTTAATTAAAAACCAAATGCATAACAAATGCAAGGCATTTCTGGCAGTCTGCCCACGTTACACTAGGAAACTTCTCTGCCTTCTGTTACCAGAGCACGTATGAACTTAACCACACAATTCTATCACACCGCAGAAAGGCAATGGCCACCACCTGAACCACCTCAGCTCAGATTTGAGATGACTTTCGGCTATGAGTCACAAGGTTTTCACTCTATGACACAAGGCTTTCTGCTTCTGCCGAAACACAATGCTTCACAGGAAAGGAAGATGGCAGAGACTGCAAGGCCGCCAGTGCAACTTGGGCAAAGTTCCAGCATTTCAGCATGAGAGACCAGAATTCTTCAGCATCTTTTTATTTCCATTTGTAATGATCCTCACTCTGTGTTGTGGGAGTTCCCTTATGTCTTGCCCTTTGGGAAATTTTGTGTGGGCTTCAGTGGAGGATGAGGATGTATACCCTGGCAAACTCTTTAAACAAAATAATTCTTTGGAAAAAATCCCTTCCATGGCAGAACCAGATAGCGTGGTAACTCTACCTGCTCCCACCCGAGTTAATACCAAGCTGCTAGAAAATTTAGATAAGCCACATATTCTTGATAAATAAGGTATATTTGATAAATAAGATTTTTTGATAAATAATGCATATTTGATAATCAAGATTTATAAATTCCTAAGGGCTACTTAGGCTCAAAGTGATATTTGTGTAGCTTCATTTCTTTGATTACTTTAAGCTTTAGTTATTTGGATAAACCAAGTCATACAAAAACTGTAATAATCTATAATGGAGTGTCTTGTACCCTGAGAGAGCCCTTTTCCCAAGGTCAGGTACTTAGACAAAAGTTCCCAGTTCCTCAGGAGTTTGAAGAAAGTTTCTACTTGCTATAAAGAGAGTCATGCTTATCTCTGGCAAGAGGAACTGTGGTCCTTCCATTAACATATGACTGTGGTGCCTATTAACTTGTCAGTGCTAACTCCCCCACTCACAAGCCCCACCCCAGCTCACAAACCCCCTTTCTCCTGCTCCCATTTAATCTTATTTATTTATTTATTTATTAAAGATTTCTGCCTCCTCCCCACCACCACCTCCCATTTCCCTCCCCCTCCCTCGTCAGCCCTAAGAGCAATCAGGGTTCCCTTCCCTGTGGGAAGTCAGAAAAAGCATGGGATAAAACCGGACTCGCTGAACATAGCAGACAATGAGGACTACTGAGAACTCAAGAACAATGGCAATAGGTTTTTGATCCTACTGCACGTACTGGCTTTGTGGGAGCCTAGGCAGTTTGGATACTCCTCTTACTAGACCATTTAATCTTTTGTGCAATTATAGAGTACACAAGGTGTAGTCTTTTTTCAATAAAGTGGCAGCCATTCTGATTCATTCTTAGTTGCTGTCAGTCTCCTTCCCTGGCTGACTCTACACTTCCTGTTTGGGACCTGAACCCTGCTGGAGCTGGACTCGGGCAAAAGACTTCAGTTTTCCTATTGTTGTCCTTCAGCATGTAAGCTGCAAGTTTAATGTCTGCTTTGATTGCTTGATTTTGAAAATTGAATAAAAACAGGTTCTACTTGCATTGGCTGCATTAAATAATTGAAATTCACAGAAGTGGAGGATGGAAGGTGATTGCTAACATCAGAGGTAGGAAATGAACATCTGCCACTCAGCTGATATAATGTTATTTATGCAAGATGAGCTAGATATGCAGACGCTATAAATCTCAGTACCCATTTTCAACCATACATCATACTAAATATTCAGGATCTAAAATTTAAGAATGCTGAAGGCTGGTCATTTCAAAATTTAATTTTACATAAACTAAATTTAGTATTCTTCGTACCTATTCTTGTTGGAGGAGAGAGCTGCTTGTTGGTTTCTGGCCGCATGGCCAGCTTACTGGAAATAATCACACACAAACTGTATTAATTAAATCACTGCTTGGTCCATTAGCTCTAGCTTCTTATTGGCTAACTCTTACATATTAATCTAACCCATTTCTATTAATCTGTGTATCACCACATGGCTGAGACTTACTGGCTAAAGTTCCCAGCATCTGTCTTTGGTGGCTCCATGGCTTCTCTCTGACTCTGCCCTTCTTTCTCCCAGCATACAGCCTAGCTTTCCCCACCTAGTTCTGTTCTTCCCTGCTTTAGGCCCAAAGTAGTTCTTTATTCATTAACCAATAAAGGCAATACACAAACAGAAGCACCTCCCAAACCATAGTCCCTCAAGAGATTTCCTGAAGTTTCATAAATGATCATAAGCTTTGATGCTTCTGATAACATGAATCAACTCAACCTATACCATGGTGGATAAAATAAGTCATTCACAGAAAACAGATTCTACTTATATGGATGCCTTAAATAATGAATTTTCATAGAAGATCATTGAATGGATTTTGGTTTGAAATTAAAAAACTTTCCAACAATTTTGAAATGTCCCTAATCACAGTGTTGAATTTTGTAATACAAATTTATGTAAAGCAGTTTGTTCACTCCTCACCACCCCCCCCCAAGATGGGTCTCAGTAACACAAGAAAGCCAACTGAGCAAGCCCTGTAGATGAAGCCAATAAGTTGCATTCCTACACAGCTTCTGCTTCACTTCCTGCCTCTAGGTTTCTGCCCTGACTGCCTTCAATCAAGGAAGTGTAAGCTAAATAAATTGTCCTCAAGTAGGTCATGGCATTTTATCACAGTGATAGAAACCCTAAGACAAATAATTTTACTTATGATATTTTATCAGTAACATTGGTTTACATACCTTTTGTATATACCTATATATTAAAGATCCCCTAAAATTTCTTGGGTGAAAAGTTGTTAGAAATGGAAGAATTTTACAAGTCATGACTTTCATGTAGCCTTCTCTTATTTAAACCTATGTGGTCCCATAGACACGGACCCAGTCAAACCAGGTTCTATAGTGAAAGTCTTTTGCATCTTACCTACCAACCTGCAAGTATGACTCACACACTGGCCCTGCCTTTCCAGTCTTTATTAGGTCATAACTAGGTGTTTGAAATAGTAGTTCTCTGAATAATGGTGTGCCTCTTAATTTTCCAGATTGGTTTGTTAATATTAGACACACTACCAAGTCGCTGAGTTCTTAACCGTCTAATATATATGATATAAATGTCATATATAAATGATATACATAATCAACAACTTTATATTATAATATTTCATATTATATATAAAAATAGTATATAAATTTTATGTCTGAAAATAGAGGTTTGAAGCCTTAAATCAGGTCTAAATTATTGACCCCACACAAGTAGTCTGATGTCCTGGGAATTGATTTCACAAGCATTCCCATATTCCCAAGGCTGCTAGAAAATCTCTCAGCTCATCTATCAGATCTTTTAGGCAGGCTTTTGAGATGATCCTCAGTATTTGCTCTCTGCTTCTCTCTTTTCTGTTGCTTAACCATCAGAACAAATGCGGGAAATTTTACCGGGTGATGAAATCAGTGGTATGAAACTAAAATGTTCTGCTGAGCGGCTGAGTAAAAGGGCTGAACTTCAGGAAATGCCTTGAATGCATGGCAGGGAAATGGAGAAGAACAATTCAGCCCACAGAAAGATGTATCTGCTAAGACACGGCCTCTGAGTTTCCTGTTGGTGTGCTCTAAGGCAGATTCGGTAACCAGACCGTTTTCTTCTTTGGCTTCCTGTCTGCCTCTCAACAAGATTAGCTCAATTGTGGGCATAGCTAGGGGTTTTATGGATGAAGGTGAAGTTATGGAAGGCTAGGTCTTCTTTTTTTTTAAAATATGGTTTTCTTAGAACCTAACCAATTAAAGGAGTAAACGAGAGACCAACTGCTGCGGAGCTCCGAATAGGAAATGATGTGCGAGTGAATTGAACAAGCCGGGAGACAGTAAATAGGCAATTAACATTCACTTTGGCAAATCTGCACCTGTTGGAGCTGAAAATACAAAGACAGATATGGAAGGAAATGACAGAAAAGGTCTGTCAGGATTCCCTTAATGGAAAGATGTCAACTCCAGAGCTTCTGAAAATAGCTAGCACAAAAGAATGAGGCTGAAGCATTTGGTCAGACACCAAGCAAGAGAGAACCACAAAACAAACAAGAAACCCCTACATGTAGACACTCTTTTCTCCTAAGTTTGTCTGATGAAATGGCAGGATTCATGGCAGATGATGATATTATTTCAGATTATTACCACCGTCTGGGATTTACAGGTCTTGACGGATTTCTTTGGGCCCAGGTTGTACACAGAAATACCATTTAGGGGTTTTCCTTCGTTGACACCTCCTTCTGCTGCTGTTTTTCTCCTTTGTAGAACTCATAATGCACATCTACAACGAACATAATCTGTAGTTTCAACTCCTTTGCTCTCCTGGGGAGGGCACACTGAGTTACAGTTTTGTGCCGCTTTCATGAGATTTTCGTCTATAACCATCTACGATTTAAGCATTTGATATATACAACTCCTTGGTTTTATGGCTTCTCTTTGGAAGTCTTGGCCTTAGCAGAACATTCTTTCTAAAGATCACCCCTATGACAGACATAAAGTAAATATTTAACAGTCTGGGCGCTAGTGACCTGTAGAGACCCTATTCCTCTGTAGCTGGACTTTTGACTTAATTACCTAGACTAGAGAAGCAGCTGCTTTTGTATGAAAAAGACTTTTGGGAGAGAAAGCAACCAAATTTCTGGAAACTACATCCTTTTAAGGCCATTTGGACAAAGGAATATTACCATGATTCTGACATCATGAATCTATTCTCATTCAAGTATAAAAAGGTCTGAGCCAGGTGTGTATTAACTCTCAATAGTCAAACACTCAGAAAGCAGAGGCAGGAAGGATCTGAGCTTGACAACACTATGTATCAAGATTATCTGAAAGAAAAATCAGAGAAATGAACTAGAATTGCTTCTAGGACTATGATTTATGGTTTAATACCTTACATTTTAAGCTATGTTCAATATAATACCTGTATTCTGTTAGGGTCTAACGGTATTAAAAGTATTCTCCATAAGCAATTAATTTTCAGGAAATTGTGCCAATTTAGGCTAGATTTAAAGATTAATAGTGAACAACTAGGTAAAACTGATTATAAAAGCTCCACTCACACCCCACCCTCATCAGTTTCTCAAGGCTCATCTTGTCGTTTTCCTAAATTCGATTTAACTCATAATTTCTAGAGAGCGCTATTTGTTGTTCACAGAAGGGCAATGAAATGTTCAGCCCAAATCTTTATTTTCTTCCATGTATTTGTTTAGGCATCTCTCTGAAATCTTTCTAATCATGGTTTATAGAGACTACTGCTGAGGACATTCACATACAAACGTTTATATGTGTTTCCATCTTCATCTTGCGTGGGGTAAAAAGCTAGAGATGGATCTCATGGACTGCAGTGCAAATTTAAGTCTAAAAGTTTAGTAAACTTTTAAAAAATCCAAAATGGCTGTTTTTGTCTAGATTCCTTTTTAAAAAAAAGTTTGTTTTAGCATGGAATCATTATCCATAAGAATAAATGCCATATGTCTTTTTATATATACATGTAATATAGTCACATCATATTCATTCCCATTATCATCTCTACCACTTATGCCTCTCTTCTTTTTCTCCTCACCCCTCCATTCTACTTCCCCAATGTTTGCCTGTTATTTAGCAACCCAATAGGTTTACTTAGTACTGTTTATAGGAGCACAGGTGAACAGTTATTTAAAGGAACATCAAAAACTTCCCTCAGAAGACAAGATGTCACCCCTTTTAAACATTTACTGTCTATAGATACCAAGGAAGAGATAAGGCTTTGTTATCCCCATCCCCTGAAACATTTAACTGCCAGTCAAGTATGTTACTTTTCCTATCTGTTGAAGTAATGCTTCCTTGCAAATGAAATCCAGCATCCTTTTCTTCTGTTGCTGCAGATGGGAGCATCGTTTCTCAGAACTGGAAATATGTCCACACTGAGCCGCCCTTAACACATTGGTGAAGTCCTCTGGAGAACAAAATACACACACACACTCACACACACTGTATAAAGGTATGCAAACTTCTTTAAAGAACAAAGTTTATTTCTAATAGTTCTCAATGCTAGAAAATCATAGTCAACACAGTCATAGGTTCAGCAATCTTGTGAGGATTGCTGTCTCCTCCCAAGCTGGTGCCTTGATGCTGCATCTTCAGGGGAGGAAAAAAAAAAAAAAAAAAAAAAAAAAAAAAAAAAAAAAAAAACAAAACAAAAAAAAACACTGTCATCTCATACTAATGCTATGAAAGTATAGGAAGTAGACCTAAATTCCTGCTGCTGTGCCCTTTGATAATGGTATTAATCTATTTATGAGGACAGAGTCCTTGTGATCAAAATGCCTGCTGTAAAGATCCACCTTCATACCCTGCTGTACTGAGGTTTCCATTTCCAACACATGAAATTTGGTATCCATGTTCAGATCACAGCCCTACTTAAACACAGTGTGTATAATGTGGATACTCCCGGGACTCCGTGTGAGTCACCTGTGCGTGGAGTATTAGTAGTGCAATAAGTACAGTCAGTAGCCAAAATTAATTTAAAATAAACTCCACTTTATATTTGTGACTTGTATAGGTCACACAAGTAGACTTAATTAATAATTCATGACTTTCCAAACTCTCTGTCCTCTATAGACTTAATCTCCCAGTGCCTAAAGCTATAGCACAACTACTCATTCAATTCCTTAATCAAAGAGAAAAATAAAAATCCCAATACTCAGACTACACAGCTCATCCATTTTTTTTTTTTTTGACCAACACATTTTATCTCTGTCTGCATTTTTGTCTTGTAGATTTTCTGGGTATTTTAAGTACTTTTTCTACTTCAAATGGAAATTCTCAAGGCATCTCTTTCATGCTAATAAATCTTGTCCCCATCACACATTTATTAAAGCATTGACAACATTATATATTATCACTCACTAGCAAGCATACTTTATTCCAATACTTCCTCTCATGTGGCAAAGTGTAAGTGATCATTAACTCTCCTTCTAATTAATTTTAAAACTGCAGTGTTTCAATCAATGCAAACCTAAGTCCAAGAATCAGGCTGGTAATATTGATAATATGCATTTATAATTACATATTTTAGCTAACGATAAATCTATTCTTACACTAATAGAATGTATGAAACTCCTTCACCCACCAGGAGCTTAGGGGCAGTTCCATTAGCACTTGCCATTTCGCCATTGTTCATAGGCTGTGCAGATTAATGTGTAAAAGGAGTAACACCGTGTCAGGAAGCTATTTTTGCATAAAACCATAGTTATTTTTAGATTAAACACTCAATCTCCATGTAATAGGCTAGTTTGCAGGAACACAATAATTAAAGAGCTATGCATCAAAGTGTGTTTAGAAAAAAAAGCACATAATAGAAGCCTTGACGTGCCTGATAGTAGCCACAATTATTAGCAGGTGCTCTTTCACTCACAGGCAGAAGGAAAAAAAAAACTGTATTGATGTAGAAAAAAAACTCCCTATACATGCTCCATGTTCAAGAGATGCAAATCATACTGCAATGGAGAAGTAGGTAACTATCTTATATTATTAGATAAAATGCTTGAAACCTCGTATCAAATACAGTTGGTCTTTCTTATACTCCGGGTCTTCATCAGCAGATTCAAGCAATTGTGAACACAAAACATTCAAAAAATAAGCTATATGTGAATTGAGTATTTACAAACTTTTTTCTTTTGTTTATTGTATAAACGATATGCAAAGTAATTGTTTACATAGTATTCACATTGGAAGTAATCTATAAATTATTTAAAACTTGCTGATGAGGTATACTCTATGCAGATGCTATAGCATTTATGTGAGAGACTGGAACATCTGTAAATGATATTATTCCTGTGAAGAGAACCATAGAATCAATTACTCACTAATGACTTATGAAGACTGTGCTCTCTAAGTAGAGTGGCTAGTCTCATTGTATTTGTAGAATGAATAAACCTTCATGTGCATCCAAGTAGTAAGAAAATGGAAGAAAGAAAAACAGAAGGAAACAGAAGCTGAGACCGAAGTTGATAAGTTCAAGAAGCCACGAAATAGCCTGGTCTCAAGTTATAGGGAAGAGGAGTTATAGAAGCTGGAACTCTGAGCAGAGCCCTTTTTATGCTGTGTCTAGTCATCCCTGGATCTATTTGGGAATCCAATGGACCAAATGCAAGTTATCTGAAGATTCATTTCCCCTGAGGGTTGTCTCTGCTGGGTAACCCAGAGGCCCACGGTGCTCTTCCCCTGGCCTGCTCTCACAGGAGTTCTATATACCGTGGTTCCCCTGATCATTATCCTCTGAAAGCCTTGACTCGTCTTCCTTTTCCTTTACCATCACTATCTACTCCTAGATTCAGACTTTTCTTCCAGTCAGTTTTTTTTTTTAACATGTGCATAAAGTACTTTTGCTTTTCATGGATTGACAATTATGTATAACCTGCATATAGCAATTTTATCATTTGCATGCCAAATCACTGCATTTTATTTAAGGGGTAGAACACTAAAGGCCACATGTAATTTGAAATAATTCACTTATTGCATCTAATCCTGTCAAATGAAGGCAGATATCTCTGTTTACCAGCTGAAGCAGCACTACCATGTGGTAGTCAATGTCAACAGAGTTTTTTCAGCCTGCCAATTCTGAAACTGTGTGATTCCTGGGAAAATATTTCAATTCAGAACATTTGCATAATTTTGTATTATGTTCATAAAACTAGAATTCATTCACATTTTAATCACAAGACTTTGAATTTGCATATTCCATGATTATTTTGTATGATTATATATTACATGGTACTGGGGTTTTTTCTTTTAAAGGTGAATTGAAATCTTGCAAAGAACCCAAGGACTAAGGAAGTCAAGAGCATGAAATACTTGCTCATTTATATGCAACATGCAGTGTTCTTCGTGAAGAAGACTGTGCAGGAAGCAAATGACACAATTTGGGAGTGAACCAATAAGTACGTGAGAAATCAAAATCTATCAAACAGCAAAGTGTCACCTAGGAGATGGTAGTCCACATAGATGTGCTAACAGAAACAGTCCACATTGCTTCATAACTCAACAAAAATTCTCCAATTCTAGTATTTTCAAGAGAGAGAGAGAAAGAGAAAAAGAGAGACAGAGAACATTACTCTCCTGGCTTAAATAGGCAAAGAAGAGAAGTGAAAGGGTGTTGTTTAAATTTGATCAGAATAATTAATCACAAGCCTTTCCTATGTGGATCAGAATACTTCTGTTATTTTTTTCAATTTTTTCCAAAATAATAAACCTTATAAAACTAAACATGTAACACCCATGAGAACAGAAACCTTTTCTTCTTTACTATCTGGAAGGAGTATAGTCTACTCACAGGACAGAGCTACACAAGCAATAATGACCTTGTCTACTGAACCTTCCCATCCTCCCTCATTTTTATGCAAATAATTTTATTGAAGTTATGAACATTCAGAGAATAACAGAATATTTTCTGGCACTGAAATAACTTACAGAGCAACAAATAACTGTTGTATACCATGAACATTCTATAGTTTTAAATAATTTATTATTAATATTTTAAGAATTTCATACAATATAATTTGATCGTTTCATTCATTTATCCACACTCACATTCCTAAACACCCAACTTTGGGTTTTCTTCTCTTCTTCCTCCTCTTCTTTTTCTTCTCTGCTACTTTTTTCTTACTCTTCTGGCTCTTTTGCACTTTTGGTCTTTGAGAATCTGCCACCAAGTTCCTAAATAAAGGGTGTCTTATTCTTTCTTATGAATGCCTGGCAATAACTTGACTTGTTTCTTGTCAGTTTTTCTTAAATTATCCTGTCTATCTTTTGCTTCTGGACTTTTATCTTTCTCTATCATATATACCTTTCTTTTTTTCTTACTCCATTGCTTGCTGTGCAGCTGGGTAGCTGACAGCTACTGTCCTCCTCTTTCTTCTCTTGCTTCCCAGATTTCTCCTCCTATTTATTCTCTCTGCCTACCAGCCCTGCCTATCCTTGGTCTTGCCTACATATTGGCCATTCAGCTCTTTATTAGACCAAGCAGATGTTTTAGGCAGGCAAAGTAACGCAGCTTCCCAGAGTTAAACAAATGCAACAAAAAAGAATCCAACACATTTTTTGCATCATTAAACAAATTTACATTTTTGCATTAAAAATTTTGCATTATTAAACAAATATTCCACAGTATAAACAAATGTAAATAATAATCTACAACATTCTCTTTTGCCTTCATCATCTTTAATCCATCAAGTCCACTCTCTTGGGGAGTATTTGGGGAGTACTCTAGGATTCTACCTTAAAATGTGATCAACCTATTCAGGGTCATTAAAGAAATCAGAATCTCCCTTTCCCAGCAATTTTCAAATGTCAATAGTTTCTCCACTAGTGGTGGGAATCTGTGCTCAACCCTTACCATCTCCATCCTGGCATTGTTTTGTTTAGTTTTTGATTGTGCAAGTCTTGTGTATGTATCACAATTGTTGTGGGTCCTGATGTATAACTAACCTCCTAAATCAAGAAAACACTGCTCGAAGTCATCTTCTACTTCTGGCTATTAAAATCTTTTTGTGCCTTCTTTAACAATGTTTAAGGAGTCTTGGGGATGATGCATACATATCCATTTAAAGCAGAATATACAGTCTTATTCTCTGCATATTGGTCAGCTGAGGGTCTCTATGTTAGTTGTCGTCTACTGCAAGAAGATTCTTCGATGGTGCTTGAGAAATGCATGGTTCTACAAATAGAGCAGTAAGTCATTAGGGGTCCTTTTAAAAACCCTGTCTATTTAGCAGAAAAATAGAATTGTGTTCTCTAATAGGGCCTATGATCTATATTGCTTCAAGTTCTTAGCTCTATGATCGGGGCCAGAAATGGTTTCTCTCATGTATAATCCTTGGATTCAATCAGAAAATGATTGCTTATGCCCATGACAGTCGTGCCACTACTGCACCAGCAGGCATATCTTATCACTTTGGTTGTTATCTTAACTTATGGTGTTTCACAGCTGGGTAAACTGAGGATTACTTTTCTCCTCCGGGAATATGGATATCACAGACCACATATTCATAGATCTATGAAAATTAGCCAGTAGTGATAAAGTTTCCAAGCAATGATCTGCTAGAATTCTTTACATTGTGTTAGTTCATAAGGTGGGGTCTTTAGTTATAGAGTCTTACCATCAAGTTTTAGATGGTAACCAAGATTATTTTCAATTAGCTTACCAAGAGGTAATCTGCATCTGATACTGGGATTTCATTTGCTAGGAATGTGCTTTCTAGTTTGGGTATTACTCCCCTGTTTAAGGCTAGACTAACTAATCCTCATGATGGGTTAGTGTCTATAATAAACAAAGAATTCAAAACATCTGATCATCAAGAAGACAATGCAATTTTTAAAAATAGAGTAATGAAACTAAACATAGAACTCTCAAAAGAAAATATACGAAGGACTAGGGAACTTCTTTTATTTTCAATGTTCACCATCAATGCTGGAGAGACAGTAGCTAAAAGCACTGGCTACTCATCCTAAGGAACCAGGTTTAATTCTCAGCACCCACATCTCAGCCCATAGTCTTCTGTAAATCCAGTTCTGAGGATCTGATGGACTTTGCATGTACTTCACACACGCTACACAGTGCACACTTCAAAAATATTCACCCATATCAAAAACAAAAATAAGTAAATCTTAGTCACCAGGCAACTGTAAATTAAAACTACTTTCAGACCTCATCTTACCCAGTACACATGGCTGAAATAAAGAAAACAAACAAAAACCTACAAATGACAGAAGATCCTTATGAGGATGAAGAAAGGGGAACATTTACTCACTGCTGGAGAAATGCAAAGTAGCACAACCACCATGGATATCAGTGTGGAAGCCCTTCACAAAGCTAAAAATAGATTTACTACATGATCCCGCAATATCACCCTTGGGCACATATATACCCACAGAATCTATGTCTTCCTACATCCTTGCTCATTGTCCAATTCACAAAAGCTAGGATATGATAATAGCCGAGGTAGCTATCAACTGATGAATGGATAATTTCTTAGTTCTTTCTATATTAAAATAACACTTTGCACCTCTCAACTTATTTAGTCTAGAAAAATTGAAGGACTGAAATCAATACAAGGAATCTTGCAAAGAAATTTAGAATTTGAGACATGGACTATGAAAATCTGAAAAGCTCTAACAGGCCCAAGCATGGCAAACAAGACACTAACAGGTTTTTCCTTTTACCCTTCCCCACCTTGCTAAAAACTGCTAAGCTACATTCCTAAAGCTAGTTGCTAAGGTATATTTCCTTATTTGGCAAATTCCTTCTGAGACTGCCCACAAGGTCCAGCTACCAATGTATTGAATTTAAGAAATCAAAAGCCCCCTTTTGACCAGACTAATTAGCCTGTACAATCAAACCTAAACACCTCATGCTAATATGGATTTTTCCCTTTATATACTTCCCTTTATAAATTTCTATTTGCTAATGGGCTATGTCTGTCTCCTCTTTGTCTAGAAGCAGTCTTTTATCCTTCTGGGGAAAATATTTCTTCTTTTCTCCCTTGTTCCTTTCCCCTTCTCTCTCATCCTCTGTCTTCTGTATTTGCCTTTTATTCCCCACCCTTTGTCTCTCTGGGGCAAATAAATCTTTTTGTTGAAAACTGGTCTTAGTATGTTTTGGGCTGACTCCAATCCTTTCAAAATATACGTTCAATATTTGTATTGTAGCATATTGTTTATAACATATTATTTATAAATATTCATATTGTAACCTTAAATTTAGCTTTCATATAGCCCAATGTGAGAAATAGCATAACAGTATTTTAAAACTTCAGCTGGGGAATAAGGAGAGACTAGCAGTCTCTCAGTGTTGGATAAGAACAGTTGTAAATTTGAAGTTGTACTCAAAACTCTCTTTTCCTTCCCTTGTACCACACTGGCCTATTAGAACAAGGAATCTACTCATGCTGATGTACAAACTGGCTTATCAATGACTTTATAGCATTTGGGCAATTTGGAGATTTGACAGAAATTGGAATGAGAAGCTCCCACTTAGCCACAGATGCATATTTAATGTAAAATTATTTTCACTGTATTTGCTGAGCAAAAGAATGCTTTACAGTCATCAAATGTACAAACCTAATGTTTATTGGGAAATTTGCTATGTTTCCAAAATTGTCTTAGTGAGTATAGACACAGAAGGAAAATGATTTTTGTATCAAAATGATAATAAAAAATGGAGAATTATGCTTGGCAGTATCTAAAATACATTGGGAGAATCTCCACTATGAACATAAATAAGCATGAGGTTTGAAAAATAAAGATAGCATCAAGAAATGGTTTGTTAAATAAATCTTGAGACATTACAGAGTTTTACATGGGAGAATAGTAATAACTTTTTTTTTTTTTTTTTTTTTTTTTTTTTTTTTTTTTTTTTTTTGCAATAGGGAACAGTTAAAAGGATAAGAGTAATCCGGAAGTTGTGGTCCAGATTTCAATGTTAATACCTACTGGGAATGAGCCTAAGAAGGACTAGGAATAACTAAGATAGTAGAGGTAAAACTTGAAAGATAGAAGCTCATATAAGATTGTGTAAGGAAGATCTAAAATACTTGAAATCATTTCTGAAGCTGGAGATAGAAAACAACACATGGTAGACTCTCAGATAAGCACACCCATAGTAGACAAACAACAATGTTGAGGATGTGGCCAGTCTCAAGGTAGGACTCCATGCAAGGATTTCCACTGGGCATCAGGAACGCTGATAAAGTATTTAGAAGAAAGAGTGAGGCTATTGAGTACCATAGTTAAAGTTAAAAATACAGAACTATAATATCATAGCATTATAATAGGATGTGTTTAAGGAAGAATAACCTGGGACAGAAATAAAAGTAGACATAGATAACAATCAGAAATTAAAACGAAGAAATCTGTGTTTTCTAAAATATGGCAAATGAGATTCTAGCACAGAATGAACAACTTTCTCAATGTTATAATAAATGGATATATAAGAATTTAATTTAAAACTCGATTCAAATTACTGAGCAGCAGCCATAAACGAATATTAGGACAGTAGTTTTAGCAGTACATTAAGGATTTAGAGCCCAGGGACTTAAAGAGGGAAGCAGTGATTGGAGCTGTAGACTTCTAACCCATCTTTGGTGAAATAACCCCAATAGAAATATAACTCTGAGTATAGATGCTTAACATATTTCTCAAGATATTCAGAAATAGAGAAAAGGAGGGGAGGTTGGGGTCTGAATACAGATTTGCTTTCATGTCGCTACATTTCAATGAAGGAAGTGATTGCCCAGATAGCAGTTGTCTCTGTCATTTCTTGTACCTTTGGGAAGTTGCTTCATTGCACTTCCTGTTTATTCAGGTAATATTATTTCCCTTCTCATGTCTTTGATGGGATTGAAGACTAGATAGTCATAGTTAGTCTCCTCTCATGAACTATTCAAGCCATTTCTAATATAAGACTTAGACTCCTTAAGATAGGATAACTATTAAAACACTTAGCATATGTTTCTTGTTTGATATTGTTTATGCTGGTTGTAATTCTAATTTTTATAAATGATATTTGTTCTTATTGTATATAGTTTTGTATTAGGTTTAGAACTCTCTTATTTAGACAAAAGGGCTAGGTATTGTGGGAACTTCTTCATACAACAGCCTTTAAGATACTGGCCTACTTTGGGCATGGTTTGATGTACTATATATGCCGACAAAAAGCATGTGAGGGCCCTTGGCTGCTGGATTTGGTTCCAGTTCCCCCAACACAGAGAGAACTGTGGATCACTACTGTTTCTAAGTCATTATCCCCTAATAAATTTTGTGAGTTTAGCCTCTAATAAGTCAGCCCTTATTAAACTCTGTTCTTGGTTAGTGTGGAAATTTTTCTTACTACAACAATTTGGGGTAGGGATTATTTTATTATTTGTTTGTGAAGACCAGAGAACATGAGCACGTTATAGCAGGAAGGGTTGTTTGAAGGTAAGCTCAAAAGAATAGATAATTGATACATTAAGTCCAAGGGAAAAGAAAGCAAGAGGGTGGAGTAACATGAAGTAATGTGTTTGGCTTTAAAGAGAGAAAAAGGACGTGATGCTGGGGAAGAAGATTCTATAACGATAGTGGAAAACACTGAAGGAGGGAAAGAAGATGAAAAAGTTGGATAGAGTCTGGAGTCCAAGCTTAAAATCAGACAAAGTTTAAAACAGTTAATGAAGAGGAAACAGAAGAGTCAAGGACTCTCAGAAGAGCAATCAATTGAGGTCTTGATTGCACTCTCCAAGTGGAGGGCAAGAGAAAGAATCAATGTACCATGTTCGGGATTCTGAGAGTCTTACAGTTTGTTTGTGTTTTCATTCTCCCCCAGACTGTCGTGATGGGGGGATTCTTGTACAGTTATTATAAAACAATACCACAAAACACACGTGTACCTCTGTTACAAACCAGAGTCCTGATGACTCAAGAGGCAACAGTATTAGCTTATTAATCAAAACACCTGTCATGCCTAGTGCTTAACAACAAACCACTACAAACCTCTTAGCCTAAAGCAACACAATGGGAATTCTACAGTTTCTGTGGGTTGGGAAGACAGGAAAAACTTATCTGGAACCATGATTTTTTTTCTCCCCCACAAGTCTCTGAAAAAAAAAAGAAATGTTGACTGAAGTAAGATTTCCTTTTGGGCCGGGCGGTGGTGGCGCACGCCTTTAATCCCAGCACTCGGGAGGCAGAGGCAGGCGGATCTCTGTGAGTTCGAGACCAGCCTGGTCTACAAGAGCTAGTTCCAGGACAGGCTCCAAAACCACAGAGAAACCCTGTCTCAAAAAACCAAAAAAAAAAAAAAAAAAAAAAAAGATTTCCTTTTGGTTCAACATGGAAAGAGTCTGTGTTCAAGATCAAATGGTTTTCAATAATTCCTTGCCCTATGAGTTTTTCCAGATTTCTTATCAAAGTTAGTCTAAACATCAGTAAGGAGAGCCTACAGACAGTATCAAAATTGTAACTTTACAACTTTGAATCACAGAGATCAGCTCATAAGTGGTCCTCTATCTATTAAAACAAGTTCCACTCAAGTGGGGGTATTTTAGTCTTTTCTTTAGAACTGTCATGAAGTGTTGTTCTCCTTCCTCAGTCTCGGGGGTGGGGAGCAACTAAAGTGGGGCGCAAGCTTCAGATTGTTGTGGATATGACAGAGATAGCCCTCCTGGATCATGACTTTTGTGAATCAGTTCAACTTTATTCCAGATTATAGGAAATATATAGGATTGGGAAGCCTAGGGACAAACCTTAATTTGCATCAAAGGACACACCCCTATCATAAGGCCGGGTTAGTATCCTAAAGCAAAGCTAATACAAGTCTTAGCTACCACATGGACATTAAGGGGAAAACTTCTAGCAAGAAATTGTGCCAAAGATCACACTAGATAGAAGTCAAACATCCAGGCTTAGAGAGAGTTTTCAGATAAGGTCAGTCCTGTGGGCCTAGAGACATTCTCCAGATAACGGCAGGTAGAGTGCAGAAAGTCTCAGTGGACAGGGAGTCCCTCAGGTTGCCCAACTTTGAAGAGAGCTTCCAGGCCATGATGGACAGCGAATTCTGACCCTCAAGGCCTCCCAACAATGAAGTATTTAGAGCTGGACACATTATGAAGAGAAGAGCGTTACCTAGATCTTGTATTTGGATTTTGACAGCCTAAGTAGTATGGCATTGGTTATAGACTATGATACCATAGTATGTACAGAAGGGAGAACCGTAGGAGATGACGCAAGGTAAAAATGTCTGAGGAGGGCTGGGTTTGAATGTTTTGTAAAAGTATGCTTTCTAAATTCAGTTTATATAACAAAGTGTGATACATGTGTAACCAACTGCATCTAAGAGGAGAGCAAGGGACAGCACACCTGCAGATAAGTCATAAGGAAGGAAATAAGGTCGTTAGAGCAGCTTCTTCCCCAGGTTCAAGAATGGGGGGTATAACCTAAGGCACAAGGCTCAAGGCAGACTTTAGCCAGTAGAAAGGAATGGATACCTCCACTGGGTGTAGGTCAAAGGCCCTGAGTCCCACATACCTGAGAGAGCTGCAACTTGAGAAGAGGCCAAAAGCAGGACTGAAGAGGATTGTTTCCTGGGGAATGGAGGACAGAGATAGCAGTCCTTCAATAGAAACCAGAAAGAACCACCTGCCCCAGTAGTAGCAGGCTGTCTGGAACCAGCTACAGAAAGACTGGGAGCCCAGGTAGTTTGGATGCTCACCTTAATAGACCTGGATGGAGGTGGGTGGTCCTTGGACCTCCCACAGGGCAGAGAAACCTGCTTGCTCTTTGGGCTGAGGAGGAAGGAAGACTTGATTGGGGGAGGGGGAGGGAACGGGAGGTGGTGGCGGGGAAGAGGCAGAAATCTTTAATAATTAAATTAATTAATTAATAAAAAAAAGAAAAAAAAAAAGAAAGACCAGAGGTAAGCACTGAGTCTCAGAATCTGAGGTGGCTGGACTCAGGACTATAAAAGAGGAAATCCATGGTTTTTGGGGGGCAGTATCACCCTACAATGGCTTCACAGGGAGTAGCTGTAGTCCCCTCAGGACTTTCTGACTGTTCTATTTCTTTGCAAAGAACCTAAAGAATTTATATCGTGAAACTATACACAGATAATACCCATAAAGGGAGACTTTGAGGTGTAATCCTTCAATACCTCACCATTCACAAATGCCCTCAATGTAGCCACTTCTCATCAGGCTGCAGAGTATTCAAAATTCCTTTGATCTGAGCTAATGTTATCCCTATGTTGAAATTAAGCCAACCAGAATTCACCATGACCCATGGCTAGGCAGACTCTGACTCCCAATGTGATGTAGAGCATTGCTTCCAGTAGAAGAAGTGGCCTGTGTGATCTTCACCTTAATCCCCACTTTGAAGCATCTCTTCTGGATGCTGCTGTTCTTCTCCATGGCCTCCAGGCACTTTTACAACTTCACCCATAAAATAAAAATTACTTGTTGGGAGTTTCCATGGTGATAAGCTCCAGCAGGGTGCCCATCATCACTGGGAATGTTCTAAAGACCAGGGTCTTGACCATCAGTTATTACTGCACAACAAATTACCAGGTGTGCTTGAGCATCTTGTACATGACAGTGCCTTACAGCCAGTCAGAGGTTATCACTTTCTGGGTAAAGCATATGGAACTTAGCCTATGCCCACATGCAACCCATCAACAATAAGCAATCAGGTGATTCTTGGACTATTTTGCTATCACCATACTCTCAATCGTCAGGAGGTGGGAATTGATGTGGGATTCTCCTCTGTATACCATTGGTTAATAAAGAATCTTTCTTGGGCCTATTACAGAGCAGAATAGAGTAAGGCAGGACTTCCAACGAGAGATAGAGAAGAAAGTAGGCAGAGACAGGGAGAAGCCATGTAGCTGCCAGAGAAGACAGATGCCAGGTAACTTTACTAGTAAACCACCAGCCTCGGGGTAAAATATAAAATAATAGAAGTTGATTAATTTAAAATATAAGAGCATTATGCCTAAGTGACAGGCCAAGCAGTGTTTTAATTATACAGTCTGTGTGATTATTAAGGATCTGGGAGGCCTGGAATGAATTAGCAGCCTCAGGTCTGGCCACCTGGGAAACAAATGATCAGTCCTCGCCTACAAGAAATAATAACTCTGATTGGGGTAGTATACCATGGCTCTCTAATACAGAGTTCCTTTGGGATGAATCTAACCACTATGGCATCACTTCTGCTTCCTAGTGAGAAGATCCAGGCAGCATTTGCTCTCCTCTTTGGCATCTACCAGTGCCACACCTAGAAAGTGTTAATGGGAGCCCTTGGAAACCAGAGTGTAGCCTAGGCACTTCTACATGCATATATGACCAGCTGCTAATGGTGACCATTGATAATAGGCTGTTGCCCTTTTTGATTTTGCTTCAGGATCTTGCTTGCCATTTTCAATGCTGTGTTGATTATAGCCATCACCAGTTCAGGTCATTGTATCATCACTTTACCAAGGAAGGTGATGTGGTCCTTTTAATAAAGTCTTTACCTTAGTGCCTGCTAAGTTGGTACGGATGCTCCAGAAGTCAAACAGAATATTGACCTCCAGTGCATCAGTCGCATTGTCAGAGAAGTTCCCTACTGCTGATCCTTCCAGAACCAACGTTCATACTTTTTAATCTTCCTAACATTTGATATTGAACTCTAGGGCACAATCGTGGTTAATGAAGCCACTCCCTCCCACCAGGGTCTATGCAATGACTGTGTCAACCTCTGAAACATTGTCCATGGTCAGTAATCAGTGCAATCTTCTGAGGGAGGGCTGACAAGTGAGGTTATCAGTGTAGGCAAAAAAACCTGATTGCTGCACATGTAAAGGTGCTTTTGTTGAACATGGTAGTTGATCATACTGCCCTGAAGAAGATACTGAAGGCTGATATAACTAACTCTGAGGCCTCTCACAACCACTTCTTTTGCTTGAGACTTATTATTATAGCCAACCCAGAACTTTTCAATGTCTGAAAAGGGCTAAAATCTTTCCTAAAGGGGGTAATATCCCAATGACCTCTTAGTAACCACCCTTACTTAATGTCCCACTTAGAACATCACCACACTGGGGATTAAGTTCTTAATTCATGAACCTTTCTTGGATTATATCAAACCATGTATAACCCAGAGCCAAAAGGATTACACTTGCTTGTCTACCATATTGGAAATTGTTAGGGTTTACTTAGAGTATGCCTATTTTAAACCATCTTCAAGAAAATTGCACCCCATATGTGATGGTAAGCTAATCTAAAATACTTATAGCTATAGAAAAGAAGTGGAATACACTAGAAAGTAAGTTACTGATTCACTTGAAATATTTGTATATTGAAAATTGCGTCAGTATGTATTCTGCAATTGGTTACCAGCTTATGACAGTAGCTTAAGTTTAGGGAAGCATAATTTTAGCATGTGTCCTTTCCTGTCCTCAGTGAGAGGTAAAGACCTCTTCTCCCTGCCACTGACACGCAGAGATGGAGCGTCACTCAGGAAGTCATATTTTGATATGGAATACTTTCTTTTTAATACAGGGCAAACAATTAGAATCTTATATTCTGGAATAAAATATAGCAAAAACATGGGAATGAGAGAGAAATAAAATTGGATGTCTGTGTTTCACATATATATTCACATAATTACTATGTCATTAGTACAATACATTTTCATAGCTCTGAGATGAACCAAATCAGGGGTCGACACCAGTAATCACAGAAACTTAGGTACTTGTCCCAAGCAAAAGGAAAATAAACTTCCCTCAATGTATTTACCCCAAATCAATAAAACAACAAGTAATAGAAAAAGAGGGGGAAATTCAAAGAAATGATAGGAGTAAAAATCCAAGGAAAAAGAAGTACAATTTGGGTGATAAGTGCCTTCAAAACTTGAGCGTAATAGGAGGCAAGTTTTTCTACTGTACTTTTGTAAATGTATTTATATTACACACTCTTGGCAAATGTGTAAGGAAAAATGCTATTCTCTTATATAATCAAAGAATAATTTGGCAAACTTTTATAAATTTAAATCCTCACATATACTTATCATATCTATTTTATTTATTGACACCTGAAGACTGAATGGTTACAAATATACATGTATGTATTTTACTACACACTACTTTTTAAAAGTTAAAATCTGGATAGCATCCAAGAGTGGTTTAATGATAAACTCTTTAGTAAATTATTGTATAATTATGGAGAGAATGCAATGTTATTTAAATAGTGTGAAGAAACTACACATGCATGTGCATACATATTCACTCATAGATGTGTGTACATATACATAACAACAGAGAAATAGTCACAATCCTATTAAGACACAAAATAATATATAATGTATTCAGTATAATTCAGTAGAAGGCTACACTAAACACATGTGCTTGTATGTGTGCATGTTTTATGTATATGTGTGTATGTACATCTATGTAAGCATATAAGTTAAATGCCATAAGATAGACAATTAAATTGCATTACCAATTAATTCTGCAGTAGTTGGGAAGACTGGAAGGGAAAATGTCCTAAAACTATAATTTACTGCTCTCTATGCTGCTGAGTGTTTAAACTTTTAACAGATAGCCACATTTGGCATGAAATATTAAAGTAAGAAAACTCTGTTTTAAAAATAAGTTGATAGTGACAATCGGAGGACCAAATCCTAAGTGTTTTTCAGGTGGGTAGCCATTTCTCCGCCTGCTGGCTCCTGTAGGCAAATCCACTCCATCCTCACTGACTTGCTTAATTAGAACAGGAGGAGGCAGCAGGAAGGAGGTTTGCTTTCCACGTGTATCACATCTTAGGAAACACTATTTGTAGGTTCCAACAATGAGCGCGGAATTGAATCCTGAGAAGTACACAATGCTGGGTCTGTATGATTTATTATTCAGTTACAACCTCTAAAAAGAGAAATAAGACCTTGTTGTCAACTCTGATTTATATTCTTTCATTTTGCAATTCAATGAACAAGTCAGATGGGCCTTGCTAAAATCTGGTTATGGGCTTCACCAAAGAAGTATAATCATATTTGCATTCGGAGTTCACTTTCATTCCTTTTGTGTAATTTTTAGAACCTTTCTTTCATTTAATTTGTATTTTTGTATTTTCTTCACCTACTCAGGCCAGAATAGCAAGAAGTTGGGTGCTTAATATTGCATCCATTTTGCTTTTCCTTACATATTTGTTTCAATGCTGGGGTTCCTCCTAATACTAGAAATAAGCCAGTTGATTGCAATTTCTACACTTTTCCAACACCAGTCTATGCTGATCTAGAAAGCCAGTGATGGCCTCATGCAGAAGGTAAAACCATATCTTCTACATCTGGGAGTGAGGGAAATAAAAGTCTACAACAAGCTTGACTTTAGGTGTTAATTTAGCTCCACTTCTATTTAAGAAGTGCATGGTTTGGTTTGCTATGAGAATTATGCTGGCAACAGAAATTGAAGAGAGTTCTTTGACTGGGGAGGATATTGGAGGGTGGAGAAAATATGATGAAAATATATCATATGTAAAAAATTCAATAAAAAGTAAAGAAAAATAGAGACACATGTCTTGACGTCTACAGCAACAGAAATAAATGTACTGTGTTTTAGAAGGGAGTATAGGTCATAGGATCTGGAGACGAGGGAGTTGGACTTTGGGAAAGTGCATAATCAAAAACTAGACATCTGGCTCCTTTTAAGAAAGAGAGCCCTAGAAACTACATTTAACTATTGAAGATTTACATAATTTGTTTATTTATTCAATTCAATATATCTTCTCAAAGGAAAAGAGAACAAACTCTTGGAAAGACATCTGACAGTAAGATGGCTATAGGCTGGCTTCATAATATCAAAAGAGCAAAAGATACTCTGTCCAATAGTAGGGTTTTGATAAATGATGGGGGTGGTTCTTGTATTTTATCTGTTGCTTTCATTGGTTAACTAATAAAGAAAACTGCCTTAGCCCATTTGATAGGCCAAACCTTAGGTGGGTGGAGTAAACAGACAAAATGCTGGGAGAAAGAAGCCGAGTGAGGAGTCGCCATGATTCTCCCACTCCAGACAGATACAGGTTAAGATCCTCCCTGGTAAGCCAGCTCGTGATACTACACAGAATATTAGAAATGGGTTAGATCAATATGTAAGAGCTAGCCAATAAGAGGCTGGAACTAATGGGCCAGGCAGTGATTAAAAGAAGCTAGCCATGTGGGCGGCTGGGTGCCGGGGACGCAGCCCCGCTGCTCGTATTACAACAGATAAATCCTTAGCTTTCATTTGACAATGCTGTGTGAGTAGTCATACAGACGATTTAGTAGTGTGAGAAAAAAAAATGAATTTTCTGGGCATAAGGGGAGATGAGAAATGGTATATACACTAGGGGTAGAAGAACACAAGAAATGCATGGGAAGTGGTCAAGAAGAAATAAAGTGTTAGCAGCTAGAAGGAAATGAAACTGCCCCCTGCTTTTTCAAAAATTATATTAAAAATTATATCAAAAATTATAATATCCTCTACTGTTTACTAAACTATTTTACAAACATGTGAGGAACATAAATTTTATTGATTAGTTCCTTTTAAGCAAGAAAAGAACCAGTATAAAGATCAGGCATCTCTATAGACATTCTAGAAGCTTGTGTCTATAGCTCTACATTCACATTATTTCTTCCCCTACTTCTACCTCAGGACATCTTTTGGTGCAGACCTCTGCAGGCCCTGTGAATGCTGCCTCACCCAGACTCTGGGATTTCATATGTGCATCAGTCCTGTTGTATTTAGAAGGTCATGTTTCCTTAGTGTCATGCACTCCTTCTGGCTCTTATACTGTCTCAGAATGACCAAAAGAAGCTACAGGGGCTCTCTCTAGCATTTATTGTTTTGTAATAATAATAATAATAATAATAATAATAATAATAATAATAACTGTTCAGGAGAAGCTTTAAGGTTCACAGCAAAATGGAATAGAAAGTATGTTTCTTCATATCCAGGTCAATGGCAATCAATGTCTAACCTCTAGCTATTCACACTCCTACCAGAAAGGGACAGGTGGTACAACTGTTAAACTTAGACCGATGTGTCATTATCACTCAATGCTGATCTTTAGTTATATCTTAGCATGTTTGGGGCTACTGATCTTCAAACAAAAGAGTATAGACCAGGTAGCTTAGAAACAATAGAAGTTTATTCCTAACAGTTGTGGAAGGTGAAAACTCCAAGGTCAAGGCAATGGCAATGTCTATATTATGATTCAATCCTGGTGGGATACATCCTAAGGATTTAGACAAGCTTATAATTACCTGTGTCTTCTATTGTAAACCATAGAGAGTAATTTCAGTTCACTAAAAATCTACTTTATTTCTTCTATTCATCACTTCTCCCACAGTCAGTAGGTGTAGGTGATGTTTTTACTATACTCATAATTTTGTCTTTTCTAGAAGGTCATATAATTGGAATTTTATAGATGGTAACATTTTTAAACTAATACATTACTTAGTAGTGTATATGAATTAGTGGTGTTTTCTTAGAAGTAATATATATATGTTCTTAGTAAGATATGTACATGTGTAATATTACTTTTATTTTATTTCTGTATCTGCTTCTATCTATCATTTATGTATTTATGCATCTATCTATGTGTCTGTCATCTATCTATCTGTCTCTCATCTATCTATATATTTCTGCATACCCCTCTTGGGTTTAAGGTTTAATATATGAATTTCACATTAACAGAATGAAAAATAAAACCCAAATGACTATCACAACAGACCTAGGGACAAAGCATTAAACAAAGTTAATATCTACTTCAGATTAAAATAAAACTTTCTCAATTATTTAAAAATAGACAAAATTATCTCCACAAAACACATGTCATGTGTGAAACGTAGGGCCATATCATAATCACCTTGAAAAAAGTTTTTCTTCCATGTTTTCATAGGGGACACCAACACCCATTCTAACCACTTCTAGTCAGCACAGTACTGGAGTAGTAGCAGGAGCAATGAGACATGATAAAGAAATGGAAGTCATGCAAATTAAAATCAAAGAATTAAAAGTATCCCTATCTGCAGGTGGCATTTTCCTATAATAGGTTAATTGGTTTTTGCTTTCTCTTGCCAAAGTTTTATAGTATTTCCCATCGTAAGATTTTTTTTTCCTTTTTGCTTCTTCATGTGATGAATGATCAATACTAATTTTTTTGAACAGAGGCATGGATTGAGCCTCATAAATTTGTGTGTCAACCAAGACTGACCATAGAACTTCATCTTCAGCCTATGATTGTTGAGTGCTAAATCTACCTTGTTTATTTGGCATAAATTATCCCCATGTGGTATTTAGCATTTCCTTTCTGGTACTGTTCAATGATTTTTTATTAGTATTTAGTTGAGTATTGTTGCATTTGTGTTCGTCAGAAATATGGTCTGTGGTTTTGTTCCTTGAACTTTGTTTATCTGATTTTGCTTTAGTGTAATGTCTTCTTCACAAAATGAGTCAGGAAAATGTTCTGCTTTTATCTTTGAAAGATACTGTGGAGAAACCACATAACTGCCCTAACTGTGTGGTGTAATTCACCAAGAAACACTTTTAAACTTAGTACTATCTTTTTATTTTTATTATTTCAACTTTGAATGGGTATATTCTTTTTTGATATTTACTGAGCTCTACATTTTTCTCTGCCCCCTCCCTGCTTCTCCCCTCCGCCATTCAGTCCTCCCCCAAGATTTCTTTGTTGGAAACAAATAATTAAATTTATATAGTCCTATTTTCTGTTAATGTGTGTCATTTGCTATTGTAAAATTCCATGTTTCCCACAGATTTTGTACACATCTCTGATTTAATTCAAGCTTTATTCTCTCTGAAGATTTCTTTTTCAACCTATGTTATTTAGAAGTGTGTTCATCAATCCCCAAACAACGGGGGATATTCTAGCTGCCTTTCTTTTAGAGAGTTCTAGTTTAATTTCACTGTGTTCTGGTCACCTAAGCATAGACATTGCACAATTTCTTTTCTCTTAAACTTGTAGAACATCTTATGGTCTAGAATGTGACCTGCATTGCTAAATGTCCCATGTGAACTAGGTAGTAATTTGTGTTCTTCCGCTTTTGAAAGAGATGTTCTACAAATGTCCACTGTGTTCAGCTGATGACTGGAACAGAGTTTGACTATGTTCTTACTGATTTTCTGCATAGTAAACAGGGCCATTTCTGTTAGCAGAGTACTGAGGTACCTAACAACAGATTCACTGTTTCTCCTTGTCATTCTGTTATGTTTGCTTCACCTGTCATGGTTAAATGCATACTTATTAGGATTTCTGCATCTTATGGGAAAAATAATGTCACCATTAATTTGTGATAGTCTTCTTATCCAGAATAAATTCAAGATTAATTCAGAAGCTTTGTTTCAATTTGTATTAGTTTTCACTTGGATCTGTACTTGTCCTTATATATATTGAGGTATTTTGTGGAAAATGCATAGTTTGGTCTTCACTTTTGATCCCCTTTAATAATATCTCATTTAGTCGGTGCATTTATGCCATTGAGATGAAAAAGAGTTATTAATATCTTGATGAGTACCTATTATATTTGTTGCTGTTTTTTATTTGTCGAATTTGTTCTTTACTCTTATTGCCTTCTACTCTTCAATTATTTGTTTGTTTGTGTTTGTGTGTGTGTGTGTGTAATTTTAATTGAACATATGGCATGTTTACGTTCTTCCTTCTTAGTAAATTAGTTGTATTTCTTCTGAATTCACACAGTATTCCAAACAACATATTCTGCTTTGTGGCCAATGTGAATCCTTTGAAATAAAATAATTCTAATTCTTCTTCCTTATTCCCCTTATTATTGTTGTTATTCAATCCACTTGCGCATAAACATATATGTAGACTTATATCTATCTACTATATATATTATTGTTCCTATTGTTATTGAATTAGCTGTTAACTAATTTCAGAATGATAGAACTTAAAGTTGTAGTCATTCCTTCCTATTTAAATGCTCTACAAATCCACAAATTTCATTTATATATCCAAGCTTCTATTATATATGCATGTACACACCTGTAAATAATCTTATTTTAAAGATCCCCCAACTCCCTCTTTCCCAATTACCAACAAAGACTCTCAATTTTTGTTCAATTGAGAAAGTCCTTATTTCTTCACTCCCGAAGGGTAATTTAACAGAGGAGATGATTCCAGGGTGCTGTTTTTGTCTTGCTCTCAACACTTTAAACATCTCCCTCTGCTTGCTTCTTGCCTACATAGATTCCGAGGTATCAGATGTAATCCTTAGCTTTGCCCTTCCATAGCGAAGGTGCTGTTTCCCCTCTGGCTTATTTCAGAATCATTCCTTTGATTCTCATTTTCTGTAATTTAACGTGATGGGCTTGTGTTTATTTTTTGTAATATATCCTTCCTCCATGTTCTCTTTGCCTATTAGATTTCTAAATTGGTGTCCGGGGTTAATTTGGTAAAACTCTTGGTCATCATTGTTTCAAATCTGTCCTCTATTCTTTTTTCTTTCAGCTTTTGTACTGCATGCATCTTACATTTATGCAGCTCTACCACAGTTCTCGAATATTCTGTTTGTTGCAGGATTCTTCCTCCTTATTTTTCTCTGCTTTTCAATTTTGCAGACTCCTGTTGCGATATCCTCAAGGTCAGAAATTCGTTCCTCAGCCACGGCCAGTCTGCTAACAAGACCTTCAAAGGTGTTCTTTGTCTCTGCTACAGTGCTTCTGATGTTTGCTGTTTCTTTCTCAGAATTTTCACCCTCTGCTCCCATTGCTGTTCTCTTCTTCCTGATCACTAAAGCCCTCAGCATGCTAATCGTTGTAATTTTAAATCCTGCCATATATACCGTATAAACTTTCAAAGTTTACTCTCTTTTCCTCTAGCTGTTTTTGTTCTTGTATTTAAGTACATCTTACAAGAAAATGTCTTGATAGCTAGACATAATCTACTGGCATAAATATCATAAATAATGTAGTATTGGTACAGTGTGTAGGAAATTGTTTTCTATAATCTTTTGTGTTTCAGTTTTATAATGAGCTTGGCTCTTTAGACTGTAAACTTCACCCATGCTGCTTAGTTCTTTTGCCTCTTTGGTTGGTAGGTGATAGACAGCTAAACATGGGGAGGAGAGTGCGATTGGACATTTCTCATTCCAAGTCAGTTGGGTTCTCCAGAAATTTCCCTGTGAGAATCTGGCAAGCTCCAGGAGATAGAACCCACAAATCAGTGAGCACAGACGTTTTGATTGTGTCCTCTGGAGCTTTTAACTAGCACAGAAAAACCTCCAGAATTGACAGCATTTGTTCCCATGAAATCTACTGCTCCTGGAATTTCTTTTTTTTTTTTTTTTTTTTTTTGGTTATTTTCGAGACAGGGTTTCTCTGTGGCTTTGGAGCCTGTCCTGGAACTAGCTCTTGTAGACCAGGCTGGTCTTGAACTCATAGGCCTGCCTCTGCCTCCCGAGTGCTGGGATTAAAGGCGTGCGCCACCACCGCACGGCTGGATTTTCTGTTTTAGTAGCTTTTCGTTCTCTATCTGTACAATCATGAGAGGGAATGGTAAATTTCATGCTTTTAATTTCTAATTCTAGAAACTAGATTAAATCAAGATTTTTTATTAATTGTGTTTTTAGTTATTGTTTGTTCACCCCAAATTGCATCCTTCTTCAAAACTAATTTCCATGTTTAAAGGATGCAAGTATTTTCACTAGCTTTACAAACTTTTTTCATTATATAGTATAATATTATTTAAAAATCTAGTTCATAAATTGAACATTAACTACAGTTACTCTAGCTAAAGATACCCAGTGATTTGGATCAACTGCTCTTGTCGAAATTATTCTAAATACATCAATCTCTTATAACACCATAATTTTATGTCTTTTTTTTTACAAGAATGTTTAAGAAAATTTAATGAATATTCATAAAATAATTCATATTCTTTTTAATTTCATGAAATAAGAAATGTTAAACATATGTCAATATTTCCATTGGGTGGATATTTAATTTGAGAGTGATTTTTAAGTTACTGTTATAATTTTATGTCTTAAGTACTGATGTTTCTTGATTACATTGGTATCTACCATGTCCTACAATATAATAATATAATAAAATTAATCAAACAATATCTGTATTTTGCTAATTAAAAGGAAATTACAGTGCTACAGTGTCCCATTTCTATGTCTGACCATTTAAATAAAAAGTAAGATTTAGTTATCCTTAGAAAGGCTATACAGCTCTGATTTCTAATAGGTCTGACATCATACTTGTTAATATTATTAGTAATATTTAGAACATCAAAAAGACAGTCTTGTTTTTAAAAAGTTTTAAACATCCTTACTGTTATAATATATTTCATAATGTTATAATATATTTCATAATGTAGTTTCCATTTACCTTTCAAACTAAAATTAGAAGATAATAATTTTGTTTCAGTATTCCAGATAAAAGTAATATGGTTCACAGAGTGGAGGACACTGTAAATATGGGAGAAATAAGTAGCTAAGATAGATATTTTAAAGTTTGTAAGTTTTATGATTTAAAATGCATGTTTTCTTCACCTGTTACTCAGGACAATCAGTGTTCTTGATTATTTTAATCCTAAGCATATTAATCCTGTTAGATATCACATATAAATGTTATAACCATGGTCACTCAAATTTGACTCTTATCTAACCCCCACCAAACAAAAGTGGTAATAGTTAAAATAAAATTTAGTATAATAGCCAGTAGTGTGCTGAATAATATTTAAGTGTTACTATCTTCTTTGCTTTTCATTTCAGTCATAAATGAGGGACTACTTTATAAGCTTGGTATGTTGAGGGAAAAAAAACTAAAACTGAGTGATGTGGGAGTCCCCTCTGTGTGCTGTGATTACCACAAATGAATTTTTAAAAATTGCCTTGGCCTGTTGATAAGGCAGAACTTAGGTAGACAGGGAAAACTGGATTGAATGCTGTAGAATATTCCTTTACATTGTATGAAGACATGTCGCTGTGATTGGTTTAATAAATAGCTGACTGACCAAAAAAGGAAGAGGTTAGGCAGGACTTCTGGAGGCAGAAGGTTCTCTGGAAAGAAGAAAGGAGGAGTTTCCAGCCTAATTCAGAGGAAACAGGACCTGGAGGAGGAGAGGTAAAAGCCACTAGCCACATGACAGCAGGCAGATTAATAGAAATAGATTGATTTAAGTTATAACAGCGAGTTAAAAACAAGCTAGGACTAAGATTATGTTTTCATAATTAAAAATAAGTTTCCATGTCATGATTTGGGTCCCAGAAAGCCATCTACAGAGTATGTTGAAGCCACAGCTCCAGCTTATGGGTTCTCTAACTGGTTCCCACTATGATTTTATTATAATTTTTATAGGAGCAAGACAGGCAGGCTGCTTACTGTACAGCTATAGGGAAACATTGTCTACTTTGTGAACAATACTCCAAAAGTTGCTCAGCCCCAACAAACACAATCATTTACATATTTGTATGCTCCTTCTGATATTTCTCTCCACTATCCCTTGTCATATTAGTCCTTTGTAATTGTAGAATTTTCTCCAACAACTTCTGTGCATGCTCATTTCTCCTTCTGAGACAAGGTTTGACATAAGTATGGTAAGATGCATTCTGCTCGGCACCACAAAATCAATACCTCTGAACTTGAGCTCTTGGTTAACAGCAGCTCTCTAAACGCCTCCTTAATAGTTTTCCAATTGCCAAAACTCGCTACTAGACCTAAAGTAGGTACTTAAACAAATCCAGGTTAGTTGTTTGTATGATCGTCTTGGAAAACACTATCAGTCATATAAGGCACTTTCTAAGAAAATATTCAGAAGCGATGTATGAAAGGGAGCAAGCGTTCCCCAGACTACAAATTGGAAAGCAGTATTGTAGGTAGCTACTTGCAAATGAGCAGGAACAGCTACCAAGTATCCATGTTGATGAAAATTTAAACTAAAGTTCCTTTGCTTGAAGTCCATAGAGAAGTTGAATGAAATGATTCGTACTTGTATGAATATGCAATTTTTCAATCTTCTCGTTCAACTGTGATGCAAATTACTGACAGCTTTAGGAATGATTTAAAAGTATGATCGTCAAAATTCTGAGAATAAATCAATTCCAGTGATATGAATAAGAATGAGACTAGATAGGGCATGGGAATGTTTTCATTTGCACACTCAGTCCAGTTGTGTACATTTCTAAACGTGATTCCCTATTTACAGACGGCAAAACTAAGGTCAGAGAGGGATGATATTTGAAATGAGTGATGATATTGGAAGAAGCACTGTTCAATCTTTCAGCATCCTCAAAGAAGGAGTGAAAAGGGGTGGGGCAAAATGAGGCAGTGTCCCTCATCTGGTTTCCTCTACTTTCAGTTGGCTCTGCAGGCTATGTGTATATCCACTTTTGGACAGTGAATAAAACATTGGGAGGAAAAGTAAATCTTTTCATGCATGTATCAATATACATGCCCATGATACATACAAGCACAGTATGATTTAATATCAAGGATAAAACACAAGTACCCTACATATTTATTTTATTCACTTTAATTGTATTCATTTAGTTTGAAGCAAGTCTGTTTGCCTTTACCTAAATATGTAACCCTGGATGATAAACTCATGACTGTTACCTCTACAGCCATGGTTGTAGGTGCCACCATATGCCCGGTCCCATTTGTATGATGCTAGGAACTGAACTCAGAGGCTTGTACAAACTCAGTAAGAAAGCTACCAAATAGACTGGAATTTTACATATTTATAATAATATACATAGTAAATAATATTTACTATCATTTATTAAATAATGACTACATATCAGTTCCACATTAAATTACATTTTTTCCCTCTCTCCACTTTCTCATATTTTATTTTGAGAGAGGGTTAGGTATGAAATCCACATACTTGGACAAGTATTCTATCACTGAGCAGCATCCCTGACTCCATTTTTGCTTTTAAGGAAGTATATATTACTAATTCAGAGAGATGAGAAAACTGAGATACATACCTGAGGTGGATCCCAAATCTACTTAATTTTCAGCATCTCTTCTCCAATGACTGAGCTGTCATAGCACGCGGACCTCACTGAGCTTCCTCACGTAAAAGTATAAGCAACATTATTTGTTTACCTTTATCTACCTGTCCTTCTTTATCCAACCCCATGACAGCCCCCAGGCTCATATTACACAAGTATTCTTTCTGATGACCACGGCAAATTTGATCCAACCATAGTTTATTATGTCTGTGACACCATACCAAACTTAAGCTACTTTGTTCCCTCACTAAATAGGCCCTCTTCCCTTCATTATCTCCTATCTTTATGTTCGAAACTGAACTCTGTCAACCGGAATTGTATTTTCCTACACATTCTTCATCATCTAATTAGGGTTTTTTTTTTTTTTTGACATTCTTATTTATGTTTCCTATCAGAAATGCTATTCTCTGAGTGAGAATAAAAGAGTCTCACTCATCATTGGGGTCAATGCCACAGACACGTTTCATCAAGAATCATCTGATCTACTTTGTGTATGTGTGTGTGCATGTGTGCATGTGTATTGTGTGCACGCACATGTGTGTGTATAAGAAATCAGCTTAACCCTCTACCTATAACATCCACAGACTATTGACAAGAACTCAGGGTCACTAAGGTGTCAGTCTCTGTGTAGTAGTACGCTTGTTTTCTACAAAAATGAAGAAGAAAACACACACACACACACACACACAAAAGAGAGCGAGAAGAGCAAAGGTCCAATAATTGTTTCTGCATCCCTACATATGGCAAGACTTAGTTGTACAATTTTTTTCTCAGTGCTTGTTATTTCAACATACACTGAACACAGTCTGTCACTCTCTTCTAAGAGACTGGGCAGGAAGGAAAGAGTCAAACTCTCTCTGATGGAGAGGCAAATTAGCAGAAGGAAAAGCAAACTTGTCCCGGCTCATTATGAATTGTTAATGTCCTGTTTACTGGCAAAGCTGTCACAGAAAACAAGAGAATCTCCTAAGTCAATAATTTATTTCAGAGTGTGGAATTAATTAGAAAGACAATTAAATAATTGTGAAAAGAAAAAATATGTGTTTGGATGGTTTGTTTTTATAACTCAGGGATGATTTACATTGTACTTTGATATTGTCTGAGGGGAAAAGGGACGTTAGAGACAGAGAAGGAATCAACTTTCTGGATGTTTCTTCATTAAAGATGTTGGTAAACGCTCCCTTCTATCATCTCTGTTGAAAACATTGCAGTTAATTGCCTTAAAGCCAAAGAATATTGAGACGGCTTTTACATTCAGGTAAGGTCTAGTGAGCAAAGCTGCTCTGGCTTGGATTTCTTTTTGTTTCACTTTGAGGTTCTTCAGTCACTTGAATATTAACAGTGCAGCTAAAAGAAATGTCATTATTTTTAAGTATATCAAGCATATTTCATGGTAACTCTTTAAGTATCATGCCACTTCATAAATACTTTGAAGGAATCAGATTTACGTAGAAATTAAGATCTAAATACTGCCAGTTTTCAGGCATCAGCGTTTGCCTAATTAACAAGAAAAGATTGGGACTTAATTATTATATATATATATATATATAATTTAATTTATATTCCAAGCCCAGTTCTCCTTCCCATCCCTCCTCCCACCCACCTCACCTCCTTCCCAGCCCACCCTCACTGACTCCTCCTAAAGGGTAATTCTATGGGGAGTCAACAAAGCCTGGATCATTAAGTTAAGAAAGAACCAAGCCCCTCCTCTCTGCATTAAGGCAGACCCTGGCATCCCCCCCCCCCCCAATAGGGAATGAGCTCCAGCAAGTTAGCTCATGCACCAGGGTTCTATCCTGGTCCTACTACCAGGGGCCTCTCCTATAGGCCAAGTCACACAAACTGTCTCCCTAGGTCAGTCCCATGGAGGCTCCACAACTGTTGGTCTAGAGTTAATGAGTTTCTACAAACTTGTTTCAGCTGTATCTGTAGATTTCCCCTTCATGATCTTGACCTCCCTTGCTCACATATCGCTCTTCCCTCTCTTCAACTTGATTCCCAGAGTTTGTCCTGCATTTGGTTACATCAACGACCGGATGAAGACTATGATAGCAGCTGGGGTAATCATCAATCTGATTACAGAAGAAGGCCAGTTCAGTAACCCTCTCCATTATTACTAGGAGTCTTAACTAGGATCATCCTTGGTGATTACTGGGAAATTCCCTAGCACCAGACTTCTCCCTAACCTCATAATGGCTCCCTCTATCAAGACATTTCGTTCATTGCTCTCCCATTCGTCCTTCCCCCAAATTTACTATCCTGTTCCCTCATGTTCTCATTCCCCATCCCTTCTCCTTTACTGCCGCTCTGGCTCCCAGCTTACCCAGGAGATCTCACCTAATCCCCTTTCCCGGAGCAATCCATGTGTCCCTCTTAGGGTTCTCCTTGTCACCTAGCTTCTTTGGAGCTGTGGTATAGTTTGGTTATCTTTTGCTTTGCTTTGGTCTAGTATCCACATATGAGTGAATATATACTATGCAATCTCTACATGTTGACATCCAGTTAAGCCAGCACCACTTGTGTGCTGGAGAATACTTTCTTTTCTCCACTGTATATTTTTGGATTCTTTGTCAAAAATCAAGCGTACATAAGTGTGCGGATTAATGTAAGAATCTTTCATTCAATTCCATTGGTCCACCTGTCTGTGTTATGTCAATACCAAGCTGATTTTATTACTATAGCTCTATAGCAGAGCTTGAAGTCAGGAATGGCGATGCCTCCAGAAGTTCCTTTATTGTACAAGATTGTCTTAACTATTCTTGACTTTTTTTTTCTTGTTTTGTTTTTTATATTAAGTATTGTTCTTTCAATGTCAGTAAAGAATTGTGTTAGAATTCTGATGGGGGTTGCATTGAATCTGTAGATTGCTTTCTGATCCTACCTATCCAAGAGCATGGGAGATTATTCCATTTTTTTATATCTTCTTCAATTTCTTTCTTTAGAGACTGAAAGTTCTTGTCTTTCATTTGTTTGGTTGGAGTTACCACAAGATACTTTATATTTGTGGCTTTGTCAAGGGTGATGTTTCTCTGGTTTCTTTCTTGTCCTATTCATCATTTGTATATTGGAGGGATGATGAGGGATTCCCCTCTGTATGTTGTGAATATCATTGGTTACTAAAGGAACTGCTTTGGGCCTATAGCCAGCTATAGAGGAACAGAGCTTGGTGGGGAAAACAAAGCTGAATACTGGGAGGAAGAAGGCAGAGTCATAGAGAAGACATATAGCCCTGCTGGAGCTGGACAGAACTTCACTAGGTAAACCACTGCCCCATGACAATACACAGATTAATGGAGATGGGTCAAATTAATATGTAAGAGTTAGCCAGTAAGGAGCTAGAGCTAATGGACCAAGCAGTGATTTAAATAATATCGTTTCTGTGTGACTATTTCAGGGCTAAACGGCTGGGAAACAACAAGTGGCTTCCTCCAACAGAGAGCTACTGATTTTCTGGGGAGAAGGGGAGATTTCGAGACACAGTTTCTCTGCATAACATCCCTAGTTGCCCTGTAACTAGCTTTTGTAGATCAAGTTGACCTCGAACTCAGTGATTCACCTACCTCTATCTCCTAAGTATTGGAATTAAAGGCGTGAGCCACCACCACAGGCTGGACTACTGATTTTTTTTTTTGAGTTAATCTTGTATCCCACCACCTTACTAAAGGTGTTTTACAGCTGCTGGAGTTCCTAGGTAGAATTTTTGGGGTCACTTATGTATACTATCATATTATCTGTGGATAGCAATAGTTTGACTTCTTTCCAATTTGTATTCCCTTGATCTCCTTTTGTTGTCTTATTGCTCTACCTAGACCTTCAAGTACTATATTGAATATATATGGAGAGAGTGTACAGCCTTGTCTTGTTCCTGATTTTAGTGGAATCCTAGAGTTTCTCTACAATTAATTGGATGTTGGTTTGCTGTAAATTGCTTTTATTATGTTTAGATATGTTCTTTGTATCCCTGATCTCTTCAGGACCTTTATGATGAAGGGGTATTGAATTTTGTTGAAGGCTTTTAAGCATTTAATGAGATGATCATGTGGTTTATTTTTTCTTTGAGTTTGTTTATATGGTGGATCACATTGACAGGTTTTATTTAGTATGTTGAACCAACCTTGGAACTCTGGGATAAAGACTACTTGGTCATTCTTCCATGGGACCTAATTCTTAATAACAAATGGATCTTGTTTATTCAGAGCTGGTCATGTGTCCACTGACAGCAATACAGCTAGATCAGGTAGCACTTAGGATTCTATAAAAGTCTACTGGTAACTTAGCTGCTAGGTCAAAACTGGTGTTAATTAAGTGTTATATTTGTAAGAAAAATGGTGATTATTAATTTTTGACTGTCAACTAGATTGGATTGAGAAATACGTAGGAGACTAGGGTAAAGCACAACTCTAGTGGTTGTGTTCTTGGGTCCTTCTGGGTGAAAATACTATAGGGTCTGAGTTTATTGTCACCACCTCAGAGGTTGTGGGGCCTTGTATGCCGACACTGGCATTCTCTGACTCTCCACTTCCTGTCTTCTTTGCTGAACCTGCCCCCATAAGACAGAGCATCTCCTATGAAACTATGAGTTGACATAAATCTCTCTGGCCTGAAGTAGTTGTTCAAGTATCTTGTCTTAAGGGGACAAAAGAACATAAATGCAGGCAGCAAAAATATTGACTGTCAAGTGGACATTTTTTTTTCTTTTGCAAAAGTCAAAAAACATAAGAAATTAAACTTGAAATCCACAAACATAAGAAATTAAAACTTGAAAAAGTACCTTCTTATTCTAGATTTAACAATATTCTATTTACAAGATTCCTTTTCTTTACTTAAAGTGGCTTTTTCCCTTGGCTTTTCATTTTCTGTGGCAAACTGCACTTAGAAGATGTGAAAAGGAAAACAAAATTCAGTTCAGATATGGCTTATGCTGAGATACCATTTGTACATTTTTATAGGTGTTATCTCTCCCCCATCATCTTTGAGGGAAATCTCAGATGTTTTCCTTATTACCCATCTCTACTTTTGGACTCCCTCTTCAGTCATGAGTTACACCCAAGATGAGAAATGCTCTCCAGTCCAGGCTGTAAGTACCCACAAGAGCAGCTAAGGTTTGAGAATAGGAGTACCGAGTAAGCAAGCAAGTTATCACAGAGGGACTCAATTATTCAGACTGATACAATACTTACTGCCTACTTTTCAAGTGCATGGCAGAAAGAGCTATCAGAGAGCTCAAAACAAACAAAAAACATGAAGTATGAAAAGTTTCAGTTTACATGTCTCCCTGACCAATGTGACCTAGGCAAATAAAAAGTTGAGGAACAATCCTACTACTGGCAGGAGTTCAGAGAGCAAAGCTATGAGAGAAATAGGGGTTCAGGGGCTTGGGACTCACATAATTGGAAAGGGAACCAGGATGGTCTGTCTACATCCAGGATGGTCTGTCTACATTTGTGTGTGTGTGTGGGGGGGTGCTGTGCATGTGCTGATCATGTGTGCAAGTCTGTGTGCATGTGTATGTGGTTATATAAAAAATTTAATAGTCTGTGCAAAGTACCCAGATTTTGCCAGGGAGTATAATATGCTCATAAAATTCTTAATGTATTATTCCTAAAATCAAAGTTGAAGAGACAAATATTTGCTGAAAAAGAGTTACCAGGGGATAGTAGGTGACCAGGAGCTGTTTTCTAAATCTAGGCCTTTGGATGCCAAACTTCCATGAGGGAACAGGATGGAGAAGGGATGTCTCTACAATGCCAGCTGGAATGCCTCCTCTGCATACTGAAGCATCATGTCCCTCAAAAGGAATCAAACTGGCAATGGAAGCTACCCAACAGAACTGCATGATGTAGGATTTCACTTGCCTGAAGTCACTGAACCACCTGATCTCTCAGATTCCCTTTAAGGCTCTGTTTCTAAGTCACTGAGTTCTCTAGTCTGAAGCCAGCACGTCCTTTGGTTTGGACATCTGTAGGGAAACTGTTTCAGTTGAATCAGAACTGGTATCTATGCTGTTCAGGCGAAGAGCTGGAAAAAAAAATTCTGCCAACAGACAATGCTGGCTAATAATTTAGCATAGCATTGTTATTTTAGATGATTTCCTTTCTTGAAGCTCCTCTTATTAAAAGTTTTGACTAGATACATTTGGATTGTTGTTAGTTTTGTATAAAAATACATTTAATATTTATAGACAACAGCACCACTTTCACCTCTCCTACCAGTTATAAAAATGTATTTTAGCCTTTCAAATTCCCAAGACCAAGAACCACTTTCGAGGAATATTATTTAATTTACATAGACTCATAAAAGGAGCAAAAAATAGATTTTTCACTCATATAGCCACTTAGTTAACATTTACTAAGCAGCTATGATGTACCAAGAACTGTTCTAAACATTCATGATCCATCAACTTTCAAAATATCAGGTGAGAAACCCTGCTGCCACGCAGCTTTATGTCATCACTGGGAAGAGACAGATAACAAAGGGAACACACAATTCATAAGCAATTAGGCTGCATGATACAGGTAAATGGACCTTGAACAAGCTGCAGTGGTACATTGATGCAATTTATTTTCAAACACCACCTTCCTATACCAGCGGGCTCACCTGCTTTAATGATGAATACAGCAAAGTTCAATTCTCCGAGATACTCAGATAATAATAAAGAGGAGGACCTGTGGCTGTTCCTCTCCCCGAAGAAGACTTTTTAGATTAAAAGATTTAATAAATAGGTGAAAAATGCTTGAGTTCTACAACAGAAGAGTGTCCTAGTAGCTAGAATTATTACAACACTCACTTTGTAGTCTATGGAGTCACAGGATCTGCATGCCTTCTCCTCTTTGTCCCCAGATAGGCTAGGCCCTCAGTTTTGTCCTCTCTTCCCACAACCGAAGGAGCCGATGCACCGTAAGTGGTGTAAGCAGCTTGGTGCTGAGGGAGAGTAGACCTGTGGTGCATGTACCAAGTCATGATTCAGTGGGCAGCATCAAGTGGTTCCTGAGAGCCCAAGGTGTTAGCCTTCCAAAGTTTCATTTGGCTTCAAGAGACTAGGTACCTCACTCAGGATAGATGGATTAAGAAAGCAGTTCAAAAATTAAATGAAGAACAAAACATAGAGAATACGAAATCTCTGTTTAAATTAGGCTCTGCTTCCTGTCAAGTTTTGGTAGGTACATGAATGGGCCTGCTTCCCCCTAAACTGCTGCACAGGTGGAAGGAAGATCACAGGGAGCTGACGCAACTGAACTGCCAGTTTAAAACAAAATGCAAAACCAAAAACAAACAAACACACAAAAGTCGCTGTCACATATTAGCATGAGAAATGCCAGTACTGCATGGGAACAAACAATGTGTGGAACAGTGAGTGGGGCCTGTAAGTTTGTTTAACTGCCAGCTTGTGTCATCAGTGGGCAGTCCACAGCCTGAGAGAAAGAAGGAGAAAATGAAGAGATAGTATTCCCATCCTGGAACCCTGAAGACCTACCATGTTCCTCTTTCTAATGCAATAAGATTATAGGTTAGAACAATGGTTCTTACTTTGTAGGCCACCACCCCTTTGAGGTCAGATGACCCTTTCATAGGAGTCAACTAAGACCATCAGAAAATACAGACATTTACATTACGATTCATAACAGTAGCAAACTTAAATCTATAAAGTAGCAATGAAAGTAGTTTTACGGCTGGGGGTGGGTGGTTCACCAAAACACGAGGAACTGCAGTATAGGGTCATTGCACCAGGAAGGTTGAGAAGCATTGGGTTAGAAAGAAAAGAGCCACAACTCCATGAGATCCTAAGAAACAGAACTGAGAAAAAGCCCAAGTGCATACAAGCAGAATTTGGAGAATAAAGCCTTCTGGTTGTTTGGTTGTGCTTACCCAAATGCTTAAGAGGAAGGCAGAGTGTGTTTTGTAAGAGGATAGTGATAAGAATAACTTACTGAGAGATGTAAATCAGAGAAAATTAAAATCAAAACAGAAAAATATAAATATACGTTTGGATCCCGATTCCCTGCCACACCACTCCAAGCAGAAGTTGCAGATAACAAAATAAGTGAGCAGAGATTCACGATTTATATTGTCAGTTTTCGTAAAGAGAATGACCCTGGATCAGTGATGCAGCTACTTTTTTTCTGGTGTGGCTCCCAAATAGGGAACACAGAGAGGCTCTCTGTTGCTATCTGTAAACAGCAAGCCACTCCTGTGTTCCACCCCTAAATTTCCCACACCTCATCCCCCTCCTTGACCTACCTCTTGGCTTGAACACCTGATGGCTGAAATTGCACACTCGTTCCTTCCTAACACTGCCACTTACTTGGGAAACGAGGTTAACTTTGCCAATACACTCCAGCCAACTCTCAAGTATGATGTGAATATAATAATTACTGTATATAGATTTGGGTAAACAAACCTCCTGTTACAGTCATCGATCTGTTGATCTAATTTGATCAAAAATACATACAGTCCTTTGGAGAAATTCTCTGGCATAAAATGAGATTGTCCAGACTTAACCAAAGGGGGAATTTATAATCGCCAATATAGTTCACTGTGTCCTTAATTCCACAAATATTTATCGGTGTGCAGAAGAGGTAAGCAATCTCTTTTTCCCTGGTTGTCCGTAATCATACTCAGCTGCTTCAAAATAGCTCATTTCCCCCAAAATCAATCAACCAGCATTATTTGTTGCTTTTTGATAACCTGCGATTTTCCTTACAGACATTCTTCACTCGGCCAAAATTGGTGATCAGCTCCAAGATTCTCTAGGATCAACATTGTATGGATCCCAGGACTACTGAAGTCAGTGTCCACATTAAGATTCTCTCAGTAGAAACGGAAGAGCTATGGGTGTTTCACCTCTCACACACCTCTCCATAAAGTATTAAAAATAAATTTTGTGTGTTTCCTCGAATGTGCTCATATATTAATGAAGAATAAAATACCATGAAAGGTTAAGTTAAAATGAAAGCCAACAAGCACTGGCTACTGTAATCCCCATTATGAGTCCCACAGAATACCTGCATGTGTCTGTTGTTTTTTTCCCAATGCTTACCTGCATGCTGTTGAATACATCTTCTCATTCATGTTTTCATCCTGGAAATGTGAAATATTGTGTGCCAGGCCCTTACTAAATTCAGAAGTTCAGAAGACTTCTGGTATGTTTTGTTCCAAATCAACCTATTCAACATGCACTTGCAAATGTGTTACAATTTCTTATTTTTGTTGTTATTGTGGATTTACATATATTTGAGTTGATATAAATTTAGACATTCTGAAGAATGGAAGGAGAGAGTCGTGGGAAATTCATCTCCTCGACCAGAGAAGTCCTGATTTCTTTGTAGAAGCTATGCCTATGCAGAGACTCACATCTGATCAAAGTGATGACACCAACTGGCTGTTAAGTGTTAAGCCCTAAAGAGGACATGTATTAGCCATGCAAGAGTCAGGGACCATCAAGGGAGAGGGGCAGAAACATTCTAAGAGCTATAGGATGGAAAATATTGCTGTCAAACTCTGTCTTCCGGATGTAGAATGGAAGTGACTATCAGGAACACACAGCAGCTGTGGCAACCGACACAAGAACCACACACACATGCACACACAAACACACACACACAAAGATATGTGGACAAGAGCAGGCCTAGTTTGGAAGAAGAAGAGAGTAAGAGTACAGCTCAAAGAAGGGTCTCAAATATCTCTTTCTTCCTATGTACTGACTTACAGAGTGAGCAAAAACAAAAAGAGCAACTTCTAGGATTATCCTCAGCCCAGGTGTGAAGAAGCAATATCCAGCCGCCACAGAGAATTCGGGGCCATGCTTGACACAATGCTTCAGGAAACATGAAGCTACACTGGTAAACTCAGAGGGACCTGGAGCCCACTTCTCGCAGTGAGCTTGCATTCCAACTGTGGCCTGGGGCAGAAACTCTATGAAGACTTCTGATGTGTATTATAAAGCTGACTGCCCCCAATAAACAGTGAGAGGGATCTAAGTTTTGTAATGTCCGCCAAGTTAAAAATGGCAAACTAAGGCTAGGTCAACTTGATAAAACAGCAAATAGGGTCAAACTTAATAATTACCACTCCTGCTATCACTGTAGTGACAACCTTTTGTACATTAGGTTCATCATCTATATACATTGAGTACTATTTGTCCTTTTTATCTATTCACATGTTAAGTGAATGCATGGACAAATAATTGGCCCTAAACAAATGGTAGAGCCTACCTTTAGTGCCACCAATGGTGAAATTTATCAATTCCTAGTGCTAATGGATAAAGAATGAATTCCAGATCCTTATGGAAAGCTCCTTTAAAGCTGAGCCTATTGATGCTGACACCGTCCGTGAGAAGATAGGGTCACCACCTTGAATAGAAATTGTCTTTCAGTTAGCTTGAGGTTTCTAGCTGCATCCAACGTGTGGAATTTGAGCTGCAGGCACAGGACTGTCAGCACTGTCAGGAAGATTAACAACAGGTATTTGAAAAGAAAACGGTAGGCAGTTAGGAGCTGTTCTTAGAGTATGATTTATGAAGGCTCTCATGACAAGACTGTGGTTTTGATGAGAAAACAGTACACATGTCATGAAACTCAACTACATGGGTGTTTCAATAAATAAGTTGCATTTGACCGGTAGATGCTATTCATAGACCTAAGCCATCCCTGAGAATAAACAGTCAAAAAGAAATGCCAACATGATAGAAAGGCAGCCCCAAGGCATATTCTAACAGAATCAACTTTTTCTGTGCCCCGTTTTATGTGTTACCTGACCCACAGGTGACCCTTCATTTATATTGTACAAAAGGCATCAATTTATCTGCCTCAAGCCACATCGTCTAGAAAGGTACCCAGCTATTTTATTAAGAGTGGTCATAAAATAATTCATATATTAAAGACCAAAGAGTCTCATAAAACTATGTTTAAAATATGAAAGCAGAAGATAAAAAAAAAGAGTTTCGAGTCATAGTTCACCATGGCGATGGGAAGAATTATTGTCATTAAAATAACTTAGTTCCATGGGATCCTCACTACAATATATTTAACCTGACAATGAACTAGAGTCATTAAGGAGCTAATGCAAACGCAAATATGTAATTTGCACAGCATTTGCTTCCTGTGGTAATTGTTGACAACAATATCACTCTTTCATTTTCAGATATATTTAATTTGAGCTCTGTTTTTCTATTCTGAGAGCCTATTTGGGTAATCAACCAGTTTTAAACCAATTTGGGAATGAAATGCTATGTCAAAGAATGTCTCTGTTCTTTTCCCTATCACAAAGCACTCAATATCCATAAGGAAACACCTCCCCCCCCCAGGCTGTCTTTGTCTTGCCTTTACTGCTGAGTTTTCATCTGTTTCCTGCCACCCCAGAGAAGCAGTTACAGTCCAAACCAGGTGCACCCCTGGAATAACTTGATTGAGAAGCTTATGTCTAAACAAGCATCAGCTATTAAGGTTCATCAAGCCACATTTTTGCTCTATTTCATAGAAACAGCAGGTGAGTTAGACCAGTTGTTCATGAAGGAAAAACACATTAAGAGGGTTTAAACCTCAAGCAAGCATGGCTGCAGAAGCCTCACTGGTGATGAAAGTCTAACCCGTAGGACATTTCTATAGCTATAATCTAGATGATTGAAATGAACATTACTATTTTAGGTTTAACACAGAGGATTTTGAGCCTCAAGGGGTACTTTTGAATCCCCGAGACAGTACCCAGCACCACTGAAAAATGTCCCTACATGATTCGTAGCCACATGGAATCCGATGAAAATATTTAGAACATACGTCTTCAGCAATGGGTTCGTGGCTGCTACCAATATATCAAGGTGACTGTAGTTGGGCAAAAATGGGAGAAGGGAAGGGAAGTGACAGTTTTAAGAAGATTAAAAAACCAACCAACTTTAAGGAAGATTAAAAAAGAGAGAGCCAGGAGAATCATTTATAAAAAGAGGGATGTAAATTCTTTACAAGCCGATTGGTTTTCTCTGAAATTTGCTTGCTTTAATGAAACTGTGATTCCTGAAGGACTGAAGGCTCTTCTTTAACGTGAATAAAGCCAAACTGAGGATGGAATGTTAGTCTCTGGCCTCAGGAGACTACCTCTGAAGACCTAATTAGGTTACAAGTGTGTGAAAATGAGTTTAGCATCACAAGCACAGAAGGATGAAGGGTGGATGATTCCTGAAAGTTGGATGGTTAATACTTCCAGAATGTTCCATTTGTGAGTTCCACATAACAATATTTTTTCTGCCTTAATTATAGCAACTAAGTTATCAACAAAGACTCATTTTAACCGGGTTTTCTTTTTCTGTAGTGAAGACATTGAAGATCTTTCAGTTTTCATTGGATCTTTTTGTGATACAATTACTGACAAAATTTGCACACTTGCTTGAGTCTTTAAAAGCTCTCAGCCAAAAGGATAACAATCCTGGTATATTTTTTTTTTATTTAAAATCAGTCAGCCAGAGGTATTTAAAAGCAAACCCACGCTCAGAATGATAATTTTGTTTTTAATTTTACGAACAGAAGTTTGGCTTGTTAGTCATGTTGCAGTGAACTCTGGCTAACCTGTTATTAGTTCAGGAAGGTGAAATCACTCTTGCCACTACAAACAGAACTTGGGAGACCCAGAGGCAAGCTATGCAGATTTTCTGAGCACTTTTTTCCTCCAATTATACAAAGGAAATAGAAATGTGTACCTCATGCTGGATTCCCTCTAATTAAAGGAGAAGATAAGAAAGAAAGAATTACATTGAAGAGAAATTGATTCACAGAAAGGTAAGTCTGGACATATCAAGCCCTTTGAATTTTCTTGTGTCCTATATTGGTCAATGAGAACACAGATTTTAGTATAATTGGGTCCTTCACAGAAAGAGAAATAGTTAGCATTAGCCGATAAGGTGGAAATGCACACCTTTACCCACCTAAAGGAACATCATCTCCCTCTAAGAAATGAGAATAGTGGGTCCTACTGGAAACTCTGTACAAAAAGACGTGGGATCTTCCAAGTGGGGACTTGTCTGTCACTCACTATTTCCATTTCAAAAGGGATTATTACAGAGTCAGTGTTCAACTTTGCCCTGCAGAGAGAATGGGCTTGGGAGGCACAGGAGCAAGACACTCAGACTTTTGACAGTGCACATACTATTTTCATAAAGATACCATTTATTCACTATCCCGGTATGTTGGGTGATATCTTATAAATAGCATGAACTATATGTATTTAATTTATTTTAACAGAGCTAATTGAAAACTATACTGAAATCACCTCCTATGTCACTTTGAATGCCATCGTCCCAGATCTTTGAAAGCTCAGTTGACTTCCATACATTTATGACTCCATATGGCAACAGAACTTGGTAGTTCACATTGCGTTCCTTCTTCCTTAGGGTGAATGATGTGGATCCACATTAATAATATGCATTGCAGGGGACATTCTTTGCTCCTTGCTAGAACATATATACTTAGATTGCTTCTCAGAAAGACCCTGATAGCTTATTGCTTTTAAAACAATTAGAACATACAGAGGGAAAACTTCAAACATCTAGGTGGCTAAAATATCTATAACACACACATTCTGTGACTCTGTCACAGAATAATCACCTGCCATATTTAAGAAAACTGTAACTGTCCTTTAAATACCCTTAAACAGACACTTTGTCAGAGGAACCCAGAGTGCTTCTTAAATGCACCTTCAAGGGCGCCATTTCAGATCAACTGAGCAAAGACCATCAGGGAAGGAAAGGCCTGGAAATCTGTACATTACTGAGCTGCTCAACGGGCCTGAATATCCACTGAAGTTTGAGAACTTTTGTCCTCAGGCCCTATGGAAAGGCTCAGGAAAGTGGCATTCTTGTTCAGCATAATAGGCCTACAAAAGAAGTATCTAGTGGGGCCTCTATTGTACCCACATTCAAGGGGCTAAGAGGGAACCATTTTTATAGCATACATTATTTTACTTCTGAGAACTTTCAGAGAAGCTTCTAAGTATTTATACCTATTGTTTTCTTGGTGTAGTTTCACTTAATATTTCTAAGATATATAACAAAAGAATCTCTCTCTTTAGGTGAGATTGTGAACAAGTTAGGAGTCAAATTTTTACCCCATTATTGAAGAAGACTGTGGTCATAACCTGAAACTTGTATTTTGCTCATTTGCTTTCATTTTTCACCCACTGCCTCACCTTATATCACATTTCCATACATGACTTATACCCAGTCTTAAATGCTTACTGAAACTGGGAAAGAACCAACATTTATTAATGTGACAACATTAGAATCTACTAAGTGACATATTTGAACAAAATAAATGGTAATTTGGCAGTTTGTCGGAAAACAACGTCCTTTGAGGTCAAATGAGAAACAGTCATTTAATATTAACTCCTCGCACTTTCAATGGTTTAATTTTTAACTTTATTTTAATTTTTTTAAAAAAAATATTTATTTATTTAGCATGAATACATGTATCCATGCATGCCACAGTGCTTATGGAAGTCAGAGCACATCTTGTATGGAATTGGTTGTCTTCATCCACAGTGTGGATTCCAGGGATCAAACTCATCCCATTAAGCTCGGCAGCAGCAGCATCTTTGCAGAAGGCTCTCTGCTGCTCGAAGAATGCAATAAACGGTAGACTGTTGTTTCATACTTTTGTCTGGTGGGAAGACCTCCTCCACACCAATGCAGATTCTCTAGGGCTCAATGAGTCCTAATCTGACAACCTTTCAGGTTTCTGTCACTTTCTTCTATGAAAACAGAAGCCAGGGAGCCAGGCAATTGATAATTGTCCACCCACATACAGGAAAACTATGAGGATGAGACTTTATGAACATGAATGAAGGGGTTAGTGGTAACCAAATGGTCACCAACATTCAGACTAAAATGTAACAGCATTAGTCTATATGGTAAGGCACTTTACATAGTTTAAGGTTGCTAGGTAATTGAAGGGATTTGTCCAGGTTTTTGAGGGTTATTGAGAAATAAACTAGCCTTTAAATTGAAATTAAATATTGATTTGACTAATAGTAATTGCTAAGTTCACAACTTTAATTTGACTTAATACAATTTATGATCACCATCTCTGTCCCAAATTTCCTTTTAATGAAACTAACACAATAATTTATGACACATGTCTTCAATGTCCTCCAAGCCCTGTGATCAAATATATTTCCAGCACACACATGTATAAGTCTACGTGATTCATGAAGAAAATTTGGTTTTCCTATTTATAATATACCAAGTCAGCATACTGTTGGCATGCATATTTATTATTTCTATGCCCTCGTTACGGACACTAGAACGGATACTTCTATAAGGATCATGCATTTTAACCATTCTGTTTGCTGCTAAATCACCAGTGCTTAGGAAAGAACCCAAAGCATAAAAGATACCCCATAAATATTTTCTTGAATACATTAATAAGAAGTTGGCAATTGGAATACTTATAAATCAGAGTGTACTGGTCTTGGCAGTGACTGAAATATGAGATAAAGAATGGCAAGGATATGCGGGTGCCCCCCCTTGTGTGTGTGTGTGTGTGTGTGTGTGTGTCCTAAGTAAATTAAGGAAGGGTTAAGCGAGATGAGTGTCAATCAGATATTATTTCCCTAGCATGATTTAATTCCAAATGAGAATTACTGGGTGTCTAAGAATTTTCATTCTCCAATTCCTGATTTTGTTTAATTTCACAGACATAAAGAAGCCAACAACACAGATTGCTCCTATGCCTCTTGAACGATTTCCCATGGCTCTGACATTTCTCATTATCGATGCTTCATGAGTTTTGTCTTTTTGTTGTTTTGCTAGGATCTTGTACCCCAGCTATGACTGTCACTTCTATTAAAGAAGGAGCACAGGAGAGGAGTCTTGAGTAGCACCTATCAAAGCTGATCCTTTAGATATCTTGCTAATGTCTGAAAGTGAGAGCTGAAAATGATGCTGACAGTATGCAGGCACGATGTTGAATGTTCTCAATCTAAAACCTAAATCAAAGTTATAGATTGCAAACTACCTTTCAACTCAAACACGAGAACACTGATGAAGATCTTAAAAAGTATTCTCAGAAGCATTCCTAGAACTTACATAATATCAGACTGTAATTGCAATTCTCCTTTGGAGTTTTCTTTGTCTTAGATCAAAGCTATCCATGATTTTATTATCAATTCTTACCTTGGTCAGGTCATTATAACCAGAATCAATAGCACAAAAGATGAAAAGCATCCTTTCTTCCTATTTCACATTACCCACAATATGAGCTGCACCGAGTTATGTGTTAAACTCCATCTAATCACTCTCCATTATTTAATGGAGCTGCAAAATAGAAACTTTTATGGCTGCAATTATTAAACTGAATGAGTAATCAAACTAAGCAAACTGAACCCAAACTGAACAAAAATAAAATGGTGCATTCTGTTTCTAGCATATACACTTTAAAAACAGCCTGCAAGTCAACAGAATACTGAAGAAAAAACAAGGAGCATTCTGGATGAGAAATGAGGTGTCAAAGGAGACTCATATCACCCACTAATAAGGCTCTTAAGAAATTCCCGAGTTCAGCATAAAATGTACATGGGTACCTATCTTTTTTATCCAAACTTAAGACTCTTTATCTTCCCTGGCATGCTAGAATTAGCCCCGTGCTTTAATTTGCATTTATGCCCAGTACCACAAAAAGCTGAGGAATTCCACTCTTCTCCATATGTCTTCTCTAAGACACCCAGCTCTCCACAAACCCTGCATTCTGTCTCCTCTCCAGGATCTCCATTTTCCTGACACCCTTCCATGATGCCCTCTAGAACTTACTGCTGCTTGATAGGAAAAATAACACTCAAGAAGTCTCTGGATGCCTTTTCTCTTCTAGATCTGAAAAGGAGTATGTCTTTCCTGAGGGTATTGCTTCTCCAAAGATAGCTAAAAACCAGCCCAAAAGTCTTGCATAGGAGATCCTAGAACTCTGATCCTCTCACCCTCACCGTTTCTATTCCTCTGGTTAAACAGTCTTTCCCATTACATCCATCTGGTAGAACTCTCAGTATCCAGTCAAATGGTTTCTCACTATATCCAAGTTCCATAGTCTCTTGAACTCTTCCTTTAGAAGATTTTGCCTTGAAACCTCTCCTGTTGGAAATCAATTATAATCTGCCTTTTCTCTATGAAGACACAATATAGGCAAAAGACCTTTCTTTCTTACCTGAACAGTAGTCTCCTCTTTGCTATCTGCACACCAACAGTGTTTTCTAAAATAAAACTCCACACTTGATTTCATTTACAATATCATATCATTGCTCTCATCTCAATAAACCTGGACTGAATAATGAATGCTTTAAATTTTTAACTTTTCCTTTTTTATCTAGATCAAGGAAACAGTCACCATTTCATTGAAACCCTTCTTATAAAGCCATAACTGAACTTCAGGTGATTCAATTCAGTGATCAAAATTTAATTCTGTTCAGGTGGCATCTAGTGTAAGACTGACCTAGGTCATTATTCTCGCACCCTGTTAGTGACATTCTTTTTGTTTCTCTCCGATCTCATTGATATTTCCGATGGTCAGTTTGTTTCTATGGTCTGGTCTTTTGTACAATGTTTGCCAGTGTGCTGGTGAGAATGAGAAGTGCCTCCTGTCATCTAGGGCTATTTGAACATTTGCTTACCAATTGGTGGTGAGTTTGGAGAGGTTTAGGTGCTAAGGGCATGCTGGAGGAAATGTGTAACTGGGTGTTTGTTTGGATAGTAAAAGCCCCACTCCATAACCACTTGCTTTCTCTGTTTCCTGCTTGAAGATGTAAGCTCTCAATTTCCTGTTCTTGCCACTGTGCCTGCTTCTTACCGCCATACCTCTCCTCTCTATCATAATAGACCCTTATCCCTCTGGATCTAAATCTAAAAGATGTAATAATCTAAAAGGAACTTTCTTTTCCTTTAGTTACTTTGGGTCATGGTGTTTTATCACTTAATACAACTTAGTATTCAAACTTATTTTCTCCTTTTATAAACTTTTTTGGTAACTCAATACTGCCTCAGCTCCTCTTACAACATCCTACTTTGTATCTTAAGTTTTGAACTTTGTTAAACATGAATTCATTATTCTTGTATCTAACAGCTCTCTTAACAACTATATAGGATACCTAATCAGTAAATACAATTAGATGTGTGCAAAATTTAGAATGAGCAGCTGATCTTATTTAGTAGCCTTCAATAGTGCTGCATATTATCCCTTTCTTTTGTTTTAATTGCAAGTAATATTTCCAGATTATTGGGCCCAAAGTCATAACATGATCTTGTCTTCTTTCTTTTACATCTTAACTACAACCTGAAAGAAAATTCCCTCATAACTACTTTAAAAATATATCCCTAACTGGCCCTTATCATTTTACGAGCTTGCCTTCTACTTTCTTGAACAAATCGACCATCATCCCTTGTCTAGAGCACTGCAGTGATTTTCCAAGTCTCATTGCTGTCACATCAGATCTGTATGCTTACACAAAGGTGTAATGATTATTTAAGAACTCTAATCAGAAGTCATGTCATTAGTTTTATCTTTCCAAATATTTTTTTTTTCCTGCTGGTTTGGGAAGAGAACACAATGGTCCATTCTTCAGTGTTGTAATTCCTCAGTTACCTTAGCTTTTATCCTTTCCCATCTGTCATACTATTATACCCATTATATTGCCAAACCAGGCTAAGAATGTCCCCACCTCAGCTGGAACATCGTTCATTCCACCTGAAAGATGAATGAACGTCTTTCATTTCATTCATCTCTCAATGAACATAGGTCTTCTCCCACTCTACACCAATCAGTGAGGCCCTTTATCACCCCAATTTAAATGTTTTCTACATTCCCACCTGACATGTTATTTCTTGCTTCTGCTCTAAATTTTTTTATTCACTCAACATTTTCAAGTATACATTATATTTATTAATTTGTTGATTATCTCCTCCTTCTAGAGAGTAAGCATTTCCTTCCTTTCACTTTTGTCTTTCAATTATTCTAGCCATGGTGTCAAAGGTAGTGTCAACAAGTGTTGAGTAATCAATGTTTACTGAATGTGTGTATAAATGGATAGTACACGTGAAAACAGTCTGTATTTTTATCCCTTGAGAATTCTATACATTTATACAATATACATTGATCCTATATGTCCACCTCTACCTCTCTCTAACTCCTCTTCCCCTGTCTCCCTCTCAGCTTTAAAGCCTCTTTTCAACCCTCCAATTTGTCTCCAGTTAGGATGGCCCGTACTCACATGGGTATGTGACCATTCTCTGTTGGATGAGCAGCCTAGAAGCAGCCATGTCCTTGAAAAAGAACCAGCCTCCCTCTCTCAGCAGTCAGCATCTGGTAATAGCTCCTCAGATAATTGTGGGGCCTCGAGAGTCCTTGTTTATCCATGCTGGGAATTTTACTGCCTTGATCTCCTGCAGGTCTTGTGCAGGTAAACGTAGTTGTTGTGAGTTGAATGGGTACAACAGGCATGCCATGTCCAGAGGTCAACATTTTACACTTCTTCTCCTCATCCACTAGCTCTTACATTCTTTCACTGACTCCTTCTGTGAAATTTCCTGAGCTTTGGATGGTGGGTGATCGAAACATGAACCACCCACGTCTGAGCCCTCTGTTAATTACAGTTGGCATTTTAGACAGTTAGCCTGTGCATTAATCACCATTCACTCACTGAAGAAAAAAAAACCCAAATGATAATTAAGCACCTGTGAGAAAATCTGCAGTGTCATAATCTCAAGGTAGATTCCTAAAATTAATAAGGTCATTCATGACGTTCAATGTAAAAAAGATATTGAAAATTAAAGGTGTTCCCGAAGATGGACTTTCAGAGGGAACTCTATGAGAATGCAGTTTTCTCCGTCCATTGAGAAAGTGAGAAGAGAGACAATACTTTATCTCTCTGAATTCAAAAGAGGAGAACTTTAAAGCATTGTGGAAAGATAAATCCTCCGAATTTAGAGCTAAGGGCAAAGTGAACTCCATATAATCACAAAGAAAGAGAATATATCTATTTTTCCGAGGAAAGGCATTTGAACGCGTGTGTATGACGGAAATGTTCAATAAAAGAGCATGTGTGGGAGGGTGGGGTCCTACCACTGAGTTACTGCATGAGCACTAAACTGTCTCGTAGAAGAATGAGCACATGCAAAGAGAACAGGATTATCCTTACAAAGAGAAAACATTCCTCTTCTAACCATGACCCCCTAATGTTCCCATCCTTCCACTGTAATCTTGTAAACAACAACATTCCCAAAAACACCCATCTCAGCTTGGGCTTTCTTCTGGAAAAAGTCCTTTCTCACAAAGAATAGAAAAAGTCTCCTCTTGAGTATTATACTTTACACTTGTTATGGTGTTTCCCAGAAGGGGGTGACTAACATAAATAAGTTTTTTTTTTTTTTTTTTTGAATGCTGGCGATAATTCTCTTCTGATTGGAAACTACAGGATGTAGTTACTGTGTGGAAATGCATCGACCTACACACCCACGATTTGTGGGATCTTTGTGTTTACATGTGAACATTTAATCTGCACACTGTTCGTTCTAGCATGCTATATTACCACAAAGCAGAAACCCAAATAATAAATGTCATAATGCGTGGGGGAGAAGATGGAACCATTGACATATTACAAACTTCGGTTTGGCTGCCTTCTTTATTTATTATTATAGTTTTTAATCATAAAGAAATTTCCAGTGAGCTGCCCTTCCATGTTTAATGCTCCATCCATTTATCACCCAACAGAGATTGTCAGGAAAACATGACTTGCCCTGGTTTATCTACAACTGTCTTAGTACATATTTTTTCCAGTACTTGAATTTCGGTTTATCATCACCATGAGCTATAATAAAGGATCCTAAGATTTGCAACTGATGTCTAGTAAGTAAAAGAAAAATATCTGTATCTGGAGTAATGTTTACCTGAAGCACGCCTAATTTCTTAAGCTTCGGGGAAAATGAAGGACCATCAGTAATATCAATGCTTAAAAATTACTTATTCTTATGAATGTCCCTCAATTTAAAAAATTAATTTTTAATTTCATTTTCATCTTCAAAGTTATTCAAGTGACTTATGGATGCGTTTTATTTTTTTGGTGTTTCGAGACAGGGTTTCTCTGTAGCTTTGGAGCCTATCCTGGAACTAGCTCTTGTAGACCAGGCTGGCCTCACACTCACAGAGATCCACCTGCCTCTACCTTCCAAGTGCTGGGATTAAAGGTGTGCACCACCACCACCCGGCAGTGACTTATGGACTTTTAAGGCAAAATATTCCTTTTATATATTTACGTACAAAGTCACTTTTGTTACTTTTTGTCTGGCAATTATTCATTTATTCATTTTATTTATTTCACATAATGGGATATGGACTTAATCGAGACATCATTTATAATTTATTTCTTGTCAATAATACAGCTTCCTCGGTCACAGAAGAATAAAAACTGTTTGATTCAATTTCAATGAATGAACTCTCTAAGATTGCCAAATAAATAAATTTAATTAAATGGTAGTTGCTGGAGCCTGGAAGCTAGGAAAAGGTAATGAGGTCTTCACTAATACTGAGTTTTTGTCATGAAGGATGAATACATTTTAGGTATTTGCTGTACGTCAAAGTGCTTAGTTAAAATATTGTACATTTCAAAATGTGTTAAGTGAGTAGATCTTAAAGCAGATTTCACAATTGTTTGGGGAAAAAACCTACTAGAATATGAGCCAAGTATAGCTTGATTTTTAACAAAAATATATTCCCAGTAGCAGGATATCATAAAGAGGAAGCAGGTTCCTGCCTGGGCTTTCTGTCTCCTTCCCATGCTGGGGAATCCAGATGCCATGGAGCCACCATGGGCCACGGCAAGGAGTAATGATTCCAGTCAGAAAGATTCAAGGGACTGAAACATGATGATACCCACTGAGCGGGCTCAGCAGGTGGTTTTCTGGTCAATGCTGAAGCTGTAACCTACAACACCTTCAACCTATCAGCTGAAGAGCCTAGGGAGATATCCGAGTCAGAAAACAGCCAAGAACCTCACAGATTCTGGACCACACAAGCTATGAGGTAAAACACTTGTAATGTTAAAAACTGATCAGTTTTGGAGTACCTTGTCCACAGCAAATTGTAATGAGAACACCTAGCCAACTCTTGCTTATTCTGCATGCGTTTACTTAGAATGTTGCCAGCCTTCTGTGAGCAAGCGCCCTGTTGATTCAATCACTTACGTGTCGGTTGTTTTTTCAATTCGTTGTGCATTTCTCTACATTTCTCAATTTTCTTCAGTTTGGATTTCTGAGTTTTGCGTTGGACACTTTCTAAAAGTATTTAAATGATCGGTGCTTTATGTTTTCATAGATGGTACAAATACTTTCCTTCTGCTAAACAATATATAATATGTAATTTGTGTGCAGTCAGACTTATGGATTGTTTCTCTGTCATATTGCACTTTGTATTGTATTTAGAAGAAATGTCAATTCCTAGATTTTTAGTGGCTTTCCGTGTTTTATTCTAGGTAGTTCTGAACTTGTTCTCTCCTTAGCTTATAGGCTGTTTATAGTTAGGTTACAGAGAGCCAGGTAAAACTTTCAAAGAAATGGAAAGAAAGCACATCACTGTGATTAAGCCAAAAATATTTGATTGGTTGGATTTTCACAAAAGCAGACATTTGAACATTATATTCTGTTCTTTAACTTTCTTATTGTTTCCAGTAATAATAACATAAATTTAAATTGCTGAAATTCTGTATGTGCTGATATTTGGGGACAGGGCTTGGGTCTTTGATCTTCCTTTCTGATGTTTTCTATCTTTATTTACACATTATCTTCTGGGATAGATTTAAAATCCACAGTTTCAATTCTTAAAAATTATACTGCAATTTTAATTTTCAAGTTAAGTTTAATTTACACAAGTTTTGAGAAGAGATGTTTTTCTAATATTGAGGTTTTTCTTCACCAAGGGCACAGTACAACCACCCCCCTTCTTTTCAATGTTTCTTTTATGACCTTCAATAAACTTCTATAGTTTTCTTTTAATAGGCTTACAAGTTGCTTGTTGTACCTAATCATAAGTATTTAATGAGCTTTGTGTCCATTCTAAATGAATCCCATTTTTCTATTAAACTTTAAATCAGCCATTCCTTGTGTATAAGAAAGCTATTGATTTTTCAATATTGACTTCTTTTTTTAAATCTGGCTACTTCCTGGATGCCTACCACTTCTGACGATTTTCCCATTGCTTTTGGCTAATTTTTCTGTTTTCTTTGATTGACAATCAGTTTATCTTCTCATATGAGTTTCCTTGTATTTGTACTTCTACATTTTGGACATGATCAGGTATCTCTAACTGATACTAATCCTTTATTTATTTTCAACGTATTATGAATCCTTTATGAATTCATTTTTGTATGTGCTACCTTAGTAAAGATCCACAGAGAGTGTAAATATCATAGTTCTAGGGGTCAGAAACCCATGTCAGCCTCAGTATTCACATAGACTATAATGCAAGATGTTTGACTTACTTCGCTGGGCTTCCACAGCGTGCATCCCTCAAGGGTCCTTCCTCACAACCTCCAAGTTCTGATTTCCATCACTTACACACAATGTCCTGTCACTCACATAACCAATCATAATCCTCTCATGCCCAGTTCCTTGAATTCATCACAACTACAGAGCTTCTTTACCACAATTCTCAAGGATGGGGACATTTGGGGAGAGGGAGCTTACCTAACTTACATTCCAATTTACAATATTTTAATATTATTTATAAAGTTTTCTTAGTGGTCAGAAGATTATTAAGTCAAGGTTTAATATTTAAGTCAAATTCAATATTTAGCTTAGTAACATTTGTCTTTTCTGAGTCAGTAACAAATGTTGTAATGAATCAAATGATTTATTCACCCGTATGGAGACGCTTAGATGTTTGTTCGTTTTTTCTCTAATTTGTTGCTGTCCAATTAAATTAATTCACTTGCGAAATGCTTTTGCATCCTCAGTATATGCCTCTTGGACATAATATATCAGTCTACTAACACATTTTAAAATTAATTTGCAAATAGGTCCATTATGATTATTGCATTTGTTTATGAGTTTTCTTTTATCTGCTGTCTTTGGTTAATTTTACTAATAGAGTATATACCCACACAATGCTTTGCAAAGGATTTTGTTTCTTTATTTAAAAGAAATTGCTATATCATTAAGAAGTTCTCTTTATAAAAATATAGTTCGTTTTAGCCAGGCAGTGGTGGTGCATGCCTTTAATTCCAGCACTCAGGAGGCAGAGGTAGGTGGATCTCTGAGTTCAAGGCCAGCCTGGTCTACAGAGCAAGTTCCAGGACAGGCTCCAAAGCTACAGAGAAACATCATCTTGAAAAAACCAAAAAAAAAAAAAAATACAGTTAATTTTGCCTATAAAATTATAAAAGTCCCATCCCATGTTATTATGACAGAAAAGTTTAAAGTATTTCCTTCATTTTATCAGCATTTTATATTATTTCTCAGATCCATTTGTGGCTCCAGAAAGTTATTCTTACTAATGTGTTCAATGTTTATCATAAACTTAGCTCTGTACTTAGTAGGCTTTAATTGTCATTCCTACTTTTGTTTGTACTTCTAGTCGGTAAAACTTACCTCTTTTTCCATTTTTGACCATTTTAAGAGCCAGTTTGTAATTTTACTGATCATTTATACCTTATATATTCTTTTTAGTCAGTCTTGCTTTCCCCAACCTCTCCTGTACTAAAGATCAAGTCATAGAGTGTCACATGCTAAGCAAGGAATCTACCAATGACTTGCACCCCTAGCCTATGTTTTCCTGCCTTTATCTCTACTAATTATTTTCATTTTCTTGAGTATTTTTATATTTGTTTTATAGGATAGCTCTAAGTTATTGTTTTTAAGAATAGTTTGCTAATTCAAAACATTTTATTCAAAGTATTCAAGTTTTACTATAAATTTTTAGCTTAGGTATATTTTGATGAGATATTCTTTCTGGTTTATTGCTTTTAATGTGTTTTACCACCAAAATAGATGTTCATTTCAATTTAGACATTGTCTTTATTTCACAACTTACTTACAGGAAAAAGATTTTTTAAGGGTTACCTGTATCAATATTTTAAACCTCTGGTTTTAATGCATTATATTCAGGAACCATTTTCCATAAAGCATAATTTCTTGTTCTATTTTTATATGTCCTATTTATTATAGAAAAAGCTGTGTTTTCTCTCTCCAATGCCAAATTCCATTACTTCATTTGTATTATATCATGCATATTTATTGTGTGCATAAATTTAACATTAAACCCAAAGCATATTGTTTTGCTTCAGTACAAAAAATGCTTGGAAGTAAATAAAAACATCACATACCAAAATTAACAGGACCCAAAACTATACGACTTAATTATCTCACATACAGTTAGAGAGAGCATTGAAAATGAAAGTCATGAAGTTTAAAATTTAAATTACACTTTCAGAGCTGAATATTCTTTATGCAAGTATCTGCCACCAAAACACACAAAAGAGAGTTCATGGCAGGATTATAATCATAAATTACATTGAAAATAAATAGTCTCTTTTAAAAAAATTTTAATCTTTTAAAATTACATTTAAAAGAATAAAAGGTATTGTTTATAAGAACCATTTAATTAAAAATAAATTGAGATGATATTTAAGAAAAGAACAAAATATGTAATATCAATACAACATTAAAATTACCTTTTAAAAATAAATGCTAAAATGGTCTCATTGTATTAATAAAGAATATACTCCAGAATAAAGATACAACCTTAAAAATACTTTTGCATTACGTACTGCAATACATCCAGCATTTGTACATGTATCAAGATATTTTCTAATAAAAAGAAGTATGGAAAAGAATGACTAACACTAAAGAACTTTGAAAATTCCAATGACATCCTAACATAGAAGCTTCTTAGTAAGTCATACACTCACACGCATGCGTGTGTGCACACACAGACAAACACACACACACACAAAGGAATTTAAGTTGAGTTACCCTATGACAAAGGGCCAGTGCCTTCCTCAGAGATCATCGGTATCAAATGAAAAGCCGTGTGTCATGTATGTCTTAGCTCTTTTCAAGCTATTGATTAGTGGAGACGTTTATGCCTCTGAAATATTACAGTCTATTGCCAATACCCTTTGTTACCCTCCAGAATTTGACAGAAAGACCATATTACAGAAGATATCACATGCCTAAGTTACAAGATGGAAAACAAAAGCCTGGTACCAAACTAGAAGCCTTTTCTTTACAGACTAGGTTTCATGATGCTCAAAGGGTCTATGGATACTACTGGAAGAGAAAAAAAATCATTATTGGTATTACTCAAATATGAACTGTCTGAGCCACAACAATTTGCCTGGCAAGATATGCTCACTGATGCAATAGTGGCAGAAACACGGTAAAAGTAACTGACCACTTTCTGATTGGATTTAAAGCCCATAACTCAAGTTGGAACCCATACCTGGTACCGTTAGCTGGGACAAAAATCTATCAGGCTAGATCAGAGGTAATAGATGAGAACCTGTTATTATTATTCTGTTGGACAGATATAGCAATAAACTATCCCCTAAGTTCTTATCTTTTTAAATGTTTTCTATTAATTTTTGAGATTATAATTACATCTCCTCCTTCCTGGCTTTCTTTTAAATTCATGGACACTTTTGTTCATGTATTGTTGTTTCACGCTATATACATACAAGATGGCTCAGCCTTTAAAGGCTAAGCTTGAAATCAAGAAGACAAAATACTCTGATTTTCTACCCATGTGTTAGTGCTTACCTCAACCCTCATCAGAGAAACTTCTTTTTTCAGTAGATGGTAATTAATGAAGAGACTCACAAATAGTCAATGTGCTAAGAATAAAAGACTGGGAAGTGGTTACTTCTAAATTGTAGATGTCATATGTCCTCTCGGCAAGGCTCAGTGACCACCACACAAGAAGCAACTGAAAGGTTTTAAGAGCCAGATGAAGTGGATGTTTGCATTGATACAGTATAATAGTGCAGTTGAATATGAACACAGAGTGGCTGGGGTGACATGTACAAATTGAGTCAGCCACATTCTTAGAATGGATGGCAGGGGGATTCATGAAGTCCTACTCCGTCTGCTGAGCAATTGACAGCCGATGGCTGTTGTGAGAAGGGAAAGTCAGTTTTCCTCCAAAGGGTCTGCCATGAAATGCTACCCATGCTGCAGTAGATGGACCCCACCAATGAGCATAGAGTCAGCGCATAAATTTGGGAGAAAGCAGGGGAGGGAGAGGGGTAAAGAAACATGAATTTTGGAGGGAAAAATTTAATGGAAGGAGGGAATTAGGATAAGATTTGTTCCAAACACATATGCATGTATGAATATTTAGAAATATATTTCAAATTATTTTAATTAAAATATTATGACACATTTTCCTCATTCTTAAAAAATTCAAGACAGTAAACTATAAAAATTTATTTGGAAATTTTCAATTTTTTTAAAATAAGAACAAAACAATTAAGATTAAAAAATTCTTTCAGGTCAGTAACTTGTACTAAATATCCACAGTTAAGTAATGAATCACTCTACTAGGGTTTCTTTCCTTTTTTTTTATTGAAAAAGATTCTTCTCTCATAAAATACATCCCAACCACAGTATCCCCTCCCTCCAATAATTCTAGCTCCTTCCACTTCCTTTAGCCCCAGATTCACTTTTCTTCTGTTTCCTCTTCAGAAAAGAGCAGGCCTTCAACAGACAACAGCAAAACAGGACAAAACAAGATACAATAAGACAAGGCAAAAGCCCTCATATTAAGGTGGGACAAAGCAAGAAACAGGAGGAAACGAGTCCCAAGAGTAGGCAAGTCAGCTTCTATTGCTGTAATTAAATACAACTTGAGTAGGAATTTCATTTATAGTTCCCTATCAACAGTTCATTATCAAAGGCAGGACAGGAACTCAAACAAGACAGGAAACTGGAGTCAGGAGGTGATGCAGAGGCCAGGGAAGAAATTTGCTTACTAGATTGCTCCTCCTGGCTTACTCAGCCTACTTTTTTAGATAAGCTAGTACTACCAATCCAGGAATAGCTCAGTCCACAGTGAGCTGGAATCTCTCACACCAATTATCAATCAGAAAAATGCACCATAATAGAATTGCCCACAAGGGTATTTTCTCAATTGAAATTCCACGTTTCCAAATGATTCTCACTCATATCAAATTGACATAAAAGCAGCCAGCACAAACCCTAAGACTGGTAACAACAAAAGGGTGGACTCACTACCCCTGTTTTACTCAGTGTTGTACTGCAGGTATTATTTAGGACAATAAGAAAAGAAAGAAAAATGATAGTTTCAAGAGAAGGAGAAAAGAGCAAGGAAAACTCAGAGTTTCTAAGAATAATTGATTGCCATAGCTCACCTATTGCCCAAGCATGAGGAGCGAAGATTAGATAGGGATCACTGACGTAAAAGCCAAAAGTTGTATCGTTGTCTCTAACCCCAGCACTGGACAGGAGAGCCTGGTGGATCCCAAGTGCTCCCTAGCCAGCCAATCTATCCAAGGGCACAAACTTCAGGTTCAGTGAAAAGACCCATCCAAAGAATATATACAAGGCTGAGAATCATAAAGAAATCATCTTAGCATCAATCTTGAGCTTCTGTGTATGTCTTCACAGAAATGAATACCCCAAAACTATGCATGTACATACATACATACACCACATACACATGCCCATACACACACACACACATACACACACACACACAAACACATAGATAAAGAAACTATTGATAGGGGTCCATTTTCTCAAAATTTACTTATATTAAACACAATACAGCAGCTATTTGGCAGGAGTGGGAGAGAAATAAGAAAGGGTGTGGGGAGAGTAATCAAAATGCATTTTATACATGTGAAGATAAAACTTATTAATAAAGAAAGAAATTAGAAGTTAAAACCCTAACATCCGAAAGTTGAATTATAATAAAAAGGTAATTTCCAGAACAAGAGATGAACATCGTGATGTAAATATAAAAAACAACCAACTTCACTTTAATAAGAGTGATTCAAATTAAAAGCTGAAAGGTAATAATTTTGCTTTTAATTTTAGGAGTTTAGCAAAACTTGATATCGGAGCAAAGAAAAGACTTCACCCTCACCCTCTGAAGGTTGAAGTAACTGAACTGACAATAGATAAATTTAATTGGAGAAAGGCTATACAATTTTATTACATGAACTGAGAGAATAATTTTTGAGAGATGAATAAATGACATCCTTGGCATTTGTGCCAGTTATTAGCAGTTTCTGTTAAGTCACCCATTCTCATCTTCTTCCCAGACTCCTCTTAAACTTCAAAGAAAAGAAAGTTTACTGGCAGTGGGGCCAGGATCTAACTCTAATGCATGAACTGACTTTGTGGAGCCCATTCTCTATGGACAGATACCTTACTCAGCTAAGGCACAGAGGGGGCGGGGATGGGGTCTTAGTCCTGCTTTAAGGAGGTCATGAGACAGACTTAGTTGACTTCCCAGGGGAGGACTTAACTTCTCTGAGAAGCAGATAGGGGTGAGGTCAGGGAGGGAAGAAGCAGGAGGAGTGGAGTGAGGGATATTGGGATTGGTATGTAAAATATAAATAAATAATTAAAATTAATAAAAATATAACTTTAGCTAATATTCTATATTGTATGGATTTAAGCGAATGAGCTGTTGCAGATGCTGTGGAAGGCAAAAGAGAAGTGTGGGGTGGAGTATTGCTTTTTCATTTCTCCTCAGGTTCCAAAACTCCCCCAACCCCACATTTTTATGTCTACAGAACCAGCACTATATGAATACCCCCACCATGTGCTTCTGTTGCCTGCTCAGGATGGATCTGGTCCCCTTGGACCACAGTTGCATTGGCCTTTGTATGGTGACTCTGAGGAAACATATTGTTATGTAGTTGTTTACAACAGGGAATTCCTTCAACAGTAATTCTCAGTTTAAGCTCTCTAACTTTCAAACAAACTTATATTTTCCTAACATTGGGGATTCATTGAGTGGGGTCTTTCTATTAGGATATCTTTCTTACTGTTCCAATGAGAGTGCTGGGTTCTTTTTTTAATGATGATGATCACCTTAACAATTATAGATGTTTTATCATATGTACTTTTATTGTCAGTCTTTTTTCATGTTTCTGTACAACACTTTGCTCTTTCTCAACATAGATCTAGATGATAAATTGTGTAACCATGACATAGCCTGAATGCTTGCTATTCAGTTCTGAACTATCCTCTGCCAAACAGATTATCTCATTTAGCCACAGGCAGAATGAAATAAATTTTTTCCCCCATAACATTGCACAAAGGGCTCCTTACCCCATTCACAACAATGTCCTTGATCCCTCCCCCAATTAAAGGTCCAGACCTGGGCCTCCAGCATCCTTGCTTCTCTCTGCATTCTTGTCTTCCAAGATTCCACCACAAAAGATCACTAAACTGCATTTACCTTCCTCAAGAGTTCTTCTAGGCCAGATCTCTCAAGTCTTCCACAATCTTTCCACAAACCCAATCTAAAGGTTCAAGAACCACATGTCAAAACTTGTCACCAAAGGACAAATGATTTCATGGCCTGACACCTCCAGAGTTTTTTTTTTTAAAAAAAAACAAGCTGATATATCTGGACTATCTATTATGGTAATAGCCAGCTGATTAAGACAGCCAGTGGTCATAAGGTAACCACTTCTCCTTAAGATGCCACCAGAGGAGCTCACACAGAAAGGTTGAAATGGAGAATTTATCGTCATCCAGAGACAAAATGTCTTCGCTGCAACTTCCAGTGTCAGTGGATCCTACATGAGGATAGTAGTAAGGCATGCTTTCTTCTCCTACCCAAGAAATCTGAAATCTCTCCTCTACTCACAAGTGCTTAGATCAACCTTTATAATTCCTAAATGCTGGTGACATAGTCTGGAGTTTAGACTTTTCTTCTCACTTTCATCAGGAACAAAGCGGTTCCTCCCTGTGCTGCTCCCTAAACATGGCATTGTAAAGATCTGCTGATACAGAAAATTTAGATAGTATCCAGGGTTTTATGTTATATAAAATGTCAAAATATAATACAGAAAGATCACCTGATCTTCCAGGAACTTAGATAATTTCAGCTTCATTGGGAAGAGACAACACCAAGATGCTATGGAACTTGTAATTTTCTGAGAAACATTCTAAGGTAATCATCATAAAAACATCCCACAAATAAATTGGTAGCAAACTAATTGGAAAGGATTTTTAAAATACCTTAGTAAAGAAATGTTTTAAAATAATCACATAAAAAATTAAATATAATAATTAAAACTTAATTCATTAAAGGAAGTAGTCCAAAGACGACATCAGAATGAAGAGAGCAGAGAGAGCAGAGAATCGGTGACATTGAAGACAGAGCATGAAAAATTACTCAGCTTGAACAACAGAAGGACAAACAATTTGAAAAACATAGAAACCTAGGGACCAGTATAAATACATTAAAAAAGATTTTTTTCAATGTGCAATTATTAATGTCTTATTGACGCCCCAAGAGGAAAAGAAGTAAAGGGTGAGGGCAAGGCACAATGATGGAAACCATCTTGTGTTTTCTAAAAGACACCTGCCTGTACCTTAAAAAGGTCAACAAAGACCACGTAAGATAAACTTGTAAGAATGCATGTGAACATGTGCCAAAAACTCTGGGAAAGTAAAGACAAAGAAAAGTTCTTGAAAATAACTAGAGAAAAATGATCCCTTACCTGAAGGGAAGAGGGGGATTTGGAAACAGGTTTTTTCAAAGGAAGCGGTAGCAGCAAGAAATGGTGTATGTCTAAACACGGAAAGAAAGAGACCCATGATCCTTGACCCAACTAAAGCTTTTAGGAAAGAAGGGAAAATCAAGACTTCCTCAAACACTGGGAGAACTTGTTGTAAATAGACTTTCTCTGACAGAGAGAAAGAGAAGTCACAGAAACAAAGTGGATAAAAGTATTCTCCAAATATCAAGGATACTAGTAGAGAGGAGAGGGCAAAAAAATAACATAGTGCTTCTCTTCTTGTCTTTTACATATTAGGTTGAGTGTTGAAACAAACAAGCAAGCAAAAGAACGAAACATAGAATTGTCTGCTTTGACTGTTAATACATGCAGAGGTCTTTTGATGATTATGCTATACCTAAGGAAAAGAAAAGGAAACCAAAAACAAAAAAAATTCCACATTTTTCTCCAGTGGCTAACAGATTCAGTTAAGTACCAGTGGATCGCTCCCTGGTGAAAGAGTTGTATACTTTGACTGCTGTGCAATATTTATGGGGTCTGGAATCATGTAGAAGGCAAGTGGCCATGTGCACTGGTGGGGATTATCTTGATTGGGTTAGACTCTGACTCTGTCTGTGAAGAGATTCTCTTGATTAGGCTAACTGAGGTGAAAAAGACTCACTCTATAGGAGGGCAGCACTATTCTCTGAGCTTGGATTTTGGCCTGAATAAAAAGAAGAAAACTGTATGAATGCCAACAGCCATCATGCTCACAGACTGCAGATGCAATGCAATCAGCTGTTTCAAATGCCTAACACTAGGATCTTCCCACCATGGTACACTGTACCCTCCAATAGTGACCCAGAATTAACACCTTCCTTATTTTGTTGCTTTTGCGGAGTATTTTATAACTAAGATAGCATGAAACAAAATGCATATACATACGTTTTCGTTTTGGCATTGTATGATAAACAAAAATAAGTCAGCCTTTGAAGAAATGTGATAAAATTCCGTCCTCTCATGTCTTCAACTTCTTGTAGATGTATAAAGTCAAATGTGTAATCTAATTAAAAACTATTAATAAAAAACTTCAAAATTAAGAAGGTAAAGAACTGATTCTAGAGAAATCTCTGGTATTTCAAACAACGTATTTTGTCCACTCTACTCCCAGCACATACCTCTAAGTGTCTCCTAAAGTTTCTGCCATGGCCAATGTACAAAATGCAATGAAATTCATTCTCACCTCTGTATCTTCTAGAGCTGTCTCACCCCAAACCAGGTTTTGAATCTCCCACGGTTACTCTAAAGTGTGTTCTTTTCTCTGGAATCCTCCCTGTGGCTTCTCATGCATAGAAATTCATGTTCAATGTCTTTTGTGTGCCCTTTCCTATTTATATCAACAAAGTTGGAAAGAGACTAAACCTCTGACATGTTCAATGAGAAAAAAAAGTAAGAACGTGAACTTCATAATATCTTAACTTCCACTAGAAACAGCAAGATCACAGGGAACTATACTCACAGTTGAGTACCCCAGAAACAGAGAGAGAGGATAAGAAATCCTACATGGTGCAATTTGCACATTGAATTTATGCATTTACACTGTATCCAAAGAATTGAGCAGTGCCCTACATCCTCTGTGTCACATGTCCATCTACTCTTTCTACACATGCATTTGTTTTATCTGATAAGCACACTTCCCAGACCTCAGACAGAATAGCATAAACCATCTTCACTAATGAAGTGCTAACTCACTCTTAACTCACAGATGCTAAGGTTTCACTCAGAAATTAAACATACAAGACTATTGCATTGTGAACCCTCACAGAATATGCCATGTTTTTCCTGAAGCAATGGACACTGAGAAAGTACAATATTTATTTCTACCAACACAATCACAAAATAAAAAACACCTCATTCTTAAATTTCAGCACCACTGAATTGCTGCTGAGATGGGCAACCACAGACACAATTCCAGGTTTCCAATTGGAATGATACTACTGTGTGGGTACCAATAGAAGTGAAAGAATTTGTTCAGGGAACTTGCTTCTAGATTCTAGGTCTTAATCAAATGCCAATAATATATTTTTTAGCAATTAATAACAGGCAGTACCCACCAACACATACCTTAATTCCAATGCTCATGCTTTCGTTACACATTTCCAATGACCATGATGAGTGAATGTTTCAAATATTTGATGAGTAGACAGAAAAAATAATAATAATAAAAAAACCTCCTCTCATGGTCACTAAACAAGCCGAGAGAGAAAAGCCTTCCAGCATGCTGAAGATTCTCTGACAGATCATTAATCCCAGGAAAATCTCTCCAAACTTACTGATGCGTGGATTCCATTTTCAAATTTCTCATTAGTTCCTCTTTATGGGTTAAATGCTGATGTTCGCGAGTGAATGCACACAGCTTCAGCTGATGGGTGTAATTGGGTTGTAATGGATTTTAGCTGCTGTTCCTTCTGATCTAGCCAATTTGAAATGCAGTATCAATGTATTCTCCATCTCTGGGTAGGGAATGAGAAATTGAAACCTACAAGATGAAATTTATCAACTTTCATAAAGTCAGCTGCAGCCATCATAAAACGGTTAAACTTCTCATTATCATTCTACGGCAGTTATTTCTTGAACTCTGGTCTGGCAGTCAAATATTAAAGTGTATTTAGAGTAAGTAGAGTTGATCCTTCAATATTCTGTCTGTCCTGAACATTGATTTAGGTGCTGTAAATATTACCAAGTGAAGATGACATTAACACAGCAAAATTTAACACCAGAAACATAAAATGACAAGAGAAGATTTACAGGTCGCCAAACCTTCTGCAATTTTATATTTAAAACACGATTTGCAGCTACACCCAGTTTGATAACAAAGATTACATGTTTCAAAGTCTCAGAAATTGCCTTTCAAGCGTATTCTGGTGCCTCTTGGGACTGAAATCACTAGTGAAAAATGGGAGACAAGGTCTGGAGAAAGCCCTGGGAGTTGTTAGCTGTCACTGTTGCCCTTCGTTTTCCACACTTTTCCACGTGAGTTTTGCAAGTCACAAGCAAGTCCTTTGATTCTGTATTCATGAGCACTGTATGTCAGCAAGATACAGAATCTAGCTGACCTCAAACAGATGAACTTGCCTTTTATCTTTAATAGTATAAAAGTGGAAGATAAGGAAAAAGAGATACTTTATTAAGAATCAGCCAGAGATGTCATGGGAAAACAGTTCTCTCTGCTAGCCTTAAATCCTTCTTCTAAGTTCAGGTAGGGTTTCAAGGTTCTCATACAATACTAAAGTTTGTTTAAATAATACAAAGAACACTGTAGAATACCACGAGACTTTACATATTATTTATATTATTCTACAGAGGCATCTTGTCATTGATTAATTTAGACTGCTTATATAATAGGTAAAAGAGATGGAGGAAGATGTATGCTCTAATCCCATCCCACCTTTGAATGTATGCACAATTCTCTTTGTGTTGTACATCTTAAGATACAAAATGTGTCTGTTCCTTTAGTTTATACCTGCTTGTAAATGAAAAGGATTAGTATCTTATTTGCTTTCCATAAATAATGGTAATTAACACATACATTTGAGTTAGCATCTTCAAAACACTTGACAAACATTAAGTAATTAATTAATTAAACAGAATATCATGATGAGCTTAATTGGGATCTCTCCAAGAAAATGCAATACTTCTTGGTTCGTGTAAGTTTTGAAATAACAAGAATAACCTTTCTTGTGATATTTGACTGCCAGTTTGAGGACGGAAAGTACCTGAGTGCATGGCAATTAGATGTTATTAAAAAGGTCAATTGGATTTTTTGTAACCTCCAAAATGAAAGGATCAATCTCTCAGTCTTTCCCTCTCTCTCTCTCTCTCTCTCTCTCTCTCTCTCTCTCTCTCCCTCCCTCTCTCTCTCCCTCTCTCTCTCTGTATGTATCTGTCTACTCTGTATGTCTCTGTCTCTCTGTCTCTGTCTTTCCCTGTTTCCCTGTGTCTCTCTCTGTCTTTTTCTTTGTGTATTTCTCTCTGAGTGGTTCTCTGTCTCTTTGTGTCTCTGTCTTTCTCTCTTCCCCTTCCTCCTTTCCTGCCCCCTTTGTCTCCACATCTTCCTTATTTTCTCTTTCTCTTCTCCATCCATTGTTTTTCATGTCCACACACAGGAACACATACTCACTTAGAATAACAAATGTAGAACAAACTTTTGAACAAATGGTTTTATTATCAAAATTTATCATTTTGCTATGTACATATCTAATCAAACATACATAAGAATGATGTGGGAGTCCCCTCTCTATGCTGTGAATATGTTTTAATGCCATTGGTTAGTAAAGAAGCAGCTTTTGGTCAATGGCTTAGCAGAATAGAGCAAAACAGGAATTACAAGCAGAGATAGAGGAGAAAAGAAGTGTATACATCAAGAATTAGGAAGGCCACAAATAAATTACTTCGTGATGCAACTAAAACTTTTAAAAGAGCAAGAACAAACCAGATACAAAGTTAGTCTATTGCAAGAAACAATAATGATCAGAGAAGAACTCAGTAAAATAGAAACTAATAAAATAATATAAAGAATCAATCATTCTAAGTGTTGTCTCAAAAAGATAAACAAGATAGACAGACCCTTGGCCCGGCTAGTCAAAAGAGACAGCACCCAATTTAACAGACTCAATAAACGTTATAACTAAAATCAAAGAAATTCAGAAGAGTATCAGTGAATATATGTCCTCCATTATGCTAGAAAACCTAAAATAAATAGACGAATTTCTAGACTCAGCCAAACCACCAAAGTTAAACAATAACAAAACAAAAACCTAAACAGACAGATAACAAATGAGGTGATTAATAGTCATAAAAAGCCTTCCAGAAAAAGTAGTACAGGGCCAGATGGATTTGCAAAATAATTTCACCAGATTTTCAAAGACTGTCTATAGTCAATCCTTCTTAAACTAATCTAAAAAAAAAATCATAGAAGCAAAGGAACATTCCCAAACTCCTTGTATGAAGCCATTATTACACTAACAGCAAAACCAGAAAAAGACACAATGACAAAAAGAAAATGACATGTCAATATTTCTGCTGACCCTAGATGAAGAGGTATAGGAAATTAATGACAACTGAGACAAGGAGAATTGACTTTCCTAAGGTATAAGCCGATAACTGATCCCGCAATACCAAATGATCAAAACTAAAGGCATGTACATAGAAACAATAGTAAATGAACCCAGCAGGTTGTGTTTATGTATTTATTCATGGACTCTTGTCAAGCACTGAAAAGAAAGAAATTCTGTAGTTTGTATAGCATTGTGAACTTAAAAGACCACAGTCAATGAAACAGCACAGACAGAGAAAGATACCGCATCAATTTTTAATTATGTAAACCATGTCCTAAATTGATCTAACTGAAGTAGCAGAAGGGAAACTAGAGGAAAAAGAGGTGGGGAAAGGATCTGTTTAGCAAAGTTTTTTTCATGTTCTGTAGCCTGGAATATGTTATTGTGGATGATGACACTTAACTGGGTATTTCAAAAATGGCACTAGAAATGATATTGATATTTTCAACACACAAAATGGTAAATGTTTAAAGTGACTGATATGTCCACTACCCTGCTATGATCAATTCACAGTTTCTCTTTGTATTCAACTACCACACTGTATCCTGTATGTTTAATTATTGTCAGCTAAAGAATCTCAAACCAGTATTTTAAAAACTTAAAACAATAAAGTTGAGGTAGATAAACAGAGTTAGAGATGATGCGAAGAAGACAGGGGTGTCGTGCATCACGTGCAGACTTGCATCATTTAACACAAATGACGGGAACTTAACAGTGCTTTCATTCCTTCTCAGGAAATTAGACAGGAGAACACCAGGCAAAGGAAAAAAGGGAAAGGCAGAGCCTAAGTGGGTATAGGTTTTATTTTATCTTTAAAATGTTTAGTGTGAGTGTGTGTGTGTGTGTGTGTGTGCGCGTGCGCGCACGTGCACGCGCACGCGCAGGCTTGCGCATAACAGTTGTTTCTAGATAAGTCAAAGAACTTTGTAGAGTCAATTTTCTTCTGTTATGGGTTCTGGCAACTGAATTCAGGTTGCCAGGTTTCCACAGCCAAGCACCTTTATAGGCTAAGCCATCCTGTTTTCTCTTGTTTTTCTTTCTAGCTATCAAATCTTTTAGACCTACACAACATGAAAGTATTGAAAGGGATAAAAGGGGAAATAGGCCTGGGAACACTGAGAAAGTTAGCACTATTGAACATAAGGCACTACATACCTTCCTTTTTCATTGTTACCCTGTATTATATGCATTTCTCTTCATTGCAGTTTCTCTTTTGCAAATTCCGATCCTGTCTGCTCTTGTGACACAGCAGTTAGTCATTCCTGACAAGCCTGCTTTGTGAAGAATCAGGTCCTCAATTTTTGTTTTGTTTTGTTGTGATTTTCTCTATTCCTGTCCTTCACATGATTCAAAAATTCCTGAACTAATTATCCCATTTCAGCCAGTACAAAGTCTGAATATCCTTGTGTAATTATCTTGGCAATCCCAGTCTTCAGTCCCCCTTCAAAGGCAGTTAAAAGATTGGCATCAACACAAAATTACCCAGCAAGCACATTCTGCACCAGACTCTTTCAAATGCTCCTCAACAGTGAACCTGATTTTCTTATCAGTCCAGATTATGTAAAATTAATGAACTCTTTGAAATGACGGTGGAGGTATTGTTCCCTTCAGTGAAGAAAACTGATTGAAAGGAATAGAACTGATCTTTCAATATATTTAGAGAGTAAAAATGAAAGGAGCCACCAGAAGGCTAAGAGAATACTTCACTCTCCCTCTTACCATCTTTCTGTCTGATTTATGGACAACCTCTGTTTTTCTGGTAAGAGGAAAAAGAATCTTATAGGAAGGAACGAGAAGAAAGCCTGTTGGACTCTTGAAGTCTCTCCACAGTAACAGAGCACCCACAGTGAGTGCGTTGCTCAGTGACCACAACAGACTACTCAGTAGCTCATCATGTATTTGTCACCATTTAGCTAAACACTGATTTCATTAGCATTTGGCTAAAACAACAGACCATTTCATTACTGATAAATAAACTGATGTTCTTGGTTTCCTCTTCTTTTATATATTCATAGACCTAAATGTTATTATTCTATATGTTCAACCAGGACACTTATTCCTTGGCCTACATATATATATGGGCACATGTATCTAGATTGCAAAATATTTTTTTTATGATTTAAGAGAGAGGGACGGTCACAAAAAGTCACAGGCAGGGGTGATTGCTCTTGGTGCTGTAAGTTTAACCATTTACTTCACCTCTGATGCTTTAAGATATGACAGACAGCATAAATATTTAGAGGGAAGCAGTAGGGATTTTAGATACAAATCATCAGGGAATTCTTATAAGTAGCAGCAAATGAAATAGTCAGTATTCCTGGAGTATTTTCTTTAATGGATATGGTAAATGAGCAGGAAAATAAATACATTATCCTATAATATAATATAATATAATATAATATAATATAATATAAATGTTACTAAATAGAGTTGATTAAAAGGGCTTGAGAATAGACGTGGCTGCTTCATGACGGCAGGGAGCAAACATGCTTGAAAGAACCTAAGAATAGAGCCACTGTGTATATGTACAGAAAAGAAAACTATTGAAAACAAGAAGTCTGTGGACACTTATACTTTCAAAGGTGTGCACACTGAAAAAGCCCACACAGCCTTTGTGCTCTGGTGGGTAGAAGCAGAGCAACCATAAAGTGCTGGATTCACAAGAATAAACCAGGTTCATTTAAAAAAGGAAGGTGTACCGAGTGGAGAGGGGAGCCAGCACAGTAGCTGGAGGAGAGAGAGCAAGGTACACAGCAGCCTATGAGAAAGTAATTGGAAATCTGTTCATAGAGATGACTCTTAAATGAAGACCACATAGTTAGAAGCCATATAAGCCATATTTGGAAACCAAAGTCTAATTTGGTTGTGGAGCATGGTCCCTGACCATGGTCATGACCACTTGTAGCTTCTGACTCATGTACTAAGGATCCAAGAGGCTCAAGAGGCAGCATGATGGTGTAAAGCTAGCACCTAATTTCCTATCTGATGAAGCTGTGTTGAATACTGGCAGAACCAAAGCATCTAGAATATTCTCTTAATTTTTATTCTGTTCTTTCTTACCATCTGTTTTTTCTTCTTTTCTTTGTGTCTTCCTGTCCTTTATTTTTTCCATCTTTCTATCCCTCGGAATTTTTTCTTCTTTTAATTTATTTATTCACTCTGTTTTGTCTTAAACCTGTTGTTCAAACCCAGGGCTCATATAGTCCTGATGAATACTGTCTTTTACTACTGAGCCACCTGTAATCTGCCTTCTTGTTGATTACATATATTTTAAGTACTCAGCATCATGTTTTGACTTACTTAAAATTTCTCAGCTTGACTGCTATGGTTGAGCAAATCAGCACATTTACCCCTTTCTAGGAACACTGGATCTTGTTGGCCAACCTAAAACAAAAAGACCCAAACTAAAAATGCTTACTTGGAGATGTAAGCACCTAACGTTTTGCAATCCAGACTGGAAATCTACAAATACTTTCTGAAAGTGTCAGGTAGTTAATCTAAACTTAGTGGGCCACTCAGGGTATGGCAGAACTCTCCAGTTCTTTGACTGTAGAATAAAAGAAGTCAACGAAGACACGAAACAAGAGCATGACTATATTTCAATAAAGCATCTACAAAAGCAGAAAGAAGACTGTGTTTAACCCACAGTAGTTTTTATTGACTGGCCTAGAGCAACATGTCTTAACAGATTCTCTGAGGTGATGAAGGTGCTCTTGTCTATCTTATAAATATAGCTGCCAAAAGCAACATGCAGCCCATGTACCCTAAACATGTGGCTAACATGCCTCTGAGGAACTACATTTTCAATTTCACCTCATTTTAATTTATATATCAAAATGGTGCCAATGATCATTTTATTGACCAACTCTGGCCTAAAGGAAGAACTAGGCATAGGAAAGTACAAAGACAATATTAAAAATGCTGGAAGCCATACTGACGCAAGTGACAATCAGCTAGTTCTGATGAGGAGTTCACATGGCTTTGCACACTACGTAGTATTGGAAACAGGTTTGGGGAAATATGCAACCTTTAGCTTTCGTCTACCATGGCAGGCAAAGCCAAAGCAGACACATGTGAGAAACGCTGTACAATTACAGCTACATAGTCTGCTTTGTACTACTTTCCAAGAGGCCTCTGGGTTAGCGAAAGAGATGCAGGTTTTCGAGATCGGAAAGGGTGACTTACAGTCAAGTTCTCCATATCGAAACCAGGATGAACCACTTGACCATTCTCAGCATCAATTTTCTCTTTTTTAAAATGTACAAAGTAACACTGACCACTTCTGTCACTTATAGAAATTAAGGATGTTTGAATTCTAATACTTGGGCTAATGAGCTTAGTTTCTAGTGACTGAGTCTTCTACCACCTGTCACTAAGTCTCATGGTAGACAAACTAATGAGACGCATAGGATGGCAGCTCTGGACAGAACCTGCCATCTTCGGAGATACTTGGGATAGCAGGTGTTTGACCAGCAATCCAATTATAGTTCCTGGTCAGGTTTCTAGCTTTGACATGAAATCTGTCCAGACTTCACTTTAGTTTATAAATAATCTTTACAAGTTACGGCCATCTGTTTAGGCATTAATCAGTGTGTCATAGACTAGAGAAATGAATCTTGATATTTAAAGGCATTATGTAAAACAAAGCGCACACGCCTTCTCGTACCTTTTATCTTTAACTTCCCTTAACATGGATTTGTGGTAAGTCTGTCCTTTCTAACGTTTGATTTTTATTGTCAAAGTAAAGCAATGCATTACTCCAACATAAGTGAAATCAGCCCATGTCATCTCTAACCCTATCTTGCTTCCCAATACACACAACAGGTTTCCAGAGACATGATTGTTTTTCATACTTCAACAAAAACATAGTAAGATATCACAAGTATAAGTATATAGTTTTATTTATCCTAGAATAAAGTAAGCTGCATAGCAAGAAGCACTATAGAGAGCAGGTGTGTTAAAAGGCAGGAAACATTCTTTGTGCCTAGCATACCCCTCCCCATTCTACCGATTTTAAAGTTTCCCTATTAAACAAAATTTTCAAATGCTTACTTAGACATGAAGAATTCCTCCTTCTGAGTGTATGTGATATAAATATTTTTTAGTAGTACCTAAATTTGAGATTATTTTCCAATGAAATATAAACTGTAAACAGAAAGGGAAACCCAGCTATCAAAATAATGATATTAGACCCTTTCTTCCCAATCGGACATCTAGACTCACTCACAAATGGTTAGCTAAGTAATGTTGCTTCTATCTTATGCTTGTTTGGTTATTCTCCATGAAATGTAGCTGAGAACAAACCATCATGTCACTAGGAGAAAGACTCTCAAAGTCAAGATACAGTTAAAAAAAAAAAAGATGAATTTTCTCATTCAATTCACTTGAGCTGGAATTTGCCATATAGTCCCACATCAACTTTAACATCCAGTGCACTTTCTCATACTCAAAGTCACCAGTTCAGTTATACTAATACAGATCCTCCTACCCACTCCAAAGGAAATTTTAGAAGTATATGAAAGGAAAGTAGCACTGAGACAACTGTGAAACAACACCTATTTAACTATTGATTTGGTTCATTTAATCTCTTCATTTGGTAGTGATGGATAAACTGTGGTTCAAAGAACTTAAGTTGCTTATCAGCATTTTGATGCTCATTGAAAGCAGAGCAGTGCTTAGCACCTGTTCCTACGATGTTTTAGTCTGGTACTTACTCAATGGCATATGGTGATCCCTTTGGATAGTCATCTTTCTGAGTACACCCTAGCTTTTTAAAATATATTTTACTTCTAAAAAATATAATAGTTTGTGTTCCTCATTTGTCAAAATCTCTTCTAAGTAATTAGAATGCTTTAGAAAACAAAACATATAGAATTCATCAATTTCATATTACTGTGATATTCAAGAACATGTTCTGCTTCCAGTAATAACCTCCCCCAGATGCTCTTTGCTTATACGTCCATATCTTTTTCACAAGGGCAAACTTGTCATTTGTATTGCCCATCTCCATGAAGGTTTCCTAAGCAACATCATTCATTGGCTTGTATATATAGTCAGCCCTGAGTTCCTCAGTGCTCAATGATCCTCTTAAACAGTCCATAGCAGTCATATGTTTCCAAAAAGAATGTGCATGATGTCAACCCATGACAAACAGTTGCTTCCCCACCCACGGTATGGTAATAAGTAGAACTTCCTTCTTAACTATATAAACTAGAAATACCTAATCAACCCATCCTTTGTTGATTTTAAGGAATGCTTTCCCCAAACTATTCTAAAATACTTGAAGTGTCTGGTTCACTAGTTAGCTGACACACCTCAGTGTTTCCAAGGAGGCCCAAAAGCTATGATTTCATTATATTTGTACCTGCAAAGACTTGGCTGCATTTTACCTGAGCCAACAATCTTCACAAACATTGATGCTTCATTCACATCACAGTTTAGGAAGCTTTGCTTCCTCTGTAATGACTGAGAATAAAACTTTAAAGAAAAGCATCTCGGTGGGGTGTCTACGATCGCTTAGGAATGAGTAATCTGAGGCCGCCAGGAAACATTACTTGATCATCACTTTGAATTTTCTTTTTCTCCTTAGCTTCATCTCATTAAATATTTCTTTAATCCTCTCACACCACCCCATACTGTTGTTCTCCCTTCTGGCTGTCTTATAGCTTTCAAATATTTGACAAGCTGCACATTTTGATTGATCTATCCTTTTTGTTGTTCCGTCTCCCCCAAGTGTTAACTTCTATCTTCAATGAATTCCTGACTATTGTTCTTTGAGATTCAATCAATGAAAATTACAAAAGCAAAAGAATTCACTAACAGTTACTTTACCCCTTCCCTTACATCCCACAAGGAACCTATTCCGCCCCCATCTTACCATTTTTGTTCTAAGAGTACCATATACCTTAATTAAATTATTACAATTCTTTTGAGGGTTATGAATAAATCTTCATTTGTTTCCTTTATTAGCATTAGATTTGCTTTTGTTAATTGTGTAAATGGTCCCCATAGGCAGAAAAGCAATATAACGCAAATGAAGCAGGGCTGTTTGTTAAGGATAGTCAATTTGATTAACATCACCATCAATATGATGAACGGGCGTAGTTTGGAACAAGTTACCCAGTGACTTGAAATTGACAATATAATGTGTGTGCCATTAGGAATAGAAGAATAGATTCAACAATGTATCATAGTATTGATTTGGGGGCACTCCTTAGTTTAGGATAAAATAATGATCTTTGCATTTAGATAGCCCCATTCATCCCTAGAGTCCTTGCTCATAAATAAACTTCATCATCTTGATGTTTAAATGATGTGAAAATAAGTGGATCTCGTCAGGGCTGAAGGAGTAAAGTGGTAATACAGTGATGAAGACAGGATTTAACGTGGTCGTAATTGATTACCCCTGGCTAGCTAACATGATGTAGTTAATAAGGAAGGATTTATAGCAAATATAAATAAATGTCCATGGAAACCACTTAAAATGCAAACGGAGAAATTATAAACCCTTACTTTCTGTGTTTTAGCAGATGGTTACCAATGCATAAATGGTTACCAGTGTATAAATGTCTGATTAACAGATTTCTTCTGATGATGTGTATAAAAGAATCATACCTAAGGATTGAGTATAAAAAAAATCTTCCAAAAGACTAATTTTTATCACTAGAGCACTGGTATTGTTTCAAATAAAAGTTCTATGTTACAGAAGTCAAAATTAAAAGATTTGAGTGGTTTGATCTGTGTTTTCCCAGTGGTTGTTGCTTTGTGTGTGGCTTGCCATTTTCTTTTCACACAAAGTTACTGAGAAAGAAAGGGTCATTTATAAGAACAAAATCCCATTAAAGGAAACATCAATAAAAGGAAAAAGGATGGGGAAGGAAGAGTCTATTGCGAGATACTTATTTACCTGAGAATGAAACCAGCACAAATGTGAGACAGAAGCAGCAGAAAGCTATGCGAAAGAAAACATCGATGTAAAGAGACATCTGTAGACTTCAAATATGAACTGTCCTTTCCTACTACAGAGAAGCATGCTGGTTCATAAACAACCATGTTCACACACCTGTACCAGGTCAGCATCCATCAATAGCTTCCCTTAATCGAAACTTTCTCAGTAGCAGAGACAATTCTTAGAATAATAGTATTTTTTTTTATCATTTTAATTTAGTCAAATTCTATCTGGTATCCAAAGACTTTCTAAAAAAAAAAACTGCCACATATTTCTCTTTTGATGAACTAGTATAGGCATACAGAGCATACGGCCTTATTTTTAGGGATCTAGGATAAACACAATTTTAAGAAGAAATTTCATTGTAGAGTAAAAAATTGGTTCCAGGTTATAAACTCTCAGAGGTATGCAGAACTTTTAACATGAAGATAAATTACATATAAATGTGGAATGAACATCCTTAGGGAAAGCAGAAATTTTAAAGTTGTTTAGGGAAAGAAAAAACAATGTAAATCAAATACTCTAATTTTCTTTTTCGTCATACTTTCCCTGGAGAGTTCCTTTATTGCAGAACTATAGCTTCATTGGAGAAACATGATGAAGTTGGTGGTTTCTTTTCTACTTTAGAGTTAGGTCAGGCCTATTTTATTAAAGTAAGGTCCGTCATTAACAAAGGCAAACATCAGTCATATACAATACTTTCCCTGCTCTACAAACCGCTCTTCACCTTATACTCCCCAACTACAACCCTTAAAAACCACCCATCTACTGTCTTGGAATGTCTTAGAGTGAGGTCGTACATGACTCTCTGTCTTTCTCCGAATGACTTACAGTTGGATCCTACATGGCGATGGCTGCTTTTTAATTTCTTTTCTTTTTTAGAGATCATAATATAATTATATCATTTACCCCTTCCCTGCCCTTTCTCTAAACCCTTCCATAAGTCCCTGGGTTCTCTTTCAAACTCATGTCTCTTTTTTTATTAATTATTTCATGCATATATTATATGCATATATATTCCTAGACACATAAATACAACCTGTTCAATCTATATGTTTTATACACATACACACACACACACACACACACACACATACACCATACACACGGTACTGGATAACTAATTGTGCTCTTTCTTGGAGAAGACTATTTCTCCTCCCCTCAGCATTCCTTAGATCCCTGTGGGTTATTTTTGTTTTTTGTTTGATTGGTTCTCTCTCTCTCTCTCTCTCTCTCTCTCTCTCTCTCTCTGTGTGTGTGTGTGTGTGTGTGTGTGTGTGTGTAGTATTGGAGCCTTATGAACTTTCTTTAGTATGTCTTTTGTTGTTCTTTTTGTTCCGCTCACATTTTAAGCAATTATGTTGGTGAGACTTTATAGGTGTTGCTCTTAAATTCCTAGGATTTTACTAGGAGACTCAATATATATCACCAAACTCCTCTGGCTCTTAAAAACTTTCTATCCCTTCTTCCACAATGTTTCCAGATATGTGTTTGTTTGTTGGATGTTCAACTGGAAGGGCATATTTAAAAATTAATGCTACAAACTACATCAAGATGTTTTGCTTTTCAACATGTTCGTGGTTTTTGAAGGAACTGGGCATCATCACTGTTTTACCACCCCACCCCTGCACACAATTAATACCATCTTTGAACAGGGGATTAAGATGCACTAGAAACAAGGAGGTCCTGTAGTAGAGAAGAAGAGAGATCAGTGGACCCTTGGGCCCTTCTTTACGTTATGACCCTTCTCCTTTGGCAAGAGTTCTCCTACAGGAAAGTCCAATAAATGAAGAGTCCCAGTGCCAGAATCTTCCCTCTTGACACCCTATCATCCCTCTGGTCATTGCTCAGTGGGGTTTCTTATCCTTTTTCCCCAGGAAGGCTTCTGGGATTGTGACCTTTGCTTTTTTTTCCACTTCAACTCATTCTCGGCAACTTCTTTCTGTCACTGCACACACTTGTCTCTTCACTTCAGATGTGCTCCTTACAGAAAAATATCTGCTGACCCTGACCTTTGAAAAGAGCAAAAGGAGAAAAAAAAAAAAAAATATATATATATATATATATATATATATATATATATATATATATGTACTTTGAGTTTGAGCTACTAGGGAGCAGATGAAAGCCGTGTGGTCTCTATAGAGTCCAAGGATACTAAAATTTCCCAAGATGCATCCCCTTTCTTTCTTTGTGTGAAATCACTGTTCTTCTTAAACAACTGGCGCTAGCAAACTCATGGCGAGAAGCCACAGGGCCCTTAGAGTGTAGATCACAGCCTTTCGTGGGATGAGGAACTTTTCTCTTTCAACCAAATTCTCCTTGACAGTAATACCCCATAAGAATTTCTTCCTTTGTCCAGGAATGGTTATTTAACTTCCCAGTTTAGCTTCAAACCGCAGTTTTAAGAAGTCTGTTTACTGCCTATGTTCTTTCCTATTACAAGAAAATACGTCTTTTTTTATCACTAATACAACAAAAAACCATCATCTTATAGTAAATTTTGCTAGCTTCAATGTTGTATTTATGAGTGATTTATCCTAAATTATTCAAAATTATTACAACACACATGAAATCATATAAATTAAAGAAAGTTCTAGTGACAGCTTTCCTTCCAAGATCAGTGTGAGACTTTGATGAAATATTTAATTATGAGAAATACAACAAAAGATAGTTCTGTTGCAGGGATTGAAATCATATACAGGAATGATCTCCCCTTCATCCTCATTATATTTGTGCATGTGTGTGTGTGTGTGCGCGCGCGCGCGCGCGCATGTGTGTGTGTTTAATTAAAGATCCCCAGGCTTGGTGTTTCTGCAGATGTTTAACACAAAGCTCATTCATTAGAAATACTTTGGACTTATCACATCTTGAAGATGGACTTATCAGCTCTTTCTTCCAATCACACATCCCAGATTAATATGCATTGTGAGCAGACTTATTTGACAGGTTCAGAAGGGTCGGGCAGTGCAGCGATAACATTGCAAATCTTACTAGAATTAGCTTAAAGAAAAAGCAGAGTGGCTGCACTAAGTCCCCATCAATAGTTCACTTTGAATGAGTACATATGCTATTATCTCACAGGTGCATAAAAAGAGGAGAGAAAAGATAAGAGCTGTTTTCCACCAGCTAGCACAGCCCGCTTCATCCCTATCTCTATGTCTTTCCATGCCCTTCACAACAGCTTACTCATTTGGGTCCAGTGGGCTCACTAGACTTGTATATTTAAAATGCCTACTAATAAAACAATAATTCTCCCATTTTACAGCAACACTGATCCAATGCACATTGGGTAGATGCCCCACTTGAGTTCGTATTGGGCAGTTGTCAAGCTATTTTTTTTTTCTGCATCTATGCTGTTTCTCTCATTTGATGGTTTTATCTGTTCTTGATGTAGAACTGCCTGGGTGGCAGCAGGGACATCATGTAGAGACCAGTGACTTAGAGGTCCTTCTCCCACTCCATCTCTATGACGTGGTGTAGCAATGTCCCCAGTCTCCTCTTAGGTAATGCAAGAGGGATTTCAATCCAAATCCCCCTTCCTGTACTGCTTCTTCAAGCATCCACACTGAAGAACAGTATCTACAGACATCAAGGGAAAAGCCAAGCAGGTGTAGTAAGTGGAAGGCAGGAAGCAAGGACAGCGTTGGTCAGAGGCACATGTGGTGTTTGACAACACCTGCACAATTTTATTGGCCTCCAAAGCATTTTTGCTATTGTCACTTGCCAAAGAGTGATGCTGGTTTTGTTCTTATGAAAAGTTCAAGGTAAAAACAACAATGTTTATTAGAGCAGAAAATGTGGTACATTTGGCCCTGGGGAAAGAAGAGGATCTACCCCTGACATACACCCCGAAACTAAACCTCTGGAATAATTTGTGCTTCCTTTTAAGGGCTTGCATCCTTCCTGATTTCCAAGTAGCATCTCTTCTCCTACACTTTATCTCCACTCTCACTTTATTTGATTGTTGCATCCCCCTCGTTTAGAGATAGCTACTTATACATAAAAAAGAGTCCCCGAAAACTATCAACATGGTAAGAATAATGACTATGAAGAGATGGGGATAGTCAAAGGTTTATATAGCTCATGAGATACTTCAAATAAGATTTATTTTCTCTCTCGAGTTTTTGGCTTCAGCTAGACTTTTTATCCTACCTGACGCAAACCCTGTCAAACACCTGACATGTGTGCCAGGTGTACACAGCGATTCCTCTTGCCTTAGAGCTGATGAGAGGCCAACAGAGGGTTGATCTGGGGAATTAATGTCACATGCGGTCATTTGGTCTAATCCAAGTGCAATGGGAAAATAGAATGAAACTACTTTAAAAATAAAACTGCTTACTGCAGTGAGTGTGCATACTGTTCAAAACAGGAAAATGCATGAGCTCAACTTATAGATCTGAAAGGGTGAGTCATGGAGAAAGAAGAACCAGAACGCATGATGTAGGGGAGTAGATGGGTAATGCGTGGATGGAGAGCGAATGTCATAGGGTTTGCTGGAACCGGAACTCGAAGGGCATAATGAATGTTGCATAGTTTCTGTCTTGTCACAAAGGAAGTAAAGAAGGTTGTAGATGAAGTGTGTGCGTCTGGAGCACATTAGATCATAGGCATAGCTTGTGGGAACCGTCAGTAGAAACACTTGCATTCCCTGCTATCATGGGCAGAGCTGTTCTTCATTGTCTTGACTATCACACAAACCTCAAGTTTGCTGACAGAGATTCTGTATCACAAAACTGCCTGGGAAGGAGAAAGGGGAGAGTCACAAACTATCCTGGGTAAATTTCTGTTGCTGCGATGAAGATCACATCCAGAAGTGCCTTGGAGAAGAAACAGTTTATTTGGCTTGTGTTTTCATGTCACGGTCCATCATGAAAAGATCTAATGGCCCCATGTTGGTGACTCATGGTGGACTGGAAAAAGAATAGGAATATCTTTGGGTCACATAATATTTTCTGATAGTTCCCTATTTTCTTTTCATGCAGGATGCTTTCTTGACAACATATCATTCCCTTTCATGGATTTCAAGTAAGCACAGTTATACTGCCCTTTGTGTGAGCTGGAACAGTGTTGTGTGCAGGATCTGGGTCCAAGGCAAGCACTCCTTAGTGGGAGAAGACCTCGGGTAGCTTTCCTTAAGTTAAAATGAAAGGTTTTAAAAGGATAGGTTATGTTAAGGATGATCTAGTTTAATAAATAAGAAAAGACATTTGCTTTGCACCATTGGCTGCTGAATACATAAGGCAAAGGTGAAACGTACACCCAAGGGAATATTAGTGATCTATATAAAGGATGCAATCCTCTTATGAAAGTGTGGATGGAAATGGGTATCATTATAATAAAGGAAATATATCACTCATAGAACGTATTGTGTGATCTCACACTCATGTGGAAAACAAAAATGTTGATCTCATTGAAGTTGAGCAGGGAATAGTGATTAGTAAATGCTGGGGAGGTTAAGAAAGAGAAGACTAAGAAAAGGCTAATCAAAGTGTATTGACTGCACTGTAGATATAAGGCAACCAGGTGTGGTCAGTGAGTGACACTGGATAGTGATAATGGACTGTATATTTCCAAGAACTCAGAGAGGAATCTCTTAATAAACTTATGGTAATGAAATGATGACTGTTTAAGGAAATAGAAATTGTTACCATGATTTAAACATTATGAAGTATGCATATACATTGGAACAATTACATGATAATAAAAAACACAATTATATTTATCAATAAAAGAAAATCTAACAAAATAGGAGTTTGACACCCCCTAGTGGCTGCAAGCCAGCCTGATGGTTTCCTGGGGTCAGTTAAAAAGCCTTCACAAAATGGAAACGAAGAAGGCTAACTAGAGAGTTGGGGAAACTTAGAAAAGGATTCACATGGGAAGAATTTATCCAGCAATGTCAAGTCCTGTGAAGATGATGTGAGCTTGCCAGACACTTTTATGATCTTTCCTTCAGTTTGGCTTATGTGCTTTCAGAGGGAGGATGCTGCGTGATGGGGAGGCAGCCTTGAAATCAATTGAGAGCGAGGAAAGCATTAACAGCACCTGCAGCCACAGGACACTCGGCCACAGTGAGATTTGTTGTAGGGCAGAGATGACAGCTATGTAACAGCATCTTATTGATATGGGCTTCCTGAGCGAGATGAGGGGAAAAAAGAATGGGTACTCTGCAGCGTAAGGTAGGGATTTGATAGAATAAGCCAGGCTAGCAATAAAGTAGTGTAAAAGTAGAAATGACACGCAGCCAAGAGAAGAGCTGGGATGCGACCTGTGCTTGGTACGATGCTATGCCTCACTGCCAATTTAACCCATCCTCTCCCATTCCAGCCACAGCTACCCATTTATCTTCCTCCCATTTGGAACATCTGTACATGTTTAACAGCAGGGTGGCTTAAGAGACATGGCATGATAATGACGAAGCAACATGAGATGAAATCTATCTGCTTGCACAGGTGGAAGCCATAGGGGCAAATGCTGTACTTAGGCTCCTGCTGCTCCTAGTAAGTTTGTAATGATTTAAACGAAATCTACCTCAAAATTACTCCCAGATCTCACCGATTTATTGGCTATTTTTGAGTTATGTATACAGACATTCAACTAAAGGATTTATTTACACCTCAAATTCACAGATTCTGAAACATTGATTTGACTGTTTTACAATGGAAAATTCTCATATAGTAATACCTGGTCAAACTACACAAATCAATATAGGGCATATTTTTAGAATGTGACAACCAGAGTTCAAAATAGCCCTGATTTGGTATGTTACATTTTTTCCACCTCCACGGACACTTTTGATACTATGCCAAATTTTTCAAGACAGGAAACGAGGTATGTGGTCCACTAAGAAAAGTTGTTCATCAACTACAGTTGTTCCTGGTTGGGGACATAGAGAGAAACAAGTAAACAGCCTAAGAAAACTGATCATGTGACAGGGTTGGACTGGTGTCGTAGCAGAGGCAGAAACTCCTTTACTTCCTATTTCCCAAACCTTCAGTGCTTACAGGTCAGTGATATAGACATCGATTCCACTTTGATGAGAAGCTATAAAACACAAGGGTTTCCTGGTTTCAGTTCTTGGCATCATCTGTGTACATCATCTGCCTGCACAGAGAGGAACAGACTCATTGGGAGACAACATAGTGTCTGACTCCGTGTTTCCTTACTCTCCTTTCCATGTCTTCCCCTCCTTTCTTAACAGCTATACCCACTTGGACAGCTCTGAAGGGTGTTAGTGGGTTTAATTTTGACGTCACACTTATTGTTGTATCTTGTCCATTTTAAAACAATTCTAAACTCTATAGGAGACAAAAAATGACAGTTCATTTCCCACGCTCAAGTATATCACTGTAGATTTAAAGAAAATGTGTATATCATTATTTTACCACTCATTAGGGGCTTTGGATAAAGGATAATGGAAAAATAAATGAAGCTTATGTGTATTGAGTTCAAATTTCCACTCTGAATTTTGGGGCTGGGAAATTGTGGTCATGTAACACAATTACTATAGCTGGAGATGGTGTTAACTGGGCAAGCTCTGTGAATAGTAAGTTCATAACGATGCACAGAGTAATAAAAATGGATGTCCATGGAAGGACATCCTCTTAGTGCTTTTCTTTTTTATTTCTTTATCAGGAAGTAAGTACTGAATGTCAATTTCTACTCAATACATGCATTTGATCCTCTTGAGGAAGATTTAGAAAAGTGATTACCACCACGGAAGCATTAGAGAGTATTTGGTGCCCTGACAAAAGCGGGGAAGGCGAGAACAAATATATTGACAAGGCTCCAATGAAGAAGTACATAGGCCATAACCCAAGTGACTCAGCGGTCAAGTATCTGAGGAACATCCTCCCAACGGATGGGAAACGACTGAGTTTCAGGGTGACCAGAGGATACTCCTTGGAGTAAACAAGCGTTGTGTGCGCATTAGCTGAGAAAAGAGTGTTTCTAACTCCAAGGGAAGAGGCTGCAACTGATGCAGAGGCTAAGAGGTAAGATCACTTAATCTGTGACATACAACACGAGGGTAAAGAATGGTTTCCACACAAGAATGGGAGATAAACTTAAATCGGATTGTAGATTACAGTCAGCCTCCTCAAAATATTCTTCAAATAACATAGCTTATCAAATGGGTATAAAGGTATTGGAATGTGGTGAGTATCAATACTCAGAGAGGTGGAGAAAATAAATTGTCTAATTTCCCATTGATGGTGTCTCTAAGAGAAGATGGACTGAATGGGAGACTGGTGGGTTAGTTGGCTAAATGTCTTAATTCCCAAGTCCTAGAAACAAAATGCTAAATAATTGGCAGGGAGATAAAATAAAGAGGGACAGGGTGATGGAGAGTAGTCATCGAAAAAAAAAGACAGAAAATTAAAGAGATTAAAGATTACATCTCAAATTCAAAAGGCAAGTGCCTAATTTCAGTGAGAGGGCAACAGGCACATGATCTCCATGCTTAGAGATATTCAGAGGTGACACTGTGAACACCATGCACAGCACACGTGCATACTCACACTCAGAGAAGGTTCACTGATCAAATGGGAAGCAGCATATTGTGATCCAATGAGAACGGACATTTTTCAAGACCTCTCTCAATCCCTCACTAATACAGAGTTCATGAAAATTCAGAAACCTAGAACTGCCCATTAGGCATCAAAGACATGATCACTGTGAATACTGGAAGAGACAAACTAAGAGTAGTACAAGGTGTGGAAACCAGGCTCTATCTCTTGGTACCTCACTCATCATGCCATTTAATTTTTAAGAAATACTTATTATTAGACTATATATGATACATAACATGAGGATTACATAAATAAATTTATTATTTTGTAAACTATCCAAAGGAATAATTTAGAGAGGTACAGTGAATACTCTTTATATATACTGTAAATAAGTGTATGCGATGATGTACAATCAATAAATTAGTAGATTTTACCTTGTCTTTTTTCTTTTTATTGAAAATAGATTTTTTTCACGTAATATATCCTGAATACAGCTTTCCTTCATGCTATTTCTCACAGTTCTTCTCTGTCTTTCCTTGCATCCAGATCTACTCTCTTTTTGTCACTCATTAAAAAACAAACAGGCTTCTAAAGGATAATAATAAAATAAAATAAAAAATAGCACATAAGAGTTAAACAAAAAAGAACAAAAATAGAAGGAAAAATGCAAGCGAAGGCACAAGAAAAAAAGACCCACTTATTCACATACTCAAGAATTCCATAGAAAAAGCACTAAACTGAAAGCCATTATGTGTGTATGTGTCTGTGTGTGTGTGTGTATGTATGTATGTATGTTGAAGACCTGGTGAAGACCTGTTCAGGCCCTTGCATGCTATCTCCATCTCTGTGAATTCATATGAGCTTTGATCATGGTGTTATGTATAGCACTTCTCAGTAAGATGGAAATTGACCAACCTCAAGATCCAACTTTACCATTCTTGGACATATACCCAAAGGATGTTTCATCCTACCACAAAGGCTCTTGTCAAGTATGTTCATTGTGGTTCTATTTATAATAGAAATTGGAAACAACCTAGATGCTCCTCAACAGAAGAATGGATAAAGAAAATGTGTTACTTTTACACAATGCAATGTTACTTAACCATTAAAAAATGAAATCATAAAATTTGAAAGTAAATGGACAGAACTAGAAAAAAAATCATCCTGAATGACAATCCCAGACCCAGAAAAACAAATATGATATAATTTGTTTATATGTTGATATTATCTGCTAAGTCAATTATAACCAAGTTACAATCTGTAAAACACAGGGAGACTGAGAGTACTCCCAGGAAAGGGAAGCAGAATAGATAGTTATGAATGGGAAGGCTCTGAAAAGGGATTATTGAGTAGGAAGAAGAAGGTCGACAGAGGGAATAATGGAGAAACATAACTTTATATGGAAACCTAATACAATAGAAGCTTCCTCAAATATATATTTAGAAAGGTAATATAAATAAAATTGCCAAATGATGGAGGATCTAGAGACCTAAATGGACATTTCTTGTGATAAAATGAAGTTTCCAGTACCTAGATTCAATTACATCTAATTGAATTTTGGGGCAAAGGGGTCCTGTGGGAATGCCTAAACATCCCAGGCTGTTGCCAAAACTATAGGTTGCTCTCCACAAACCAACAATGGTACAGTAAAGAACCATTGCTGTAGGCAATATCTACACAACTCATTGAACATGGAGAAGTTGGCCTGGTGCCTTCATAGAACTTTCACCCCAATGGGATAGCATCTTTGGTACAGGAATGCTACCAAAGGAGAAACATAAACACCAACACAGCTAAAAAAAAATCTTTGACCTACAATGGTGTCCCGCCTAGAAGATATGTTAGGACAATGTTGACACAAAATTTGTAAGAGTAACCAGCCAATACTCATTTGACTGAAGGTTCACCCTACGAGATGGAACACATAGTTTACACAGCTTGGGTGACCAAGAACCTCAAACAATACAGGCCAGGGACATAGGGTAAAACAAATGCTGTTGTTTGAAATATTTTAAAAAGAGAGAGCAATAAATGATTTCTGATGACATTCTGCTATACTCATGTATCAGCTGTGCTCTTCTCACCCATCACCAGGGAAGCTTCCACCTGCAGCAGGTAGCATTATACAGCATAAGTAGTCTTGGGACACTCAAGCCTAAATGATGTCTCCATCAAATCCCTTCCCTCAGGGCTTAGGAAGCTACTCACATGACGAAGTGTAGAGTGTAAGAATAAAAGGGGATGGGGGGACCAAACAAACAAGGTCCTCTATACCAGTAAGATTTTACCTTCTCATGTGCAACCCAGAGCATCTAGAAGAAAAGTGGACAGAGTGTGACTTCCCCTCTTCTCATGCACTCAAAAGATTTTTGGTGTGCATTTAGTGTGAAATTATAAATATAGGTAATCACAGTTTCTGATGTGCCAGCCTACTAGAGATATCTAGAGAGTTTCTCCAAAAAGATACAAGTAAATAAACACAGTAGAGTTTCTTAAAGATAACTTTAACTTACTTGATCCTGAAAGACAAATTTAATAATAAATAGGAAAGGCAAGGGCATGGATTTGGAAGGTCAAGTTCAGCATTTTTCTTTAACAAGGTTATTTTGACATTATTAAATGAAATGACCACAGAACTTGAGCAGTGCTCTTAGATTAATGATAGCATCTGCAGCAAGAACAAGTCCTATTTGTTAAGCACCTTTCTCCCTCAATACTTTAATTCTGCTTGGAACAGAGAAAGTGGATATGAAAAGAGAGGCCAATCTAACCCTAGTCACAATACATTTGCTTTTTCTTTTTTCCTTTTTAAAAAAATTCAATAAGAATGAAGATAAAACAAAAAAATAGCCATTGTTGGGCAATACCAAAGAGAAAAAAATCAATAAGTTGTCTTGCCAGATGAAATCCAACAGTCTTACAAAAAGTCACATGCCCAGTCTCTTGCATACTCTGAAAAGACAGCTTCGTGTAGATTAAAGCCTGCTTGCTGCATTCATGTCTCCATACATCAAATCATCTCTTTTCCTGCCACTTCCTTGGGATATTACATCTTACATGGAAACTAAGAACTTCTATAAAGGGAGGGGGAATAGTGATCTAAATACATTGCTTTCAAGTATGAGATTAGCAAATAATAAATAAATTTGTCTTAGAAAGTAAGAACTTCAAATGAGTATATGTATGTGTGTGTGTGTGTGTGTGTGTGTGTGTACACTTCTTATCGAAATACTTTTCAGATCTAGAAATGTGAAGAATGGAAGCACAAGGAGAAGAAACAGGAACTACCAGACAATACAGAGATATGGACAATGTATGGGAAGGCGAATGATACCAACTTAAAAAGGCTGGACCCTGAACAGAACTGGAAAACATTGGTATAGATTGATACCAGGCCCACAGAAAGATGAGGTGAGGCATGATACTAAAACAAAATCTTTGTGGACTTGTTCAGACACTTGGCATATCCCCCAAATTCTGCAGCTCATTTTGAGGAAAAACTAAACTTAGTAGTTCTGGGTTTAAGCATAGTGAGCAAAGAAGGCATATGGAGGAAGGACGCCATTCCAGAGGGTCGCTCATTCATAAACACTCTCACTGTCCCAACTTTACTCCATTAGGCCAAGGCTCCAGGCAAGACTTGTAGTCAGTTTCCCTGAAAATTTATGAATATCCAAAAAGTACATAAACCCTGATCTTTGGGGATCCCTCCATGAAAGTACTGAATTCTTATTTAGTGATTGTGCGGTGAAGCAAGACGGTTTAGGAACATCCACAAACACAAACTCCAGGTTCAACCCAGCGGTCTATGCCTCCTATACACTGGGCTCCACCTCATGCAACACTGTTCAGAGAAGCTAATTCTCCGTACAATAACCCCAAAAGGTTTAAGATAATATTTTTTACAGATCAAAAGAGTCTGCTAAGTTCCCAGAATAATGAATGATAAATGACCCAAATCACATCAAAATGCAATTTCAAAAAGAAAAGAAAAAAAAGATCCAAAGGCTTCCAAAAAAGAAAGAAATCAGATAACATAAGAAAGCATCAAGAAATACAATGACCTTGGACTGCTCGGCAACATCACTCACATCTAGATGACAGAGCAATTCCTTCAAAGTTTTGAGGGTGGTGGCTTTCCGACAATAATTGTAAATGCTGCCAAATTGTTAGGCAAACTTGAAAGAGAGATGATACATCTTCATATATGCTAAGTTTTAAAAGTATCTCCCTCAAGGTTTAAAGGAAAATCTCTTCTTCTCTTTTTCTCCAAGAGACTGTTGTTTCTGTCTTAACATGTAAACAAATAAAGAAGAGGGACCACACTGAATATAACTGAGGAAGCAGGTAAAGTGTAACCCAGGAGACAAAGACTATGCCAATCAGATTTGACCAGGAGGAGAGCAGTGCCCAGCTGGAGAATTCCATAAGAATGACCCTACTTCACAACCTGAAATGATTTTCTGTTTATAGAGAGAATATGGTTCCATTGGGAAACATAAGCAAGGCATATGATCAGACTATAACATAATCAATTAATTATAAAGATCCAAATGTAAATACTAATCAAACCAATGTTGTTTCAGAACTGTGATTGAGAAGTACAGGAGGAATGGGAAAGAAGAGCTTCCTGAAGACTATTTCTGTCTCGACAAAATGGGCCTGATTAGTAAGTTCTGCATACATTTTATTGACATAATGGTGCCTATTTTTTATATGGAGTCATGCCGTAAAAACAGGGCCGCTGGTTATCTGTATTAACGCTCTATGTAGTTTTACAATTATGTCTTCAGGATCCTGCACACAGCCTCTACATCTCATTCACCAGGATCTCTTTCATACTCTTCGAGATATGATGAGACCATACTACCATGAAGAAAAGTTTCTGCATATATGTTATGGTTCTGTAGCTTGGTGTTCTTGTAGGACTCCAAACAGTGGGAGTGAGTGGTGTCTCTGACTCTTTGGCCTGATCTTAGGATCCTTTTCCTCCTACTGGGTTGCCTGACCCAGACTTAATATGAGAGTTTGGGTCTAGTCTTATTACAACTTTTATGCTATGTTTGGTTGATATCCCTGAGAGGCCTTCCCTTTTCTGAAAGGAAACAGAGGAACAATGGATCTGGGGGAATTAAGAGGGAGGGAGACTGGGGGGAGTGGAGGGAGAAAAAACTGTGGTCATTATCTAATGTATGAGAGAAGAATAAAAGGTGCTGGAAAAGGAAAGTTTCTGGAAATACAGAATATGGTTGTTCCTTATAATACTTGGTATAATACACAATTTAAAACAGGCATTTGGCATTCAGAGAGATGGCTGTGACTTGGTGTTGAAAAGCATTGACTGCTCTTGCAGAGGACTCAGGTTCAGTTTCCAGTACCAATAAGGCAACTCCTACCATCTACAACTAGAATTCCGGGTCATCCAACACTCTTCTGGCCTCCACAGGCTCCAGGAATGCATGTGTTGCACAGGCATGCTTTCCAGAAAAACATTCTCACACTTCAAGTGAAACAAGATATTTAATGAAGAACAAATAAATAAACTCAGAATTAGAATGCAAAATGACAGTAGTCCTATAGTGAGAATTGTTATAACTTTAGAGAACCCTATTTTTACAAAAAAAAAAAAAAACTGGATGAATGAGTGTATAGCTTTAGAGAATCCTATCAAAAAAACTGAGCAAATGAGTGTATGGGGGGCAGATATAGAAAATGAGAAAGATTAATGAAAAACAACTTTTATAGGGGCTGAAAATGTGTCTCATTGGTTGAAAGTACTTGCTGTTCTTGCAGAAGATCTGACTTTATTTCCTAGCACTCCTCTCAGGACTCATGAGCACCTATAACTACAGAGGAGTCTGCCACTTCTGGCCTCCATGGTTACTTGCACATGTGTGTACACAGCCATACACAGACACATACATGTACATAAAATTTTAAAAAGTAAAAACAATTGTTTACAAGCACACAATTGAAGAACCTGATCATCCAGCCTTTGCCCAACTACCTTGGTTCTCCATAATTGCTGTGTTCTTTTCTTGGTCACTTCTAAAAAACCAGAAATTCCTTAGACTAATATTTTCAACAGCACTAAGATATCTATCAAGTTTCAACTAGATATAAAATATATCTGCTTCTGCCTGTTTCTAACTGTACCCATCATGATTAGTCTTTATTATCAGACTAACCCAAGCTAAAGTCAAGTGGAAGAAAGAACTCTCAGTTTAAGAATTGCTTCATTCATATTGTCCTGTGGTTCAATCTGTGAGGAAGCATCTTGGGTGTTGATTGAGGTGGGACAGTCCAACCCACGGTGGGCTGTGCTGTTTCTAGATAGGCAGTTCCCTGAGGAAGTAAGAGAGTGAGTCTTCCTCCATGGGTTCTGCATCAGTGTCCGCTTGAGTTCCTGTGTTGATTTCTCTAAATGACGGACTGTGAGCTAGAAGTGTGAGAAGCAATATAAATCCTTTCCTCCTACAGCTGCTTTTGATTATGGTGCTTTTCCTGCAGTAACAGAATGAAATTGGAATAGGATTCTACCAAGAAAAGACAACTGAAGCAATGCTATCCTTGTCACCCAGGAATGGATGCCCCAGTGAATGGCAATCTGTCATCTGGTAGGCTGCTCATTAAGAAGAGGAGGGGTAGGTGGAGATGAACTCAAGAAATATCCATGATGCAGAGGTGTTTACTTCATAACTGTGGGACAGAGGCAGCTGGATCAATAGTGACATGATCAAACAGGGATTGGAGGCCCTTAGTGAGTCTGTCTTAGTGTAGGATGGGAGGAGGAGGGGAAACAGGAAGAGAGGGATAGAAAGGAGGAAGAGAGGAGAAAGAAAGCAAAAGGAAGAATTCCTGACAACATATTTATGTTATAATGTGAATTGAGCTAACTACCAGTAAAGTAAGCAGCAGAATGAAGATGGGCTGGTACAGATGGGTGCTCCTCCAGCATGTTCTGAAACTGACATCCACATTTAGCTGTATTTGTAAGGAAAAAAAGAAGAATCTTTTTCAAGAAAAATGACTAAAAGGTATAAAGATTATAGTATCTATCAAACTGAGAAGCAAATATTATTTATTGAAATACTTAGTAAGTAAAAGAATAATAAAGTAAAATATTTATATATATGGTATATATATATTCCATACATACATATACATATGTCAGAAACATGGGCACTAAAAAGATATAAGTCTGAAGTATTCTTTAATGGTTGGTGCCAAATTAGATGTTGCCATCATGTTATTAGGATAAATGGTTCTATTCATTAGCAAAATGAACGGATATTTTTCTGCAAGTAACCTCAAGTCAATCCTCTTTCCATAAGTTGATTATACAGCTGAAAATGATTAGCAGTGAACTCACCATAGCTGCAATCTATTTCCATATGTAGTATGAATGTACATTAGAAGACTGATATATTCACTAAAATAAAAAACATTAATCTCAGGCTAGGCAGTGGTGGCACATGCCTTTAGTCCCAGCACTTGGGAGGCAGAGGTAGGCAGATCTCTGTGAGTTTGAGGCCAGCCTTGTCTACAAGAGCTAGTTCCAGGACAGGCTCTAAAGCTATAGAGAAATCCTTTCTCAAAAAGGAGGAGGAGGAGAAGGAGGAGGAGGAGGAGGAGGAGGAGGAGGAGGAGGAGGAGGAGGAGGAGGAGGAAAGAAAAGAAAAAGAAAGAAAAACATTCATTCTTTAATATTTATTTAAACCCCCAAACACCCGACTAACACAAATATACATGGGTTAAAATAGGAAGTTGTATCTAAGAATGCAATATACATTCTTGTCATACATGTCAGACCAAGTGTTCACACTACATCATGGCATACTTTCTTTGTCAGAAGTCAAAAATACGCATTCTTTAGCAGATGCTAATTGGGATCCGTATAAACAAGATCAGTTGGGACAGTCTAGGCTTACTCCAACAGCACAACCCTTCTCACTCTGAGACTTACCTGAAAAAGTTAATGACCACAGCTGTCATTCCTATCGGCACCCCAGCAGAAGACACTCTGTAATACTGAACCTTAACCGGCATCATGGGCAAGTGCCATGTGCTTGAAGAAATAAATAATTTGAACTCTCATGAAATAATTTAGGAGTACATTTGCAGATACTGGCTCCTGGGGGCCCTAATGATGCAGGCCTATGACCCCACAAAGTTCCTGTTTAGTGTCAGGAACAAGAGAAGAAAGGACTATACGGTATCTACTATTAGGCCAGTTCTATTCCAGTTTAATGAAATGGCCTGTTTCATGCTTCCTTTTCTTTTGGGGGGATGAGGATGGGGAGAGCAAGTGTTCTCCCATGTGTGGTGTAGTGAAAGCCCTAAATGAGAGGATAAACTGAGAACAAAATGGTCAATGTGGGTGTTACCATCTTGGGTATATTTATAGTCAAATTATGAAAAGCCAGTTGTCACTTAGGAAATGATCCAACTGTACAGAAAAAGAAAAAAATTACACTGTGGATAGGCTTCTCAGAGCAGTCACATGCAAACAGATTTTGCCTTCTGGATCAGCCTGTCTTCCTAAGGTAAACTGTGAAAAATAATTTACATTTATCCTCTTTGTCACATGAAGCCAGCCAAATTCAGGAAGGAAAAGACCCTTTGTAAATGAGTCTAGTTCTCTTTCCAAGATAGGCATGCATTGTAAAAATGCGGTTGATGTGATGGGCCATGGGGCATCTTCTCTTCCCTAATTCTCTTATTGCCTTTACCTCTGCCTTCTGTTTATACAGAGAATAAATCTGTAAAGAAAAGATCTGCTGAGAAGAAGCCAGTGGTCGCTTTCTCAGCTTTACTGGGTCTTGGGGTGCAGATGGAGAATGAAATGTATTTTCCCACCAGCAAAATTCTTCACCACCAACATGAAGATTCACATAAAACACATATCCACAGCAAGAAGGTGGCTCATTTCTACAAGCATGTTCGGCTCGTGGCTAAGTTTCCAAGGAAAGGAAAACTCAAGGGTGGGACTGCAGCTACCGAATAAACTCCTTAGAACACACAGCATGCCTTGCCCTGCACTTTCTCCTCTCCCAGCTGGCAGTGCCTCTCTCTCCCTGCACAGATCCATCTTGGGAGCCTCTTGGAACTGTCAATGGAGTCATTATCAATTATGTAATGCAGAGGGGGAGCAAAGATTAATAATTCACCACTGAGACATCCCCATGATGTATAATCTTGCATGTAACTGTCTACAGCTAACATTGGGAACCTGTCATTAGAAGGCATTACACTTGAGAAAATTAGAGTTCTGTATTGATCGCCAAGCACGTATAGTTTATTGTGGAGTGATGCTTTAATTTACATCCCAAACAACCCTCTGTGAATATCATTTGCATGGTAGGGAGCTTATCCTGAAGCCATCTGGTTCCACAACATGACAGTAGCGACAGGTAAGCATTCTATCTCAATAAGCACATCCCAGTGTAACCGTCAGAGCACACATGTGACTCCGCCCACACAGGACAGCATTCATTTAAGGTAGAAAGAGATGTTGGGTTTTCTTGAACATGCAGAACTTGAGCTAGTCAATGGCTGGCTGAACAGTCTAAAGGGAATATTATTTTCCTTCTATCCTAACCTTGGGTGGGTGTAAAGCCTCTCTGCTCTTTCCCTTCCTCCCTCCCTGACAATTTTTTTTCTCCTTCCCTAACAAAATCAGAATATGCTGTTGAGTTACTGAGGCTCCATTGTGTGATCCCGAAGAGATCTGGCTGTGAAGGTGTATTAAGTCAGATAATCAGATCTTTAGTACTGACCTTTGCAAAAAGCCCCCTAGAGTCATGAGCTGAACTTCAGAGATAGTAAAGGGGCTTTTGCAAGCATTACCTTACAGCCAGTTAGGCAATGATCTCACAAAACACGGCTAACAATGGGTTAACCGTAGTTTTCAATCCTTACTGTGTTTTCTAATCCTCTGAGGAGAATTTCCATCAAGAATTCTCATTTAATTGGTCTGGGGTGGGCATCGAGGCACTGGAAATATTTTAAAGTTTCCTAAATGATTCCAATGTGCAGCCAATTTTAAGGACCACTGACTGTCAAGTGTTCAAGTATAAGAGTAAATGCAGGGGAGAAAGGGATGAGACATAAGTGATATAGCTAAAACTAGGCATGGATCCAAGAACAGAGTAGAAGGGAAATTCAAGCATCACATAAGAAATTAGTAGACAGCAGGGAAATATGGGCACAGAAGATTCAGCTGCTTTTAACCTCAGATGCATACCAGAGTAATGCCATAGGGAATGGGGAGGTAAAACCCGAAACATTCCCTCTGCTTTTACTCAGTTGAAAAGCCAGCACCTGATGTGTGTAGTAGATAATGGCTGAATTGAGTGGAAATCAGACATGCCCTTCTCATCTGTGAAATGTCAGGACAGGTACAGGATAAAAACAGGATCAGAAAACTGGATTTAGCAGCTGTGAGGTTAGGATTGGAAACTCAGTTCTCAAACTAAAATCATTAGATGTTTTTTGAGAGACTGATGGACCATGCCTCTTGTACGATGTGTGGTTTGTAAGAGCTCCTGGTAAAATACTCGTGTCCCAGCTACCTTTTATCTGAGCATTCAGACCTGGATGTAAGCAAAGAGTGGCATTAGGAGTGCTTGTAGCCAGATACAGTGCAAAGTGATAAAGGGAGATTAAAAGAGTGTTTTCAAAAGCTTAAAACCTCAAAGATAAGCATCTGACAAGGCATATTCAAGGCAAAGAACAATAGATTAGAGAAGCCGCTTTGATAAATCTTCCTGCTGAGGAAACACAGGAATAAAGAAACAAACCATCCAAAAAAGAGCCAAAGACCTCTCTGCTTATGCATTATTAATAACTAAGGGGATAACAAATAACTAATCATAAAAAAATACAGTGATGACACCTTTGATGTCTCTATACTAGTCAAAGGTGAGTAAAGAATATGCATCTTCCCTGTATCAATGTGTGTCTCACTGGGAGGAAATTGCAATATTCCAGGAGGCACAGTCATTCTAGGTCTAGACAGAGTGAGGTTTAAATGTTGGTAAACAGACTGGCCATTTCTCAGGACACTGCTGAGCACTATTCATGAATCTTTTGTTAGATCTTACAGGTTTGTATGAAATGTTTGAGCTGGCTGCCTGCTTTGTATCATGGAACCTACCAGCTTCCCAGTCACAAGCTGAGTTTTTCACCTTCCAATCTTTTGAAAATCCAACCAACAAAGTTCCAGCTCTTGTTGGACCATAAAAGTCCTGCAGGTAATACATTCTTTTTTCTAACTTTTCCCTTTGTGATATCAATAATATGTTTTGTTTTGGTTTTGGTTTTATTTTTAATTTAGCCTGTGGAGTCTCATTATCTGGGTAGAAATGCAAAGGAAGGAGAAGAAAGAGGAGCCAACATGCCCCATCTTATAAAGTACTGGTCATCATTTCTTGTGATTAGATTAGAGAAATCTCAGGGCACTTTGAAGCAATTTATAGAAAACACATTCCTACTTACCTGGGGAAAAGTAATGGAGGTTATAGCTCCCGAATTTAGCACCTTAAATTTGATTAATGGATCATGCTCCTTGGTATTAAGCAGCATCATATGAAGAGATGTGGAATCGACAGGGACTTTCTTACTGCAGCAAGCCAGTTCCAGGTGGCAGCGCTCATCTGAAAGGTAGTGCACTTGCTCTGGATTCCCTACTGATCCTTTTCTTTGGAGACAGGTGCTTGCATTTTCAGGATCCGTTTTTATTTAGGGTTTACTCTCCTCTTGTCTTTATTGCCAAATGGCAGTTTGAGTAGGTACAACTCTCTCAGTTCTAGTGGACACCTTAATTTGAATTCTGTTAACATTTTGAAGAGCTCCCTTTGAGATTTTAGCTACAATTTTTAGTAGTCACTCCCAAGCCTTAGAAACCCCATACCCAACAACACAGTGATAGTTGGTGTTTATTAGATAGATGGAATCCTAAAAGGATCCTCTTATGCTTATGAGACACCATGAAAGAATATAAACATTCTTTCCATTTTACAAAGGATAAAAGAAAGGCCCAAGAAGTTCAATTATATAGCCCAGGTTGCACAACTGTTGAGTAAAAAAGAGTAGTCTGAAGCATTTTTGTTGAGTGCATACTCATTGAGGAATTCCGGTCGTGCTCCAAGAGACATTGTGTTAGAGGTAAGAAAGACAACGGTAAAGAAGTAGGATAAGCCCCCTCAGGAGCTGCAGTCAAAGCAAGAGGACAAGGCAAACACAAGTAAAAAGGTTGACAAGTAGTGATGTCATTAAATAAAGAGGGACCTGGGAGTTCTTCAGAGATGGCAATGAGAAAAGAGTCTCCTAAGGAGAGGAGCCTGAGTCCTGAGAGCCTGCCAGCTACAGGATGGGTGACAAAGACAGATCCAGAACTGGAAGTCAGGGAGGGTATAGCCATACCTGTATCCGCTGTCACTGTTACATCTACACTTGACCAAGGGGAAGAGTTGTCTGGGGACTCTGACTAAATCTAAGATCTGAATGGCTTTCCCCTCTAATTAGAATCATCACCAGCATTCTCCTGCTGTAACATTCCTCATGCATATCAGCATTATTTACTTTTCATAAGTAGATGTATTCTAGGAAATTGGTTACCACTCCACTTAGATAAACAATGCCTGAAATTATGTAAAGGCAGAAGTACCGTAAGCCCTTCAAGCTTTGGGAGAAAAAAAGCATCTTAGTTTGCATTCACTTCTTATTGGCTTCCTACTGCATTAGCCCCACCTCTTCCTATGCAGCCCAGAAGCCATTGTTGTCTTTCTCCGCCCCCCCCCACCCCCGTTTGTTGACAAAGATTTATAAACCTAGGAATTTAGGGTCTTGAGTTAAGAAAATAAAATCAATTACCATCTTGAGATACACATGATAGAAAATAAAACATTAAAATCAAATAAATCACAAGTCTGTGTCTTTTTCTTTCTTATACTTTTGCTTGATTATTATGTCAAAAATTGATTAATTTACAACCTATTGTTGTTCTCAAGTGATAAGTTGGGGATTGGAGAGCTTTTCATGTCACTATCAATTTAAGTTGTCAAAAATAAGACAAAAAAGAGATATGGAGAGAAATCTCAGTGGGATTAATTAACTTGGCAATGGCATACCCACCCTGCCATGGGTAAAGGCTAGATAATGGGCTGAAAGTAATGTTCATTCCCTGTGTGCCACTGGCTAAAAAGTACAATTAATCTAGTATTTTCAATAAATACTTTAGCATGTCAGAAGAAGACAAAATTCTGTACTTGGTGTCTTGTTGAGATCATTGTTTTGCCATGCAAAAACAACAACAAAAAATCACACCTCTCTTATCGTTTTCATTTTAGAACAGGTAATACCTATGAAACTCCCCCAAAGGACCAGGCTAGTGCTCAAGTGTAGCTGGAGGTTTTAAGATAATCCTTACAGCTTCTGTTCGCATTTTCCGAATTTTCAAAAAAAGAAATTTAACACACACTCATGTTTTGTACATTCAGCTTCAGGTTTATGAAATTATAATTTGTTCTTGGTTACCCTGGTTTCTTTCTCTAGCCAGACTCTACCACTGTTAACTGAGATCATCTACCTAAGAACTTAAAAGCTTCTCCATTCTCCCCAGATGCCATGTGCTGATGCTATAAATGTCTGAACACTTGCAATAATATTCAGAAGAGAATAGAAAAACGTTTGCCACGTAAAGAGCTGAATAATGTTATACTGTTAGTTGCTTTTTGTGCCTGTGATCAAAATGCCTATGAGAATATTTAAATGTACAGGGTGGGGGATGATTCATTTACACATGATTTCACGGAATCTAATTCATGGTCCTGAGGTCCCTTATATTTGAGGCATGTCACTGATAGTGGAAGTATGTGAAAGAGGAGACTCCTCATTTCCTAAGGAATCTGTTCCTTAGGACAGATCAGAGAGGGAATTAGAGTGGGGTAAGAACCCACTAACAAAGTAGGCCCCCTATGACCTACTTCATCCAGCTCGGCCACACCTCCTAATGATTCCATCACTGCCTAAAATAATATCACCAGCTGGGGACCACATATTCCACACCTGAGTCTGTGGGGACTTTTCCAACTCAAACCATGACAGCCCTGGGTTGGGACACAAAAAAGTGGTCTCCTCTTTCTTGCTTGTCAATTTATGATTGTTATTTTTTAATGTATCAATAGTCACACATCATTTGATAAATGTTACAATATTTTCCACCACTTCCATATCTACTTTGGTCCTTCAATTTTATTTTTATTTTGAAAATCTCCAATATGATTTAGTGGAACATCTGTGTCTGGCGCTTATGTGCTGGCTTGCAATGCACTGTTCCAAATGCTGGAGAAGCTCCTGGGTAACTGAAACCACATCGGCCACATAAGACTGAAATCTATGTGCATTGTGAAAAGACACACAAACCACTTTTGTGTTGGGGTCCTTTGCAAGCCACTCTGAGTGTAACTTGCTCTAAAGTCAGAGGAATACGTGAAATAAACTCTTTAATCAAGCTTCAGGTCCTCCAGTTCTAAGATGGAGGAAAATATATTCTGATCACAGAAATGGGATTTTCTGAAGTAGAATATTTGCTACAGGAAGACAAGCTCCAACATTGTTAAAGGGAAATGAACATGTTTTGTTAACTTGAAAACATTAGCAGGTATTTCATTAAAAATATGATTAAATTATTCATTTGGTGTAACACACTTAACATTTCAATAATTAACTACTCTAGCAACAGAAGAGAAAGCCTGAGCTGCTTATTTATACCCTTCAAAATATAATCTAAGTGAGGTCTAAAGATGCAGAGTGACTTGTTCTTCCAAAAAGTCCCTCAAAGGGCCCCAGGGGTTGTGTTTCGGTTCATTTTCCTCTCTGTTGGTGTCTGTCCTTCTTTTCTTCATTTGCTCTCATCATATTCCTTTCCTTATCCTTCACACGCGATGTGTGGGTTGAGAATAGTCAAGGTATCAGTAGGCAGTGCAATAATGTGCAACAATAGTGTAAGCTATTTGTGACTTCTAATAGTTTTAATATACATAAAAAGTAGGAAATTCACAAATACCCAGACACAGAGAGTTTCTGCTGCTGAGTAATGCTATTTGAACAACTAGAAAAAGAACTTTGAGAGAGCAAGAAACTATTTTTAATGACATGAAAAGTCTTTTATGCATTTCTGTAGCTCACCCAGGCTTCGTGTAGAGTTCTTCCCACTAAATATGATTCAACAGTTCAATCATTAATTCTATTTAGGTTTAATGTGTCATAAAGCGATGGAAAGCAGGGCCATTTTCCTCTCTGCTGGGGCACAAAAAGTGTATTAACTATTCCAGCCAGTACTGTCGATGATTTATTAATTCAATTTTGCAAAGTGAGACTGTCAGGTCATATAAGTCCATGTTATAAACAAACTCTGGAAGATTTCTGCCCCTCCTTCTATCCCTTCTCTCAACTAGATGACTGGCAATGCACCTCGCTGGTGAGACTGATCTCTCCTCCTTCTACCGTCACTCCCTCTGAGCCCCCAAACATATTTACTCAAATAACCAGAGTATGCTCAATAATACTTTCTCACACTTGAGGCAGTAGGCTTGTCTTTGCTCATAAATCTGAAGTGTCGGAGAAGAAAGGAAAGACTATTTCCACACAGGGAACTAAAAGCCAACAAGCCAGCTGGGATAAAGTGGACAAATGTGAGGGATCCTTGAATTCCAGAATCTTCCCAAACCCACAAGTGAGCACAAGCCCATCCCTGTATCTGTGTCTGCAATTCCAGGAGGAAAGGACAAGTGATCACCAGTTTCTTCAAGCTCTGCCATGACTCTGTGTTACAGCATGGGTGATGAAGGATGGAATGACAGCAGATGCAAGACCTTCTCCATGTGAATTAGTCAGAAACTTGGGACTATCACACTGTCAGCCCAGCTTCTTCTGCATAACACACCATAGGGCACATTTATGCTATATAACATTGGAAACTTGGTACTGGGGCAATTTCGTGACTGTGTGTGTGTGTGTGTGTGTGTGTGTGTGTGTGTGTGTGTGTGTGTGTGTTTTAAAGGTTAATGTTTTAAAGCATTTTTATTTTCTCTACTTTATCTTTCTAGGCTACCAGCATTTTCTCCTGCAATTCCAGTTTACAGAGGGAGCAGGTTGGTTTCATTCCTTCTAGGACTCTGAAAATTAAAATACAGAGATTATTTTAATCGTGTGATGGTGATTCATTTCCTAAGATATTCAGAGAATGATAAATATGAATAAAATCAAGGGATAATTTCCATGATCAGAGGCTTGTTTGTAATTTTGCATCATGCTAAAAGTACGTTCACCTGTTTCCTAACCAAATTATGCTCAAAGGAAAGTGTTTATTCCATGTGCCTAACTCAAACTTAAAAAATAATAATAATAAATAAAGGCTATGCCAATTTATGTTTCAGACAAAAACCCCAGGTGTTAAGCAATTAAATCAGCAAAGGAATCAGGCAATGGAAGGGGCAGACTGAGACCTGGTTCTAGAGGAGAACAGAAATCAGTAAATAGTTTACTTCTAGCAAAAACTGGGCTGTGCTGCTTAGAATGCAAGAAATATTTGTGTTACAGAATTATGTTCCACAGTACCTGTTGACTTTTCTTCTCCTTAAGACATTTTACCACTTGATCGGAAGTATTAATTGTTGAAGGTGATTGGGGGCCCCTTGTTCCAGCTGCATGGCTAGCTAATACCCGAAATAATCACACAGAAACTGTATTCGTTTAAATCACTCCCTGGCCCATTATCTCTAGCCTCTTATTGGCTAACTCTCACATCTTGATTTAACCCATTTCTGTTCATCTATATATTACCACGTGGCAGTGGCCTACCGGGAAAGATTTGGCATGTCTGTCTCCAGCAGCTCTATGGCAGCTCTCTGTCTCCCTTCTTTCCAGCATTCAGTTCTGTCTATTCTACCCACCTAAGTGCTGCCCTATCAAAAAGCCAAGGCAGTTTCTTTATTCTACCAATGAAAGCAACACATAGACAGAATAATCTCCTAATAAAAAAACTAATGATGTTATATGTGGATGTGTGTATATATATATATATATATATATGTGTGTGTGTGTTTGTGTTTGTGTGTGTGCATGGTGTATATGTGTGTATATATTATGTGTATATATGCAATGCATATATACATACATGTATGCATGAATACATATGTATATTTGTATATATTTTTTAAATCATTGTAGTCATGTCTGTTATGAGATGTAAAGAATTTTCCTCAAAATTCTCACTTAAAAGTCTAAATCTCAGGCTGGGCGGTGATGGCGCATGCCTTTAATCCCAGCACTCAGGAGGCAGAGGCAGGCAGATCTCTGTGAGTTCGAGGCCAGCCTAGTCTAGAAGAGCTAGTTCCAGGACAGGAACCAAAAGCTACAGAGAAACCCTGTCTCAAAAATTAAAAAAAAAAAAAAAAAAAAAAAGTCTAAATCTCCAGACTCTGAATATATCCTTGTCTTTGACTCCCCTTCTGCTAGGGCACTCTTAGTAGACAGTGTGCTCAAAATTAGTCACATGGAGAAGCCCTACTTATATTTAACTGGCCATCTTACTTGCATTTGTTATATTTGGAACTTAACATGTAGGTGGTATTTTTTTGTTTGTTTGTTTTTGTTATTTTAAGTGTGCTGCCTACAAAGAGTACCCAGTCAGGTGAATGGTAAAAGATTGCCATGAGAGGATAAAACAAGAATCTCTTCCACAACCAAACGGTGCCAGTGGACCCTGAATCTAGGGAGATAGGTATGAACCCCACCCTGGTGACTCCTCCATGGGAAGGCATTCACCAACACCTTAATCTTGAACTTACAGCTTTCAGAACAGGTCATAGACTGCTTTTGTGTGAGCCAGTGTGAGTGTTTTTTGTACGGTCATCTTAGGAAACGAACAGAATGCTTGTGTGTATTGCTTCCCTGTTTGCTTTTCATCCTAACATGACAATGCTCTGGATGCTTGCAATGAGGCGCAGCAGCAGTGGAGAGCAGGTTTCACTAATTGGCAGGATGTCAGCTGAAATGGAGTGCTGCTCAGTTTGTTGTCTGCATCTTTTGCTCTGGTCCCTGTTGCTTTCGACTCTGCCGATTAATTTGTGATGGAAGCATAGTGTGTGTGGACTTTAACAAAGAAACTTGAATTAACTGCCAATTAGGGAAGAAATGGACATACCATGCTACACATTTGTCAGGCCTCTTCCCCCTCCCCACTCTCTCTGCCTTTTACAGTTTACCCACCAAACTTCTTTCTTCAGGAACAAGATTTTGGCAGCTTGCTTCTGGAGAAATCATCTCTCAGACAGCTGGTCAGTTTTTCACTTGCTCCCCTTCTTCCCATGACTTCTTGTTTGGAATGCAAATTGGGGTTCCTGAGACTGAAATAGGGGTGTGGAGACTTCTTCCAACTCTTTTAGTCTTTGGAAGGATGGAGGGAATGCTTCTGAATCTCTTCAACCCCCTCTTGTCTTTCTGCTTCTTGCAATGTAAGAAAAGCCCAGGTCACCGGCCTCTGCTTCTATCATTTCTTCCGAGGTCTGTTAGGTGATTCTGTATTTAAGCTATTGTGGACACTTCTCTATTCTCCAGACAAAACATAGATAATTAAATGCATGCTTCTATCATTGCTCTCTATTTATGTGGCAGTTACAAAGAATAGAGAATTAATATCTCCAAAGATCCCACTCTTAACAAAGAAAAACTAGATAAGAATTGATTTGTATCTCCTGCTATTGTGCTTAAATTGCTGTTTTTCTGTTGGTTTTTCAGTCTCAGAAAAAGAAGCACAGGAAGTGGAGAAAGAATAACAAAGAGAGAATATTACCCCCAGCCTCTTTGTTTCTGGAGTGTTTGTCCATTGATGCAATATTATGGATGGATTTTGATGTTTAATTTTTTTCAGGGCTTCCTTTATGATCTGACAACTGTCCCCCACAGTAAAAAATATCACAAAAGGCAATAATACATTTGATTCTCGTCTCAACCAACCAGGTCAGCAAAATTGAGCTATAAATTTTCTTAGAATTGCTTCTCAGGAGATTCCCAGTATTTCTGAATGGGTCAGAAATCAGTACCAATGGCCCATTTCTTGCCATGTTTTGGCATCTGGTTTCCTTGAAAGAAAAAGAGACACAGATTTACATGGAGCTGGAACTATCCATTTCCATCAAGCTGTACAGGCACTGGATTATATATACCTCTGGGATTGCCCTGAAAGCCTGTGGACCTTCAGCAAGCTAGAGAGGGATGCTGTATCTCCCAAAGTCCCCATTACAGTATTGGGCAGTGGAGTGGATGCTGCCTTCAGGGACCAGGAGGAGCCATTAAGTTCCTCTTCATCCGGAAAGACTTACTATCATGAAAAATATCAATGGCAGAGCTGAAGGTGTGGATCAGGAGTTACAAGCATCACAGAGAAGTTGGGTTCAGTTCCCAGCACTCACATAGTGGCCCACAAACACCACTGTAACTCAATTCCCTTGGGGATCCAACACTTTCTTCTGGACTCTCTAGGCTCCTAAACACATGTGTCACACACATATACACACACACAGACACACTCACTCATATGCACACACCTTAAAGAAAGAATATAAAAGAAGTGATCGAGATAAAATTGCCCAATTAATATTTGTTCCCATTGTGATGGGACATGTAGGGAGATGTATTCCTAACATAATTTTGGGGACAAACCCCACTCCCTCTAGAGTACCTAACCTCTTGAACAGCTTCTGTCTATATATAAACATTTTGAGTCACTCTAAGTTTCTCTGCCAATAACTTGTGATCCCACATTACCTCTTGAGAGAAAAATTAAAAGCTTCTAATTTAGCTATATTATTGCCCCTTCTAATTTGTTTTAAAAGACTGATGAGCTTACCATACCATGTCCCAGGAATGGCACAGTCGCTACATTTCTAGAACGTTTCCAGCATTGGTTAAGCCAACAGATTCTGTGGGATAATACTCTTTAACACTTAAAAATTTGTTACTCGTACTGGTTTGCTAAAATGCTTATTTTCCAGTAGCCAGGGAAAAAGTATACATGGGGCAACCAGACAAGGAGAATTCTGGAAAGAGGAAAGGCAGAGATGCAGTCACAAGCCAGACACAGAGGAAGCAAGATGATTGTGCCTTACTGAGAAAAGGTATCAAGATTCGTAGCTAAACACAGACAAAAATTATGGGCTAATTTAAATTATAAGAGCTAGTTAATAATAAGCCTGAGCTAATAGGCCAAATAGTTTATAACTAGTATAAGCCTCTGTGTGTTTCTTGGAACTGAATGGCAGGTCCAAGAGGGGCAGAAACTTTTGTCTACAAATGGCACCTTAAACATGGCAAGAATTTCCAGAGAAAGCCTAAGAAAGTTTTTAAAATAAGAATTCTAGACAGATAAGAACAGAGTCAAGAGCGGCTTCTTGGTAACCAACTTTACTCTAGGAGATTCTGTTTGCTGGCAGTGAGCAGAACCTTGGCTCCTTTCAGAGAGGTTTTCTGAATCAGTATTAGTGGTAAAATCCTTGCAGCTCTTTTAAGAGGCCCTACCGCCAAATATTTCAATGATATTTACAAGCATCCAGCATCAGACTTCTTGGTGGTAACGTGGACCTAGAAATTTCACATAGCTGTGGGAATAAATCTAATTCCCACCAGTACCTACATCATGAAGTTAGACTCTCAAACAGATAAGGAATATGAGGTGTGACCAGCTGCCTAGTTTAGCAGATTAGAGACTCATGTGGTTAGAAAAAGAGAGATATACATTAAAGACAGATTCAGATGAAACAAAGACCACTAAATGACACAAAGTGTGTTTAAAATATAATAGGCATGAAAGAGAAAAGTAAAAGAATAGAGAAAGTCCTTTAAAAAGTAGAGCAGTTGGGTGTGATGGCACATACCTTTAATCCCAGCACTCAGCAGGCAGAGGCAGGCAGATCTCTGTGAGTTTGAGGCCAGGGTGGTCTACAGAGTGAGTTCCGGGACAGTCAAAGACACACAGAGAAACCCTGTCTCAAAAACCCAAAAAATAAAAAGAAAATTAAAAAATAGAGTTTTTTTTAAAGTCATGTAAAGATGGAAAATACACAGAGAATCTGTATACTGTATATTTTTGTGTTCTTTGAATTGTTTAACTGCTGAGAAAGGAGCAACAGCTGCTAAAAGACATTTGATTATAAATGCTGCTGGATTAATCCAACCTATGTATTTTGAAAATGCCTTTACTTCAAAGTTAAGTCAAAAGATACATTACTTTGAAAAAGAGGTTTTGTCTTTCTTTCCAGGAGAAATGAGAGACTGTGGATTCATCTGGGTTAATCAAAATAAGGTTTGATTGAGGAAGACCTCCCTGAAAAATTTACAATGGGAATGGATGGCCCAGACAGATCTAATGATTTATAGCTCCTCTGTTGCAGTTTTTTATGAGTTCTGCATTCCGAACAGCTTCAAAGCTGTTGGCTGAGATGATCAAGCCTCACAGAATTGACCATAATCTTAAATTTTCTTTGGGCCAGCATAAGATTACCAGCACCCCCAATCAGCAGGAATTAGACTAGAAAACTATACCCACATTCCTAAAAAATGGATTATGGATGTTTGTCTTTGTTTCGAGTGCTGGTTATAAGTTGTTATGGATAATGGTCAGTAAAAAAGCTAAAGAAAGGAGATTAGATTTACATTTTTTGTTTTAAAAAGAAAAAAGGGGAAATGCTGTGGGACAATGCTCCTGTACAGTGTAAAGATGTGTTGCTTATATTAGTTTAATAACATATTGATTTGTCAGTAGCTAGGCAAGAAGTATAGGTAGGTCAACCAGACAAGGAAAATTCTGGAAAAAGGGAAGCAGAGATGCAGTTGTTAGTCAGACACAGAAGAAGCGAGATGAGAATGCCTTACTAAAACAGGTATCAAGCCACATAGCTAAACACAGACACGAGCTATGGGTTAATTTAGTTGTAAGAGCTACTTAATAATAACCCTGAGCTAAAAGGCCAAAGAGTTTATAATTACTATATGCCTCTGTGTGTTTCTTTAAGCCTGAATGACTTCAGGACCAGATGGGACAGAAACTTCTGTCTATAAATATTTTAATACTGAGATTGTAGATAGAAAGAATCACTCACTGGTACCCTAATATTTAGACAGAAGGGGAGGGTACAGAAACCAGAAAATGTCAAGATCATCCCAACAAAGTTGGAAGGAATAAGGTCTCTCCCCCATCACATGGGATAGTAGTAGATCCTTATATGGCTTTGCTTGTAAAGTCACTGCCTTGAGTTAACCTCTTATTGGAGTATCTCAAATCTTCATTGTTTAAATGATAATTTTACAAATAGTGGCTGATATTCAAGCATTTTTATTAAAATACACTGAGTGTTATTCAAATATTTCAATGTCCATCATATGTTACATGTGCATACACTATTCAGCTGCTTGAGAAAATAGCTACCTGTATAAATGACATTATACAATTTGATTATTTGCAGTGTTTTTCATAAAGTAGAAATGAACTGACTGAGTCACATGAAATATTTGAACAACATATATTGCATAGTGTACTACAGGAAAATGGGCTAGTTTTTAAGATGTTCAAAGCTGCTACAATGATTATGTGTTTTGCTATATTTCAAGCCATTTTGTGATATTATATTGTGAACTGAGTTTCACCTAAATGTCTTTACTCCCGTTATTTAATTTTTTATTAGCCTGCATTAATGGCATAAGGGGGTACATTATGATACCTCAACAAGACTGAAACATGTGCTGACCAGGTTGGAACAATCAGCATTTTCTTTCTCATCATTTCTTTATGTTTAGGGCCTAATTTTGTTCTTCTAGATCATCATAAAATATGTAATAGCTCATTGTGAATTACAGTCATTTCTTTATGCTGAAGAATATCACAAATAATTTTGGCTACCCACGTAGCTGTGTTTTAGTGTCTGCTTTCCAACAACTCTTTACCCATGCACCATCTATTTTCAACCTCTATTCATCACTGTTCTGACTTCCAGTCAGATTTTTTTGGCTTCCATGTGTGAGAAAGGACATGTAGTATTTGCCATTCTGTGTCTGGCTTGTTTCATTTAAAGTTATACACACTCATTCCATTGTTTCAAGTATCAAGATCACATTATTTTTTTCCTATCTATTTTTAAGGATTTAGAAGTAAAAAGAACTATGTTAAATCAATGTAAACTCATTTAAAAGGCTAGAAGTTAATATAGACACCTTTTTAAAAAAAACATATTTGAGGGTCAGACAGTGGCCTGTCTTTAATCTCAGCACTTGGGAGACAGGCAAGTGGATCTCTATGAGTTCGAGGTCAGTCTGGTCTACAGATCAATTTCCAGGTCAGGCAGGACTGTTACACAGATAAACCCTGTCTCAAGAAATGAAAACAATAACATATTTGATGTAAGATTCATAAAGGTAGTGACACACCTCTCAGAGACCAAATAAAGTGGAAACCAAATGGGAGCAGTAATCAGGAACCTGTAATTCCCTGGCTATGAACATGACTGCAACAGTAGACTTGGAAATGATGGACTTGAACTTTAACTTTCAACAGTGTTGGGAAAACCACTCTGAAAGTAGCAACACAAAACAGGGACTAAAACCCCTATGCTATAAGACCACACTGAAAGTCTGTCTTCTCAGAATGATACAGCATACATTAACAATAATATCATCTCCATCCATTTGCCTTCAAATTTCCTGGTGTCATTGTTTTTAGCTGCTGATAGTTCATTGTGTGAATGTAACACATTTTCTTTATCCATTCCTCAGTTGAAGGACATCTAGGTTGTTTCCAGGTTCTAGATATTACAAAAAAAAAATGCTATGAACATACATGAACAAGCATCCTTGTGGTATGATTAAACATTCTTCGGGTATATGTCTAAGAGAAATATAGCTGGGTCTTCTGGTAGATTGATTTTCAGTTTTCTGAGAAACTGCCACACTGACTTTCAAAGGGGCTGAACAAATTTTCACTACCCTCCTCAACATGAACTGTCACTTGTGTTTTTGATCTTAGCCATTCTTGACAGGTTTAAGATGGAGTCTCAGAGTCATTTTGATTTGCATTTTCCTAATTATTAAGGATGTTGAACATTTTTAAGTGTCTCTCTGCCATTTGAGATTCTTCTGTTGATAATTCTATATATAGGTCTGTACCTCAGTTTTGAATGGATTATTTGGTTTTTTGACTAGAAAAAGTCACCCTGAGTGAGGTAACCCAGACCCAGAGAGACAAGCATGGTATATACTCACTCATAACTGGATGTTAACTTTAAAGTAAAAAATAACCATGCTACAATTCACATACTCAGAGAGGTTAGGAAACAAGGAAGGTCCAACGGACACACATGGATCTCCTTGAGAAGCGGAAATAGAAGAGATCTCCTGGGTGGACTGGGGACAGGTTTGACTATAGAAACTTGATAGATCAGGTTGGGGTGGGTGGATAGAGAGAGGAGTACTAAAAGAGGTGACTGGAAAACAGGGCTGGGAATTTGGGGTCAGGTAGAAACCAGATGAAAGGGAAACTCCCATAAATCTACAGCTAAGACTCTTAGCAAGAGTGGATATGGAGCCTGAACTGGCCATCTCCTTTTGATCAGATTGATGACTATCCCAATTGTCACCAGAGAGCCTTCATCCTGTAACTGATGGAAACCTACAAAGATCTACAAACATTAGGCTGAGCTCAGGGAATCCTGCTGAAGAGAGGGAGGAAGGAGTGCAGGAGCCAGAAGGGTCAAGAGCATCAAAATAAAACCCACAGAGACAGCTATCCTGACTTATAGGAACTCATAGAGTCTGTACTAACAAAAAGAGAGCCTACATGAGACCGACAAAAGCCCTCTACATATTGTGACAGTTTTATAGCTTGGTCTATTTGTGGAAATCCTAACAATGGGAGCAAGGGCTGTCCCTAGTGGTTTAGCTGACTGTTAGGAACCTCTTCCTCACACTGGATTGCCTTGCCTAGACTAAATACAAGGGGAGGTGCTTAGACTTTCTGCAATTTGATATGCCATACTTTCCTGATGGCCATGGGAGGCCTACCCCTTTCTGAACAGAAAGAGAAGGGGTGAATTGAGGAGGAGGAGTGGAGGTAAAGGTAAAGGCAAGGAATGGGAGGAGAGGATGAAGAGGAAACTGCAATCAGGATGTAAAATTAATTAGTTAATTACTTTTAAAGGAAAAAAGAATAATTCTAGCAAAAGAAATTACAACCATAATCCCCTCGCTTTGCCTAGATACTGGATGTAAAAACAAAATACATATTTATTCCCTCAATATAACCGCAGCTCTTTCCTGGCATGACGATATGGTTTGTGTGGTCTTCATTGCTCCTCCTAAGTCATTATCCTTCTTTCCATTCTATGAGTATTTCAACGTTGAGTCCCAAAGTATTAGATAACAAGTATCACAGGTACTCGTGCCTTCTGCGAGCCATGCAAATAACCTTGTGATTCTTTAAAGAATTTCCCTGCTGGCTCACTTTTGCTCTCTCTAACACTGACACAAATCATAATTATGAATGTTTCTAAAAGTAGCACACGGATGTCTTCCTAATAAAATGTTAGCACAGAGATGTAGCCTTTTCTTTTGTGATTTTCTGTCCTTTAATGATTTTACTCTTTCTACTGTCTCTCACCCACACACCCTTATGTTCTTATTATATGATACCTCATTAGTAAAAGCATAACTATTTAGAAATGATATCAAATAATTTGAAATGTAACTTAGTACATATACATGATAACTCGATACTATTTAAAATTTGTCTATATGTACAATACAATTCAGAATAAATTCCTAAAAGGATTCTTCTTCAACACTGACTTTTTAACTAACAAGTTGTAAGCTAATAATTGTTGTAATAATGTTATAACCAACCCTACATTGACATAGGACAGAAAATGTGTCTAATGAAATATTACCTTCTTATAAAACTATAACAATTAAGACTGTGACTTTAGCATAGGGTCATGGAGATCATATCAATGGAGTAGACAGAGCATAGAACTGAACTCTAAATATACATCCTTTTCACTTGACATGTGAAAAGGGTGTACTCCAGACCCTGGAAGAAGGACAGCCACTTCATTAACACATGCGGAGACATTTCGCTAGTCAAGTAAGAATGGCTTCTCTTCTTATATGGTTAATAATTCCATGTGAAATACAACTGAACTACAACATTTAATACAAAAATGCTGGAATACATAGATGCTGAAATTCAGGAAAGAGACCATAGTTTCTTTTTTCTCTAACATTCATTGTCTATTGTATGCTTCCAAGTTGTCATCAACCTCTATTATGAGATCATTTATAATCATAATCTAACTATCAGAAAAATGCTAGTCAAGAGCCAGTCAACAAAGAATTGGACCCTACAACCATATCAACATTATTCAAATCAAAGGCAGCCTGAGTGACTGTCACAGCCAAGAGACCCCTAAGAAGACATGAGGACCAAGTGTTATTGAGGTCGCTGAATGCGATCCTGGAAGAAAAGAACAGGGACCCAAATCTCATCTCTGTGACTGAATAACCAACAGAACAAAGGTAAGGAAGGAAGGGGAGAGCTCGTGATTTCATGGAGCTCAGTCCGTCATTGTGAAGAAAGGTAAGGAAGACTCCTTCAGCTGATGTAATGAAGCAGAAAGAAAATGATGGGACTGGCCAAGGAAAATAAACCCCTAAAGACCTGCCCTGAGTAGCCTACTTCTGTCCAGATTCACTGCCCTAATTTCCATGACACCCTGTAAAGAATGCAATTAGCTGAGGATCAACTATCTGAAACATGAGGTAGAGAATAATATTGAGTTTGTCAATAATAATGTGCCAGAATTCATTCATTCATTTATTCATTCTCTGATTCATTCACTGGGACAATGAACCACATTAACATAATTAACAATAAAGATAAAATAAAATCATGGGGAACACTGATAATTTTTCTATGAGGTTAAAACTAGTTTCTATAAAGTATTTCTATAAAAAATTCACAATTTTTCTTGAAGTTTAAAACTATTTTAAAATAGAGTTTATTTAAAATAAACAAACAAAAGATTCCCAAGGCCATTGTTGAATATCCTGAGTTCTTTGACATAGGTCACAGAGAAAGGTCTCTGAGAACAGACAGAGCTTAGCTGCCAGCTTCTCAAAAGGAATTTTGTGACAATTTGATCTGACATAATCTCCGTGGCAGCCAGTTGCCACAATATTCTCTTCTCAGGGCTTTGCACTGCCTAAGAAGTCTTGAATGTTTGTTTTTCTCCAATATCTTTAAAACATAAACTGGGCTGCTCGTGTGACTAAATCTTAGTCTTGTTCTTTGAACTGCTATTAGCAGTTAGCAAGTACTCCTTCAGTGTTAATTGAATAAGTGAACATTAAAATTATTTAGAGCCTAGTGTTAGAGATGTTAGTTAAATGACAGAGAACCAGTGAAGCATTTATAAAAACCCTGGGTTTCATCTCTAGCATAAATAAATAATAAACATTTGAAATCACAGAGCCACATGCCCACACAAGCTGGAATGCAAGCACCGATCCACATCAAGTAATGACTCCAACTACCCATTTGTAGACCTGACAATTCAAACATGAAAATGTCTTCAAAGATCATAGAGTTTGGAGTCTGCTATTAAAAATGGGATATACAAGTCAAGCACAATGAACTTTATAGTCTTTCGCTGGTTGTAGATAAATACAGTGAAACTAATAGCAATAACAAAGACCATGAAGTGATTTTTTTTACCCACCAGTTAAAAGATAAAGAACCAGTGTTTATTTCCTACCTGTATTTTAGCAACTTTTTTTTACAACATAGACATAATCAGGGTGGAACAGTGTTTTGTTATTAAAATTCATAAACTCTTTAACCTCAGATCTGAGATTATTTTACTGTGTTTGTTGACCATGGGTACTAAAATTTGTAAATAAAATCATGTAACCACTTAAGCCTGCAACTACCTTGCTTAGGAAGCTGTGGTTTTGTGAGGAAGATGTAAAATATGCTTTATAAGATTAAATCTTTGCTGAGTGGTGGTGATGCACGCCTTTAATCCCAGCACTTGGGAGATAGAGGCAGGTGGATCTCTGTGAGTTCAAGGCCAGCCTGGTCTACAAGAGCTAGTTCGAGGACAGCTAGGACTGTTACACAGAGAAACCCTGTCTTGAAAGACAAAACAAAAACAAAACAAACAAACAAAAACAGTTAAATATTCTGATTGAAACTGTAAAATAAACTCTGTAGATTTAGATTTGTTCACTATCTCTCTTTCTACCATGCAGATTTTCTCACAGCTACAAGAAAGAAACAAGAAAGCTATCCATTGATGACAGCAGCAAACAAAAGCGTAGATAATTGTGACTGGTTCTCTCCTTGCTGACTTAAAAACAGGAAACTCAAACTTAGGCACAACACTGAAACTTAAATTATGCTGGCAAGAGCATAAAAGAGGGAGAAGTGGTTCCTTCAGTATTCATTCTTTTCAAAGACTTCATTTGCTTTTGAGCCTGAGTGTTTTTCTATATTGCACATGCACTAAGAGAAAGGTGGTCATGTCTTTCCATATATTCTCACATTATACATAGACTATGCACACCAAACTCCTAAAAACAGACTCACATTACAAATGTGACTTTGTAAACTATCTTCTCACTGTACCTATAAGCATTTATCCATATTGACATAGATTGATGTTATTATAATAGCTTAATGTTACTTACTCCAAATCCTATAATTCTGGATACTTAAATGGATTACAGTATTTAACTACTATAGTCAAATCTGCTATAAAAATTCTTGCATACGTATGTGTACTTGTCTAAATATTTTCTTCAGAAAAAAAAATCCTTGTAGAACTGTTGATTGAACATATCTAAATCTTTTAACAATGTCAAAACATTCTTAAAGCTCTCTAGAAAAGTTGCACAAATTTAACACAAACTCATAAGCTTTAAAGTGCCCATTTGCTCTTCACCAACAGTGACTATCAATTCCAAATTTAATATTTGCTTGTTAAGAGGAGTAAGTAATCTCATGTAGCTATTTTGGTTTGGACACAATTGCCTAGCCAGGTCAATATTTTGAGTTCTCCCAATTATATGAGCAAAAACTAAATCAAACTCATAACCCCTTTCATACTTAAGTCTGGACATTAGCCCTGCCAGATACTCTATTTTTAAAATCAAATAACAACCGCAAAACCAAGCAATGAACTGGATGCTTGTGTTCAGTCAGACTCATTTCAATGAGCCCAGCATGGGACCTCTCTTAGCCTTTCTCTGTGTTCTCACAACTCCGTGCTTCTGGAGCTTCTTGTTCTACAAGAGTCTCCTCCCTGGAACTTGCTCAGTTGGAGGGGGGATTATGATTAAAAGAAAGCTTGGCCCCTCCACCTTGTTGACTGTGTACCTTTTCGAAAGGCGTCTCTCCACCTGCTCTAATGATCTGCACTTAGCAGGAGGGAGAGGCATAGCTCAGGCACGACACTGTGGAATTCGAGAACCAGGATCTGTCAATATAATTGGCACCCTATCTGTCAGAAGATCTCTTATGAACTGACAAGTAAAAGGCACATAATTACGGGCATGATTTTTTTTCACTGAAGAAAAATTAAACTTAATACGCGTGATGTCCGTGGGATGCACAGACAAAAGGAATGTTACCTGGACCTTTCTGGGAATTTTCATCACCATCAGCCACTCTGGGTTTTCTCCAGAATGGGCCCATCAACAGTCAGAAATGGGTAAGTAAGTTATACAGATGGTGATGATGATGGTAACCTGGTTATGTTCATGAATCCTTTCCATATGAATTACAGTTTCATTTTCTATACATAAATTTTCACATATAAAATGTGCATAAACAAATTCACATATATAAAATAGTCGTTTAAGTTTGCATTTATATAGTTTGTCCACAGGCGTCTTCAAAACTTTGCCTTAAGATAGCATTAAGTCTGGAATCCATCCATGATTCTTTAATTCAAGCAGGACTCCAGTTTTGTGTTATTTTATTATATTAATTACTTTATTTTTGCAGACAGCCACACAGCTATCACAACACTATTAACTGAATAACCATGGAAACAGAGGAACTGTAACTCAAAGGTTCTGAACTTCAAGTCTACATTCTACATTTAACTTCCTAGGTGGCTGCTCCCAATCTCTGAAAGATGGTCCCTTACATTCTATGTTTGTGTGCCTCAGAACTTATTCCTTATTTAGAGGTGAGAATGCTGAAGAGTCCAGGTTCCTTCACCTGTGCAGTATTAGCTGAATTACAGGACACAGCAGAAGTTCACTGCTGTAGGGCACATGCCCACCTGCCCCCCGCCAGCGCATCTGAAAGGGCATATTGTTGTCAGAGAACAGAGGCTGCAGATGTCTGCGAACTGTTCATCTAGGGCTTTGTGGCAGGACTGTCACCATGTTGGTATCTGTCTGGATTTCTACCCTGTTCCCAGCTGCCAGTTACTGGATGATTCCAGCATGCATGAACATCATCCCTCCCGCCCAGCAAGGCAGAGAACACGCCAGTTAATTAATGCATTGTTTACTTCAGTTTCTACCTAGCATCACATTCAGCAGACATATGTAGGAAAACTTCTAGACCAGAGGGTGCCACACAGGTTGAACTCTTGCCATAACACAACCATTAACCAATCCATGGGTTGTCTAAAGGAAAGGGTATGGAGAAGAAAGGATGTCCAGAGTGGTTATCCTACTATGTCATTGATTGTGATGCATTAAAGTAACACAGACTTGAAATCTCCTATTTTGAGATCTTAACTGCTTGGATGGTTTGCATCTGATCCCTCTGCCTCTGTCATAACTCTTCAATAAGTTTTAAGTGCAATTGGCATACGGTGCAGAGTCCGTCCCTGCCCCTATTACTCCACTTGGAAGTCTTCTTCCCACTTTCTCATCCCCAGCACAACTGGCTCCTCCTGGGCGTCTTTGGTCTTTTGTTCAAATGTTCTAGGCAAATTCACCAGACCTGCCCATGTCCGGCCCTTGCTGCTCATCCTCATGGAACTTTTTTCTGCCCTTCAGAAGTCATATTTGATTGAACCTTTCTTTGGGGGCCCTATTTAAAAGTACAAAAACAAAAAACAGACTATCTTTGCATGCCCACAGTTGTTCTCCCAACTTTTATTTTGCATGCTGTGTCTGATTCTACACACACCCCCACAGGAATATAAATTTTAAAGAATAAAATCTTGATTTAGATTGGGTTCTTTTTGTGATAAGAGCAAACATCAGGTGTAGAGTAGGTACCCAATAAATATTGCATCAGTGAAGGTAATGTACTGACTACAATGATTATTAGTATCTGTCTTTACCTTAAATATGGAGTCTGCTTTTTTGTATATGATGTGCATGTATGTGTGCACATGTGTGCATGTGCGTGTGTGTGTATGATTCTTGTGAGTATGCAGCTGTACATGCATGAATACACACAGGTAAGGCCAAAGTAGGATGTCAGATGACTTTTTCTTATTTTTTTCTCTTCTGTTTTTCACCATCTATTCCCTTGGGATGGTTCTTTCACTGAGCCAAAGGCTCATTTGGACTCAGCTGAGTAGCCAGAAAGCTAACAAAAACTGCTTTTCTGTACCCTGTAGCCTGTGTTTATAGGCATGCATAGCCAAGCCTAGCTTCTCATACTGGTATGGAGTTTTAAATTTAGCTTTCCATGTATATTTGCATAAACACCAAGTTCTCTTATATACTGGGCCATCTCTCTATCCCCTGCAATATTTTTTCTCATAAAATGGGAGTGCATGTATGTAGATAACTAAAGTTGTAGAGTTTGCTATATAGCAAAACCCACCCCTCTGGTTAAACCCAGAACAATTATGATGTTTTTTTCACTAAGTGTCTAACTTTTTGTCACCTCACTTAGTAGAAGGCCCAGCTACAAAAGAAATCTGGGAGAAGCAAAATGCAATAAAGTCATAACAATGCATTTTTTACATATTCTAATGTGCCAAAAGATCATTGTTCTTTAAAAAAGTATATAGCAAAACAACTCTTTTCTGAAAAATCTAGAGATATTTTCTTTTCTAATAGTGATGTGGAGGCCCTTCTGTCTATGTGTTGCTTTTATTGGTCAATGAATAAAGAAGCTGCTTTTGGCCAACAACTTAGCAGAGTATAGCCAAGCTGGAAGAGATATATAGAAAGACAGTGGGCAGAGTCATGTGAGACACCATGTAGCCCCGCCAGAGACAGACACTGGACAGAACTTTATCCAGTAAGCCACAGCCATGTGGCAATACACAGATTAATGGAGATGGGTTAATTGAAGATATGAGTTAGCCAGAAATATGCTTAAGCTATTGGCCAAACAGTAGAGCAAATAATATGGTTTTTGTGTGGTTATTTCAAGTCTGAGCTGCTGGGCAGTCAGGAAATGAATTAGCAGCCCCCTACAACAATGATGATACATTCACAATGTAAAGATTTTCAAACCCTAAGCATGAATTTTAGTTTTCCCAGGCAAAAGTGAATGTTTGCATCTCCTATGATCACAAAAGTGGGTTGTTAAACCAAGTTAAATATGGCAGGTCAATGAGCTTTTAATATGGTCCCATAGATGTCAGATGGCAAATAGAAATGGACATATTATTCATGGATGAAAATTAGTTCTGTCTGCTTGAGAAATTCTTTTCCCACTTAAAACACTCAAACCCATCATCACCTGAGTGCTGGTAAGATGTAGATTGATTGCTATGGATGGGAGAGAGCATTTCAGCTCTATAGTCCCCCTGGTACCCTTGGTGGTCCTAGGCAATTTGTTCCCAAATGGGGATGGGTAGTTCATACAGCTCCATGTTGTCTTCCTTCCTCTGATGTGGCTGTGTAAACTTAAATTAGGGCTGTGGGTATGAAATCAGGAGACTGGGGCTAATGGAACTCTTTTCAGTACTTGATGTGTGGCACATGGCAAGTGAGCTGATAATTTTGGAAAACAGCCTGTTTCCACAGAAAAATACATGAAAGTTTGGAAGACAATGGGAAAAGACTAAAGGAAAAGCTTTAGCAGCCAGTCTAGATTTTCAGTAAACATTCCCTTCCTCTTTCCTTCTTTCTCCAGTATCAATGTTCTATGTAATGTTGGGTTTGGATCACGTTTCAGATAGAATTAACCGATTGATTTCATAAAGCGATGTTGAAAATCAGTTAGAGCTGTCCATCATATATTTGAAAGTTATTTTCTTGACTACAGAGAAAATAAATGTATCTTTAAAACATCTTTTCTAATTTTAATTTTATGTTTTCTTTTATAAAAGGCTTGCAATTAGTATGAAATAAGATTTTTGTTCTTCAAATATGTAATAACATTTTTGGTCTGCCTGCCATGTGAGGACATGATGGCCATCGTCCTGAGCCAGACTTGATCCTTTCCTGAAAATTGTTTTTCAGATTAGTGGTATAACTCAGTGTTCGAGTAGTTTGATGTTGTGTAAGAGGCCCCAGGTTCATCTCCCAAACTAACAAATTCTTTTACTTCTACGTCTTAGCATTTCTGAAAGTTTTCTGAATCACTTAAATTTGTGTTCCTAATAACCTTGATTAGTTATGATGGTGAACAGATTACTTCCAATTTACTTTTTAGCACCCCATTCTCTCCAATACTAACCAGGAACCAAGCATGACCCAGCACTGAAATTTAACACATGACAAAATGAAGACAAGAAGGAAAACACAGTCAAGGAAATGGAGTGATTGTTTGAAAAAACCTTTCTTAAAAAGAAGTCTTCTCAAACAGAAGATCTCTTTATCACAGAGAGGCTGCCAAAAAGAAACAAGAGAAACATGCTAGAGAAATAACTTAAAAGTCCATGGTTTAAAAGATTGCTGATGAAATGTCATCGTAGAATTAGATGATGACATAAAACAGATAGAGCACAGCGTCAAAAGTTTTCCATTCCCATGCTGGGAAAATTTGGCTAAAACTGTCAGAAAGTTGAAAACACGTGACTCTACTGTTACTGGCTTACAAGTCAGCCTATACTTACTGGGAACAGAGCAATGCAAGGAGCTCTATTCTCTTCTCTGTTTCTCATCGTGTCACAAGCTGAAGCCAGGGCCATAAAAGAATGCAGGGGGAAACCCATGTTAGAAGAAATGCTTATTTATTTAGAAGATCATATAGAATATATAAAATGTATCAGTATTAATAGCTGAGTTCAATAACTTTACAAAACATGTAAGGACACACTTTTAATAAATGTTAGCAATGAAAGAGTGAACACTAATATTAGTAGTACAGGTCTGGGCCTGTGAGATGGCAAAGTGGGTAGAAGGACCATGCCCAAGGCTGACCTGAGTTCAATCCCAGGATCCAACAAGGGAGTAGGAAAGAACTAACCCACAAAAGCTATCCTCTGACCCATTCTGATCCATTTCTTCTCTTCTAGTTCAATATTCTCTCTTTGAGCTTTTATCTAGTCCCCACACAAGAAAGAAAACATAATACCTGCTTTCCTGACTCCGGCTTATTTTTCTTAGAATGCCTCTCTCTACTTCCTTCCGTTTTTATGCAAATGATGAGAATCCAAACCCTTGCTGAGGCAAAGACACACCCCCACTCAAACATGAATGCACATACACACACACACACACACACACACATACACACACACACAAACACTCATGCACACAGGACAACAAAGTGGGATGAAAGCCCCACCCTGTGCAGTGAACCAGCTGCTGAGTTCCTGGAGGTCTCCCTGCTCTGTCCCGCCTCCTCTCTTAGAAAGGTAGAATTTCTTAATAAATTCTCTCACTTTTCTTGCTACTATCCTTGTGTCTATCCAATTATTTGGTCCTTGACAGAGAACTTACCCCTCCCAGGATGAATCTACCATGCCTCAATATTCACCAATATCCTGATCTTTTGTTATGTTCTCTTAGATATCTTTGACTGTTTGTCTTAGTTTTGTGTATCTGTGTGTTGTGTGTGTGTGATCTCTAGTCTATGTCTTCTGCTTGCTCAGATGCCATCATTCCTATTGATCTATCTTCAATTTCTGGCTCATTTTTTTCAATTGACATTCAACCTATTCTTTTTATTAAACATCCTATTCTTTTCTACTATGTTGCTTAGAAATAAAATTTTGATCTGGGTCTTTCTCATTGTTAGCTTTCATTGTCCATTTGTCACAACTTAGAATCACCTGAGCAGTGAGTTTACATTGGGTTGACCTGTGAACATGCTGTCTATGGGAGTATGGGCTAAATAAATTGATGTAGGAACATGCATCTCTGTGTGGGTGGCACCATTACCTAGGCAGAAAGCCCTGAACAGTATAAGAGTGGAGAAACTGAGTTGAGTATAAGACAGCTAACAAGCACCCATGTATTTATTTCTTTCTGCTCTTGACTGTGGATTTGATGTAATGCAGCTGCTTCAAGCTCCTGCCAGGGCAACCCATTCCATGATGGACAATGGTCTACGGTGGAAGCAGAAATGAGCCTTCTCTCTTCTGAGCTGCATTATGATGCATAGCCCAGAGTTTGCAGCTCTTTTCAGAGGAAGAATAAAGAAGTGCATCTCCCCATTTTTTCCAGAAGGAAAGCTTCCAGTGAAGGTTTTGAAGGTTATTATTTTTTATCTTCCAACTGACTTTTTCATTCAGTTTCCCATTATGGATGCCAGTTCTTTCATGGCATGTTTTCATTTATTTCCTCTACCTCAAGTGCTCACCACATGAATCCCACGGGCTGTTGTATCTGCTGATGCCCTTCTCTTAGGATCTTTTCCCTCCGTGGCTTGTAATTTCTGAATGAGTGTTTTCAGTGTGCACTCCCCCCACCACCCGTACTGTGGCAGCCCTAAAGAGCGTTTTATTTGACACCTCTGAAAACTCGCTGCCCAGGATCGCTATTTACGTCTTCTAATTTACCGACTTAGAATTCATGCCTGTACACAGGCTGTGAATTGTTATTCCATACCTGGGTTTGGTGTGAGCTTCGGCTTTGGAGCTTAATAGGGAATCTTTTTCCTACCAAAAGCACAGAGAGATGTGTTCTTCCTTGTCGATTCTGAGAACATATGATGCTCTCCTGTCCACCTGATAAAGGGGGCAGCTCTGGAGACGTCCCAATTTCCTGCTCTTGTCTCAGCTCAGCTATCAGTCTCACGGGAGTCTCTCTGTTGGGGCTGCATCTCCTCTTTGGGGTTGACATAAAATTCTCAACCCCTCTGCAGTGAGGCTTTTATTACCTGAGTAGCCATAGATATTTTTTGGAGGGAGAGGACTATGGTCATATGTGCTGAAGCCAGCTTATACAAGTGACAATTAACTAAAGAAAAATTTGAGAATATGAAGTATCATGAGCCCGAGTCAAGACTTGTTTATATAAGGGTCGTTCTGGCTGGACAGTCCACTTTAGTTTAGAAAGATATGCAAAATTAGAATTTTGTCACTGATTTAACAAAATCAGAAATGACAAGGTGAAGTAAGTGTGTGTATGTGTGTGTGTGTGTGTGTGTGTATCCAGGGTAGTAGCCTGGACAGCATTCCTTACTGCACTTTAACTCCAGTTACACACAGAAGAGAAGAGAGATCAGCAGGGCGAAGGCAAATGCTATGGTTGTCCTCACACCTCAGGATACCGACCCTCCTTCTGTTCTAGGCTGTTGTCTGCCTTTGATATTTGGCTAAAAGAATTGTGATCGCTTTATGCTTCCACCAACATAGCCTATAATAAAAGGCTCCAGGTGCTTCCAAGGGACTGGCCCCATGGCCAGCTGTCCACGTGCTGGCACCCTCTTGAGGTGTTCTCAGCCGGATCAATCGAGAAAAGCACCTCTGAGAAACAGATGTCTTTTCGCATTTCCCTAAGGACACCAAGCTGTGCCAAACAGCGCCGCTGCCAACCAGCGTCCCAGCAGGAAGCTTTGTGAAGTCTTCACAGAGTGAAATAAATGTCACTTTGAGCCAGTTTCCCACCTACCTCATTTTCTGTCTCGATTCTTCTCTCTTCATTTCTTCTTCTGTGTGTCTCTCTTCTTCATTACACCACCCCATTATTATCATGACTGTCTTACTTGGGCAGTCGCCCTGAAATGCCTAGCCACACATTCCCTTTTGTAGGGAAATCACAGATATTTGTCAGCCAGAAAGTAACCGACCTCAGGACTGAAAAAACAAATGACTTCATATCTGAAGAGCTGAGAGAAAACTAACCCCAAAATGGGTGAGAAAACTTAGAATTTAGGTTTCCTCAAGCAAAGCCCTCCCATTTTTTTGAACAGAAAGAAAAATTAATCAAACACCAATATTCCTATTTTTAAATACCATAAAAATACCACTTCTGTATAACTCGTTCTCTAGATATCTAGTAGAATCTGCTTGTAGCTCCAATAAAGATGTATTTGCTTTAATGTGAAACAGTCTAACAATTCAAAGGTTCTGCTCTGTGGACCAGACATTAATCCTTGACTCCAAGAGTAGCATGTTGGCAGCACTTAACCTTGAGTCCTGTATAAATATGAATGCTGCCGTAGTTGCTGTCATGTTGTTCCTATAAAATAAACTACCTTAATAGTACAATTCTGGTATTAGGATCCCTGTGCAACCAATGAATATTTGTGTGATTTTGAGCAAGTCATTGTACTCTGTTTTCTTACCTATAAAATATGAGTAATATCAGTAACTATAGTTAGGGTTGTTTTAATGAGAAAATGAACTATATGCCTAATGTTGCTTATAAAAAGGAAGTACTTTGTAAGCACTACTAGGACGTCAGGTTATGTTGTTAAGGGCTGCAACAGTCCCCCTCCCTCATCCTATACAAAGGACAACACAGCAACTTCTGTAAATGAATGGGATCTGTTTTCACAGCTCTGAGATGAGATCTGGGCTCACTCCTGGCTTGGGTTAATACATCTAATAATGGAATAGTGTTGTGCCTATGACTCAAGAAACCACATATGTCTACAGATTGCCTTGGTCTTTTTCTCTACTCCAAAAAGCAACTAATAGTTATCTGCAGAATAGAGACGACCAACACCAGGGTCAAGAACTACTGGGAAATATCAGAAGAACTGACTTAAAACTGATTACAGAAGCATGAGGGAGCCAAGCAGAACCCATAAGAGCGAGCTAGATAAACCTCACCTAAATTACCCACTGGAGAACAGTAAGCTAAACACATAGCTCCTTTAAATTTTGTGGTCATTTGCTGTAGAGTGATGGGAAATCTGATACAGCTTTTACCATTGTAAATGCATTTTGATATTATGACAAATTCTTTGATTCTGTTCTTAAAATAAGAAGTGACACTTCTTTTTTATTAACAAATTGAAAGCAATGGAGGAATTGGTGGCCCTGTTAGAACTGGATGAGGTTGTGACTGACTGTCTAATAGAACGTACTATGTGGGACATAGCATAATGTCCGAGGACAAGTGACAACCAATCATGCAGTATCTACCCGCTTCAGTGGAACATGGACTCTTGGAGAATCCAAGTAGCCCAGACAATGTCTCACTATGCCAACATGTTGGGTAGGCAACACATAATTGTTGTGTGTTTTTTTGTTTGTTTGTTTGTTTGTTTGTTTGAGTCGCCTCGGTTAAAGGCCATCACACGCAGCCACCTTTTACTACCTACCATGGGAATGACCAAATGTGTGCATTCAGTATGCCAAGACTTCAACTAGTACCAACCCCTACCCGCATCGGACTGCAACTCTGTGGAAGACTCCATGAGAAATCTACCTAGCGTTGCCCTTCTAGAACCCCTGATCCACAAAACTGTGATGGAAATTAAGTGACTGTTTTAAGCTGTCAAGTTTCAGAGTAAGCAATTATGCAGGGAGAGAAACCAGACGTCATTAAGGTGTGATTGATTCCCAGCAGAAAAATCAAATGCTATTTGGAGGGTTTCATTTCCCATTAGGAAATTCTAAAATCTATGTGATCCCTTAAAGCACACAAAACATGAAGATTATCAGCAAACCATGAAGCTGGAAATTTTCCTAGGTCCTTACTCACAAGTCGGCCCTTTCCCAGGGACATCTACCCTACTGCTCATTTCTAACAAAGCTACTCTAAATGACTGAGCAGACATACCTCATCTAGAGCAAAGCCAGGATTCTGACTTCTTTCCAAAGTAACTTGAAGTTGACTGAAGACTACATGATGATGGAGAGTCTGGGTCTACAGCATCCTCTGATTTGTTCCTGTTTATGAAGTTGTATCTATTAAGAACGCCAAAACATTTGTATCCCATGGGCTAACATAGAGAAGCTCCTTTGATTCACACCCAAAAAGTATTTGGATTGTATTTCCACAGAAACCTCCCTGCAGTGTTCTCTTGGGATGCAGGATCTGTGGAGTAGAAAATGAAACACTAAATGTCGTGCAAAGACAAACTTGTGTTTGAATTTTAAACCTCAGTTCAATGGATGAGATTTGGGGATTTTACGTTTTTAGATCACTTTCCCATGACCCAGGTCTACTGGTGAAATCAGAGTTCAAGGCAAAGCAGCAGTATCATTGAGAATTCACTTACATTTTTCATTGTAGTTCTAAGATCCTAAATCCCTAAATGAATTTAGTTTATTAGGATTAGGTATCGATGCTAAATTCAGGAAGATTTCAGCATGCTTTTACCATGAATGGAATTCACACTAAGATAGTATGCCTTATCCATGCTTGGAACCCTTACCTCAAGTTACATAGAACAGAACATCTCTGCTGAAGTCAGAAAGAGTTTAGCTTTAATTCTCCTCTCTTAACAACTTATTGAAGGATTTTAGGGAAAAAACATACCTTAGTTTATATCCCACTTTCTTCCTGCAGAAATCTAAGACAAAAATTCTTTGAGCTCCTCTGACCTTTACCTACTCTGGCACCATCTCCATGCTCCTAGGCTATGAACACACTCCAATTCACATACTGCCTTTGCCTGCTGGGTTCCTGTGGTCCTCACTCCTTACATCATCTCTACGTTTGCAGGGCTTGCTCTGGATGCTTACCTCTTACACCACCTTTGTCTGTTGGGATCTACTACCATCACCTGCCCGCCTTGCTGTCTCCACATTCTCATGCCTAGCTCCAGTCGAGGAGTTCATGTCCCTGGTCAACCTGAAGCAAGCTAAGTCACACACAAGAAACACAGGTGAAGGAAGATGTCCATATTCCCATCCCATGTTGCAAAAACATAAACATTATAAAAGGCAAAATAGTACATTCTCCCTCAAAATCAATAGTCCTCTAGAAGTGTTCTCCAATGAGAATTGCCGAGATGAAGCCTGAGGCTGAGAATTTAAAAGAACAGTCATAAGCTTTATCAAATGAGTCAGGAGTTTAAAGGGGACATGAAAAACACACAAAAAGCTCCAAGAACTTAAATAGGACAACAACACACACCTGAGTGATATAGAAGACAACGCAAATATACAGCTGAATGAAATGACAAAGACTGTGTAGAATTTGAGAGCTGAGTTCAATAAAGAACCAAAAGAGCCTGGAGCAATGCACTTCCAGTTTTAAAAAAACCATTGATGAGCCGGGTGGTGGTGGCGCACGCCTTTAATCCCAGCACTCGGGAGGCAGAGGCAGGCAGATCTCTGTGAGTTTGAGGCCAGCCTGGTCTACAAGAGCTAGTTCCTGGACAGGAACCAAAAGCTAAGGAGAAACCCTGTCTCGAAAAATCAAAAAAAAAAAAAAAAAAAAAACATTGATGTCAAACTAGACACCTATACCCAGCAAAACTACGTGCCATAGTTGAATAGAAAAAAAAAACTTGCCATGATATAAATAGACTGGAAGAACCCAAGGTTCCTCTACTAGCCCTGTGGAAAATACAGGAAGGAATATTTCAGACTGAAGAGAGGAATAAAAGTAGTTGAGAAATTCTATAAGGAAAACAAAGGCAGCAATAATCACTGAAATGAAAAATGGGACTAAGAATATAACAGGAAAAAAAGACAGCAGTCAAAACATACCTTTCAATAATAACAACTTTAAATATTGATAGCCTTAGCAGCCAGATCAAAAGACATGGATTGGTTGGTTAAAGAAACAAAGTCCATCCATTTGTTTTCTACAAGAAACTCATCATATCTTCAAAGATAGGAACCAACTTAGAGTGAAAAGATGGGGCAAGTATTCCAAGCAGATGGGACCAGGAAGTAAGTAGATGTTACTATCATATTATCTGACAAAATAGACTTCAAGTCAATTTTCAAGACAAGTCAGAAGAAGCAAAGAAACACCCTTCATTATCATCAGTAGTCAATAAAAGCTTATTTAAAATAGGCCACATTATGTGTCACAAAATAAATCTTTTAAAAAATCATTAAAAAGGGAACTAACTCTGCCCTATATGACTATAATGTAACAAAACTTCAAGTGGAGAGAAAAGAAATTTCTAGCAAGTACACACAGTGCTCCAGTCATGGAGATTAAACACCTCGTTACTAAATGAAGAAAGAGGACTCAAAGAATTTGAACTGAATCTAACCTGAAATGCTCCTCCAACAATTGGTAAGAATGTATAGAACAATGAACTGTGTAGAACTTATCTGCCTTACACCAAAGGCTCAGGAAATATCAGGGAATAGGGCAGAAGAAAAATTGTAAGAACCAGAAGATCTGACCATTTGGGCTAGATGGTATCTTTTATTCATGAAAGGGGAATGGTACCTATGAAGTTTTAAGATGGTTGCCTAAACAGATCATGAAAACAACAATAGTAGGTAACATGCCAACATGTCAAAATCTCTCACCCCAGATAAAGAGCTACAGACAATTAATGGTCAATGATAGAGAATCAATCTTTTCCAAGGATGAACCCCTAAGAGGTTGTTCAATCCCACATGCTCAGCCCTAACATATATACATATGAACTACATTAAAGAGACATAAAAGGTTGTGCTTTATTTTATATATATATATATATAAATATATATACACATACATACATACATACGTAAAAGAATAAGAGGTCATAGTCATGAAACTGAGAAGGAATGGGGTCATGGAAGGATTTAAAAGTATAAGAAGGAGCGGAAAGTTGTTTAAATACACTATTCATATGTGAAATTCTCAATAAAAAAGGAGAGAGGGGGGAAGGAAGGAAGGAAGGAAGGAAGGAAGGAAGGAAGGAAGGAAGGAAGGAAGGATGGACTGGCTTTGTGGGAGCTTAGCCTGTTTGGACGCTCACCTTCCTGGACCTAGATAGAAGTGGGAGGACCTTGGTCTTCCCGCAGGGCAGGGAATTTGGACTGCTCTTCAATATCGAGAGGGAGGGGGAATGGAGTGGGGAGAGGAGAAGAGGAATGGGGATAGGGGGAGGGGAGTGGGGGGAGGGGGCAATATGTGGGAGGAGGGGGAGGGAAATGGGAAAAGGGGAGCAGGTGGAAATTTTAATTAAAAAAGAATAAAAATAAATAAATAATAATAATAAAAGAGGAAGCTAAAAAATAAATAAATAAAAATAAAATTACCATAACAAGGCAAAATAAAATGGTATATGTAAAAGCATCTAGAGATGTTCCATGTAAATCAAGTATTTGCTAGTTCAGAGTAGATGTTCAAAACCAATTCAGATTTCACAGTGTGTTCGTTATCTGCTGAATCTTGAGGAAAGTGTCTTCCTATGCTTAAGTGAATCTGCTCATAAACAAGATTGTTAAAGGTGCTATCCAGTTCAAACGTAATTTTATTAGCAAACGTTTTACAATTTCCAAAGTTACCCAGAAGTAGAAAGTAGAATAATGGTGACGATTGTATAAATTGGCTACTATATGAATTACTTCTCTATTGCTGTTATAAAACATCATGCCCAAAAGCTTATTTTGTCTTATGGTTCCAGAGGGAAAGTCTATAATGTTGGGGAGGTGTGGCAGCAGTCAGCTGGAAAGGAAGCAGACAGAGCATATCTTTTTTAAAAAACAAATAAAATTCAAATTAAGATGTAATTACAATATATCCCCCTTCCATTTCCTGCTTTCATGTGCCCCCCACCTCCAGCTCTCTCTAAATTCAAAGGCTCTTTTCCTTTCATTGTTGTTACATATATTTTTTCTTAAATATATAAATAGAGCCTGCTGATATAATGTAACATTATGTTACTTGTCTGTATATCACTTCTTTATCCAGATACAGAGAGCAGAGAGTGAACTGGAAGAGGGGTGAGGCTAAAAACTCCCCAATTCCACTATCAGTGAAGCAGTTCCTCCAGCAAGGATATAGCTCCCAATGATTTGATAACCTTCCCAAGAAGCCCAGCCATCTGTTCAAGTGTTCAGATACATGAGCCTGTGGGGACATTTCTCATTCAAACCACCACAGTTATCATTATCTAATTTATTCAGGAGTCTTCTGGAGGATTCTCGGCACTCATGCTTAAGCATCCCCTTGAAGGGTGCCTTTCTGCATCTTAGTCAGCATCCTCCCTGCACAAGGATTAGTAGTTAAAGTGTGTCATCACAAACACCTGCTCAGCCCACATATCCTTCTTTGCACATATGTGACTTCCTGGATTCTTCCATTTATGGTTTTTCCCTGTGTCCATCCTAATTGATCCACCCATGTCCCAATGTGTCCAAATTTCTTACCACGACCTGAGGCTCTTCTTGAAATTCTAAGACACACCTGATTGGAATAACCAGAGTATCTGGATGTCTAGATGTGATGCAGCTCAAGAAACCGCAGCTCTTTAATTCAACGAAATATTTGTAAGCAGGGGATTGCAGATAGATTGCAGTGGCTATGGAATGAGCTGGACAGAAGGTAGTGAAAGATAAAATGGTATTTGCAGACACTCCGGCAGGACGAAAACAGAGACTAGAGATTAAGAAAGGAAATCTCTTCCCTTCCCACTAATACTTAATTGTCAACAGAGTAACCCAAATGTTCACCCTGTTCTAGGTGTTTCACGATCAATAATGACAAAGACTTCTATTTTCCCAAACTTTTCAAGATTTCTTTGCTTCCTAATCCACAAACCCTCACTTACAAGAAAAGAATAATTCTACGCAGTTGTGTGTTATGCCTGTTTACCAACTTTCTGGATGCTCACAGTATGTCACAAATTTCTATGGTTTAAATCAACCCATGAAGTTAATTCCAACCCATAGCACATAGTTGAGAAGAGATGGAGTGTATTACATCTTACGGTGTGTCCACATTACATAAACAATAGATTAAATAACCTCAAAAGCATAGATAATGGCAAAATGTAGTAAAATAATTAGGGAGTAATGAGTTTTTTTATTACCATTTTTAATATAATTTATTTCACTGTAAGTTTCTCTGATTCAACTTCTAATAATGTCTGTGTTTTATAACAAGCTCTCAAAATTCCTGAAAATGTAATAAGGAACTCTTGCTAGCTAATATGAGCCAGCTCCAGCGTACCACTGATTACATTGGCTTAAAAGGCTCATTTGAAAATTATCATGCTACATTTTTTTCCTATTTAAATCTTAGAAGAAACAGTATTTGAAGCTATTACGTTATATCTCTCAAATTTTTAGCCATCTCGATAACCTGAGCAGTAACTCCGGATGTTAAAGAAATTGATGCCACTCAGATGTCAATTACACTATTAGCAGAGTTAAACCAAGCGAGATTCCTGCCATCATAAGAGAGGATGGTAAAGATTTACCACCTGCAGAGACGGCGAGATATTTTATGTGATGACATTAATGCAACGAGATCACCAACGGGAAGATGACGGCACAGTGCCCCAAATCTAAGTTCTTTTTGTTGACAGGCCACATGCTTCCAGCTTTGCAGAGACTTGGCCTAAAAGGAGGCAATGGGCTAGAAATACTGAAAACCCTGATTTTTTTTCTCTTTTCAATCTAGGACGGCCCTGGACTTCCTGCCTGGTACACATAGATTGAATACACCAATTATTACATGAAAAGAGGAAGATAAGAAATAGACCAGAAAAATAACTTCTAAGCAGAAGGCATAAAGAGCTACAAAGAGGAAGCCGGGCGGGGGAGGGGGAGAGAGAAGAGATTTCATTTCGCTCCTGCCCCGAGGCTAACATCAGATCCAGCTTATTAAAGAAGAGACTCTATTTCCAGGTTTCCTGGAAAATGTTCTGAGCAAAATCATTGAATCTTCACAACAGTGCCTTTTTGACCGAGTGAAAAAAGAAATAAAGAAACGGTAGCAAAGATGAAGATTCACAGATGTAAATACTGAGAGATCTTCAACAAATTTAAGACAATCTCTTATGGCCTTAACTAAAGACAAAGACTTTCATTTTCCAGCAGAGGTTCAAGGGAAACACAGGGTTTTCATCTATTAAGAAACAGACTAGACATTTTAAAGCAAAACCTATGAAAAATGTTACTAGAAACTTTTTAACATAATGTTTTTTAACACCATAGCATAACCCTTAAATTATATCCAGATACTTAGCAAGCCTCAGAAAGTGTAGTTTAGCTGTTGAGCATAGAATACCTTGGGATAAGTAACCTCATTAGAGCTGCCTGGTTCAGGAAGCTGCAGAACATGAGGAAGATTCTGAAGACACAGCACACTGGCTGTTGGTGCTGCCAGATGTATAGCTTTGGTTCTAAAATTTACAAAAAAACAAGTCTGAAAGGCAGTAAGGATGGAAAGGAGTAAGAAACAAAAGGCCCACAGGTAAGATTTGGAAATGGAAGGAAGTTGACAGCAGCCAGGAGGCTGAGGCAGGAAGATCATCGTGATTTTGAGTCCACCCTGGATTACCTGTGATTCCCAAGACACCCTGCACTACAGCATTTCAAAAATAATAATAATATAAACTAAAAATTGTCTTCCCAGAATGGGTTAACATGACTGACTTTTGTGTGTTAATATGTGTCTATGTTTTTTGTATGTATACACAGTCAAATGCCTTTAGTCAAAAGTGAACAATTAATATACTTTCCTTTAGCACAGAAAAAAAAAATCACACTTTTATCTTTGTCAATAGTGATGAGAGAAAAGCTTCCCAAGTGTTCACATAGCATTAGGTTTCAAACAAAACTCAATAAAATAAATAAATAAATAAGAAAACGATGATAGATCTAACTCTTCTGTTATCCTTAATTATTCTGAGCCTTTAAGACAATCACTCCTTGCGTTAAATGTTTTTCTCTTGAAACATTAAAACAGTTCAATCAATAACTAACCCTATACATGCACAAAGAATGATAGCAAGGTCTGTCATTATGAAGGGGCTGCTCGGGGGGAGCAGTATATGTTGCAATACAATGAAGGACTGTGTGTGTGTGTGTGTGTGTTGCTATATAGCAAAAAATGGAGTAAAAGATATTTATCAAGCTCGTTAAAGGCATGGTGTCTCCGCCTACTGTAGACTGAGACAGTTCAAGTTTCTCCTGCCTCATTTGACTTTGATTTTCTACCTTTCTCTGAGTGTGTCTTGCAGAGGAAAAACTTGCTTATGTTGCAGGGAGTGAACATGCTGCCCCTTCATTTGTGACACAGGCCACATTAAAGCGAGGGTAACACCATGTTCCCATCCCCCTTCCCCAGCTCCATGACTCCTGAACAACCTCCATTCTGCAACTTCACAAACTTTTTCATTTTTTATCCCCCCTTTTATTTTACTTTTCAGAAACTTGGCATTTTGCTCCAGTTTTACTGTTCTGGATCATGTAAGAACACCTTGAGGTCGAGGATAAGTCAGTTTGTTTTGGAGGCAGAGTCTGGGTTGGGTATTTGGTTTCTTCAAAGGGAGATAGCAGAAAAACGTACTCCTTTTTACATCACAAGAAAACTCAGCCTAGCATATAATTTCTCCAAAAGAGTCTGTTTGGTCAATGATAAGATGGACTCACTAAATGCTGTAGTGGACAGTAGTTTCCCCTTATGCAGTATTGATTTCTTTAGTTTCAGCTGCCCAGAGTCAACAGTTCTTTGAAAGTATAAAATGGAAAAGTCCAGAGGAAACTGTTCCTGAGTACTCAATTGCATGCTTCTCTGGGCATCTGAATGAAACAGAAAGCCTTCCCAGCAGGGGAGTGTACATATTCCCCTTATTGTGCATAGCCACCGTAAATGCTACCTGCCCATTAGCCACTTAGCCGCTATCTCAGTTAGGTTATAAGATTAACTGTCACAGTATTGCAATGCCTGTGTTCAAGCAACCCTTATTTTATTTAATGTCCCCAATGAGCAAGAGAGATGATGGTACCAACTCGGAAATGGCATGGGGAAGCCGTAAACTGCTTCCTTCAAGTGAAAAGTTGAAAGCTCAATATTTTGCAAGAGACCACACTCACAGAACTTTTACTATACTACCTTGTTATAATCATGCTGTCTTACAGTATTACATACTGTTGGTAACCTCTAACTATACCTAATTAAGTACTATTTGAGGAATGTATAGGAAAAAAACAGAGTGGACAGAGAACCATTACTATCTACCATGGTTTCTAACACCCACTGTGTCTTGGAAGGCTTTCGTCCCTAACATGGAAATAATGATTACTGGTCCTGTTATACCCCAGTTTGTAATGCAGATCCAGTCAATACTTCTAGGCATGCCACATCTCTCCCAATATGATGACTAATTTAGACACTAACTACAAGGCTTTCCTTTCAGCTCTAACACTTCTGAGTACACACAGTGCCTCAGATGTCCAGGCGAGAATGCAGTAAAGTTCCAGCTTGAAGGGAATTTATAAGTGTCCCAAGGCTCAGCCTCGCCAACCTCAGAAGTTGCATACATAAATGTTTCTCAAGGGCAGATTTTCATCAGTTTCATTCTCCTGAATCTGACATGCTATTTTCATAGCAGAAATACAGTGCCGCCAGAGGGAAGAAACCTATGCAAATAGCTCCAGTTTGTGGAGGCAAACTAAAGGCTTGTGGGCAAACCACGTTTGATGCAGGGCATTATTCAACTGTGGTTGTCTCGATGGGCTGCCATTTAGAGAAGGAATCAGACCTAATAGCTTCCCAGCTTGAGCTAGGGAACTGTGGGGATAAGAGAATGCATTTACATCAGAGTGGTTTTAAAGAAGCCTGAATTTTTAAAGAGCCCTGTGTTCCTTTACTTCTGTTGCACTGGCAACATACTTGAGGAAAATAACTTCGAGTAGGAATCATCTCTGTGGACTCATTATGTCAGATCCTTCACGAGGTTTGTGATTTCATGGTTGGCTGTTTCTATTACTGTCTGTAGTGAGGGCAGAAAAAGCTGCTCCCTTCATAGCAGCCAGAAAGCAAAGATCAAATGAAGGAAGAGCAGGGACAATGCCCACTATTCCAAGATAAGCACCCCCAGGAATCTACCCCTAACAGGGCTATCTTTCCTATTTCTTCTACATCAAATACACTATAAATCTATCACTGGGTTGGTTCAAAGATTAGGTTCCATGGTCAACCAACCACCTCCCAACAAAACTACACTAGTTGATGATCAAGCCTCCACCTCAACACTTGAACATTTGGGGGAGACTCTTCATAACTCAACAAATAATAAACCCTAATGTAGAGTCACTTTACCTGGGTTGCACCCCAATTCTATTACTTGGATATTCACTCTAATACCTTGAGCTTTCCTCTTGCAAACTTAAGTTTTCTCTTGAAGACAATATTAACATTGCTTTCTACCACAGAAAAGTTACTCTAAGGCCCACAATGAACCTATGAAATAATTCATAATCTGCAAAACACCTCGGTTTCGCCTTCTCTGTTTCCTGCCCAATGCAGAGTTCAAAGCCTTAAGTTGATTCTCCCACCCAGCCAGGGGTGCTTGTAGATCACCCACAGTTTGCACTGTGATGTGAAATCAGTTCAGAACCTTTGATACCAGTGAGATGTGGTCGGAAGGTGAAGCAAAAAGAAGGTACCTAAACCTTTGTGTTAGGGAACGAGCTGAATAGTGACCATTTGCATTGCAGGGCACAGGGAATCTTGCCTGTGGCCTCACCTCTAATGTCTTCCCAAAAGGCTGTACTACCACGTAAGAGAGCTGAGACACGCAAAAACTGACCTCACATCTTCTGCCCTGCTGGGATCAGAGCACCGATGGATTAACTAGCGCTGTTCCCAGCCAGCTAGGAGCTGTGTTGCTCAACTAATTAGAAAGCTGTCCTCAGAAGAGGGCTTAGTTACTACAATTGATCTTTGGAGCATTTGCTCTTGCCTTCAGCTTGAATTTAGCTGCTACACTGCTATGAATTCTCCTGCTTTGGTGATGGAGGAACCTTGGAGAATGATGATGACAGGGTCGGCACTCAGATGCTATGGAGCCAGTAATGCTGAGCCCATCCTTCCTGAACATTTTGATAATTGGTTCTCCATGGACTATTTTGGTGTTCATTTTTAGTTTGAGACTATTATATTAAAATGTCAATTGTCTGAACTGAAGGGGGCAGTGCCTCTGTATATTTTATTTGTGCCACAATAGTTCCACCCCAAGCATAGTGTCTGTGTTAGCAGAGCAATGAAAAGGTTATCTTAAAGAAGGTGATGCAACCCTACCCCTTCTAGATGTAGAAGAGCACGGGGTCTCCCCAAAGCCATGGGCTGTAATGTGAAGTCAGTCGTCTCATGAGCATGCGCTGCCAGCTCTTGGCTAGAGAAGGTGCTAATTACCTGCCGGATCCAGCTGGACTTATGGACAAAGGACAGCCTTGGGCCAGAGCCAATGCCAACAGTTTCTCTAAAATCCCATGCCAGATTGAATATCAACTGCTCTCAACAGCTGGAGACCAAGCCCTCCTCCTTGAGATGCCCCTCTCCTGCCAGCCCACCACATGCCCAGAGGGTCTCGGGTTTTGCTCAAATTCTTCTGGTTTTAAGTAGCTCCTAAACAGACCAACTCCATCCAACCTGAGTCCACATCTGTTGGTAACATCTGGTCCAGTTAATATCTCATGCTGGTGACTTGTTCCAGCCATGTCTCAGGGCAGCAACCTGGGTCTTGGGCTGCTTTTGTGACTGAAATTAGTATGCCGGATCACCGCACAGAGACAGCAACCTGAGAATTAGAAGTCACCCTCGAAAGAGGCACATTATGTCACAAAATGTGCATGTAACGATACCCCGTCTCGTATAACCCATTGAGCGGAAGGGTTCTGAGAGTGTGCACAGGGCACATCTATTTCCTGGCCAATTCCTTCACTTCGGAAGCAAGGGGCAAAGCAAGCAGGTGGACTTCTTATAAAGGTATCTCTCACTCAACCTCCTCCCTACAGGAAAGAATGGGAAGCAGGGAGACTCAGAGGCCACCTAGTCCCCTGTCCCTGCATCTTTTCTGACTTTCTCCTTTTCTGCTGCTGTCTCTCCTCCTCATACAAGTCTAATTTGTTGGAAGGAGAAAGTACACAGTGTACCAGTCTCAGGCACTTTGGCTGCCAGATCTGATTTCCCTGGGATGTGTGGTAGATGGAAGCAGGAACAACTGTGGTTACAGATTAGATTTGTTTTCCTGCAGGTGTTCTCACCCCTGACACAGGGCCCAGCCTTGCACAGCTCACCTACCATCCTCAGCAGAACTAAGGGACTGTGTTGGCTGCAGGAGTGCTGGGCAGCTTCTAGTCAGGCCAGACCTCTGCAGTCTTGTCAGCTTTTTGACATCACTCACGGAAAGGGAGATACATCCTCAAAGAATACACCAGGATGAAGGGGATGGGTGTTTTCAGGAAGCAGGAGGTGCTAGATGAGACGTCTAAGGGTTTCAACATCATGCAACAATCTCTTTCCCATTCCTAACCCCACCATAATATAACTCAATGATAAATGGGCGAAACTAAGCTGTCTGGTTGCCCATACCAAAAATACCACCCCCCTTCTCCATTCTTAACATGTCTGTCTTGGGAATAATGTTTTCTCCAGTCTTTTACACCTTCGTGTGAAATGTCATTGAAGTTTCTTCTGGGTTGGAAGGAGAGCAGAATATAAGCTACAATAAAGCCACAACACATGTTTCACGGAGGATCCTGAAGAAAGCAGGGAGGCTTTTGCTGTTGCTCAACCTGAATAGGACTATGTAGAAGGAAAGGGCGATAAAATATGTCGATCTGCAAAGTAAATCCTCAAAACAAAACCAGAGAAGGTGATGGCTAATTTAGGTGACAACGTTAACAGGATTAAGGGACTGCTAAAGCATTATTTGGTGGCATGGCTGAGAGGATTTCTGGAGATCACTGTGTAATCCTAGTTAAGGGAGCAGGAAAGACCTGCAGTCAATATGAGTGGTTGCCATCAGGCCCAGGAGGCCTGGATAGAACAGAAACATCAAAGGGGAGTTGGTTTCTCTCTCTGGCAGCTGTAATACTTTCCTTGGACTTCAGAACTGTGAACTTTCTGACCTTAGGACTCCAAGATATACCCAGGTGACTTTGGACTCGGGATAATAGTCACCCCAGTTATAAAACCTTAAGGCTTACACAGAGCCATGCCACCACACCCAGGGGTCTCCGGTTTATGGTCAACCTGTTGTCAGATGTCTGAGTCTCCATAGCTGTGTGAACCAACTCCACTAATGCATCTCCTGTCACACGTCTATGTAGCATCAATGATTTCTCTATATTATCTACATAACTATCTGTATTCCATTGAGTGTGCCTTTCGGGGAAATAGTGACTCATTTACAGACCTTCCACAAGAGAATGAAGGTCAAAAATAACAGGCTTTTAAGTGGAAAGAAAGAAGAAAGGAAAAAAAAGAAAGAAGAAAGGGAGGGAGGAAGGGAGGGGAAAGAAATGGAAGACGGAGGGAGGGAAAGCAAGAAGACAGGAATGGGAAAGATATAACTCTATAGGCGAAGTATAAACCTGAGCTCATCTATGCTTCTGTTTCTTTCCCATGATTTATCTGAAAAAAAAAAAAACCCACTATGTTTTGACATACATGTGTCCTCACCCTGACTTCTTGGGAAATCTGATTTGAGTCAGGATGCAGTTTCTCTCCTCACCCTTCCTGCACTTACAGTCTCTGATTATAGAGACATCCTCAGTGCCCCTCCTGCCTCTGGACGCAGAGCACCTTTGCCTCCTGATAAGATTCAGTGAATTTGAAGCCCAGATATTATATCTCAGAATTATATCTGGACATCATCTCCATGCTCACATTTATAAATTTTGAACCATATCCAAAGGCCAAGGACTCTAGAGAAAGGGACACTGTGAGAGACTTGTTATCAAAGACCACAACTCTAAAACACACAAAATGATATCAGCTTGGTTTGGCAGATACACATATAGCATGAATTCTAACTGGTCTCAATAATAAAAACCTGAAGTCAGATATAGGGGTTAATGCTGGAAGATCAGAGAAGCAGAGCAGCCAGCCACTAGAGAGTTCGTACCTCTACCAATGATCAGACAGAAGGGGCCATCCTGTCTCTACAAATCCTCAGACTGAACACTCAGACTAAATCCTCAGACTGAATCCCCAGACTGTCTAATAAGATGCACTCTCACACTGCATCTGAGCTCCTGTCTCCTCCTGCCTTATATTTCTCTCTCCACCCAGTCATACCACTCCTGTCTCTACCTACCTAGTACTGGAATTAAAGGCGTGTGACTCCCAAGTACTGGGATTAAAGGTGTGTACCACCACCTGGCTCTGATTCTCTTTTAGACTGGATCGGTCTTGTATAGCCCGGGGTGGTTTTGAATTCACAGAGCTCCATCTGCCTCTGCTTCCTGAGTGCTGGGATTATAGGAATGTGCCACCACTGCCTGGCCTCTATGGTTAACTGGTGGCTTAGTTCTACACTCTTATCTTCAGGCAAGCTTTATTTGTTAGATTATAAACAAAATATCACTACATACACATACATACATGAGTATATGTATATATATATATATATATATATATATATATATATATATATGCCTTTTCACTGTTAACATGTGCATCATATTTTTTTATTATCCAGCTGCTGGTGCCCACATTCCCATTAGGTTTCCAAATTTAAATAAACAGCCATTAGAGAATTCTTCCATTGCTCTCAAGAGACTGAAATGGAAGTGAATAAATGAACTTTTAAAGATTATTGGCTTCCCAAATCTTCTCCTGTCCTCCGTTCTCTGCTATTGGATCGTCCCCCTGGGAACAGCATATAAACCAACTCAGGATTCCAGTAGCACATGGTGTGTGGCAGGAGCACACAGAGAACCATGTCTCTTGAGGGTTGGGTGTGCTTGGCTTGGCTGCAGCATTTTGAGAAACATTTGCTATTTCTGCTCTTATGATTCTTTCAACTTATTATGCTATTTCCTCATATTGGAACCCTGGTCCAGCCCTCTCTGGCTGCTTCTTCTAATCCAGCTCAGGCTTGCCCTTCGAAGACTGGATTCCAATTAGTGGAAGAGAAATTAATGGCACCACAGAAGCACTGGGATCAATCCCCAGCTATTACCCCCCCCACACACATATGCACACACACATGCACATACTACCCACGCACATGGACATGCACACACAAAACCAGAAAAAAAAAACCTAAAAGCCAAGTGCTATGAATCCTCAAATGAAAAAGGCTTTCTGTAATTTATTTTTCCCTGGATATATTTCCAGGGTCCTCCTTTTAAATGAAGTAGAGTTCACTACCCGAAACCTGAATCCTCGGATTCTCAGAACCATCATTCACTCTCTTAACAAACACGTGCTGGTCAATTACTTGGAGGCATTGTTTCTACTCAGCTGTTGAGAACGCAGGGGTTTGTTAGGCGCAAATAAATATCCTCCAAGAAGCCAGAAAACAAGCAAAGTCATGACAAAATAAGCAGCAATGGTCTCAAACTACACAAAGTTCCAGAGTTAAAGTGAGCTAGGGAAAGTGGCTGCTGAGGGGAATGGGTTGCTGAGCCAGGTAACAACACTAGAACTTCCCAACTTCAGGACTAGTGAAGGGGATGTTCTGTCTGAAAAGACAATGTTTGAAGAGAAAAAGTAAAAATGAAAAGTTAGTTGTGCACATAAAAATGGGGTGGGGTGGGGGTAATAGACCATCAGGCAACTTACTCAAGTGAAGAAAGAATGTGTGGTAGATAGAGACTCTGGGCACTGTGAGCTCTGAACAAAGATAAGCAGCAGCAGATCCTAGAATGTTCTGTTTATCATAATGAGAAGTTTGGGTGTTATTATAGACACAGCACCATGACATTGCAGCAGGTAGGTACACACGAGCACATGCTTGTAGCTAGCGAAAAATGTCTCACACTTGGACCTGGGCTCAGGGCAACTGCAGAGCTTCTAAAGTAAGGAAACTAAAAAGGCCAGGGATGTGAAACTACTGTAGCTTGGACATGTATTGTCCCCAGTGACACTGTGCTGAAGCCTTGACCACCACCGCATAGAACTTTCTGGAGTGGAGGCCTAGTGAAAAGGAGTTGGGTCACCAGGTGTATCCTTGAGAAAGACACTTGGATGCTTGCTCTTTCTTGTTTTGCTCATTTCATTCACCTTATTTTCCATCCACAGGGCCGAGCAACCATGGAATGGAACCTCAGAATCATGAGATAAAACTTACCTTTACTCGTTTTAAAAAACGAGTTTTATCTTATTATATGTTCATGGGTATTTTGCCTACATGTATGTCTATGTGTGTGCCTGGTGCCTGTAGAGATCAAAAGACATGCTAGATTCCCTGGAGCTGGTGTCACAGATGGTTGGGATCTTCCATGTAGGTGATGGGATTCAAACCTGGATCCTCTAGAAGAGCAACAAAGGCTCCTAACCAGAGCCATCTCTCCAATCCCATCTGCCATCCTTGGAAGAGGATTGTTTCAGCTATTTTCTCATGACAGTAAAACGTTGACTAATACAGAAGATGTAAAAATGAGCAAATGTCTCTGCATCAATTTGTTTTTAGGCTCCTCCAACATAGCTAATGGTCTACAAATCAGCATTGCTTTGATGGCTGGCTATCACAGAACACTTTGACCAGCGTTGACTAAATGCTTTAGGGCATGTGCTATTGAATAATTCCATCAACGATAATAAAAGTTGTTGTTTAATTAGAAGGGAAAGAACGCTGTTGCATTCACGGGGAGATAATGAAAGAATTCAATAAAAGCCCATGACAATCGTAATAGGCTGGCGGTCCCCAGGTCCTCCCCATTCTAAGTATTGCTGTTGGCAGTCTGTATGCCTGCTGGGAAAGAGGAAACAGCCCTGCTGAGCACCTGGGACAAGGTCTTGCTGATGAAACCCAGCTGCACGCAAAGGAGCTGAGGGAAAACGCAGTGTGGATATTTCAATCTTTTATGCTACTCTTCAGCAGCAGTCTCTTCCAAGATGGTGAGAGTGAGCTATGGAAACAGGAGGAAAAAGCCATGAGTTTGGGTTTGTGATTCAGACCTCTGATGACAGTATGACTGTCCCTATGCCTGTAACGGTATGTTGGTCCTCCTTTCAGCAAATGGTTCCTATGTACGTCAGGTAGAGTCATCCCTGACTCTTCTCTTTATATACATTGACCAATCTATCAATCACATTAGGCTTGATTTGCAGCACACATTGAGAATCCAGCCATTTCCCCTTCCTGCAAAGCTACAATGCCTCCCCACTATCTCTTTTTAGATACATGTGACATTTCCTAACCCACTATTAGATGCTGTCCCTCTCACTATCTCAATACCACAGTCATAAAGACCTGTCAAGAGAGTGGATCAAAACAAAGGCAATTCATTCACTTCTTTTTGAGTATGGGATGGACTCACTGAGCCCCTTCCAAAAATTATGGAGACAGAGTGCACCTTCTAGTGGAGACTCATGCAGAGACCAATCTCATCAAACAATGAAGCTTCCATTACCAGTGAGAAGTGATGCCATATGAACGGTGTCATGAAAGAAGGCAGGTTTTCTCAGTGGGATTCTGCCCAAACACCATTAACCTGGTCCAATAACAAGAAAACAGGCAAGAGTAAATTGAAAGACATCCTGCAGTGTAAACAGTAACTCTCAAAACTCTCAAAGTTACAAAAGTAAATAAATACTGAAAAACCAAAAAAGATCAAAGAGACATAACACATAAACACAATATGGTGTTTTGGGACACAAGAATAACGTCCTTAGGAACCCAACTGGCCGAAGTCTAGATATCAACTGTATAGAGCAGTCCTGGTTTGTCTGTGACCTTTCTTTCCATGGTTTTCATCACTCGTGGCCAGATAGGAAACAAAAATATAAAGTTAAAAATTCCACAAATTGTAATTGTAAGCTGTGTCCTACTCTGAGTAGCACAACAAAATCTTGAGGTGTTCTTCTCCATCCTTACAAAGACCTGAATAATTTTGTTGTCCAGCGTATCCATGTTGTGTGTGCTACCTTCCTGTTTGCCAGTTAGTAGCTGTCTTGGTTATTAGGTTGGCTATTTTATCTCAAAGTTCTTGCATTCAAATAATTGTTATTTTATTTAATTATGTCTTCAATATGCAAAAGTGATGACGTTGGTAATTTAGATACATCAAAGTAAAGCTGTGCAGTTCTTTAAGGGAAACTGAACTTTTATGACTTAATAAGAAATGGAAAATATCATATGTTGACATTTACACTAAGAAAGAAGCTTGTGTTCATGAAACTGCAAAGAAGGGAAAGTTTGGGTTTATTTTCTGTTACTATAATAAAATACTTGAAATAATAAACTTAAAAAGAATAAAGATCTACTTTGGCTCAGTTTCAGAGTTTTCAACCCATAAATTGGCTCATCCACTTTTTGCCTGTGGCAATACAGTTATGTATTATGGTAAGATTCACAAAACAGAGCAAATCTGCTCACCTCAAGAAGGCCAGGAAATAAAGTACAGGAGACAAAGTGACATCCAAGGACACTGACCCAATGACAAAAAATTTCCCCGTAGCTACCACGACAAAAGGTCCCTGTCACTTCCTAGTAGTGTCATATACTGGGGACCAAGCCTCTAATGCACATGTAAACAGGTAACACCCCAGATAAAAAGTATAGAATGCTTCACACCCCAGAAATTAGGACCAAGTTATGAGAAGTACTTAATGAAGATAGAAAAGGACTAAATGATAATCTAAATGTCGTCTGTGGTTGTAATCCTTGGTCTTAGTACATAGTTCTGGAGACAAGTGGATGGTAATATAAATGATTAAACCCTGGTTTCAGCAGGTGTGCCATTGTTATATAAGGTACAAGCATCAGAGGAAACTAAGTGAGTGGGCTATGGTGACAATGGGGTACTAGAAAATAGTGTTCCAAATAGAATCTTACTCCAAACTTTTAAAAAGCATACACATGCAAAAGAAAGTCACATTGTTTTAGTCCTTGGGCTCTCAGAAGTACCCTGTCCCCCATGGCTCTAGAGCCTGGCCCCTCTGTTGCAACTCTTGAACTATGCCAGCCTTCTGTTGTTACCCTTGTCATTCACACATTCTTCATGCTGAGGACATGTTCTCAGCTTGGCCACTGTGCTGTGCATCTCATCCTCCAAAGCTTTTCCTGCAGATGTGTGGATTCAGTTTCTGCAGGTCTGACTCAAATGTCAGCTTCTTAGTCAGGTTTCTATGGTTACACATCTAAAACTGCAGCTTCCCCTTGATATTGTCTAACATTTCTTCTTTCTGCAATGACTTTCGCCTTAGCCCTTGCTGCAGCTACCTTACTGCAGCTGAGTTGGATTTTCCTTTGCCTTATTGCTAGACACTAAGCACCAAAATGCAGATTCTTGGCTACTCTTTATGGCAATATCTTCAATTCCCTCAAGCACATGGTAGGTGCTCATTAAATCTTTTCTTAAGAATTAAAAAGGCCTTTGGTGTTTCTTCAACTTTGACTCTTCCATAACACCGATTTCTTGGAAGTTCAAACTTGTTTAAGACTATGAAGGAGACAGCACAGTGTTTGGCATAAAAAACACGTAAGTTCTTTCTTTTTTTCAGGTCACTAGAGAATTCCCATTCCTAACATTAGCACTCTTACAAATTTACTAGCTCTGTGGCTGACTATTCCACAAGTAGCTACAGATTTTGTTGAATTAGGGCTGCAAACAAAGATTTGCAACTTGTGATTAATCTTTACCACACACAAGTCCCAACATATGGCAAAGCTCTGTGTCTTATGCCTGCTTTATTTCAAGAAGGCGATGGGGGAGCACAAGTTTCAAGATTTTGAAATTGATTTGTAAGTCTAAAGTGACAATGACATTTTCTAAGTAGTCCAACATCCTTAAAATTTCCAAAGCGTATTTTCAGTACATTTTCGCTATGCCCACCCTGACTTCTGGAAAAACTTCACTCATAACTGCATCGGAGACTCTCTCCTGTAGACGGACTCTCATCTATGACTGATATGAATGAGTAGAAGAAGTGAGACAGAGCAGGATGTACACTGCATTCCTTGACCTTGAAATAAGAATAGTACCAAGAGTGAGAAAGACTTGGTGTCTATCGATTACCTGATATCTTTAGAAAAACCATCACATGTATGGAGTGACCCTAGGTGAACTGTCTCGTTGCAACTTACAGTGATAATGAAAGCATGTTTATTACAAATATGCTTATTGTGAGAATGAAAAATAGATCAAATATATCATCATATAATCATTATTGGGCACAAAATCTTTATATTACTTTTATGACTGCTACCATTATTACCTTACATAAATTGCATGCAAAATCCAAAGCTAAGCACTTATCATGCTATGCTCTTGCTTAATTTGACAAAATTATAAAAGAGGAGCTACCTTTATTCTCCATCTTAGATAGAGAAACTGAAGTTTGGCATGGATTAGTATGAAAAGATTGAAGAATTAACACCCAGGGACTTCATCCCAAGTTAGAATCTATCACTTCCTGCATGTTGCAGAGTCCAAAATCTGAAGCCAGCACTCAGGGCACTGCTATTCATACATGTTAATTGGTATTGGGTTTACATTTATTCTGCGTAGGTCACAAATCTTATTGTCCAGGCGCACATGTCAAGTCTGATCAGAAAATCCAGAGCCTGGAATTGAATTTCCTCTGCTCTTTGCCCCCAACAGCTTGCAGGTTATAGCTAAAGCCGGGTGCTATCCATCTCAGTGGTTGGACCCCAGGGACATTTATTGGCCTAAAAGTTAAATGGCATAGAGACATTCTCAGCAAAGCAGACTCTTTCATCTTCTTTAGTCAGACTTGTGGCGACAGTCTGGGGAACAGTGCACCAAACAAGGTGAACATCTTTTTCCAGAATCTTCCTTAGGCAAGGAGAGGAGGACTCCAAGGTGGAGGAACAGATGTCTGGCTTGGGAAGCCCCTTTCTCTTACCAAAACTAGACACTAAGAAACAAGGTAAATTAGTTCGTTGACAGGCATAAGACATAAGCAGAGTGATACAGCATAAACAAGCTTAGTTCCTGAGGTCTCAGCCTTGCCCTGCAGAATAAAAAATGTTAGTCTATAGCTCAAAGTGCCAGGTGATGGATGCATGGTCTGAGAGAGGCCTTGGCAGGGTCAAGAGTGAGTTCCAGCGGGGGTGTCCTCCTCCGTGTGCACTCAGTAGGGAAGATGATCAGCTCATAAACCTCAGACAGTTCCAACCCACGCTCATCCCACACATTGTGAATACTGATTTCACGCTAACTGATCTCAGCCTTGTAGGCCTGAAAGAAAGGACACAAATAAAGATCTAAAGCCATTAAAGCCATCGGTTCAACATGCTCCTGTGCTATAAGGGTGACAGAGAGATGAGACTAGCCCTAATTGGTTCCTAGCATCTCTATTAAGGCTGATAATTTAAAAGCTATGTATCTACAAATCAACACAAGGTTGAGAAGGAATTGTAAACACCAAGGTGGTAAATCATGGAAGTTCAGCTCCCATCCCATTAAAATCTGCTAGTATTGAGAAGAAATCAGAGACATTTCTACCTAACTTTATAACCATGGACTCTAACATTTTTTTCTACATTGCATAGTTATTCACATAAAAAAAATCCTAATTCTTTTATTTAATCTACTCGGTTTTGCGATTGTTTACCTCACTTCTTATTAATATTATTTACTGTTTGTGATTCAAAGTCTCACTTTTTTGCCCAGGCTGAATTTGACTTTCAGTCTTCTTACCTCAGCTGATTAAGCAAAGGGATTCCACGTGTATGACATTATGTTCAGTTTCTTTATTTTAACTAATGTGTACTGTTTAACTAACACCAAAGTATTATTGAAACCTAGAATGTGAAGATGAATACAGTAATATAAGCCCTTTAGAGAGGTGAAGGTTTATAATAGGGATATGAGAGTTCAGGCAAGACAATATGAATTGCACAAAGCAGTACTTCTTTTTACAAAATCATAGACTGATTCTTTCCCCAAAGGAAGGAAAAAAGAAGCAATTTTCATTGAATTCAAATAATTTCAAGATACATGTTTAAAAAATAAATATCTGAAGGGGGGAAGCGGTGGCGCACGCCTTTAATCCCAGCACTTGGGCGGCAGAGGCAGGCAGATCTCTGTGAGTTCGAGGCCAGCCTGGTCTACAAGAGCTAGTTCCAGGACAGGCACCAAAGCTACAGGGAAACCCTGTCTCGAAAAACCAATAAATAAATATTTGCTCTGTTAAAGAATGAGCTACATAACCTTCATCGATGGGGAGGTGCTTAGTCTTACTGCAACTTGATATGCCATGCTTTGTTGCTATTCATAGGAGACCTGCCGTTTCCTGAACAGAAGAGGAGGAGTGGATCGGTGCAGTGAGAACAGAAAAGGTGGGTGAGGGAGGAGAGCAAGGAGCAGAAACTGCTGTGGGGATGCAAAATAAACAATTTTTTTAAAAAGAGAGAGAGAGAAGAAGGAAGGAAGGAAGGAAGGAAGGAAGGAAGGAAGGAAGGAAGGAAGGAAGGAAGGAAGGAAGGAAGGAGAGGAGGAAAGGAAGGAAGAAAGGAAGATAAAAAGAATGGGCTATGGCTAGTCTATGGCCAGGTGATATAAATGTATTAAATGTCATAATGGAACTAATTATAATGAACCCATTTTGTTTAGCTAAATGTTAATTAATGGAACAGCAAAATGTTGTAGCAGGAGTATTCTGTGCAGCTGCTGGCACTCTATTGAGATCAAAAATCATAGAGCCTGTCATAATCATAGTTGTTCTCAACCTGTGGATCAAGACTCTTGGGGGGGGGGTAGCTATCAGATATCAGGTATATCAGATATTTACATTACGATTCAAAGCAGTAGCAATATTACAGTTGCGGAATAGCAATAAAATAATTTTATGCTTGGGGGTCAGCACAACATGCCGAACTATCTTAAAGGATCATAGCATTAGGAAGGCTAGAAACACTGGCCTATGAAAATATATTTGTGTCTAACAGAAATGCAACCAGGAGACAGCAGCAAGCAAGATAGAATCATGAGCCAGAGAAATTCCAAACTGGGCACTACTGGGCTCTATGTTTTGAGTTTGCACTTTTAAAAACAACATTGTCTTTTATATCTTGTGTAATTTGCAGCAGAAACAAAATTGGAAGTCAAACTAATGCCAAGTATTGATAGGCAGGACTCAAAAAACTTTTGACATGCTTATAAAGTAAAATCACAACTCAAAAATCAAACACTAAGCTAAGAAAAATATGAAAATATTATTTCTTTTTTTTTTTTTTTTTTTTGGATTTTTCAAGACAGGGTTTCTCCGTAGCTTTTGGTTCCTCTCCTGGAACTAGCTCTTGTAGACCAGGCTGGCCTCGAACTCACAGAGATCCGCCTGCCTCTGCCTCCCGAGTACTGGGATTAAAGGCGTGTGCCACCACCACCCGGCGAAAATATTATTTCTAACGTATACTTTTTCAGAAGTTAATAATATTGCTGCTGCATGTTATGACCAAATGAAAATGAATACCAAGTCTATTAAAGGAACATGTATGTTCAACTATATGTTCAATTAAATATGAGAGCAACAGGATGATAGCAAAATATAAATTCTGATGCTTCATACTGATACAAATGAATCCAATGAACTAGTAAGACGGTTTGGCAATCCCTGCCCCCACCCCACCCCTGGCCCAGTAGCCTGACTACACCACACTTGAATCCTTTGATGTGTTTTCCATTTCTAAGACTTTTCTCCAAGAGACAAACAAAGGTGAGCCATTTTTGCACACCAAAACTCATCTCACCAGAATGTGCCCAAGCAAAGAGAAAAAAAACGGTGAAGAAAACGGGAACAAAAACAGACTTCCTCTCTGTTTTTAGGAAGTGGGGAAACTTGGCAGTGAGGGAGAAAGGATGGGTGGGAGAGAAGAAGAAAGCAGTGGAGACAAAGGTAAGGGGATCATGCATTATTCAGAATTCATTAAGCAGAAAAACCTGGATGACCTTAAAGCCAGTGTCTTTAAATTTGTTAAATGACATAAAAGCATAACACAGTTAGAATTTGCTTAAATTCTACTGCTAAATTCCACATTCATCTCTATTAAGCCCTTTACTCTTAGAAACATTGTAGTTTGATGGAAGATTACATGTAAAACACAAATATGAATTCCCTTTTCTGTAATGTAAGTCTACATGTGGCATGGGAGGTCCTTCTGTCTATGTGTTGCTTTTATTGATTAATGAATAAAGAAACTGCGTTGGCCTATAGCAAGGCAGAACTTAGCTAGGCAGGGAAAACTAAACTGAATGCTGGGAGAAAGAAAGTGGAGTCAGAAAGAAGCCATGTAGCCCCACAAAACACTGACGCCAGACAAAATTTTACCCAGTAAGCCACAGCCACATGGAGATGGGTTAATTTAAAATATAAGAGTTAGCCAGAAATTTACTTAAGCTATTGACCAAAAAGCATTGCAAATAATATAGTTTCTGTGTGATTATTTTGGGGCTGAGCAGCCAGGAACAAACAAACAGCCTCCTATTACATACATGTAAGTGCCACAATTTTTCAATACATCATCTGAACTACATGAAAAATACTTGGTATTTGCTGCACCTGGGACTATAGACTCAGATCATGACTTAGCGCAAGCTAGGAAGAGGACCCCAAGTCTGATGCTATTCTTCTCACGGAAAAGAGAGAGAGGGAGAGGGAGAGGGAGAGGGAGAGGGAGGGAGGGAGAGAGAGAGAGAGAGAGAGAGAGAGAGAGAGAGAGAGAGAGAGAGAGAGAGAGAGAGAAATGTAAAGCAAAAAATATGCACAAAACTGAGGAACACAGCAAATACAGAGCACATCACCTTACTGCCTGCAGCTTCCTAGGAAGTGGATGCTTTTCATTCACACAGAAACCTTCTACAAATTGCACATCAGAACAATCATTGAAAGGAGAAATTAAAAACAAACTACTGATTCTGTCTCTTACTTGCGATTTGGTCCAATTGTATCCTGTGGGCATTAATGTCTTCCCAAATCGGTCTGTGTTACCCGACCCTCAATTGCCCTCTGTTGAAACCAGATCTCCTATCCCATACATCAGATTCAAGTTTTAGCCCAGTGGGTTCCATGTGAGCAGAAAGGCTCTCACTCAGCAATAGTAGAATTTGCTGAGGCAGTGCTAGACCAGTCTCACCTGAGAAAGTAGGAACTAAAGTACAATGAAGCCAGTCTACTGCTTCAAGACCCCATAAAACAAATGGAGAAGAGGTCAAAAGGCAGGTGGCACCATGGAGGTATTAAAAGATTTGGAAATTTGGAATTGACATCATTTATGTCTTATTTCAGCCCCACAAATGTCTGTTATGCTCTAACATATTTACCAAAAGAAATGTTATGCCTTATTAGGCAAATTGCAAAACCATTTTATATGCATACATACAGAGAGAATTTTTACATATACAATGAAGATAAGCAATCTATCTATTATTACATAAATAGTGTATAATGGGCAGAAGAAATGAGGCAACTTACTTTTGACTCAAAACCTGTATTTTCTGCCACATACACAATTCTTCTGAAAACTGGAAATACCAAATCTAAACCCAATTTCACAAGGCAACCATCTGGGTGACTTAAGTGAGGCTACTTCACATCTATGAATTTTAGTTTCCTGAGTTCTAAACTTCTCAGACACATGCCATAGTGAATCATACCTTCATTCATACATGTACCCGTGTATGTTCATATGCTTGTGGAAGTATTTCTATTGAGATTTTGATTGACATTTACTATATGAATCAAATTCATTTTCAATTCTATTCTCTATTGCTCCATTTTAAATGCTTGTCTACAACTCACTAAACTCCACAGTCAGATCAGAATTTAACCCCAGACAGAAATGCCCCTCTGTGCCCTTCCTACTGTGCTGTGTAATGTTATGACTATCGTCTGAGTGAGAGATGTGAGGTAGAACCCAAACCCATGAACTCAATCTCTTTCACAGAGCAGTAAAATTACAGGTCAACAAGCTTGACAGAGCCTCGGGCTCGAGGTTTTACACAAGTTCAATCATTGACATAGCCTGTGAACTAGGACATACCACCTGTGTCCAAACCTTTACCTATAAATTGAAAAGAATGAAAGCAATCGCTGGTCTCGCAGAACTTCCACAGAGGAAACTCAGAATGCTTGCAAAGCCCTTCCGAAATGGCAATGTCTTTATTAGCAAGAAATATTCTATAGCAGACACTGTAAGAAAATGGATATAGAAAACATACTGGATCATAGCAGTTTCTAACCTCCAGATACTTGGCAGGGCATAGAAAGATAGGCTTACAGTGTCTCCATCTTCAAGAATATATGACTCTTGTGTACTACAGAGAAGGGGAAAGATGAGGAGAAGTAATTGCATTTCAGAAACATTGCGTGCAGTGCCAAGAAAACATACTGTCCAGTCTATTGCATAATTTGAAAATATTTTCAATATTTCACAGATAAATAGGATCCCAACACTGTAAAATAACATATTTAATTCAGTTTATTGACTTCAATGGATAAGGTATGATGTAATTGAAGGCAAGGTTCCCTACTGCAGGTGATCCTCAAGCAGAGGGTGGAAAGCCATTTGGTTAAGTTGGAAAGAACATTAGATGGGGGAAAGACATCATTCAAATTCATTCATTTACTTGACAAGAATGTAATTAGAACCATCTTGAGGCAAAGATGGCACAGTCAGTCCCTTTTCTATAATCAAACATTTTGCCATAGGAGTGTGCATCTTTTTCCTCCAAAGAATGAAGTTGTGACCATATCCATGCTCTAGAGTATGGACTCGCTATGGCTGACTTGAAGAGAAGGGAAAGAAAAAAGTAGAATAGAATACAATAGAATAGAACAGAACAAAAAAAATAGCTCAAGTTTTAGAACCTATTCCTCAATGGGATGCCTCCTTTAGCCTTGTACAGGGGGTTAGAGCTTGGTCCTGCCTCATCTTGATGTGTCAAGCTTTGTTATCTCCCATGGGAGGCCTTACCATTTCTGAGGAGTGGATTGGGGGAAGAAAGGAGGTAGGGGAAGAAATATGAGGAGAAGAGGGAGGGGAAACTGTGGTTGGTATGTAAAATAAATTTAAAAATTTAATAAAAAATAAATAGCAGAATATCAAGGGCAATGCTATGGAGCTTTGGCTTTCAAAGCATTTATTGTCCTATAACCCTGACAAGCCTGCTGAATGAGCAGTAGACGACAATCTGCATCACTTTAGGTAGTCATCATCTACCCATTGGATCCATGAGCAAGACTATCAGGAAGTCATCAGACAGCCACAAGTGAAAAAGCAAGTCCCTCTGAGGTTACTAGAGACACACATAGACCCACAGAACTCAGTCCTGTAGACTGCATACAATCGCAAAAGCTTTTTGCTTTAAGCCATAATGTCTGGGGAAGAATGCACAGCAATGATCTCATAGAAAGACTCTGGGTTATGTAGGATAGAACAAGATGAAATACCTTGAAGAGCCTTCCCAACCCTAAAGCAATGTTTTTTTCTTTGTTTTTTTTGTTGTTGTTGTTGTTTTTGCAAATCCAAGACCTTGTTATTCTTTTGAATAAGATCAGTAATGCATGTGTATTGATGTCTATATAAATTTTTAGATGAGTTAAAAACTCTCTGCAAGCGTCAGCTCTAATACAGCCTCCCCGCAGGTCGCTACTGCAGAGACCATTGTTATGGGTTGCTTCAGATCTGTGTATCTACAATAATTCTGTGATTCCACACCCAGGAAAACACAGCTGTCATTTGGTTCCATTTCTCCCATCGAACTCCCAGGCTTGGAAGCCACAACGCTCCTCAGGGAAGCTTTGCCACTATACAATTCACTATAGAATTCATCCTCTGTAGTTTTTGATTCCGTTGAACTGTATCTCTACTTACAAAATGTCAGTACATGTGTGTGTACCCCTGAAAGGATCTTGGGGCTTGGGAAAGGCAGATCACGACATTCATACTATGGAATATAAAGCCCCTTTGAGCTCAAAGTGATGTAAACTACCTCTAAATGGTATCATAGTATAATTATGTTTTGCCTTGCAAATGAAAGCAGGAATCTTGTCTTTTATAGTTCTGTCGCCTTTCTTGTCTCCTTTATATCCAAGACCATCAAAATACCCCCAAATGTGATCTTCTCTGTAGTGGCAAGCACAGAACTGCCACTGAAGGGCAGAGGTGAAGTGCAAGTCCCTGAGCCCTCCACTTTGGGTTCAGTAGAATAGATCTAGGATGTACCAAGCATCCTTCTCACATCTTGGTTTCTATCATTTCTGGTTCCTGCATGATCTTATCAACTTTAAAGTCCACGTTGCTTTTCATAAAATAAGTAGTCAGACAATTATCACTTAGATTGAAAAAACATCTATTGGTGAGATTTTCTACTGTCTGAATATGAAGAAGTACTTACATCTTCCAGCCAAGGAGACAATGGTAGGAAATGAACACAATGGGTAAATAATCTTCCCAGTTTCTGTCAGTTCAAACCCACTTGCCATTTCTCACACACTCTGTAAAGGGCAAGCCTCATGTAATGAACTTATTCCTAGCCATTCTAGCCACCTTCCTGCCACTACCTCTTTTTTTTTTTTTTTTTTTTTTTTGATTTTTCAAGACAGGGTTTCTCTGTGGCTTTTGGTTCCTGTCCCGGAACTAGCTCTTCTAGACCAGGCTGGCCTCGAACTCACAGAGATCCGCCTGCCTCTGCCTCCCGAGTGCTGGGATTAAAGGCATGCGCCATCACCGCCCGGCCTGCCATTACCTCTTAAGAGCTTGTGCATCAGTCTCCAGTGGATGCCTGTGTGTTCAAAATGGCAGCTTTGCACAGCAGCTCCCAACTTAACCAGGTCTAAGTTCTTGAATAATGGGAGAAATAAAGAAGCGTGGAAAAACTATTTGCTCATTCATTCTATAATTTTTTTTTTGTTTTTGTTTTTGTTTTGTTTTTCGAGACAGGGTTTCTCTGTGGTTTTGGAGCCTGTCCTGGAACTAGCTCTTCTAGACCAGGCTGGTCTCGAACTCACAGAGATCCGTCTGCCTCTGCCTCCCAAGTGCTGGGATTAAAGGTGTGCGCCACCACTGCCCGGCCCCATCTTAACTTTTATCACATGTGTGTGGGTTTCAGGTTTAAATGCACTACAGAGAACTAAACTGTAGAAATCAGGGTGGGGGCAAATGCTCCTTGCATTCATCCCCTATCTTTCTCTTCCTGAAGAGAGAGTATTGGGGGAAGGCATATTTATGATCTATCTTCAGACAGGAGCCGGAAATACTCCCTTGGCTTAATAAAACCAGACTTAGTATATAAGTAAAAGTATTAATAGCAGTCATATTAAATAGATATAAAGTTACATGACAGTCACAACTCTAAGTAGCTACTTGATTTTTATTAGCTAGAAATAAGACCTTCTTCTATGGGCTGCTGCTGGATCATTTATGCGATCATCACAATGAACACACTGGGCCAATTTTATTGTCACAATTGCACTATACACACGAAGCTAGGAGAACAAAGGTAGGTAAATTTCCTATCTGAACTTCCTTCATAAGCGGGCCTCAGGCAGCTCATCTCCTTAGCTCACCCTTCACGTTGTAATGACCACAGAACACTGGCCACTCTCTAACCTGATGCGACCTAAGTATTGTGAGAAATGGGACAATAAGAGAAATTGTGTTATCCATATTGGTCAAGTAGGAGGGGGTTCTCAGGAGGACTTTGATCACCTTATTACAAGCTGTGATAGAATTACTGAATGTGGCGAAAAGCTAACAACTGCTTTTTGTGTCTAAAACGAAGGATATTCTCCCATTCCACCTTGTCTTTGAATAACCCAGAAAAATTTCCAATAGGAAAAACGAGTGGGAAAAGTCACTGTGTAGAGGAAAAAGGAATCATGGGTTCTTGTGACAGGCACTATATTTGGAAATTTTTCTGCTATGTATATCATCTAGTTAGAATTAGGCACAATGTACCTCTGTAATCTCTCCACTTGGGAGTGAGGTTAAGTCCAGCCTAGAGGTACAGAGTTGGATCCTGTCTCAAAAGAAAAAAAAAAAAGAAAACAAAGTAGATCTAGTCAACCAGGGACAGACCCAGACCTCAGCAGCTCTGATACATGGCACTCATGTGTCCAGATAAAGTGACCATTAAATGAGCACTTTGTCCAGTCCTAGAGCTGAAGAAGAGAAGAAGAGAAGATGAATGCTGGACTCTCTGTCTAGGTGGGAGCAAAAGAGGAGTCTTGTAAGCTCAGGGGTGAGGTCAGCCGTGGTCAGAGGTGGAGTCAGTATAAAGAGGGGGCAGGCTCTACCCTGACTCTTCAGTTAATTTCTCACTGGCCTTTTCCTCACCCACACCAACTGAGGGGTGCCTTCATTAAGGTAACAGGTATCGTACTCTAGAATGCTGAGGAAAGATAAGAGAGTGTCATTTCCCAGGATCTCCTTTGGCCAAGCAGGGCATTCATGGAAGTCAGCAAGCACTATGTGTCCTATAGAAAAATCTCAGACGTGAAGTAAAAGGAACTGACCTGACATATCTGAATGAGAGACCCAGGCACCAGCAAGTTTGTGATCCATAGCCCTAGCACAATCCCTGAGAACCCTGGCTCTGAGCCCAGAGCCGGTAAAAGAAACACTCCCTGGATTTGGGACATGAGCCAGTGAAAGAAACACTTTATCCCTGAACCCAAAGCCAGGGGAAAATACCCTGAGTTGGAAATCAGAGCCAAAAGAACACAATTTACCTCCAGAATCAAAACCTGTTCAAAAAAAAATTTTACCCTGGCCCTAAAATTGGAGTCTAACAGCTAAAAAGAACCAGAGAAAGAAAGATAGTTTGACCCCCAAATCAGAGCCATCTCTGACCCCACCAACCAATCCTTGAGCAGGAAAACCAACCAATCACTAAGCACAGTAGTAGCTGCCTCTAGTCTAGAGGCATGACCCTTCTGCTGGCCTTAGCAGGAGGCAGCCTCTTCCAATTAGCAAGGCGTGTCTGCCCCTGACCTTAGCTCATTAGGAGAGACCCATCAGAAATAGGCAGCACATAACCCCACTGAGAGAGATCAATCAGGAATGGGCAGCACCATGTTTGGAATTCCCCAAGCCCTCCCCCTCTTGCCTGGCCTCTATAAAAATCCCCTTCCCTCCCGTGAGCTCTGGGTCTCTCCTGTACTACTTCTGCGAGATTGCTATGACTCCTGATGAACAGACAGAGGAATCCGAGTCATCATAAGGTCACTTTGCTTTTCCATTGGACTTTGTCTCGTGGTGGCAATTTGGGGGTCTGGATTTAATGTAAAACATAATTATCAGTACCATTGCAGGCTTGCCTGATGGCCTGTAAATCCATTGTTCTTCCAGAACATTGTGTAAATTAAGATCATTCTAAAAGAGTTGCCAAAAACAATTCAAACAAGGTCAGAAACGAGTGACTGCTGCTTTATACCTACTGTGACAGCCTTCCTGTAGTCTGCCTGCCATACTAAGATCGGTGAAATGACGATTGAATCGCCCCTACTTTCTGACAGTAGTCAATGCGCAATGAGCCCTTGTTTCCTTCTTGCTCTCTTCCATATTGTCCCACGAAGCTTAAATCCTACAAAGATCATCCTAAAACCCTTTTATTGACATATGATAGGGTTCTCAGTAGTTCTTACTAGCAAAGAAAATGAACTCAACTCATTTACCTGCAAGTGTGTCCCTGTGGTCTTTAATTAAAAGATATTGATGTTAAAGAAAAGTAGCTGAAAGGACTTTGAGAGAGGGCTGCTGTATATTTGCCAAAGTCGACTATCAATTAGGTCTGTATATATATATATATGTGTGTGTGTGTGTGTGTGTGTGTGTGTGTATGTATATTCATATGGTTCCTGTGTGCATAGATAGATAGATAGATAGATAGATAGATAGATAGATAGATAGATAGATAGATAGACAGACATACATACTGTCTGTGTGTATGTACATGTAGGTGGGCAGATGCATGTCCACAGGTGTGTACATACAACTGGAAACCAGAGGTCCATGTTGGATGTCTTTCTTGATCATTCACCTTGTGTTTTAAAACAAGATCTCATACTGAACCTAGAGTTCATAAATTTACTAGGTTGGCCTAGCCAAGGAATAACAGAGTCTGCCTATATAAAGTAGCCATATCACCTCCGCCAGCACTAGAGTTACAGACACAAGTCACCACTTCTGGTTTTATGTAGACACTGGGAATCCAGACCCAGGTTCTCAGTCTCACACCAGGCACTTTATTTGCTAAGACACTACCTCAGTACTTCTGTTAGCTTTTGAGTATAACAGAAACTATAGAAACCAAACAATAGCCAAGTTGAATCACACACTGTTGAATCTAATGCTTAAGTTGGGCTATACTCTAGGTCTTCAGAGCAAAGGTCACTACTCTCCAAAGAAAGTTGAACTGCTATGGTTAGTTGTTTCAGTTTTGTTTTGTGTGTCTCTCACCCCTCAAAAGGCTGGGCCTGTGTTATGATTTGGACCTAGAATAACCAGAGAGATGTGCGTTAAGGCTTGTTCCTCAGCTTATACCTATAGCATAAAGAATTGTTAAGAGTCAATACCTACTGGGAATTTGTTAAGCCACTGAGGGTATTCATTCCAAGGAGACTGTGGGACCCCAGGCTCTTATTCAATATTTTTGCTTTTTGGCATTGAAGTTAAATAGCTTGTTCCACAATGTATTCTTCACTGAAGTGCTGCCTCACTTCAAGCCAAAAGCAAAATGGCCACCAAAACTGTGACCCAAGGTAGAGTTCTGTTCTTGTAGAGTTGGTTATCTGGGGTATTTGTCAAACTAATGGAAAGTTAGCATACCCAGTGCTCACCTCATGGTGCAAGTAGACACAAAGCAGAACAAGAAGAAATGTGTCTGCACAGATCTCACACTGCATCGCTATTGCCTTTGTGGAAAAAAAAATCATCTTGCATTTTCAAATGTTCAAGGCATGGTGCAAAAGCAAAGCAGATGCAGGACTGCTTGAATGCTGGGATCTATGCTTTCAGTTGAGAAAATGTAAAGTCCTTGCAAAGGCCCTGGGTAAAGAGAGAGGTGAACAATTGGAGATCCCACTGAAGTCTGCCACCTGGAGCTATTTAGCCTGCCCAGGATGAGATGAGCCACGAGGAAATTGTCGTGTCCGTGAGAAACCCAAGGAAAGCAGGTCAACCAGAAACCCCCTTTCACAAACAACCAAGCCAGGAGTGACCAACCAAAAGAATTTGTACCAATTGTAGATCCATGCACACATCTATCCCAACAGTGCAAAAAGCACCCAACAGACAGGGAGCCTGAATCGATGCTCCATTAAGGCTAAAGGGCCCTTCATCCATGGACGCCCAAAGTCTTGCATTCCACTATAAATCACAGGTGTCCTCCCTATATCTTGGTGTTTTTACTGCACAGGATAAAGGAATCTGACAGGCAAAATGTTTTTTAAGACAGGTTTGGCAGTACCTAAGGGGAAGATTTTAGTTTTAGTGCTGATCAGGTATCATATAAGATTATATGAAAATCAATTTTGTCCCTATTAACTAGCCATGTATATCAATAAAAGGTAAAAATTAAAAGGAAAGATTCCTCTGCACACCAGAGCAACAGAAGATAAGTGTGACCCTACATGTATCCATTCTGACAGTTGGGACTATCTCAAGACATACCGGAAGGCATTATCTACAAAACGGACTGCCAACAGTTTTCCTCATCTCTGACCTGGAAGTCACAGTCAGAGAATGGTGAGCATTTTCTCCATCTGCCTGATTGGAAACACTCATTTCAAACTTTGGGGCTTGCCCTAATTAGCAGTATTATCTCTATTTTATTTTTTTTTCAAATGAAATTGCTTTATAAATACCTCACAGGCTATTGTGAGAATCAAATTAGAGAGCAGATGTGAAAGTATTTTGAAAAGTTCAAAATGTTATAGGGATATAAAGTTATCTGACATGCTGCTACGATAATAACAATTTAAGCATGCTAATAGGCATTGCTTTCTCATTAGTGAGACAGAGCCATGGTGGAAATAATGCAAAATCCAGTCAGCTCTCAAATGTTCCAATTCCAGCCTTGCACCACCTAACTGGTGTGACCTCAACAAGTTCCTCACCCACTCAAGCCCTTCATGTTCTCATTAGGAAAGAGAAAACTTAAAGGGTGGAAGTAGAAGCTTGCCAAAGCCTTTAGAACTTTAAATAAAACTCTTGTTGGCAGGTTTTCCACATACGCTTTTCTGCCTCAGATAATTCATAGAAGACCATAGAAAAGGATACCTAGGTTCTGTGGATGCTAACTTTGTATAACCCTCTAGATGCATGTTTTTGAAATGGTAACAAAATAATCCTTATCTTACAGTTAAATTTATTACTGCCATTTGTGATGTTTCCAGTCATTTGGATATGGTTCTTCAGGCCCTTAACTCTACTAGACTCTACACGCACACAAAGGTCTTCCACCCGTAACCCTCCTTAAGCCGCCCTCCTCGGTCTTCCTGTCTTTCTGTTCCTTCATTATCTGTCTCGTTGTATTCATTACTGTGAGCCACAGCACAGGAATCCTTACTGAAAACCTATCCGCTGTGAATAGGAGCTGTATTGGCATCACCGAAACAATATGTAGAATACTCACAAGAACTCTGAGTGGCAGGTTTCATTTCCTTCCTGTCACAGAAAGGCTAAACACGCTGTGCAAAGGCACACATCTAAGAAGGAGGTAAAAGCATACCTCATGCTCATGCCTGACTACATGGTCCTGGCTTCTCAGCGTCGTAATGCTCTCTGACCTCCACTGGAAGCTTGGTACTGTAATAATTTATTCATTTGTCTCCCATCTAGGCAGTCAACTTCTTGGTAGTTGAGAGTACTTGTTATGTCTTATGTCCCTAGTAATTATCACAATGCATCTACCAAAAAGATATTCAGTTAGTGTTTGTCCATTGAATAAATTGTACCAAACACACGAACATATCCTTCTATCACATTTAATACCCAATGTATAAATCTCTATAGTGATACGCATTTTATATATTTTGTCATGTATTGAAGCTAGATCTTTATGTATGCTAGAGGAGCACTGTATGGTACCATAGCACTACGTCTCCAACCTCATACTATCAGTGTGTATGTGTGAATGTGTATGTGTGTGTGTGCGCATGCATGTGTGTAGATGTGGATGTTTATACCAACATGTATTTGGAGGTTATAGGAGACCATTAAGTGCCCAGCTTTCTGACACTCTGTTTAATACCTTGAATGAGGATCTCTCACTAGAACTTGAGCTAAGCCAGCAGTCAGTAGACCCCAGAAATCTTCCTTTCCCACATCAGTGCTGGAATTACAGGTATATGCGCAGCCATGTTCAGCTTTTTACACAGATGCTGGAATCTGAGCTCAGGTCTCCATGTTTGCCAAGTAAACACCCATGCCCAGTGACCCCTCTTTCTGGGCCATCTAAAAAAGCACTTAAACTCAATAATTATAATTAAGTAGGATAAGATTCTTAAAACCTAAATTTATATGCTTTTTTTTATGTTTCAAAATAAACCTTAAAAAGTCTCAAAATCACCATAAGCTTTCACTTTTGAAGCAAGGTAATTATATCCAGTAATTATATGCTTCTTTATAATATCATAGGTATGAAGAAGAACTATAGCATGGTGAATGATTTTATGTATGTCCTAAACCTTAGGATCTAGGATGCTCATTTCTAGTGTCAAATTGACTAGACTGGGAAACATCTGGAGCTTTAGTAAGGCACGCCTTTGGATCTGCCTGTGAAGACATACCCAGAACTAATTAACTCAAAGAGGAAGACTTGACTCCAACAGGGACAGCACAGTCCCATGGGCTCTGTTCAGACTTTACCACAAAAATGATAAAGGATTTCAACCGGAACATCCCCATTCTCTTCCCTCCTCTCTGGTCCTCTGAGATGGGAGAAACAAATTCACACTCCCGCTGCCCCAGCAGAAGCCATTCCTACTGCCATGCTTCCCAGACAATGACAGATGAGAAACCTCAAACCAAGACCCAGAGAATACCTGTCCTTGCTTAGCCCTCCCACATCGATCGAAAAAATTGTTCCTAAAGATATACCCACAGAGTAAATGTTGGAGAAATTTCCTCAGCTGAGGTTCCCTCTGCCCAGGTGTCTATAATTTGGGTCAAATTGACAAAAACTAGTGCATTTCCTTACCTTGGCAATTCTGTCTCTCTCTCCCACCTATTTATTTGGCTACAATTCTTTATCCCCAATCCACTGTACAGTAAAATGTACTCTTTAACCAATCTCCTTCTGCCTTCACCCTCCCCATGTCTCCCCAGTCCTGGGCTTTCACTAGAGATGTGCACAGAGGAGCTCACCAGAGATGTGGAGAGAGAGGCAGTGAGGAGGACCAGAAACATCAACATCATGCTCACATCTCAGACTGGACAACACGACTTGTCCTTCACAAACTCTGAGTTCCTCCGCTCTCATATTTAAGCTCATTAAACTCATATTTAAACCAATGAATTTGACATGAGGGTGAAAATTTACATAAGATAATATGTAAAAGTCCAGAACAAAATAAGAGCTTAATAGACAGCAATCCTATACTAACGTGTCTATTATTGTGAGATGAAATAGCTTGGTTATATGTTCTTCAGTGGCTTCAGTACATAAGTGAGGCATATCTTTCTTCAGATTTGTTCTTTTATTTTTTATTAGAAGTGAGGTTATTTTCTTCAAACTTCTTTTCATTTGAATAAATACTATTTATTCTTCAAGAGTCTTTTCCTGCCACGGATGTCCTTACTTATGTCTCTGTTCCCACCCCAAACCACACTAAGCCCTCTCATCCAATTATGGGATTATCTAGTATCTATTTTCTATTGCATCATTTGAATATAAAAACATATTTATTGCACATCTTTTCTTAATTCATGCTAAATAAATGCTACTATTTCAGCCTACTAGTAGACATATCATTCCCATGCAAATGGAGACTATCATTTGGGACATGAGTCCAGTGCTATGTTCAGAAAATGAGTTTCATGATATTTGTTGGAATGATTAATAAAGAAAGAATCCATTAATGAAACACAAACACGGGTTGGCATGAGGATTAACTGGAATGAGAGTCATAGTTTGGTGAGAGCTGAATGCTAAGAAAAGGTAGCAGCATGATTAAAAAGACAAGTAGGGAAGTCTGATACAGTAACACTGCCTGGAATGGATGTTGGACAAGAAGCTGAGAACCGGAGAGGCCCCGGGCTTTGTGTTAACAGTTAGAGGAAGAAAATGCATCCAGAACAGGAAGACATGGTAGGAGGGAGACGTAAGTAAGCAAGTGAGGAAAAGGAAGGCTAAAACAAAGCAAATGAATAAATATATTCTAAAATGAAGAAAAAGTAAGTGTTCCAGGCTGGAGAGACAGATGGACAGTGGCCATGAGAACATGCTCTTGCGGTGAACCCAAGTTTGATTTGCAGAAATGACACTGTCTGGTTCAAAACTACCTATTAACTCCAACCCCAGTGGATCCAGGGCCCTCTACTGTCCTCCGTGGGCACCTCACATGGACATACACAAAGTTAAAAATGAAAATCATTTTTAGAACATAAAATAAGTGAGCCAATATTTCTGGATTGGAAAAATCTATGTCTGGGTGAAGCAGAAACACACCGAAGATGAGCTTGCTTTTGATTTGGCAACACCATCAAGCCTGCAATGCACTTCTCTAAGGATCAAGCTTGGAAATCAGAATTAAGAAAACATAAACTATCAGTGAAGACTCTCAGAATCCCCAAATATAAATTACTTCTGGTTTTCTCAACACCTCTTGAGTTGTATAACTTTAAACTAGTTCAAATAGAGGATTAGAAAGAGCTTATTTGGTTTTTCAGTTCAGATTGTGTTTCATTCATGGAGGTAGCTTAAGAAACACTAAGGTCAGAAAAATGAGGTGATATTGTTCAATGTAGTGCTCTCATTTTTCAGATATTTTCTTATTCAACCTACTTACAGACTGCTGGCATGGGCGTTTTAGCATAGCACAGAAGGATTTTACCTACACTACTGGCTCCTTTGAAACAACAGAAGCCTCATTTGTCCCTTCTATTTGAATCAAACCAAACAATAAAGCTTGTGGAACAATAGTATTGAAGTTCTAGAGAGTAGCCAAATAAATAGAAAGACACTAGTGAAAGGCATAAAACTGCCCCAACTCCACACTTTGAGGAGATTTATAACCCATAAAAGGAAGGAAGAAATCCAAGCAAAGTTCTTTATAAATCCATGAAGTCAGTGACTTAGTGCTGAGAACCCTGGGATAGAAAACTATAATAGGAGACAGGTACATGGGGGATACAGCAGAGATCTGCGAAGTGTCACTGGGAAGCTAATTATGAACCACTTGGTAGCTCTTTCATTTGGTGTCAGAGCTCAGGCTGGTCCACAACAGCACCCACTCCCATCAGTAAGGTTGAGGAGCATCATGATTTACACGATACAGAGTTATCAGAAAAGCAATGGGACCTAGTCAACAGGGAAACACCACTCATTTCTACCCATCCCATTTCAATGGTGGATTGGAAGGATTTGCCTGATTCCAAGAAAGTTTACCTATACCCAGAGCAAAGCTCAAAATATATGTAAGAATAGGAAGCTACCTAACCATTAAGTAAGTAAAATTCAGAATATCAGAGACACAAATAAGAAAGAAATTAGGATATGGAATGAGGGTTAAGACTGCTTAAAATAAACCCAGAATGGAGATCAGAGCTAGAATTAGTAGGCAAGGACATGAAAAAGCTATTGCAACCAAATGCTAAGTGTAACCATAAGAAATGTAAGGGGATCTTTTAAGGCTAAAACCACAATGTGCAAAATGAAAATTATATAGGACGGAGTTGAAGGCTCACTCAACACTCCAGATAAAAGATTAAGGAACGTAAACACACATAAACAGACATCAATCAAGATGAAATGCAGAAAGTCAATGTGTGTGTGTGTGTGTGTGTGAAAGAGAGAGAGAGAGAGATTAAAACAGCACCTATAAACTGTTAGACAGCTTCGGTTCCAATAAATTTTACATTTGAATATATGACTGGTTATATTTCAATTATACCTCAAGAAAGCTGTTAGAAAAAAAACTTACACTGTGTTGTTTTTATATATTGGGATTTGTAACTGACTCATGACCATTGCTTGAATTAAAAGGCTCTTTATCTACCCATCTATCTTACCATCTCTACATGTAGATATTTCATGAGCATTATAGAAATGAACATTTTATGAAGTTTAAGATGTTTCTATTTCTCTGCTCAGAAATCATCAATGGAGTTCTATATATTGCCAAGCATGAAGTAGCCATAGAGCATCCTATGCTTCTGTGGTGGCTTGAAAGAAATGGCCCCCACACACTATTAAGAGGTGTGGCCTTGTCGGAGGAAGTGTGTCACTGCAGAGGCCAGTTTTGATGTCTCGTGTATGCTTAAGTCACACTCAGTGAAACTGATCAGTTCTTTTCGCCTGTCAGTCTAGATGTAATAATTCTCAGCTCCTTCTCTAGCACTATGTCTGCCTGCATGCTGGCTTGCTTCCTGCAATGATGATAATGAACTGAGCCTCTTAACAGTAAGTGAGCCACCTCAATTAAACGTTTTCCTCTATTAGAGTTACCATGGTCATAGTGCCTCTTCACAGCAATAGAAACCCTAACTAAGATAGAAGTCAGTACCAGAAACTGGGGTGTTCTTGTGATAGACCTGATCGTGTTTTTGTTTGGAGGAATAAGAACTTTGGTACTTTCTGTAAGGAAAGCAAGGGAATGTTTTAAGTGCTGCTTAACGGACAGTATCATTAGGCACATGGAAGACAGAACTGCTAAGAGTTATTTGGACTGTGTGGGCTGGTTCAAGAGACTTCAGAGGAGAAGAATATCAGTATGTTGCCTAGAAATGATTCTTGTGATATTTTGCTAACGAATGTCACTGCTTTTTGCTCTTGTCCAATAAGTGTGCCTGAAGCTAAACTGAAGAGTTTTGGATTAATTCCATTGCCAAAGGAAATGTCAAAAACATCCTCATATAGACTTCATTGTGTGGTTATTAGTGGTAACTCTAAGGATGATTTGTAAAGAAAAAAAGCAAGCTGCACAAGGGGAAAAAATGAGTACGAGAAAGTGGGATGGAGTTAAGTCCTGTAATCAAAGAGATAAACATATTTTTTTAAAAAAATAAATACAGGAAGTGCTAATCTTGAGGCAAATTCCTACCCAGCTAAATTTCCAACTTTGAAAAAGGATTTTAGAAAAGCTTAGAGCAGGGTGTGATGGTGCACAGTCAGCACTGGGAAGGCAGAGGCTCGTGGATTGTTGAGTTTGAGGCCAATCTGATCTATAGAGCAAGTTTAAGGACAGCCAAGCCTAGGTGGTTTAAGGTAACCATCAAAACCAGAAAGCAGGTGAAGATGTAATTGAACAAGTGAACCATGTTCCAGACCCACCAAGCAGCAAAACTTGGCAGCTTTGGCCACGTGGTTCTGGATTTAGAGTTAAGGATAGAAGAAAGGGTTTATGGAATTTGCTTCTGCAACTAAGGAAAGTTGCTGGGGCTAGGCGTGTGTCAGGTGTGTCTCTGAATGGAGGCCTAAAGAGGCCATTGTGTGAAGCTCTGGATTGGCTTGGAGACCCCAAGATTTTGGAGATGCCAGACTATGGGATATTTGCCAGGGAAAAAATGCTAACAGGGAATGGAACCATTCCAAGAGAGAGAGAAGTGTGTTGCAGTTACCAACGCAGAAAGGAGTTGGAGATCTGAAGAACATTTTGACTTCAGACATGGACAGTTTGGAGTTTGCCTGGATGGTTTTGGTCTTGTTTTGTTCTAGTATATCCTCACTATGCTCCCTTTTTTATGTTTTGCAATGGTAATGTATATCCTGTGCTATTATAAGTTGGAAGTATGTGATCTGTTTTTTTTATATATTTTGACTTTATAGGGGATTACAGTTAAGATATTGCATGAATTTCAGAAGAGACTTTGAACTTTCTTTTTTGTTGTTTCTTTTTATTGATTTTTATTGATCTCTACATTTTTCTATGCTCCCCTCCCTACCTCTTCCCTCCACTTCAACCCTCTCACAAGGTCCCCATGCTTCCAATTTACTCAGGAGATCTTGTCTTTTTCTACTTCTCATGTAGATTAGATCTATGTATGTCTAGGTTCTCTGGGATTATGATTTGTAGGCTGGTTTTCTTTGTTTTATGTTTAAAAACCATTTATGAGTGAGTATATGCAATAATTATCTTTCTGGGTTTGGGTTACCTCACTCAAAATGATGTTTTCTAGGTCCATCCATTTTCCTGCAAAATTCAAGATGTCATTATTTTTTCTGCTGTGTAGTACTCCATTGTGGAAATGTACCACATTTTCCTTATCCATTCTTCAGTTGAGGGGCATTTATGTTGTTTCTAGGTTCTGACTTTGGATTTTCAAACACTGCTGAGACAATTGTAGACTTTGAGAACTTTTGAAGTTGGACCAAATGCATTTTGCATTATCATCACAAATGTATGGGTGCCAGGGAGTGGAATGTGGTTGTTTGAAAGAAATGACCTCCAAGGCCATTTCCCAAGGGCAGTGGAACTATTAGGAGGTGTGGCCTTGTTAAGGTAGGTGTGGCCTTGTTGGAGAAAGTGTGTCCCTATGGAGGTGGGCTTTGAAGTCTCACTTATTCTCAAGCCACACCCAGTGAGACAGACCACTTCCTGTTTCCTGCATATCAAGTTGTAAAATCCCAACTCCTCCAGCACCATGCCTGCCTGCCTGCCTGCCTGCCTGCCTGCCTGCCTGCCTGTCACTGTGTTCCACCATGACAATCGACTGGACTTCTGAAACTGTAAGCTTAGGTATTTTCCTTCATAAGAGATGCTGTCATCGTGATATCTCTTCACAGCAATAAAAACCCGACCTAAGACAGCTTCTTACTGGCACTTCTGTTTGTATAGAACACTATTCCCATCAATAGCCATACTGTCTAAGAATTCAAACATTTCCTAAGCAGTAGTGGTAATATAAGGTTTAATTATCATATATTGAATCAGTAAAGACTTAACTCCAAATGATCTTAACCAACTATTACTTATTGAATAGCAAGTATCATGAAGTGTGAGCTCCATCAGTTTATTTGCACATCTACATCTCACAATGGTACTCCAAGGTAGCTGGTGGTTATATGGCAGTGGTAGGAATCTCTTTCCAGAATTCTAGTCTTATAAAGGGACTCCAATATTCCCTTCCAAAGACAAAGAGATTGTCTAATTAATGAGTCTTCAAAAAATACTCTTGGCATCACAGAGGCTCCTAGGAAGTCTCTAGAGAGAGAAAGATGGTCTCCATCTTTATTATGTCTGTAAGGAAATAAACCTGCCTTCCTAAGAAGACAGTATCTAGCTTCCAAGGCTCAACAATCTAGCCTGTGATGTGTGGGAATATCAAATAGAATTTTAGCTCAAATCCTGGATTTTCATATCCCAAATCTTTATCCAAATATCATTGCCTTGATAAAGCCTGGCTCAAACATTCTACTTACTTCTACAATACACCCTCAACATTATTCTATTCAAAGAACATGTCAACCCTTCTCAAAGATTCATATTTAAGATATGCCATATCCATCTCAGAGAATATTTATTCCATGAAGCATAAATTGTATTTTTTTCATTACTGTGCTCAGAAACAACAACCTCTCATAGTAATAATTAATAAATTATTATAAAATATTGTTTGTGGAATAAAGCTATAAAAGCATTAAATTATATTTCTATGTCATGCTTGTCAAAAATTCAAGCCTTATAAAGGATTAAATTCACAAATAAAGGTTATTATAAGCTGGATGTTTTAAAGGGGAAAACCCACTAGACTATCAAATTGTGCAGGTCCAGTATCCCTTCCATTGAACCTGCTTCACAGAACATAGATGGCTGGCAGCCTCAGAAGCCACATCTTTTATTCCACTATTATGTTCACAGCATGCAATGATTGCTTAGGCTGTTTTAACCAAGCACTAATCACAAGGAAGTATTAGAAGTGGACAATTTCTCTCCATGAGATTCCTCTGCTAGACTACTACGGTTATGGGTCAACTCATAATTTTAACTAAGTCATTCACAAAACCATGTGTTACTATAGTTTAGATGCTGGATGTCCCCCCTCCAAGTCCCATATGCTAAATTTGGTCACAAGGAAGATGCTACTGTCAGGTAGAAAAACTTTTAAGAGATGGGGCCCAAGTAGGAGGTACCTAGGTTCTAGGGAGCATATCCTCAAAGGACAATCTCTTCTCTTTATGTCTTTTCTTCCTCACCTCAGGAAGATGGTCCCTTCCTAGCAGAATCAAAAAACAGGTCTACTACTCTAAAGCCTTGAAAATTCCTTTTCTCCTGTCTAGCTAATTATTTCAGTTATCTTGTTATGGTTCCAGAAAACTGACTTCCAGGGGTATCAAATTGTGTTGTTGTCTAAGGCTTGTTCTTATTCTTTTTTCTCCCTCTTCTTCATCCTTCACAAACATTACCTACTAGAAAGTTGCTTTTTGTTTTATTTTTGTTCTTGTTTTTGTTTTTTTTTTTTTTTTTTTTTTTGTCCTCTCTAAACCTATTGTTTTCACGTCCGCTTCCTGGGAGATGTGACCCAATGCAAAGGCACATTAAATCTGTCACTGGTGGCTAAATTTGTCTCTTCCCAAGATTATCTTAAATGCAGAGGTAATGTCATGATTATAGGATTCATATTTGCAAAAGTAAACAATAGAACTTCTTTCCCTGGTGAATAGCAACTAACCAGAACTCTGGGCTCCATTTATTTGAAAGACCAATTCCATAGGGTGTGATTTGAATTTAAATGTATCTCAAAACCAAAATGGTTTTTCTTTCCATCTGTGTGTTGTGTGGTGAAAATATTCTTCATCCAACAGGGCAAGGCATTTTGCTTTCTTGGAGGCATAGATAATTTTTTTTTGCTTGCCCTGAACATCTTCACGTTCATCCCAATTTGCTACTTAGTTGATAACACAGTCTCAAGCAAGTTCACTGTACATTGCAAGGTCATAAATATCATCTGATCAAAATCTCTGTTGTTAGAGATTGGCTAGGAAAGGAGCCATTATTCTCTGATTCTGCTTGGCAATATTCAGTAAATCATCTAACACTATGAAGTCTTCGCCATTGTGTTACACAAATCAGAAGAGTTAAAACCGGAAAATGTTTTGCAACAAATTGTTGCAATTGTCATTTTTATATTTTATTGCGATAGACTTTGAGGGAGGGACTACACCCAGGCACAGGGACACAATGCTAGCCATGAAGGATGGGCAGGTATTCATCATTGCATAGCCCTCTTTAATTCCTCACCATGTCCATGCAGGCTGCAAAGTAAGAAGCCCTGCGTTCATTCCTGAAGCTTTCTGACCTGAAGCAACATGTTCCATGTTTGCCTTACATCTGGTGAGGCACTCAAGCTGCATTCTCATGAACAGCACATAGAGCTCAGTGTGAAGCCTTCAGAATCACTGTATTCAAGTCTTTGTTTGAGCAGGGTTGTCTTTTCCTCATTCTGGTAGGAGCACACTGTTGGATTGAATCCTGTTGTTAGCTAGACAGGGGTCCCGAGAGAGGACATGTTGGGTTCTGTATGTTTAACTTTTTATCCTTTATGTCAACCAGTTATGTTTCTAAAACATTTCCAATCCCCTAGGTTCACAGAAAACAAATAACTGCACAGCCCCCCTCTTCCTTCATCCTTCATAAATAATCCCCAAGAAGGATGACTGCAGAGACAGGGCCTGAATGCTGAGGAGAGCATAATAACTCCAGCTCTACCTCAGAGAATCATTTTGCAGCCAGGTCACAGCAAAGGAATGAGCTGCAAACTTTTTTTGTGTAATGGAAGCAGTACACTACTACCTGCCAGGCATGGTAGCAAAAATTCTTCCCTGCAAAACCCTAACCGTGTCATCCAAAGACCTTTAGTGCCTGTGTAATTTGTATAAGCTAAAATGATGACCTCTGTGGTCTACATCTTTAGCTGCCATAAAGTAATATTGTAATCTGGTTAAGTTTGTGACTTAGCAAACCAGACTTCATTTTGAATCTAAACATTACCACACATTTGCCATGTCACCTTGTGCAAGGTGTTCGAACTTTCTGTTAGGTGGCTGATACTTGTAACACCAAAGATCCCAGTGACTTATCAGGAGGAAGGTTTGCTCCTCACCACAGCTGCCTTATGGCAGAGGATCTGTCATAGCTAGGAAGCACTGTGTCTCAAAACACCAGCCTCCTTGTTGATATGCTTGAGACAGAGACACAACCTAGTAGCAGATGTATAGGAAGGTAATGGTCAGCCATGTGTCAGTTCTTAAAGTGCTTAGCTAAAGCACACATACTAACGCTTCTACTCACCTTATTGAATTTAGTGATGCTATCAATGTATAGAGAAATATACTTCTCCTATAGAGAAGATAGGAAAATCAAATATGAAGTAAAGAGGTCCTGGATACACTTGCATAGAATGAAATAAACACTTGTGTATAGATACTATCTATCATCTACATCTTACTTTCTCTACCTATGAAAGGCAACCCATAATAATATTACTGACTTCACAGAGTAGTTAGAAAAACTAAATTAATTTTTATATGAAGCCGTATTTTTAAACAGAGCCCACAATGCAGAAAAATCTTATTAACTGTTGAATATTATTATTTTTCCAATAGCCATGGCTTTTGTTCCTGCCTCACACAAGTGTTTAAGAATCTTGTTATTAACTTTTCTGTTATTGATATTGTGATGCGAGAGAAGTTGTACTAAATAGTTTATGAAGCTAAGAAAATTTATTCCACCCATTCCACACAGTAACATAGAAAAACACTCTCCACTCATCTCCTCAAAGACACAATTGAAATGTTCCAAAGAGCATTCTAAAGACTGTAGTGTCTCAAGAGGAGATCATCCGATGCAGGAGCAAAATGGGTCATTTGTGCGTAACAGTGACATTAGTGTGAAAGTGGTCACCAACTGCTCTCGAGTCGGACTTGAGACCAGCGTCATGAGAGGGGATTCATTCATGCTTGGCACCAAACTTTGCTGAAGACCCATGACAAGGAATGAACTACCTGTTTTTATAGCCATTCACAAATGCTATTCACGGTCTTCACCACAGAAACCTCCCTTTCCAATGAATAGTGATGAATATAGAATACGAAGGCTGCAAAAGGACTGGAAGAAGATGGCAGAGGAATGTTCATCCGTAAACAAGACTTGTACACTGTTCTCTCTAAGGCCCCGCAAACATGCAGAAGAGGGAACAGAAAGAATATAAGAGCTGCAAGATGAGTCTTGAGAATAGCTGAGAAATGCTATTTATTAGCAAGACATACACACGATAATCTGAATACATATTCTAAGATAATACATATCTGCTAAGAACAGGCCTGCTGAGAAACAACCATGGGTAGAAGAAAGGTTCAAGAGGTCACCCCTTTCACAGCTGAAATAGTTGCTACAGAAAGATTCAGGGAGAATTTGTTTCTTCAGCTGTGTATCCATTAGTGACCCCATAAGGTTCCAATGTACAGTCCCAATTCTGTGATCACAGAAATGACCCTGTTTAAACTCAGTGGGTGATGAAACAAAGTCAAAAGTCATCAGTCTAGGAAAGGGACAGATAAGAAGGGCAACTGGATATGAATGGGAGGGAGGTAATAATGGATGGAAGGAAAAAGTAATCAGAATGTCTTTTATATGTATATGAAATTGTCAAGGAGCAAACTTGATTAATAAAATCATCATTTGTAAATCTTCTATGAATCGAAAGGATTCTACTCAGCAGAAGAGATGCAAAAATGATACAGCCCTTTGTATGTTTACAGCCTGCTTAGAAACTTGTGTCTGAGGTAGGTACCGTAGGTAAGGGATGCAAGGGCACAGATACTGTCAGAGGTTAAAGGGAAGGGATTCTAATGCTATAAGCAGGAAATAAACCCTTGAAGAGCAGGACACTTTAACTAATCCTTTAAGAGAAGTAGGATCAATTGAGCCAGACGAGAGGAGGAAAGGACAAGGAGAAAAAAAGGAACATTAGAAAAAGACAGCATCCTAGATTGCCTTTCTATTGCTGTGATAAAACACTGACCAAAGGTAACTTAGTGAAGGAAATGGTTTATTTCATTTTACCACTTACAGTTCATGGTTGCTGGAAGTTAAAGCAGGAACCCAAGGTAGAACTCTGGAGGCAGGAGCTGATGCAGAGGCCATAGAGCAATGCTGCTTACTGGTTGGCTCTCCCTGGCTTGTTTAGCCATCTCTCTTACACAGCCCAGACCAGCTGTCCAGGAGTGTCAGTAGTAATGGTGTTCTCGGCTTTCCCATATTAATTAACAGTTAAGAAAACACTCACAGTCAAGCCTGCATGCAAGGTTGAATCTGATGGAGGGAACTCTAGTTTGTTCTGTTAAATGCCTTCATTAACATGACCTCTAGTTGGTGTCAAGTGGTCAAAGACTAACCAGCATGGACATGTTTCCCATTCTCAGGAGAAATTGAAACTCTAAAAATGTACGGATGTTTTCCGTTAGAGACAGGGGTAGGGGGGCAAGGAAAGAAAAAACTTAGCCAAACTAGATGTTCTTCCTTCTATCACCATCTGGGATTCTCCTTCAGGCTTACATTAGTTATTTCCTATTGCTGTCGCAAAATACCTGGGAAAAAAACAGCTTAAAGAAAGAAGGGTTTGTTCTGTTAAATGCCTTCATGAACATTTTTCATGGTAAGGATGGGGGAAGCCTGGCAGCAGGATGTTGGTGGAGTCTGCTCATTTAGTTCCCAGCCACCAAGACCCAAAATAATTACATAGAAATTGTATTAATTAAATCACTGCTTAGGCATCTTTCTAGCTAGCTAACTCTTATATCTTAAATTAACCCATCTCTATTAATTTGTTGATCACCACAAGGTTTGATCTACTGGCAAAGTTCTGATGAGATCCCATGGGCATCTTTCTCCATCAGCAGCTACATAGCTTTTCTCTGACTCCACCTACTTTTCTCCTCTAATTCCCGCCTTGCTCTATTCTGCTGTGCTAGAGGCCCAAAGCAGAATCATTATTAAGCAATGGTATACAGAAGGGAATCCCACATCAGCAGGAGCATGAGGCAGTTGGTCACATAATAAAATAAAATATAAACAAAAACTATCACAGCATTGTTGGATAGGGCTAATCAACCGAAGACAAAGAGCACCAAGAGAAGGCACAAAAGTCAGAGACTTACTCGTTCACATACTCAGGAGTCCCATAAAATGCTAAATTGAAAGCTATAATATACATTAAGAGGACCTGACACAGACCCATGGAATCTCTGTGTTTGCAAGGCAATTCTCTGTAAACTTTGCTTGGCTGACTTGGAAGTCTTTGTTTCCCTGGTGTCCCTGTTGGCCTCCATCCCCTCTGGTTCTTGCCCTCTTTCTCCTTCCTCTTCTGTAGGATATTCCTTGATTTCTGAGAAAAGGGATTTGATGGAGACATCACATTTAAAGCTATGTGTTCAAAGCGCTCTCTCTCTCTCTCCTCTCTCTCTCTCCATATGTCTGGCTGTAAGTCTCTGTATCTGTTCCCATCTGCAAGGCTTTACCTCTTACTAATTTACTTAAAGTACTTCCTTGAAGTCTTATATTCCTGCTTATATCTCTCATTTCATACTGTCATACAGACTATGTTTTCATTAGGTTGTGACATTGATCATTCATGCCCATCTATTACATGCCTTTCACAAAGAACATTTCTTTACGCATAATCTCAAGATACACAGCTATTCAATATGACCCCTCCCAATCTCTCTCTAAGAGACATCACACATATACAGACCTCAGCTTGCACTCTTTTCCTCTTCCCTAGCCTCTATTATAGGAGAAGAAAAAGCATGTTTTGGTATGTGTGCATACTATACCAATAAGTATATTCTGTAAGACATGTATGTGGATTTTCATATTAACCTGCATTCATATGAAATCAATACCACATGGAAATGTTTTTAGTTCATAAAACGTTCTTCCAGTTTGATGAATATCACTGCATTTGACCCCAGCTCTTAATGCTGTTGGTTAATCACAAGTCAGTTGCTCGTGCTACAAAATGCCAGGGAAGCTGTAAGAATAATTTCTTTGGAAGCTGATTTTGAAGCAACTGATGCCTGCGCCATATAGTGGCAATTTTGGAGGCTAATGAGCCTGCGTGACATAGGAAATGGCAGTGGATTACGGAGTTTTCTTGGAAGGCAGAAAGAATTGCTAGGCCTCAGGTGTCACATCAGGGATCATGGGGAATACCTCAACTCATATTTGTGTCACTGGTTCAGTCCCTCTGCTGAGATCAGTTTAGTAACAGCCACATAATTCTTGCTGCCACACAGCTGCCCAGCACTTGTGGTAAGCACACTCATGTGAACCAAGATCATTGAGAGAAGACCTAAAATTCATTTCAAATATGATTCCCTTTATTCTGTACCTCCCTCACCAAATGCCACCGCTTGGGGTACATGAACACTCAAATGTATGCACATACATGAGTGTTTCATAGATTTCTGGAATACACCAAGACTTCATGAGCTTATTACAATCATGATTCTATATTCCCTTTTCTTCAGTCCACTACTCCTGACTTATATTTGAGACATAAAGAAAATTTGCTAAAGGGAACAGGGCAGGGGGAAAAAAGAAACTCTCCAGTTTTACAACTTAAGGAAAAAGTCAAACCTAGTTTCTGAACTGCAGTGAGGCTTTCTGCTGTAATGTCAAATCCTTCTAATCATATTTTTCTTCCCCTTAGACCACCTGTTTTAATTAAGATTATCACAAAAGTATAACACAATGCCAGAGTGAGGGGGCCCTGCAGGTGATCACAGCAGGGGAATGACCCTCAAAGGAAAAGGGGTGGGAATGAAAACACTGTTCAGATTAACTTCATCAACCTGAATCAAGACTTCAGGGAGTCTGATGCCAAGTACATCACTGTCAGCATATTTAAAACACAGTAGGATTTGCGAAAATGTTTTCAGGTAACAATCATTCTGTTCCAAGTTTCCATGCAAGGTTCATCCCAATTCCCGATACACAATAAAGCTTAAGGTGTGACTACATAGAAACTCCTTGGCAATGTACCCGTGACTATAGAGGTGTGTACTGTAGCTGAAAGGTCGAGAATCCAGTAGGGTCTCTAACTGAGACTACAAACTAGTCAGCATTATATGTGACATTTTCCCTAAGGATGGGTTTTATTAACTGGGAGTTAAGACAATGGTCTACGGAAGGAAGAGTCTGGGATAAGCATAGTAGGGAATTGGGGTGAGACCTGCCTCTAGGGCCAAAGGTAGGTGAGGTCTGCCTCCACAGGTAATAAGAAGGCTACCAAGTCATTAACCATATCTACTCCTGGGTTGGAAAACAGGTACTTCCTTCTTTGAGGAAACACCCTTTCATGACTAACATTCCTATTTTCCCTAGTGACAAAAAGACCTTTGTGCTCCCAATGCCAGGATGTTTACATCAGCAGCTCACATGGTAGAGAAGCAAAGAAAGGCAGAGTGGGAATCTGAGAGTGTGGTACAGGGAGAAAAATAAAGTTATCTTAATAGAAGAAGGTGAAATGACATAGTCATCCCTTCAGATGACAGACACTTGATTCAGCTGGCAGTATTTGGGGAATGAAATTGTAGTTACCAGCTAGAAATATAATTAAATTTCATTTCATCGTGGGTTAGGGATGACTTCAAGGGAGGTTAACTCTAACTTCAACTGGAAGAAGCTAACTGAACCCCTGCAAGCATCCCATGTGGCAATTACAGAAAAATGGTTAAAGAAGAAATCAGGAAACTCACACCCAGCTGAAGACAAGGTGGCCATATGAGAGAGAAACCTAATGAAGGAAGGTATTACAGGCCACTTCCCAAACTCCTTGGATATGTCTGTTTCCTGAATTGATTCTTACCACTATAAAACCTTAGGATATTGATAAGCTCAATAAAATTCCCACTTTATACGATTATTTTCTGATTCTCATCTGGTGTTTCAAATATTCTTGCATTTAAGCCAAAACTTCAATGGATCAGGATATGTTCCTGATGATGTAACACAATCTGTTCCCTCGGAACTTTCATCCCTTGATTGCCTTAAACTCAGCAGGCCTTGCTCTCTATAATTTTCCATTCCTCATTTTCAAAAACAATGGAAGTGTCATCAGACAACTCAGCAAGCCATATGAGTTCTAGTTTTATGGATAATCTTCCCTTTATTAATATACTGGCTTTTCATCATAATACAGATCACTTACATTCCAGAAGGACTTGTTTATTTTCTCATGTGCATGTCTCTTCCCTGAAAACCAAAATCTAAAAGCCAACAATAACCAAGAATGCATGCATGATAATGACAAATGGCACAGATAGGACATTTGGAAACATTGTAAATGGGATCAACCCAATTTCACAGTTTCTCAACTTGTACTTCTAGCCATAGGGGACATCATTATGTATGTTAGCCATTGGTTTAGTATATGCATAGAGCCTCGGAGGATAGCTCCCAATGCCATAGAAATTATCTCCAATCTATAATTTATAATGAATTTTAACTGTCCATCTCATTGGCTAGTCAACTCTGAGTGATTTCTAATTCTATGGGACTATATACCCCATTCTATTGAAAAGATGAGAATTTCATGACTAAAAAATAAGTGTGATTTGGTTGAGTATGAAAGAAGGTGTAAGTCACCCTAAGAATAGATGACAACTATCTGAAACAGATATTACATAGCCTGCAAGTATGTGTGATAGGAAGGACTGCGTTACAAACAACAAACAGATCAAATTTTGTATAGAAATCTAAAAGCTTTGTATAAAATTTTTAGCACCCGTATCTTAATTTCTAATGCAACTTTCCAATATAAAGAACAAAGCACTTTGGAGAAAAGGCAGATCTTAAAACTGCATGAGAAAATTTACAAGATGAACCTGAGGCATCTTCTAATGTCACATTCAATATAGTGTAACCTGCATTGATGGATCTATGTTTAAAGGACAAATAATACACCTAAATACCTTCCAAATGGCCAAACTATAAACTACTTGTGCAAAAAATAGAACAGAACACTCCTTTATAACCCAAAGTATAATAAATATACATTAATCCATGGTGATAAAAATAAATAATAAATGCATAAATAAAATTCATCAATTTCTTCTGCAGAATTTAAATTAATTTATTTACTCAATGCATTCTAAGAGGTGAACTATAACTTATTTCTCTCATGAGGGAATCTATGACTTCTGTTCATACAATAAAATGGAAAAGGTTAGAAAAAGTCTAACTTGTCATGGAAATTCATGAAAAGGTGCGTATGGCATTATGATACTAAATATACTGGAATGATATTGGTTGGAAATACTGAAAAGGGGCATTAAGTTAAAACCAAGGACATCTAATACATTGGTCCCTTATTGGTAGCAAATTCATGGCAAAGAGGTTCTCCTTTTGTTTCCATAGATGACAGAAAGCTATGGATTCCTTATCGACTAATATGGTTTGATCAAACAAAACCCACTAAATCAATGGCTCAGATGGCCCAACATCCATGACAGCTTCAGGACTGCAGGCTGAGATAAACCTACCACACAGGATAGTCCATAAAAGACTGGATTAACAGTGGCCCCAATCATCAGGAAATAGTCTAGAGAACAATGCCCAAATTCCCTAATGGTTGTTTGCAAATGTTTGTTTACATTTAAAGGGGGGATGTGCTATAGAGATGAATACTTTGCATTGGTATGGATCTTGGTTTATTGATACAAATTTAAGGTCAATTTTGTTATACATATATTTCTGTTCTTGATTAGGGTATTGTGTTTGTGCAGCTCATTTAATAATGTATTGTATAATTAAGAAATACAGGTTATTAGATAGTCATCTATAATATTCAAGCTTGTAGTCATGTTTGTTAGGTTTTCTAGATGTATGGAGATATATTTCAGATGAATAGGTATTCTTCAAAACTTTCAAATGGTATTTCAAATGTTTTAAGAACTTAGGACTTTTCATGACAATGAGACACATCTACTCCTGGCAACTCCAATCTACTTCAAGAGGATGATGGGCATCAAGGAGGCTCTCCTTATGGAGTTTGTTAGTCATTTCAGCAAGAAACTGCTCTTGTCTAAACTACTTGACGGTATGCTGTATGAATTGGACATACAGGACCCACAAAAAAATGACTGCTGAACTTGCCTAAAGGTGAGACAGTCCTTGAGGGTTTGTGCTTCATAAAAAGAGTGTGTCAGACATTCTGCAGGAAACAAAAGAAAGTAACTGACAAACTGCCAATAGAGGCAAAACAGTTTTTCAATTTCCTGCTTCATGGAAAATTTGCAGAATGTTATGGACCTGTAGGCTGAAGATGAATGCCCCAGTGTTACAGAAGAACTTTGAGTGACTGTCTAGGCAGCAAGATGTCTCTGTTAATTCTAGAGTTTTGAAAGCTGCTTACAATGCATGTCCTGTTAACTTATGTAATATTATATTTTTCTGGGGTCTTTGATTGAGTTGAAGAATATATAGTTATAATTATATTTTTCCTTAGTTATGATAAAAGATTAAAGAGACATGAATATTGTCACTTTAATTCTTGCTTGATACCTGTTTTGTTATATGTAATTTTACTATGTTAAAGTTAAAACCTTCTTTTTTATTTAGGCAGAAAGGGGGAGATGATCTGGGATTCCCTTTTGTATGATATGAATTTATTTTTACAATTGGTTGTTAAAGAAGCTGTTTTGGTCGATGGCTTAGTAAAGTAAAGCCAGGTGGGAAATCTAAACAGAGATAGAGAGAGAAAGTAGGTGGAGTCAGAGAGATACCATGTAGCTGCCAAAGGAGAAAGATACCATCTGCCAGTCAGAAACTTACTGATAAGAAACTTACTGACAGCCTCATGGTGATACACAGATTAGTAGAAATGGGTTAATTCAGATGTAAGAGTTAGATAAAAGTATGCATAAGCTATTGGCCAAACAGTGTTGTACTTAATATAGTATCTGTGTTATTCAGGTCTGGGCAGCCAGGAAATGAACAAGCAGTCTATGCCTATACTAGTACAATAAGTGAACAAGAACAAAATCTGGACTTGAATATGAAAGAACTCTGAAATATTACAGCCACTTTTCTATAAATATAAAATGGATACAAAAATGGTTTGATTAAAATATACTGAGTTACTTCTACTTGAATAAGGCTTTGCACCAGAGAGGATACAAATGGAAAAAGCCTAGGATACAGCCCACTCATAAAGCATTTGCCTATCATACACAAAGACCTGATTCAATCTCAAGCACCACAAAAATGAGAGTAAAATACTTACACCCTGCAAAAGAGAATGGTTTAAGATCAAAAATATCTCAGCTGGATTTCTGCTGGAAAAGACACATGTTTACCTGGGGCTACTTTACCTGGAAGGTGATCCTCTAGCAATAGCTAGAAACTGGAGAGTTGGGTAAAAGGAGGCATATGAAATAAAACGGAACACTAGCAGCACCTTATTGTGATTACAGCAAACACTGGGAAAACTTAGCTTTTTCCTATTGCTATCTACCTGAGATGGGGAAAGGGGAAATAATTGTCTTATGGGTGATTTTGACTGCGTGTCAAGTAGTCCATCATTCGGTGCTATTTGTAGCTCTGTACATTTAGAAGAATGACCCAGTAGAACCCCACAGATATTAGACATAAGGCCTAGCAAAGAATATCTGAGGCAAAAAGCAAGATGCAGGCAGAACCAAAAATTAAGGCAATTTACACTCACATTTATGGGCTCCTGCACCAATGTCTTGACCATGAAATAGTTCGAGAGGATGTGTATAGACAGACGATAAAACAAAAAAGCATATAACCCTTAATGCCACAGTGGGAATAGCTTCTTGGTATCAACATATGCAAAGGAAGTCATGAGAGAAATTTTCAGAATCCTTTGTCCTTTTTCTCTCTTACGTCTTTCTACATCTTTTTCTAAACATCTTCTCCAAGAATCTAGAAACTATGGGCCCTAGAGCCTCTAATTCAGTAACAGCCTGGGTTTTCTTATTACTGGTAGTATATATGATATAACATAAATACAGATGATAGAAAAATAGATACAATACATATATATGTGGAGATATTATATGTATGTATGTATGTATGTATACACATACATACATATATGTAGAGAAAGGCTTTTAATATGAGGAACTGGTTCACACAATTATGGGGCAAATAATTACCAAGAGTTTCTAGACACTCAGGAGATCCAGAGTTATATTTTCACTACAACTGTAAAAAATCTCAGAATTAGGGAGCTGATGACAGAATTTCATTCCAACTACTGAAAACAAATACAGCAAGCTGAAAACTCAGAGAGTTAGGAAATCCTCCTTTGCCCTGTCTTTGCAGCCACCCGGCTGGTGAGAGCAATCTTCCTACCTTGTCTACCCAACACAATGTTGATTTCATCTACAACTACATTTTTTAACAAACTCAAAATAATGTTGTTAATATTTGAACACCTTATGGGTCCAATCAATTCAATGGATCAATAACCACTGAGTATGTCTAGAGTGAGTACTGACCCTGGCATTTCAGACAAACCCCCCCTCCCATCCCCACCCTCTACCCCCCCCAATCCTGGTTCCAGTGGTCCATGAAGCATATTTGAACTCAGGTTCTCATTACAAAGTATATTTGTGCTGGCATTACTGCAGATACAAAGCCCTCTAGAAGGTTTCCCTTTACAGGCAAGAAGCTTTCCCTGTTGGAATATGGTTTCTCACCCCTGCTACTCCCTTCCTTCTTCTGAAGGTAATGGGTTTCTGATCTCAATTTCATACCTCCATCTCTATTTTTCATGATCAATTTGTGGTACAGTTACAAAGCATTATGGGCCCTTCAGGCAATAAGGAAATAAACAGAAAATAGAGGAGATAGAAGGTAATTCAAAAATCGCTAATGAGGATTGAACCAATTCTCTATAAAGGCTTCCTGCAGAGAGATTCGACCAAGTTGGACAAACACTGTGCTCATGGGAGGTGGGGTTTATTTTTTGTTGTTGTTTTGTGTGTGTGTGTTTGTTTTTCCTATCAGGGATTTAGAAAACTTCCCTTTTGTTAAAAGAGTGACAGAAGACTCAAACCAGCCCCAGTGGGCAATTCATCAAGTTCCAGCTAATACACAGATGTGGCTGGAAGGCAGGTTAAGAAGCCTTCACTCTCAACACCTGAAGGTCTCCAGGTACAGATGCTGTCCAAAGAACAGTAACAAACCAACATTTATTACATTAAGCCTAGTCAACCACAAGAAATAGAATCAGTACAATTCAGGCCCAACTAGTGCAGAAAAGAGGAACACAAGAATTAGATGAGTCCCTGTGTCCCAAGATTTATATCTGAGAATATCACATTCCTCCAAGGGAAGATGAGAAGTCATCAATTATTAAAGGGCCAATGGAGCCCAGACCATCTCTCCTGTTTCTCTGTATGGGCTGAGGAGGAGTGCCTGAGAAAGGTGCCTTTTGATATTCTGTTCCATGCTTCTGACTCTCTTGGCTGTAAAATCAAACTAAGATATCAATCCATGAGTAGCAAACCATAGACCACATTCTGGTACCTATGAAAGCAAAACTAGAAATTCACACCAATGCAGTGGTGGTTTGCTCTTCTTTCAATGAACTCAGACTGTCTTTGAACACTCTGGATTTCAACTTTGTATCCAGACTGATTCTCTCCAGATCTGCTGCTAAACCACACTTCCCTGTGGGTTGCCTTCCTCAGGCCAAAACTTTCTGAGGATCAGAGGAAAACTGTCTAATCTTTCTTTATTCAAAGTAACCTATTTCTTGCATGCCCACTGAGTTCACCTTCTCCTTGTGAGCATAAAGCTCTTTGAGCAGAGACTTTACCATGACTCACAACCAATGATCCCAACAACAAATTAAGGACTCTACCCCAAGTGGTCACCATTCCCTTTCCAATGTCTTTATAAAAGCTTCCATTCACAAGCTCTTCTTTCTGTCCTTATTATCCTGCCACCATGCTTTCATCACCTGCAAAATATTAGCAAGCCATTTCCAATCAAAGGAATAGCAAGCCAGTCTCTCTGAGGCCCTAAGAAGCATACTGATGGTAAGGAACAGCAAAGCTTTCTGCCTTGGATGGGTCCTTCTAGAATCCGTCAGGCTGCCTATCACAGAGCTGATGGCATTTCTAATAAGTCCTAATTCAGAAATCACAAACATGCTACTTTGCTAATAATACCCAATTTTTCCAAGCTTCCCAGCTCTATCTCAGTGGTACTCAACCTGGAGGTCTTTGGGGGGGGGGGGGTTAAATGACCCTTTCACAGGGATCACCTAAAACTGCTGAAAGCATTACAGTTCATAACAGTAGGAAAATTACAGTTATGGAGTAGTAACAAAAATAATCACACGGTTGGGGATCACCACAACATGAGGAACTGTATTAAAGGCTCACAGCATTTAAAAGGTTAAGAAAGACTGCTCTATGTGCTCCTGAATATAAAAACTTTGGCTCCACCAAAATAGTCACATGACCCTTCATGCCAGCCCTAGCCATCAGGGTAACTGCCTTTTAACAGCATCAAGGGTCACTTTGAGCAGTTTCAGGCTTCATTTTGGAAGTTTCCAGTGTGTGGTGTGTGTATGTGTGTATGTGTGTGTGTCCCTGTGTGTCCCCATGTGTCCGTGTGAGTGTGTATGTCCTGTAATCATTACTCCAAAAAGACAAACCACTTTTTAAAACTCAATCTCCACACTGTGAAAGTCAAAGACTTCCCAAGTTTGAGATATGTCAGTCAGGGGTCACTTGGAAACTGGCTTAACAAGATTGCCTCCTCACTGTGGGAGCCATTTAATTTCTTCCAGCTCTACTCTGCTGCTGACAGAAGGAACTGTTTCAAGGTTACAGCGAGGGACTCTGTGTACCGGAGTGTGGCGTGTTTGTAGGAATCCAAAAAAGAATTATGGTTTAAGTCTTTTTCTAAACCCAAGCAAATACATAATTGCATATTCTTCTATGTTCTCTTTTTAAAAATCGCATCATATATTTTACACAGCCCACACGACCAGTAACCATTTGCCTGAGTTTGACTTGTCATTATTGTTATTATCTTGTTCATTTTTATCTAACTCTAAATGTTGGAGCTCTCTGAAGTCCCATTCCTGTTTGAGTTCCTCCCACCCTTGATATACTATTCTTATAAGCCTCTGTATATTTCCACCACTATAAGCAACCTAACTCTTAATGACTTGAAATTGCCATCTCCTCCTAGGTCTTTCTCCTGGGCTATATAGAAATAAGTACCTATCTTTTCACCTCGAAGTTGAATACCTATTGTTTCACAAGTGAACTCCAACACGGTATACAATGTAATTCTTTTCTTTCTCTATTGCTGGAACAATCTGATGCCAGTTACAAGATCTCTTCCATCAGGACAGTCACGACCATGCCTGCCTGCTTCTCTTCCTGTTCCTATAGTAGTGGGAAACATCACTCAATCTCACCCACATCTAGCTCCCTTTTAGTTTCAGGCAATGGAAAGTTATACCTCTCATCCATTACTAACAAGGATGGCTTTGTAATGCATCTGGCCAATAATGAAATATAAGCAATTTCTGGTGAGTTTTTATTTCCATAACCGATCTCTTCCTCAGATTCAGTATGTGGAGGGAAACATTAAAACAGTGACATTGTGGCAACTTCTCAATCTGCAACCCCTACTGACTCTCTTAGTTTTTTGTCAACTTGACTCAAGTTAGAGAGATATTTGGGAAGCGAGAATCTCAGGTGAGAAACTGCCTCCATTATACTAGCCTATAGGCAAGTCTGTGGTTCATTTCCTTGATTAATAATTGTTGTGGGAGGATCTAGCCTACCGTGGGTGGTGCCAACATTAGGCAGGTAGGTGGTCCTGGGATACATAACCATACAGCTTAGCAAAATTGTAAGTGCAATCCTCAACAGTCTTTGCTTCAGTCCATCCTTCCAGGTTCCTGCCTTGGCTTCCACCAATTGACTGTGTGAATTAGGTTATCAAAACCAAATCCTTTCTTCCCCAAGTTGCTTTAGGTCATGGTCTTTATCACAATAGAAACCTAATTAGGACAGTGACTATGGTGCCTTGGCCACAAGCCAGAATAAAATGAACAAAAAATATTGGCTGTGTGAAGGCTCTATGAATTGTAACTTGCTTTTTGGCACAGCATACCCTAGTCTAATAGCATGTCCCATGTCACCAACAGGACCTACATTCTTACAGAACCGAGCATCACTAATGTGTTCCTGCCCTTAGTTTTTTCTATTTCAGGGATAGACAGTTTTCCTCATATATAAAGTCCTTAAATCACTTCTCCTCTAACTTCTGGTATTCTCCCACAATTTAAATTTTGTGCATATGTTTTTTTATTTGTTTTAGTTTTAGTTTTCTTTCTTTTCTTTAAACACATGCATCAGTAGCTTTAATTTTTTTCCCAATAGTATTCCATTGTACTGATAGGCCACATTCTGCTTGTTTCATTCAAGATTCAGTTGTGGGACATTTTGGATTATTTCCGGATTTTTCCGTTATGAATGAGGATATTTTACTTTAAATATCTTTGTGCAGATATACCCATGGATGTTTCTAATATTGGGGGTAAATATCTATATAGTAGAATTATTGCATCAAAATCTAAGTAAAGATTTAAACGTTTTGCATGCCTGCTTTTATCAATTTAAGTATTTTTACTGATATTTAAGAATTTCATCTATGATACTGTATTTACACCATCTACCCTTCTCTCTTCTTTCCATCTTCTCCTGTTCTCCCAACACACAAACATTCTTCAAATTTACGACCTCTTTAATTCTTTAATTTGTATTTAAACTCACAATTAAATTTGCAGAATAAACTGTAAGTATATGATACAACCTACTGAGTCATTTAGTGTTGTTAATATGTCTTTAGGGCTGAGCTTTGGGGGTTGAAGAACCTGTGAAGGGGCTTTTCCTTGAAGAACACAGATTTTATGATTCATTTTCCCTCTTTCAGCAGTCATTAATTGCCTATAGCTCTCCATCTAAGAATGGGGCCTTGTTTTGCTTTCTTTGAGACAAGGTCCTGCCAAGTAGCCAAAGCTTCCTGAAACTTACAGTCATCTTACCTTTGTCTCCTGAATGCTGGTATTACAGGCAACCACCACCCACATCGGTCCTCTTACAAAGCTCAGTAGGCTTCCCATGTCTCCTAGATCACCCTTGCCATAGCACTACCCTTATACCCTTCATATGACTGCCAGAGTATTTCAGAACAAAAGTCGGACTGATCCCATTTCCCCTTAGAAAATCCAAAATAGAGTTGTTTAGAATGTACTCACTCACTGTTTGCCTTGGCTCCTTTCTGTAGCTGTGGTTAAGTGGCTAGCCACTCCTGTGAATGCAGCAAGCCCAAGCTGTTCTCCCTGAAGCTACAGAAACCACCCTTTTAGGGGAGACAGACTATTTAGCTAAACCAGTTCTCCACATTTGTAGCCCCCCTAGATCACGTCCCAGGGATTCTGACAAGCAGCTAATTTCTTCTTACTCAGGACTGTCTCCTGCTGTCTCCCATTCATTGTTACTATGGACCCACCCAACGGGTCAGAACAAAGTATTGCCAGAAAATAATATGACTAGGTATTATTATTATTAATTCTTCCTTTACGCCTATGAGAGTCTCCCTAGAGAAGTACATAATATGGTTAGAAGACAGTAACGTGGGATATGCAAAAGAGAAATAGGAGGGATTGCTGCATAGTTCTCTCAGTGGCTACACCCCCAGGACTCTCACTTTGAGCTGTAGTTAAACTCACACATTTAGATTTAAAGGACAATTTCTAATAGTTGATCCCCTACAGGGTTTGCTAACTGTTTTTCCTACCTTAGACATAAATAATCAAGTGACAGGCCAGAGAAAGGAGGTTGGTGCTTACAGTCTCGGTATGGAAATTCCTGTGATTACATTTTCCTGAAGAGAAGTTAATAATAAAAAACATTAATAATTAACCTATTAGTCAATTACTGTTTTAAGGCAATTTTTGTAATGCACTTAATTATGCTAACATTACTTTTATTTTCTATAGCCTCATTGTTTCTTTTTTAAACAATTTGTAGAGCCCCTAGCTACTGTGATTATATAAATTCTTTTCCAAGATGAATATTATTAATAGTGGAGATCTTACACAATCATATCCACTGGGTTTTTCCTCTAGGGAAAAACCTGAGAATCTCACAGCCTCCCAGTTCTCCTCAGAGAGCTAGTGTGAGCAACATGATGGATGTTAGGGGATGGAGAAAAGTTAAAAGATTAAAAACAAATCCTCCAAAGCAAACAATCTTGTGGAATTCCCTGTTCACCCTGAGCGTGAAGTTCAATGAGGGCTTTGGTGACATGTAAAATTAACAAAGACCTCCACGAAGTGAGCTGACAGGCTCCTTGGAAAATGCCATAGGTAGGGTAGCAGTGGTCAGGGCAACAGAGGTGTCCAGCCAGGATGAACAACCCTCAGTGTGGCTAGGGTGCACTGAGTTTTAGAATTCTTTGTGATTTGCTTGTACTACAAACAACTGTCTGAATGATGAATTGGGGTTCAGTTTGTATTGTTGCTAAGAAAAGTAAAGTAAAACTTGTGTCCCTCTAAAATAGCCCTCTTGCCCTCAGCTCGCCTTTGGAGATTGGGAGAGCAACTTTCACTGCATCAACATCCATCCTCCCTCTCCCGCACGGGGATTTCCCAGAGGTCTGCCTCTACCAGAATCATTTCTGGGTACACCAGTCATATGAGGTACAGAGTCACCCTGGTCATTTGCTACCTTGTGTGTCATGTTTTTTAACGCATGGTTATTTCAGCTATGGTTGTTCTCTTTTCTATCACATATAGTGTGTGTTGTTTCTCATCCATGTCTCCTTCATATCTTGGATGAAATCCTGAGAAGAGCAACCTGGAAATCTCCAGTGACCAAAAAGAAGAGTTGTTTGGAAATATTTCAGCATAAAGGGGTCAGAAATACAGACATCTTCTAATGTCTATGCAGCACTGGCTGCAGGAACCCACCTCAGACACCAAATCCCATGGATGGTCAAGACCCTTCTACAGCTGTTTATCGTTTTCACATAACCTATGCATATCATCCCATAAACTTTAAATCATCTCTAGTTGATATTTGGTACAATGCAAATGACAGCTGCACTGTGTAGTTCAGGAAACAAGGACGAGAAAATTGTCTAAGCATGTGCAGTCCGAGGCAACTCCTTTAAAGAAAATCACTTTCACAGCGCACAGGGTTGGTAGAGTCCACAGAGTTAGAACTGCAGACATTGTCATGGATAATAATTAAGAGGTCAGAGCAGAAGTAAAGATGAGATTATGCAGTGCGTGGTAATCAAGAATCTGGGGAATCCCACATGGAATAAAACCTGCATACTGAGCCTGAGACTGAGACTGCTGAACCACATTGCAGCCAACCTTCCTCCAGCTACCTGCGTCATCTTGCTTTCTATCGATTTTGTGAACTTGCCAATTCTGGGTCAGCTCATGGGGCATATTGCTCTCTTCTTGAAATGTTCTTGTCCCAGTACACATGGCCCCATTTCCATGACATTTCAGGTGTCAGATGAAGCACCGCTGAGATGCTTCATCCACACGGCTGTGATGGTTGATAGAGACGCTCTCTCATTCCCGCCATCTCATTACCCCCTGGTCAGTTTATACTGACATGTGTCATTCATCCACAGAAACAGGATGACATGAGATTTCTGCGTCCTCAGATCTGTTTGTTTCCTGCGGAGCAGGGGAATTTATCCCCTTATTCAATGCCCAGAGTCCGTAAGAGTACAGAGCATGAGAGGTGTGGGTCATCACTGAATGGAGAAAGATGAGCACCCGTGGGAGAAATTAACAAACCAGAAAATCAACAAAGGAAATTATGTTAGCAAGAAAGAGTTAGCAGGCAAATACTATCATACCTGGTAGCCAGAAGATAAACCTAGATACAGATTTATCTTTTTGTATTTCTGAAGAAATATAATTGCTATTATCTCATGATGGTACCAGGTAGAGGATAAGCAAACTGAATGAATACATGGAGGTGGGTAGCCAACTAAGCACGCTTAAGATCTCGGTTGTGACATATACTTGGTTTTATTAAGAAAACTTTATGTCACTCCTTAGGATATCCACCAAACTCTTCTCTGACTTTTCTGGCACTTGTTTCCAAGACAGTCCAACTGGGTTTAATGTTCTTGCAGTGAGTTTTGTAGTTTGCCAAGGTTAATATCTCTTGTACACATATTAGTTGGAGCTCCTCAAATTTGGCCAATCCTGTTCTACTGATAGTCAATTTTTAAGGAGACAGTTATGCTATGAAAATAAATGATTCCATTTTTTAAAAGGCAGGCATGAGAGCTTCTGCCCTAATAAGTATAAAACACAGGTATAGTTCTGCTTTAATTCCCAATCTTACCTTGCTGGAGGACTGCTAACTTAGTAGTCAAGGTATTATGTGCCATCAATCATTACTAAAATCCTATAATTACCTATACTTAGTCTCATTTTTATATAGCCTCAATATTTCTAGGGTCCTATCAAAAAGGTCAGTGCCGAATATTACTGTGTTTATTCAAGCCTACTTTGAGCTGTTTAAGGAATGTATTGGAAAATTCCCTGCGATTCCTTGCTACGGTTGCTTTTTCCCTTTTCATCCATCTCTGTCTCTTTGCATTTGCATGCTCATGCATCATAATACATTGGTGCAGAAAAGAGTAGTCTTTTTGTCCAAACTGGAGAACCATCTCACTAATGTGTATCTGTTATACCATGTGAGCACGGGCCGCTACTACACTGGCTCTACTTGCTGGCGTTATATTATCAGACTTATGACTGCCACCTTGTTTAAAACTCTTGCCCAGGACTCACCTCTGCCATAAGGGGCAGGTTGGTTCTTAGCATGCTTGCTGTCCATTGTGACTGGATGGTAGGAGCAACCGCTGTGCTTTCTACCATGGCTTCACACTGTCACTGTCTCCTCTTTGCACAGACTCCCCAGTTTCCATGATTACCCTAGCTTGATTGATCCTTGACTCCCAAACTAGAGTCACGGAAATCTCATCTGACTCAACACAAGGAGTACTCTTTGAGAAAGGTTCAGAAAGAGACTACTATTTTTCCAAGGGGAAAAAATGTAGTTATATTTTTGTTAATATATAATTAAAGTAGTCATGCTCAACTTGCTGTTTACAAGGGAACAAAAATTTTCTAAGCATATTTTGTTTTAACTTTTTAATCAATCTGTGGCTATAATTTTAGCTAATCTTATTTAGCATTTACGTTCCTCTGATGTTTCAAAGCAGACACGATTATATCCTTTTATTTTTCTTCTGATTTAGGGTAATATGTAACCCTGGCTGAGCTCAAGCTGGCTATATAGATAAAGATGATCTCATTCTAATCAACCTATTTTCACCCACCAAGTACTAGGATGATAACATTTTCTAAGATGTGTGATTTTATGCAATGCTGTGAATCAAAGCCAGCAACGGTTTTGTACATTGTAGGCAAGCACTCCAACAGCTGAGCTACATACAAAGCCCCTAGTTCTTTTTGAAATAAGGATATTTACCTTCAAGGAGTTGAAATATCAGTAGTCATACATCTAGACAGTAGACCAGGAAAGACATAAATAATTTAATTCTGAGCTCAGCTTCCTTTTGATATTGTGCATTACATTGGAATTAAAATTATTTCCCTTATCAATATTATTCTATGTCTGGTTATACACCCCTATCTTTACTAAGCTTTGGGGGGTATAGATAGTTAGGTATGTAGAGAGAGGAAAAATTGATAAGGATAAAATAGTGAAATGTCAATTAAAGAGCGAGAGAAGAGAATAGAAGCATATCCCAGAATGTTGACTATAGACTTGAAGCTTGGAGAATGAAGTTGGAGGTTTCAAGAGGCAAAACAGTGTGATCATTGTCTCTTCCTGTACATACATTGCCCATGCATTCCTGCGGTACAGTCGTTCTACAGGTCATGGTTTATTGACATATTGGGAACTGAGGATCCTAATATGCACAAATTCATGGGTGTTTAATATTTCTTAAGTCATGAGCTTGGTCTGTCACTACATACCTTCCTATTGTGAGACCATCTATCTGTTTACAACCCATAGCCCAAGAAGGACTGTCTTGCTTATTTTTCTATAGCTGTGAAGAGACAGCAAGGCAATTCATAAAAGGAAGCATTTAATTGGGGATTTGTTTACAGTTTCATCCCTTTAGTCTGTCATAGATAAAAGTTTGGTGGAAGGCAGGCAGATATGGTGCTAGAGCAATACCTAAAGGCTTATATCTAATCTGCAAGATGGAGACAGAGAGGGAGTGACTGACCTGATATGGGCTTTTGAAATGTCAAATCCCACCCCAGTGACACATCTCCTCCAACAAGCCCATACATCCTAATCCTTCCTAAACAGTCCCACCAACTGGGACCCAAACATTCAAATATATGAACCTGGGGGGGGGGGAGGCTTAGCATTCTCATTCAAACCACCATAAGGACCAACTTACTGTCTATTGTCAGAAAATGAAGACATGGACAAAATTTTTCAAGCAAGGCTACAAGGCTTTAACAGCACTGCTGTGTCAGAGAGGTGCTCCTAACCCAACAGCCATGAAGTCATGAGAGAACCCAGCCTATCTTCTGTCTATCCTGCACAAAGCCTGGGACAACAAAGAGATTCTCATATTGAGCTGCATCACATCAATGCTTCTTCGTGAAGAGGAAAGAAGGGTACGTAGTGAGGGGTGACCAGAGAGAGCCTGCCCTACACAATCAGCCTCATTCAACGGCTTTTACCACACATTTTCTGGAGTCAGGCATTGGCTACCCTTGGTGGTGCATGAGAAACCTACCAATTTGCTGTAAGACTCCTAAGCAGAACTGGGACGGTTTTAGATTTATTAATGCTGATCTCTTGTTGGACAGGGCAGCCAAGAGGAAGTGTCAGCTCACATTTGTGTCTATCCCATGGCAGGATAAATGTAGGTTTTTCGCTCCTCACAGGGAATAGCATTTGGCCTGTGCTGCTGGAACTCAAATGAACAAGGGTGAATGATGCAGACAGTTCTGTCAACTGTACTTTAAGCTGTCTAAATGGTTCCCGCAAATTCCCACCTACAATGGGCAAGGTCAAATGTCTCAAGAAGGTACCACCTCATTAAGGCTGAAATGCACCTGGCTCTGAGTCTCTCACAACCAGGCCTGATGCTAAAATGAGTCCTACAGACACCCAAGCACTCCATCTTTCCGTCTCTCATTTGGTCCCATTAAACACAGCGGACAGTTAATAAAGGAAGAAAAATTAGTCTAACCAAATTAATTGAGTTCTAGTAGAAGGGAGGTGAGCATGGCCATTCAGTCTATTTCAGAAAGAACAATGGGGCTTTTATTGTTCATAATGCCTAGTGCCCGCATTCTTATTTAATGCTCTTATAGTTTTCAGGTGCACTGTACCTGCGGGGAAGGAAATTCAAAAGTAATCTTTGGCTGTGCTCCTTTCAGGAGAAAAGAACGGAAACACATCTAAATGAAAGGAAACATACGAATCGACCCCATGAATACAACAAAGATAATTAATGGGTCATGAAATAATATTAGTGAACCTCGAATGGTGCCTTTCTCTATAGCAATCTGTTGTCAGGGTGATTGACTTGTTAGCGAGGACTCAAAGAACTGTGTGGTGCTCTCCAAATGCGCTATTGTTAGAAGAAAAGTTTCACCTTCCGCATACACAGGAAGAGTCAACCCCATTTAGGATTGGAAGATACACAGAGATTATTTATTTCAATACTCTACATGAAAGAAATGGAGGGCCATTGAACTGACCTTCTAGTTTGTGACAGTACTAAATACACCCTCCTGTCTTTAAGAGCAGTTGCTCTTTCTGTTGGGCTACATGGCTGTTGGCCATGTTAGTAGGACTTCCAAGTCAATTCTATTGGAGATAAAAAAAAATGTATTTTCTGTCACAGGTTTCTCATACTATAGCAAACATAAATACACTATATGCCCCTCCACATCACCAAGAGAGGGATTCCAGTATCGATTGCTCTAGGATTCCATCATAACTTAAAGGGAAACTTAGTCCAGAGTCCTCGATGCCCAACAAATGAAAGAAGGGTGGTTTCACAGTCCTTGTATTATAACAAGAACACATTGAGGAGGCAGCAACCTGGCCTTCCCTAACAACAGTTTATCTACAGAAGGGAAGTGGTAGCATCTATGTGATCATTTGAAGGGGGTATAGGTCAGACATTCCTGCCATTGGATCCACTCAAAGTCTTCTTGAGACTAGTGTCTTACCATGTAGGAATCCAAGCTGCAGGCCATGCCAAAACCTGCTGCTCTCACAGTCTACTCATGGGCCTTTTCCTGACCAGATTCTTTACCAGGCAGTGTCCTGGTAAATGTCACACTTGCCAGTTACTAATCCCAACACAGGCCACCAGCCGGCCTTGCATAGAGTCATCTTACATCACCTCATGTGACTGCTCATATAGCACAGATTCTTTTGTCTATCATGTGAGCATTACCGTTCCACGCTCCACCAAGGAATGTGTTCAGTTTATCTGACACTGCAGATGGCCACCTGGAAAGTTATGCACATGTACGGGAACCTCTTCCAAGAACAAGCATAGCGTGTGCTGACCTCTGCTTCTACAGAGCTGCTGAGAAAAGTGACAAGGAAGAGCAGAGCATGGCTGGAGAAGCTGTGACAGAAACAATTTCAGGAGGAACTGAAGTTACAGAGAGATCTGAAAGTATGCAGACGCCTCATGTGTCCACTCAGCAGGTCCCCAACGAAGTCTAAAACACCATCCAGTCACTGAACACTGGACTTCAAACACTGTATAGTAAACATCAGGAACCACCACTGAATAAGCTTAAGCTGGCTTCCCATAAGCACCTAAGAAAAACAGCATAAGCTTGGTGCATATTAAACATCAATCATTTGAAAAAGAAAACTATTGCCTTCTATAAAAATTCACACTCTTGAGACTCATCCCCAGAGATTCTGATTTTGGTGGTGTTACCCAAAATCCCAGCTTCAAACTTGTTTTCAAACCCCCACAACGAGTTAAATCATGAACCCCACTTTGAGAAATACAGTTTTATGTGATGGGCTAAAACAATGATAAACATACTGAGAAACATTGCCTTTAATATTGTATGAAAGACAATTAATTATCTCTTGTTTTTAACCTCACTAATTGAGAAAAATATTTTTTATCTTTTCAATGAAGCTTATAATTAGAAAATATTTCAAGGGACTCATATCTCCCTCACTCTCTCCTAGATTCAATGCTGTTGATTCATACCTACCTTTTATTTCAGGAGTATATTCTGATACTGAAGAAGATAGAGATGCTGAAAATGATGACAAACCTAAGCCACAATCTTTTTTTACCCTTATTTCTTGACTCTGATTTGTAGATTGTGTGAAGGCTGCTCAGAGACCAAAGTAATCCAGTACAGATCTTCTAGAAGTAAAGGAGACAAGACAGTAGCTCCTTAGGGTAACAGCTCTGTTTTCCTTTTGAGTAAGCTGACAGATTGCAATTCTATATCCTCATTGTGGACAACAAGATGTTTTGAAATGTATATACACTGCAGAACAGTTAAATCTTTGCAGTTCACAAATGTGGTACCGCACTTGTGAGCCGAGTAAAATGAGAACACCTGACAGCCATTTTCTTTGAATTAGCCCTCTCTTTTTAAGATAGGGTCTCACTAAATAACTCTGGCTGTCCTAGAACTTGCTCTGTAGACATTCCTGGTTTTGAACTCACATAGTTCGACCTGTCTCTGCCTCCTGAGTGTGGGGATTAAGGGTGTGTGCCACCAACACCTGGCTTGAATTAGTACTCTTGGCAATGGAACAATAACAGCACAACTGTGTGATACTTGGTAGCATCTGACAAAGTTTAGAAAACCTAGAATGCCTAGCTGAGGATTGAAAAAGTTGCCGCGCAGGGCAAGAAGTCCAGAGATCTGCCTGGATGGCTGCAGTGTCCTGAGTAGCTTGTTAGATGGCGGAGGAAGAGAAACAAAAATGGCTGCAGGAAGAAAGTCTACGTCTTTGTTTAGTCTATGCCTGTAGTTGATGAACAAAATAAATATTGTGAAAATAATCCTTCTGTGCATAATCAGGGTAAGTTGCGAGGGCATTGTCAGAACTTTGAAATAGAGAAAAGAAATCCAGCATCCTGTCTCCAGCCACCTTCCAGATTATATCTGTATTTCATTGACCTGCTGTTCTTTTACAGTTGAGGGATTTACAGAGTCCATGTAAATGATTCTTGTGCATACATATGTAGATTTTTTCGAGAAGTCATGCTATTTCTGATTGCCTAGAAGTAGTGACCACTGCTGTCATATATATGTAGATGCTACTTTGGATATTCCTTTGAAGCAGCTCTAATAGCTTACAGGTTGCCTCATTAAGTAGCGAGCGAGTTAAGTGTAGTGTTTTCTCATGAGCTAACTTATATCCATTTATTCATACACTCATGATTTACTGCTTTTCAAAAATGTTCTTTAAGAAAAAAAGTTGTTCTGCACAATAAAGATTATAAATACATAAATACGTAAAATGAAGGACAGTGAGAATAATTCTTGGGCAACATGAAGATTGCAAATGAAGCATGGTCAAAGCCAGAAGGATCTCAAGGAACCATGAGAATTTGCAATACTGGAAGATACTGGGAAGAATGATAGATCATTCTCTGGATAATAGGAAGGTGTTAATCAATACTCATTAATGTTACATTTTAAAGAGTGGGTTCAGAGCAAGTGAAAGGCCTCACCATTCCTTAGGTCAAGACCTGACACCTAGGCACTATATTCCATATTTTCTTCAATACAACTACAGAAGTATAGTCATACTACTTATACGTGTACAAGACAAATCCATAGCTCAGGAAGGGTGTTTCAGGGGTATATTGAGCTCAAACAGCAGTATATGATGATTATGATGTATTCATGTGGGAGCCCCCTCTGTATGCTGTGATTATGTTTTATTATCATTGGTTAATAAAGAAGCTGCTTTGGCCTATAGCAAGGCAGAATATAGCCAGGCTGGAAGAGATAGAGAGATAAAGTAGGCAGAGTCAACGAGATGCCATGTAGCTGCCAAAGGAGATAGATGCCAGATGCCAGCCAGAAAGTTACTGGTAGGCCACAGCTTCACGGTGACTCATAGAATAATAGAAATGAGTTAATATAAGATGTAAGAGATAGCTAGAAATATGCATAAGCTATTAGCCAAACAGTGTTGTAATTAATATAGTTTCTGTCTTATTATTTTGGGTAAGGGCAGCCGGGAATAAATGAGCAGTCTCTACCTACAATATACGGTGAAAATTCAAACTGATCTGACTTCAAACATCTCCGTTCTCTTCCACATTTCATACTAACTGTGAAAAAAGTCAAAGTTGGGGAAATAGTGTAAGCGAAATACTTGGCTGTGCTTTATTGAGGTACCAGGCAACAAACCTCTGTCTCAAACATTAGCAACATCAAGAGTGCTCCCAATGAGAAAACATAGCAAAAATGAGCAGAGTCATCAAAGATAACGTAAGCACTAAGCAAAGGTACACAAGCACATTTTAAGAAAATCTACCAAAATAGGCTGATAATTGCAGTGCTCAGATTCTGAGACCCTTAAATACAAAGGATCATGTTTCCACTCCTTGCAGGATGAATGATAATTTACCAGCAAAGAGAGACATATTAGACCTGTCACAGGCAGATTCTGTAATAATCAGGGCTGTGTGCGCAGGAGAATCAGAGTTCCATATTGTCAGTTTCTCCTTTTCTAGTTAATTTAACTTCTCCAACAATACACTCCACTAGGAGGAAATGAAGGGAGTTGGGGGAGGGGATAAATTTAAATGTTACTAAATTCATCTGACTTTATTTGTTTTGAGTTAGAAGAAAAACAGTGAGACCCAAACACAGCTGTACTTTTGAGAATGCAGGCATCTCTGTGTGTCTTTTGTGGCATGCCACGGCTCATCTCTACTCTCCGAGGCAGGGACATGGTCCCACAGTGATTAATTCTCCTGTAGTCTCTCTTTCTTCCCTCTATTTCTTCCCTCCTCCAACTTGCCTGTGCACAGAGAACTTTCCTGACTACCATGGCTAACCATGGCTTGTTCTGTCAGCTGCCTCTCTTCAGTCACTGACTCTTTTCACAAACTTTAAGGATTTGTCGAAGTAAGTATCACTCTGGAAAATTTATTGATTTTTAATATGTCTCTGGATTGTCTAGTACCCACCCTCTCTCCTAGCCACAAGCATAACATTATGAGAATGAGGCATTACTCATTGGCATTTTCCCAGCAACTAGGAGAGTTTCTGGGGTACAACTAATAACTCCCAAATATTCATTTTATTAATAAATAATAAAATAGTTGAAGGTATGAATAAGGGAGGAAGAAACCAAGTGCAGATGTCAATCCATATAAACTCAGACAGTGTGAAATAAAACTGAAAAAGTGCCTCATTTTTCTGGTGGTCTGGGAACTTGGCTTGGTGGACACGTGGCAAGAACACTTGGCCAGAGTTCACAATACCCTAGGTATAGCGAAGGAAGGAAGGAAGGAAGGAAGGAAGGAAGGAAGGAAGGAAGGAAGGAAGGAAGGAAGGAAGGAGAAAATCTAAACCAGAAGCAACAAAGCACAACAACAACAACAACAGTATCACAGACTACAGAAGGAAAAGGTACTTTATTTTTGGATCTTAGTCTATTACAATTTGCAAGCTATGGATTCAGGCACCCATGAGTCAGCATTCCAAATAAGATATGACCAGTGGGAGTTTTATGTTGGGAAACCCATGAAACTGCCAGAAGATGCAGCAAAGAATAAGGAAACAGAATGGCTGTCTCATACACCACCTGATAGGTTCCTTGAGCTTCTGGGATCAATGTAATTGTCCAGTAGCTCAGGTCCTTCTCAATGCCAGAGACTCAAGGATGCAGGCGCCCAAGTTCATCCTCCAGGCAGCTGTTGGAGTTGTGAATAAGCCTCGTTTGCTAATGGACTCCTGACTGTGTTTTCCTTTGTCTCAGATCTGCCATTAACACTGCAGTCCTTAGGACAACATATGATGGCCTGTCCCATTAGGCTACCCAAGGCAATTGCACAGCCTCTGGATGATTCTGTGAGCTATTTGTGTGTCTATCCAGATAATTTTACTTAGAAACCCCTGGTAAACAAATGAGAACCCCATAGAGCCCAAACCATATTCCAGGTTTCCTCACTACCAGTGTTGAAACTGGTCTACCCTAGTCTGCCTTGTCGAAGGTGTCACTTCTTCAATATCCTTATAACAACTCTGTTTTCTGCTTACTCTCTCTGTCTAGCCTGGGATCACCATAGTTGTTTCTCTCTCTCTTTCTCTCTCTCTCTCTCTCTCTCTCTCTCTCTCTCTCTCTCTCTCTCTCTCTCTCTCTCTTTTCTCTCTCTCTCTGTCTCCCCATAAACAGTGCTGAATAATAGCTTTTTAATTATTCCTTTCCCTGGAACGTTATGTTATGTTAGTTATACATCATTACAAAACTACATTCCTACCCTCAATACTTGTAAATGAGCAGCTGAACATCTCTCTATATGTGTACTGACCCCCTCTTCACTGAGGTGGGAGGATGCAGAATATCCCTTGCCTCACACCACTACACTCCCTTAGTCCAAGTTTACTTACCATACTGTGAGTGTGCCCTCTGCCATGCACAAATATTCCCAGAGACAATGAATAGTCCAGATGCAAACCTCACATAGACTCAGTTTTCATGCTTAGACTTTCCATGCAGTATCTCATTGATCTTACAAACTCTATGATGTAACTATGTTACTATGAGAATTAGATATTTCTGCAGTTGATTTGACCAGGTTTTCTTCCTTGGTAAAAGGCAGAGCTGCCCTCGAGTCAGCACTGTCTGACATAAAAGTCCAAACTCAAGTGCTCTTGCTTTTGTTTCTTTTGAAATCTTATGGTTTAATTACTCTCACAAGACGAGATCTCCTGCTCAAGATACTTTAATAGCTTTCATACTAAACACATTGCTTTAAAGACTTTAGGTCTTTCTTAAGAGTTACTAAAATATTGTATGATTTTTTGGAGAAGAATTTACTCTTCTAGGATGAGTAACCCCATAGGAATCACTGACTCAAGATGGCAGATGTGACCACACAAACTGTTCAAACTTCTTACCACGTAGGTATAGAAACTAAGCCCCCAGCGAACCTTCAACACAGCATGAACAAAATAGAGATTGCACTCATCATGGTCCACTCCTCACTTGAGAGCATTCACTTCCTGGGAGGTACAGATGTGTACTTCCAGGCATACTGTGAACCCTGTCCAGTGAACAAGTTGGTGATAGCGAGAGTTCTACTTCTATAATTTAAAACAGAAATGAATACATGACTTTCGAAAGTTAGGCTTGGTCCCATTAAAGCAATCTATAAGATATTTCTCCTTTCAGTTCTGTTCCAAAGACACTGATATTCTGGAATGAATCATCCTTGAGGAAGCTAGATCCCACAGACATCTCTGCTGCTTCTCTAGAGCCAAAAGTGTCCTCAGAAAGATGAGGAAATCATGTAGGCAAGAGAAAGGATGAATTGTTTGGATTGTCTCCTGGCTGTCCACAACTTCAGAGGCTAGGTTCTGGAACTTTTGTAATTAGAAGGACATCTAGACACTAAGGAAAGAAATTTCTAGTATCCATACTTCAGAAATTAAAAGTTTAAAGTTATACTACATTCAACTATAATAAAAAGAATATTTTCTCTTGCCATAAAATAGCACTCATCCATTTAAACTTTCTCAGAACGTACTTTAATTACAATTATTCTTGTAGCCCAATAGTATGATGGTTAAAGAAATGGTTCTAGTGTTGCTAAAATAATGTAGTAATATGCTACCCAAGTAACATGAAAATGATTGTTTCCAAATGATAGCTCCAAATATCTTTAGTTAACATGAAAGATAAAACATATTCTCATTTTGCAATACATGCTGTTTCTACTTAAAAATTTTTTATATGGAGAACAACATCAAAATTTCAGAAAGAATGTATTTATACTAAATCAGTCTTCATATGAGTAAAGAGGAAATGATGAGTCATCAAAAAATGCCAGCTACAAATATAGACCTTTAGGCTAACTATCTGTAGCCTTTTCCTGCAAAGCTTAGCATATGTCTCAATATAGACCTTCACATCTCCAAAACACCTAATATGTGATTTCATTTAATTTTATGAGGTATCTAGAGAACTGTATAGACTATTTCTAGATGTTTCCCCCTCTTCTTTGGATAAAGGCTCATTATAATGACCAGAGTCTGTGCCTTTTTGCCCTAAAATATTGTTGCAGATCAGTATTTTTAATTCAGATGATAATCATAGGAGGTCAATGTTCTGTTTTCACCTGTAGTTTCTTACATATAAACTAGAATGATCTTCCAAATCACCCAATATTCATCCCCATCCAAATGTGCCCATCCAAATGCCAAGTTTTAATTCTCTACTCATGTACATTCCTTCTGCCCTTCTCTCCCACTCCCCTCCACCTTTCTCTCTGGTTCTACAATAGAGTTTCCTGGTTTCTAGATTTCACAGTTTTAAAGCCGAATTCTGCAGAAGGCTGCTTCTCTGAGCTGTTGAGTAACACAATCAGTCCTTGACCATGTGTGCAGCTACACAGTAGCATCAGCTTCCATCCTGTTCTGCTGCTCCCACTTCCAGCTTGCTTTGTCTTCATCATAGTCAACCAGCAAGTGAGAATTCTTCTGCCCCACACTTTGGTTACAAAGAACTCTGCCGTGCTTTCCCCCTTCTCATGTATTTAAAATCCCTCTGGAACCCCAAGCTAAATCCTTTCTCCCTTAAGTTGCTTCTGTGAGGTATTTTGTTAAGATGTTAAGACACGATGGAGTACTTCACAGTGGAAAAAAATAATCACATCTTGAAATTTGCAGACAAATGGATGGATCTAGAAAACACCATATTCAGTGAGGTAACCCAGACCCAGAAAAACAAATACAGTATGTACTCACTCATAAATGGCTTCTAGACATATAGAAAAACCACCTTACAATTCACAACCCCGGAGAACCTAGCCAACAAACAGGACCCTAAGAGAGACATACATGGATCTAATCTACATGGAAAGTAGAAAAAGACAAGTTATCCTGAGTAAATTGGGAGTGTATGAATTATGGGAGAGGGTAGAAGGTGAGCGGGGAGAGGGGAAATATATAGCTCAATAAAAACAAATTTAAAAAAAATGAACCAGACTACCATGTCACATCCCCATTTTCTATCAACCAAAATCATTTCATTTCCCTTCTCAACAACTATATGGGTTCCTTGTTGTATACAAAAAACAAACCCAAACTTTTATTATTTTAAATAGCCATAGGAAGTATAGGGAGGGCGATGAGAACAGGAGAATTCTGGGAAGAAAAGCTGAGTCTACTGTCATCACCCAGACACAGAGGAAACAAGATTAGAATGCTTCACTGATAGAGGTACCATACCTCGTGACTAACACAGACAAGAATTATGTGTTACTGTAAGATGTAAGAAATAGTTAATAAGAAGCCTGAGCTAATAGGTCAAGAAATTTATAATTAATGTAGACCTGTGTGTGTTTCTTTGGGACTGAACGACTGTGGGACCGGGCAGGACAGAAATCTTAGTCAACAATTATATTCAACATAACTCAATATTATGTTATGTTATTCACAATTTTAAAATACCCCCTTAGCTTGTGTCTTCATATTTTAGCTCCTGCTGATCTCCAAATGGCAGCTCTTTATTATAATTCATCTCTCTTCAAAACCCAATTCACTTGCCACCACACCTTTAGATTGAATAACTCCAAGTCAGAAATAATTGTCTCTTAATTTGAATGCCTACAGCTTATTTGTACATAGGCTTAGCTCTTATTTCTTTCTTTCTGTGCTACCTCAAAAGTCAGTCGAGGGGATTTTAACAGGGCATGCTAATGGGATTAGAGAGACCTGGGCTACAGTCACAGGTTTACCCATCACTGCTGCGTGACCTTGGGCAGCTACTTCCTTTAAATTGCCCCAGCCTCTTCTCATCAGCTCAAAACTGTGGAGAATGATAGCTACTCCATGTAAGTATCATGTGGATTAGCGAAAACTTTATGTTTAAATACCTGCTATCATTTAGATAACTGATGTCATAAAGAAGTATTTTTCTCTAGGTGGTTTTCATCCAATAAACTCCCCTGTTATTTCTCTCTGAAGAAATAAAGAGCTATGGTTTAGAAAATCTGAGGCAACAGCTCAGTATCAACTTTAACAAAACAGCGAGAATTTTGCAGGTGAACAGTTGGGATAGATCCACAGAATGCTTAGCCTTCACTCAGTGAGAAGATCCCATGAAACATCTTTTAGGACACCGAGGATGGCAAGCACAGCGCCTCCCAGTATAGACCGTTACAATCACCACACAATTTCGTGTGTATCTGTTTACTCTGTCACCCCGCACTCTAGATTATACGTTTCTCACAATCTCAGTGCTGAAGAGATTTTATTCATTCCCGAGTAACATTGATGCTTAAATGGAGTGTGTTACAGAGTTAATAATGTTCAATTGAGTTGAATTAAGTTTAACTGAATTGAAAATAATCAAACCTACGCCAAGTAAATGTGTGCATCAAAGAGAGAAAATTTGCTATTTAAGATTCACTTCTTTGCCCTCCGTCTATGCCTCGACTTCCTGCTCTGTTTACATTCGCGGCAAGCTCTCAACACCTCCCTTTCTTTTTCTTCCACTAGCTTCCATCTGTTGCTTCTGCTACATTACATCCTTCCTGGGATGCATTGCCACCCCTCATCATTTCACTGTGGTATGCCCCGACTCTGGGACGGACATGTTGTTTGTATAATCGTGTTTCTTGGCAGCGATGTGTAAACTGGGAAGGGGGCGTGTTCATTATTCATGTTTGTCATTCTCTTGGAGCTGCAAACACTTTTCTCATTCTGACTGTTCTTTGCCTCCTCAATTTGTCTTCCTTGTGCTCATCTCTCTTCAAAAACTGCCAGACTCCAGTTATAATTGCTTGGATTTGTAGCAGATTAGTTGGGCTTTCCAATGTCGATGCAACTTTACAGGAAAGGGTAAATATGCAGAGACCTTGTGACCATCCGACTTTCAACTGTTTTCCTGTGCTCCTACCACTGCACAACACTAGACACATCCCCAAATGAGGCTCCTGCATGTTTGCTGACCTGTTATCCATCCTCTGAAAGCAATCACTGATCTCATCCATCTGCTCTGTCACTGCATCGTCGTCTGCTCCCCAGTAAAGTCGGAAAGACTGAAACCAAGGGTAATTGTAATCCTGTTATCAATAGCAGCCCTTTCACAGCAAATTATATTCAACACATTGTTTCTACCAGTTTGAAAAATCGATGCTAATGGCAGGACTCGTTGAATCATTTCTCTTACATCAGCATCTAGAAGTCAAGTGGAAGCCTAACAGGCATACAGAATTCTGATGCTAGGTTCTTATATTGTGGACCCGCACCACCTTGGCTTAGATAATTCCTTATTTGTTTTGAGTAAACCATAGCTCTAGCACTTATTCCTTTGTATGACGTTAGCCTTAGACTTAATAGTTTAACAAAGCACTTACATCACACTTTCTGGGTGTTGGCGAAGATTAAAATGACAAACTAAATGTGCCTGAACTGAGAGAATTCTTTGAACTTGGGTTTTCAGTATAAATTCAGACATTCAGTCAAATCACATCAGCTTGATCACCCTGGGTGATGTGCCAAATGGAAGGCAGGTATCAAGAGGCTCTACAGTCATCTAACAGGGGCCACAGGATCTGTTTCTAATGTGGCACATTTAAAAGGCCATCAGTTGGGTGTCTTAGCTTCTTGTCACAAGATCTTCATGCGTGTGCTGCTTGAACAACTTCACAGTTTGGAAATACAGTTCATCCAGATGAAGGAACAAGAAATGCATTGGTAAGGAAGAAAGAGTAGACCCTTTTCCATGACTGAGTTCCCAAAGTACTTTACTATTGCTTTTGTTCTTTTCTGTTGCAAGACACTTTCTAAGTCAAGTCACAGAAGATGGAAATGAGAACCTATCCAAAGAATGTTAAGTACATTTCAAACTACCCTGACTTTGTATGTCCCCTTCGGACTGAAAACCACCCTGGGAGATGATTTAATGGCAATTCCTCCCTGCTAAACTGACATAATTTCAAGTTAGAAAAAGTAATCTCCTCTCGACTTTGCTTTGGGTGGTTGCAATATTGCTGACCTTTCTGACTTCCAGAATTCTATTTTTTGTTGCTATAATAAAATAGGGTAAACTTTAACACAATTTTACTCAATAGAAGTTCATTTCTAGGGTAAATGTCATAGGTTTCTCTCACAGATGAGGATAAACTGAAATCTTGGCAAGTTCACAGCTAAGGGGACCAAAGTGGCCAGTGAAACAGAACATGACTGTCCCACCTTTAGTTTTCATTTTCATTTTGTTTTTCTATAGAGTCACAGCTCAACAGGGCCTGGAAGCCAAACTTTAACAGATTTATTATGTGACCTTAGACAAAGATCTTCTCTGGGCACTTGGTATATGAATGAAATGAAAAGAAATGACATAAAGTTCCTCCGAGTTCTGTTCTGTGTGTAATCCTGGACAATTTTCTCAGCCATTAAGAAAGACTCTGAAGTAAATGGACCTAGTTGTTCCCTATCTCCAATGGACTCTTGAAGAGTCAGTACACACCCAGGCCATTGATGAGATTGTATGACACCCCAATGGCTCTTCAGGGCAAACCAAAGATCAGAGAGATAATCCATGACTTGGGAAAGTAACCTAACAACAAAGCATTTGGATCTACTGACACATTCCCCATGCAACTGATCATCTTTGTGAACCAAAAGTTCATGGGTAACATTACATATTATGTGTTATGTAGAATTTGCTGAAGTCTACAAAAGGTATGCTGTATATATTCCCTTTTAACTATTAGGCCTTGTCCAAATTTGTAATTAAACACACCAACTTTCCTTAACAACACTTACAGCTAGCTTGTATACTGCAATTATTTTAAATTTCATTTTTCTACATTGATTTCCCTTCTCTTTTGTGTTTACAAAAAGCTAATTAATTTAATACTGTCAAATGCAGTTAGTTGATATTTTTGCTCTAAGTGATTTTTTTCTAAAAGTGCAATGATTTCTTCTTTCTAATTAAAAACCAAGTTGCTCATATATGAGATATCAATAAATAGTTCAAAACAGTGTCCTAAAATCATAAAGGTTCAAATATTCATAATAGAAATTTACACCATTTTAGTAAGTTCACTCATTTCACAAAAAAAAAATAATGCTTTCCTATGTTGCTAATCTTCATGCACATTCAGAACTAGAGAGGCAAGTATTTCATCCTTCCCACCTACACAGGCTCAGAGAGTTTGGGATATTTCCAGTGGCACCCTCTCTAGAGTTAAAAGGGTGGGCATATTTGGGATTCTCCCTTGAATATGAACTCTTCTGGATGTTGGTTACTCTGTAAAGTGTTATCTATTCAAATTTAGATCTTACACATAAACCCAACCTTCATAAATCCAAGGTAACATAAATTTTCTCAATGCAGATAAAGAACCAATAACTTTAAGAGTATTGCTGTAAATGGAGTAGCATGAACTAACACTCAGCGACAGAACATGACATGTTTTATCAAACAAACACAAAGAAATTCAGAGAAGTGAAAGCTACCCAAGGTATAAAATGTTCCCAAACTCTACTCTCTCCTTGTGGCATGACATCACTGGCAGTATACAGTGATCTAGTTTTTTTTTTTTTTTTGCCATCATTATAATTCCAAGTGCCAATACAGGTATCTTCAATACCCTTGATAGGTTCTAGGGACAATGTGATGATATTTAGCTTGTATGAATTTAAATGTGCAAGGTCATATTTAAAAAGTAACAGGGATGTTCAAATGCAAAACACAAGCTTATCTAACACAAAACTCAAACAACATTTTCTGTCAACACAAGATAGAAAACTGACCTGTGTTGAATTCTTCATGACAATGCAACATTCCTAAGCTCAAACAGTTCACTCTTTATACAGATTTGGAGGAAGGAACTTAGAGAAACCTTGTCTACTTGCAGTTTCCATCATATTTTCGGACTTTGGATCAAATTCAAGAAAGAAAGAATACATGGTAGACAAGGGGATGGATGAAAGTCTCCAAATGCAGTGTTTGTCTTCCTAGGAAAAAGGCTGGACTCTAGGCAAGAAATGAATTTTGTCATCATAAGCATTCGAGGGAACTCAGATACGTAGGTGGGTGATGGAATGGGGGCTATTATTTCAGCTAGAAGTACAGAAAAAAATGTGACTCTGACTTATGAATAATGGTCCACAGATACATGGTCGTCTTCTGACATTGAGGTAGATGTGCAGGTGTAATCAGCCAGCTTCCTTTATATTAGGTAGAGTACCAGAAAAGAATCATATTGAGTTAAACCAGAGGCTTCAAAAGGATCCTACACAGATCAAAGACACAGGTTTTCAAAGGTTTTCTAATAAGCTAACTTACACACTTGTCTCCTGACTGCACCCACTCCTATCGAATTCCCTCTCACTTTCTTGGAAAGGCAATCATTTTATTAAGAGATTAAGTGCTTCTTTTCTTCTCACACGTTATCCCCTTCCACAGCATGGATTTTCATTGGCAATTCTTACTGTGTGAAATCAAGAAAGGAAAAGGAGAGAGAGAGAAAGGAGTCAGACCTTGGTAGAGTTGTTAGGAGAAACTTTCAATGTTTCTGTATGTGATGTTGTCACCAGGACTAAACCACATTAGATAATGCATGGGCTTCACAAATCAGGAGTTTCTGTTTGACTTCTATTTGAAGACATGGCAAGGTAGAAGCAGTATGTATGGCTACATGACTTTGTTCTTAATGATGAGTTGATGGTTTATTGGCACTTACTTGTCTCCGGACAAAAGCCTTGACTTGGTGAGGATGTCTTAATGGTGGCAGAAGGTTGAGGCAGCTTGTCGCATTGCATCTGTAGTCAATCAGGAAGCAGAGAGCAATGACTGCTAAGCTCACTTTCTCTTCTAAGGGCCCAGCCGACTGAATGGTATGGCCTACAATTAAGGTAGGACTTCCCACCTTATAGGAGGCCATGAATTTATAGGTGGTGGGCAGACATGGGAAGTGTAGGAGAAAAGAGGGGAGGGTGATGTAACTAGATTTTAATTAAAATAAAAAATAACATGATTTAAATTGAAGTGGCAAAGAGATAAAAACAAATGCTGGCTTATGAAAGGTCATGGCGTGTTCTCCAGTTAGACCATCACTAAGTTCCTTTACACACCAGTTGTTCGGTGCCCAGGCTCTGTGAATACATCACCAAATCCATTCAGGTGTGCCTGTGGTTACTGGGGTAAAACCAGCTTAAAGACACTCTGGAAGAGTAGATAAGACCACAGATCAATCAGAGAAGGGTATTTGTGGTGCCAGGCAAGGAAATGTTGTTCTTGTGGCATTATACAGTGTACACTATAAACAGAAATGGTGTTTGAATTGAGGAAAGGGAAATTCTTAATTATCAGACTATTGACAAATAAAGTAGCAGGAGTGATTTCTCTCCTCTGTGTTCTGGGGTTTTCTACTTCATATTAATCCTACCCCCTAGGAAGGATGAGACCAGTGGCAGAACAATGGTAGTTCTATTTTCTCTGCTAATGTTCCTACAATGTACTAATATAAGTGTTTCATATGCAGCATCTCGGTTACTTCTAAATACTCTATGGGGAGAGTACTTTGAAAGAAAAACTGAGTTTTGGGGAAATAATCCAAGGTTATTCGTCTATAAATTCTGAATGCAAGCTCCAAACCAAATTCTACCTAACCCCAAGAAAAGTACTTTATAGCCATATGGTATACCTAAGCTAGGAAACTCCTTCTATCTAACAGGAAGACCATGTATGGACTGGTCTGTGGAGCAAGTCAGCAGCACTCTTGCATACCACGGATACCACAGTTGACTGACGTTGTCAAATGCAGAAGTACACATTGGAATCTGCTCTTATGGTTAATGTTCTTCCTGATAGGTAGCATTTACACCCATGTGTGTGTGTGTGTGTGAGAGAGAGAGAGAGAGAGAGAGAGAGAGAGAGAGAGAGAGAGATGGCCCCTCTTTCCTAAATAATTTTCTTGTCCAAAGACAGAAAAAGAAAAAGCCCAAGCTAGCAAGGGTGATGCAGGCAGGCATGACTCATGATGGGTGGGCTCCCAACTAGTTTCACTAGAGATGAGGCTGATCCCTTCAGAACGACTGTGGCACTGCCTATGTGGAGGGGCTGCTGCTGCCAGCTTCCACTGCCATCTACCACAGTGCAGGGAGGGAACGCCATTAATAATCATTAGCATGAGGCTACAGGTGCTACAGCAGATGTTGCCTGGCAGGAAAATTGGCAGCATCTGAGAACACAAACCAGGAAGTAATTTTCATCGTGGGACAAGTCCCAAAAGGTGTCCAATCTAATTCGGAATGTATTCATTCCTCTAGCCTTCCGACGATGGGTACCTCACCTAGTCTGACTTTCCCAGGCAGTAGATGTCCCATATCTGCTACTTACGTATCCTCCGTAATCTTCAATCCCACTGAAGTGTATTAGGACACTTTTATTTGTTTCCATTGACAACCAGCCATTGTTGGAACACAGCCTCTAAGCTACTCTAATAAATCCCCTTTATACACACAAATATAAATATTAAATGTGTATATATACATACATTTATTCTCTCAGTTCTATTCCTCTACAGAACCTAATATAGACACTTAGCTAAGCCATTCCACTGCACTTAGTCACATAATCTATAGCATAGACAATTACATACAGTACCGACTACTTAATAATCATACTAGATAGCTGGCTTCCTCATTTATGTATCTATTATACTGCATATCTTTTCATTAGTATAGAACATACTCTTACTTAAATATTCACTGTGAAAAATATGAAGAAAGGAATAAGACAGTCAGGAAGGCTACTACAAAATCTACAATGAAAAGAAGTGAGACCAGAGGAGCAGAGAACCACAGAGACCAGCACAATAAAAAGCTGAGTTCTTCCCTAAGCTACAGGGCAAATACGTATTGTAATGATTCTCCCAGTTCTTTGTCAAAGTGACCTATGGCCACTTAGTTGAGTTAGAGTTAAACTCGCATTGGACTCTTGGCCTCTGCAGTAAAATTTATTGAGTGTGGAGTGATCATGTATAATCTTCCCAAACTGAGCTCCTCACTCATGCCTCAGATCATAAATTGCAAACAGTGTTGAATCCTGGGGAAAATGTCAGGCTACTTGCGTTCTTACATAGTTGAAGGATGTAGCAAAGGCAGTCCATATAGCTGCATTTAGTTCTCACATCGCCCCTTACAGAAACTGGGCCGATGCTGAAGGACTGACCCCTACAGCGAACTCCCTTTAGCCTTATCGTTGCCACCACGTAGGTCAAGCTGCTGTCAAAGTAAATTAGCTTGAAATGCAGTGAGTGATCAGCATCTAGGATTTGATGAGGGTTTTATTTTCATGCGGGTCGGTAAAGGAGAATCAAAACAGACCGCCTGTGGATAGATGCCACAATTTTGCCACCACATTATGCTATGACGCACCTGCTGTGCAAAAGGCAATAGCATGCGGGAGGTGTGTAACTAAGGAAAAAGCAGAGGTCTCATAGATCTGTCACCTGAGTGACAGAAGCAGCTGAAAGGAAAAGACAGGAACATAGCAAAAGAACAAAAGGGGAGCTTTATCTTACAACCTGCACCAAAATCAACCCAAAATGGATTAAAAACCTAAATCTGAGGCCCAAAATAAAAAAATTCTAGAAGAAAACAGGAAAAAACAATTGGCATTGGCCTTAACAATGAGTTCTTGGATACAGTATCAAAAATACAAGCAATCAAAGCAAAAATCAGTCATCAGGATTACACCCACATAACAGACCTTTAGAAAGCAAAGACAGTTGATAGATGAAAAAGACAACCTTCAGAATAAGAGGAAAATTTGAAAACCAGAATCCAATACAACATTATGTGTATAATCAACCAGAAATTTCTACAACTCAAAAGTAAAAATAAAACTTCTTAGGATATTTCTTGAAATAGTCTACAGCTATATGACAAAATGTTTGCAATGATTTGGGCATGGTTTGTCCCCCAGATGTCATTTGTTAGGTGGTTGCTCCCACTGTGGTACTGTTATGAGATGGTGGGACGTTTAAGAACTGTACCTAATAGAAAACCTTTTTGGGATGTCCTTTACCTTTAAGAAAAGAAAGGATTCTGTTGTCTGAGACAGCATGATGAGCCTAAGGATATGTTGATATACGTAAATAAGCCAGGCATAAAGTAGCAGTACTACACGGTATTGCATGTATTACTATGTTACTTTTTATCCCTGTGACAAATATATTTTTGGTAATAAACTTATAAGAAAATGTTCTACTTTGGCTTACAGGTTCAGGGGAATGCAGTTCAGTTCAGTTGGAGGCACTGTCCCAGACAGACTTTAGGGAAGCATTTTGGACCTCTGGTTGTCTTTCATGAGAGCTCATTATTAAGCAGCCCCACCACCCTCCTCGTTGGACTTTCTGTTGGTTAATATCTCTTCCTTTTGTGTGTGCCCCCACCACGGTGAGCCCACCCACTGTGTAATGATGTAGCCACAGAGGACCTAACATGAGCCTAAATATCTGTTAATATAAGTATTAACACTAATACCTATGTTACCATAAGAATTGTATTAGCTATATATTAGTATTAATATAAGCATTATATTAATTAAGTAAGTATAAGTATTAAATATAATATACTAAGGCTAATACAAGTATAATGCCACGTTGTTTGGATTTTCAGCCTCCCAAATTGTAATCTAAATAAACTCCTCCCCTTATAAATACTCAGCCCAAGGTATTTCATTCTAACAACCAAGAACTAATACAGTGCTCAGTGTCACTTATCATTATGGAAATCAAAAATCATAAGGAGAAATTGCTCACACCTATTAGGATGGACACTATCCAAAAGTAAACAATAAATATTGATGAGAGTGTATATAAAAAGAAACCCTTGGGTATTCATTGTTATGAATTTGATTTGGTACAATCACTCTGCCAGCCCCTGTGGAGGTGCCTCAAGAAAGTTAAATTACATCTCTCAAAAATACCCACTAGGTGGTGGAAACCTTTAATCCCAGTTCTCAGGAGACAGAGGCCAGTGGACCTCAGTGAGTTCGAGGCCAGCCTGATCTACAGAATGAGTTCTAGCTTCTAGCACAGTCATGGCTTACACACACACACACACACACACACACACAAAAAAAAAAAAAAAAAAAAAAAAAACCTGTCTTGAGAAACTAAAAACTCAAAGGGGCATTGACTGATTCAAGTTCATTGCAGCGTTATTCACAAAAGACAAGATTTGAAAGCAACGCAAATATTCATGAATGAATGAATAGAGAAAGGAGATGAGCATAAAACTCATGTGGTGGGATACTATTTACCTTAAGAAAAGAAAAGGTCCTGCTGAGACAGCATGAATGAGCCTTGATATAAGGAAAGCCCTCTGTCTTCTGATATTCTGATAGTGGATAGGGCATAGAGGGAAAGCCCTTGCTATATAAATGACCAGAAGTATCTAAATTTTCGCTAGATGCCCACTAAGCTTCCTTGCTCCGGCCCCTTCCCTCTTGGTGATATAGCATTTCTTAACATTCTCTGTTTTGCTTGCTACTATCCCACATCCCTGTCCGTTTCTGTGTTCCAGGCTGCAGGAACCTGGAACCTCTCCAGAGGTGCTCATCAAATGCTGATGTTCACAGATGTAGTGCCAGCCTCAGCTTTGGTTTCTGCGCCTCACGTTTCTGGCGTGCTGAAGTGATAACGGCCTGATTGGACTTGCTAAGTGGGGACGGTGTCGTTGATCCCTTGCTAAGCGGGAGTCTGCGCTTTTAATCCCAAGGAAAGTTTCGCCTCTGCCACTAAGCTCACGTGCCCGTTTTTCCAGCTATTAAGGGTGGCAGCTGACAAGGCTGGCTAATATCAACTGACTGATTCAATTTATCTAATTGGAAATTCACTGCCTCTTTGTGGTAATTGCTTTCTGATAGGTGTTAATGGGTAATGCAAATATCATCAGAATCATAAGTGTGCCTGCGTTACCCTCTTGTGCTTGTTCCCATATCTCCTTGTCTGCCTCAACCTATTACCTTCTTGGCCTTGACCAGGATCTAGGATGTCACTGGTGTGCCACTCAAGTGCCACACAGCAATGTTATGTTTAATAATAAACTGTATACAGGTTGCTAGTCTCCCCTACTCTACTACATATCAGAATGCTGGAGGCTGTCAAACGTTTCCTCTTTGAAAACACTGTTATCATATGCTAATTTTGCAGCCACTCTCCACCCCATTCTGTCTTAAAGCTCCTTCAAGAGCCAGGATCTCAGAAATCCTCTGGAGCAGCTGAATAATTGTTCGGCGCTTTTGAGGGTCATACCTGCTTAAGAAGGACCCCAAAGCTCTCTCTAGACTACCCAGGGAGGAGGGGGTCTGCACCCTGCAGTAGGAAAGGGCTAGAAGCCCTGCATCACAAGGAATTGAGTCTGGAAACTGATGTCAGACAACAATCAACGTTGACAAAAAGGTTAAAAATACAAGGTCCAAATAAAAGTAACATGATTATAGCAACCAATGGTCTCAAAGGCGTAAAGTCCAGGAAAACCATGCCAGTGTCTTGTTCCCGGGAGAGCTTACTTATGTGTATCTCCCAGAAGTAAGATTCCCTTAGATTGAAAACAAAATAAACAAATAAAGTAAAATACTAATGGTAATATATTAAGAATGTGGTAAAACCAAAAGAATAATTCTCAGAATAATTCTAAAACTAGCGTGGAATAAAAGGAAAGTATGTGAAATTGTAACCAGTGGGCATAGATTATATCAATGGGGTCAAAATAAGGGGGGGGGGGAAGAAAACCAAAACAAAGAAAAGTTACAACTCCTGACAGACTGATAAATAGAAGTTATTTTTGCATTAGAAACTAATACATCACTTTTTCTCATTTGAAGAGAAAGTTTAAGTCACTGAATAGTTTATAGCAGTGGTTCTCAATCTGTGGGTCAGTACCCCCTTGGCAAATCTGTTTTCAAAAGTGTATTTGCATTACAATCCGTAACAGTAGCAAAATGACAATTGTAAAGTAGCAAAGAAATATTTTAACTTTTTCTTTATTCTTTGTGTCTTTCACATCATGCATCACGATCCCATTCATTTCCCCATCCCTTCGTATCCACCCTCTGCCCTTGCAATCCCTCCCCCCAAAATAAAATAAAATTTAAGAGAAAAAAAAATCGGAGAAAAGGGGAAAAATCTCATCATGGCAACTGTAGCATAACAAGTGACTCACACAGTAAACCCTTTTGTTCGTATTATCCTTACTTACAAGTATTCATTGTAAAGAGCCATTGACCTGGTTTGAGGCCTCTGGTTTCTGCTACACTATCAATGCTGGGCCCTCACTGGGACTCCTCTACTGTGATGCCCAAGCAAGGAGCAGGGCCCACATTTCTGAGTACTGGTAAAGGGGAGGTTTGGCTCTCTCATCTGTCATAGGCGGTGAAGGGCAAAGAGTAAGGCTAGGACATTTCTCCCCTGCCCACACCACCACATGATAGACAAATGGTAAGGACAGCTCTCCCACACTCTTAACTTTGAAGCTGGCTCACCCACAGTACTGCCAACAGGGTCGGCTCTTCTGTACTGCCCAGGCAAGGTGCAGGGCCTGCTCTCCCAAGTGCTGCAGCTTCTGGGGGGATGGATCAGGTCCCCCACCTGCTGTAGGTGGCAAAGTGGTGAGGGGAGGAAGACATCTTTGGTTCAGCCATGCCACCATATGAAATACAAGAGGGACATGACCTGCTCACCCATTCTCACATCCTTAGGGTCCACTTGCCCATGCCCTTTCAAAGAGGGCCAGCTCTATTGTGCTGCCCAGATGACATGTAGGAACTCTCCTGAGAGCTTCAGTGGGTCAGAGACAGGATCAGTTCTTCTAGTGTTGCAGCTAGTGAGAGGCAGGGGCAACTCTGTACAGCCATATCCTCTCCACCTTTGGGGGCATCAGGAGGCATGGACATCAACAGAAACCATGGCTACATTAAGTCTTGAACTTAAACATGGGCCCCAGCAGTAACCCAGGCCCAGACATCACCATGGCCCTAGGTGGCAATCAAGCCACCCACCTCAGCCCACTCCTCGCCTCTTTCGCCTCTTCAGATATGCCTCACTCCACAGGACCTGAACCATTCTGTCTCTCTGTCTCTCTCCCATACCACATCATACATTTGTGCACCATAATAGTGTCTCTCTGCCTGGTGCCACAAGGTTCTGGGTGATCCCGTGCTTTCTCCTCAGAGCCGAGGGCAGACAGTCCCAGAGCTTGTCCCACTCAGTCTGTCATGGCACTGGGTATGTCCATGTTTCCTCATCATAAAGAAATGATAAGAGTGTCCAACCACACCTCTGTCTTGTGGTTGGTTCGGAGGTGTGGTTGGAGTCCTCTTGATGGCTGGGGCTAGAAAGCACAGGCTGCATTTGGTTGAGTTCTGCCCACCCCAGCAGCATGACACGGGGCAGAGGTATGGCTGGAGTCACCCTGCAAGTCAGCACTAGAAAACCCGGACTGTCACAATGAAATAATTTTATGGCTGGGGATCACCACAATATGAGAAACTGTATTAAAGGGTCACAGAATTAGGAAGGTTGAGAACCACTGATATAAGTAATTATACAAATATTGATATAGATCACCATATATACATATATAAATACTAATATTAATAGATGTATAATTATATAGTTATGTATATAACCACAGATAAAAGCAGATTGGCTTTTAAGATGCTCTGGAGGCTCTAGAGACTATAAGAAAGAAGTTTTATTTTAGAAAAAAATGATTTTTTGTGTTTCTTTCCACCTGGGTGGGATATCCCTGAGAAGGTGTGAGAACACACCAGAAGATATTTATGAGTTTGACAAGGCTTGTCTCCCAACATTGCTTTAGCTGCACAGTTTACAAGTAACCTACCTGATATCCACACATTATGCAGTAGCCGGAGAAGTGAAGCGTGAGTCTAGAAATGTCTCCGACTTACAGGTGAGGGTGTGAAATGCTGTGCTTTGTTTCTAAGCCATTTATAGAGCAGTTCCCAAGGCTGGGGCTGGCTTTGGGGCATTCATCAACATTTGTTAGTTTCCTTGTTTGTTTCTAAGGGCTCCCGTGCTATTGATTGAAATAGAGAACGAAACCTCAATATGAGAAAGAAAATTATATTTTACCTGTAGTTAGCCAAGGAGCCTCAACGCTTCCTTGTTTGTAGTTGCTTGTGTTTGGGGCTTCACTCAGGAACCTTGGGCAGTATCAGGCCTTCAAATACAGCCATCACTAGAATTGAAGACCTGCACTCTCTCTGGAGCAAAAACCATTGTCCTTCACAGTGCTTTCCCTTTTTGTAAAGGTGACACATCCCTGAATTTTAGAAGCTCACTGAGGGCAGTTCTACTGCAGTGTCCTGGCTTATGGGAACTATTGAAAGCTTTTTCCTTTTGGCGTCTTCATTGCTCAGTCTAGGCTGTGATCTGCTTGGGGAAACAAATTGTTTCACGTGGCTAAGGGTATCGACTGGGTTTCCTCTTTTGTCTGTAGTCACTTCTATTGGGTCTTTTAGACCCTCTGCTTATTATGTTCTTGAAAACTTGAAGAGTCAAATTTGAAAGTTAACTTGGAGTATCAGGGGTCCCAATATCTCTTTTTTTCTTGAGTTTCTTGCTTATATCCATATATAAGCACATCAAAGCACAGAGGTAAGTTATTGTCCTTAGGTTCCAGAAACAGCAAAGCCTAAAAGGAAAGCCTTAGATGAGGACAGTCCTCCATGAGGAAAATGTTGGACAGTGGAGAAAAAAAAAAAAAAAAACAATAATCTCTTGAAGGCCAGGCCATTCCCTCAAGCAATGTCATTAGACCTTCTTGCAACACCTAACTAAGACAATTATAAATGCATCTAGTTCTGTGTCTAATTTTCGTTATTGTTGTTGTTAAATTAAAAGATCATATCACTTGACAAAGCAGGTCAGCAATGAAACCGACCCCCTACCTGTGATAATCTCTCTTGGCCACTGGTACATGCGCAGAGTATGGAGTCCCCCATTTTATTTGCCTATGATACATCTGAAGAATTAATCAATCCCAATAGAAATTGGCTCAGTCTTTGTACAACTATTGCCATAATTCCTTAATAGGCAGCCTCTAAACGGGCAGCTGGATGGCAAACCCCTTGGGATACCTTCCACAGCCAATACGGGAGTTTTCTTCTTTCTTAATAAGCTTTGTCTTGCTGCTTAACTCCTCCTCTGTCTTTGTCTTTATCCCTCATCACTGAGAAATGATGCACCCAAGAGTCTGTTTCAGGTTGACTTTTGGTGACCATTAATTGCCTAGCACCTTAGTCTCTGGATCAACCTCAGCTGCATGGAGAAGGCTCCATTAACTCTCAAAGACCTAACTCACTAAGAAATAAAGTGAGGTAATTTAGGAAATACTATACTTCCAAGAGAGGAATCAGGATGAAGGAGAAATTTAGAAGCTTTAACGAGGACAACACTACACAAAGGACTGAAGATTTTATGGGTCACTTGCACAGTGTGGGCTTTTTCACCCAGGCTCTATTGGTTTAATATTAGCCTTGGTCAGGAGGTTTCCAATCTTATTTTTTGACAACAGATTTATTTCTTATGCTAATTTCAAGTCACTGGGCAAGGTCTTCTTTAGGACTCCCCTCTCCACTCTACTTTGCTGTCTACCATGATTCTTCAAGAAGAAGATTCAATTGCTCAGATGGTAGCATACTGGTTTAAACCCAGGAGACGCCGTGATTCTTTTCGCCGTAAATAGGTTCTTGGTCATGAGTTTGCTTTTTCTGCTAATATATTTTCAGCCATCATGTTCATCCGGGGCCAAGAAAGAGCCTGTCTTCCACATCAACCTGGTTTTTAACCAGATGTCCCACTTTCCTGGGCTTGAAGCTCTAGATCATGTACATAATCACAGAGTTGATGGAAGAAAAACTTAGCAGCATCAGAAACAGCTGGACTGAAGCAGTATTGCCATGCCTTTGGTTTGCAAACCTTCCATGGACTAGTAGCATGGGAAATTTAAACGGCAGATAAGACCAAAATTTTACTGGACAGTCTTTTCCTAACCAAAAGCATTTTGGGAAGCCATGCACATTGCCAACACGAATTAATATCTGTTCTCACAGGGGAGAGAGATTTGGCAGAGCAAGGTTGGGAGCAGCAGCTATAGAAAAATAAAATCATTCATGTTTGTATCTTTCTTAATTGAGAGTGCTGGGTAAAGTGGCTGCATTTATTGTTTCCTGCCCATCATCAGCTGGGACCATTCTGGGAAGGCACAGATGTTTCACCCCTGGCTTACAATTGGATGCCCACAGACTGACATTCTCCAAAGATTTCCTTTTCTCTAGTGGCTGCTGAATTATTCACTTTCCCCAAGTGCTTCCCCAGCCTGGCTCATCATTATTAAGTGTCCTTTCTGCAACACCCACCGTCGCTCCCTCCATCATAGAACCTTCTCCCCTATTGTCTTCCTCATTTGCAATTCATCCTCCTAATCATCGCAGCTTTGTCTGCGCTAAAGAGCAGCCTGGCCTCTTTCTATATCATTTCTTCTCGCTTCAGTTCTGGGAGGGAGAAGCAGCAGCTGATGCACTTCAAAAATCCACTCTTTAAAAAAAACAAAAAAAAACATTGCATTGTTGCCTGATTGTAAAACACTTTAAATAAAGTGTCCTAAATACACTTAACTGCTCCTTCATTTTAATTTAGTATTGGGAGGTATTTTTTTAAAAAGACTCATTGAGCTTTAACAATAACTCCTCTGGAACGCTGGAAAGTTTAAAATGGCTGCAATGCTACAGAGTTTGGAAATGTCATAGAACAAAAACTCCTCCATCTGTTATTTTCAACCCTAAAAAAAAAAAATCTCTGCTAGGTAGGTGTGTATACAACATATACTCCTATGTGAATAGCCCATAATTATCTATGTTAATATATTTTCATATATCGATATATGTAAATGTGTATATGCCAAGTGGAAGTTTTCATTTATTGTATTTACATATATGTGTATCTGCAATATACACATTTGTTTACATATATAAATACATACATATTATGTATATATAAATACATGCATATTATAGATATCACAAACTGCAGTTCCCTGCAAAGATCCACAACTAAGCTGAAGAGTTGGCAAACAGATTGATGGGAAGTTAGTGGTTGGAGAGATTTATCATGTGGCACATCAAAGTCAAAATGAACTTAGCTATCTTTAGTCTCCTTAACAGTCAGTTACTGACCCTACTCTGTTCCAGATAGAGTATCTTCTTTACTGCTAGGTAAGCTTCAGGACTGTATTAACACAGTAGACCATTAGCTTCTACCAACCTTGTAGAAGTGTTTCGTTATGGCTGAGAGTATCACTAAATAGCATCTAAAACATAGAGTTTTGTTTCTGCTTTGCTATTACCTCCTACTAGCCATACCACCAATATACTTGGTGTATGATTGATTAATGACTTTCTTTGTTCTCTGAGCAGAAAAAGTTCATTAAGAACATCCATAGTAGGACATATCACCCAAGGCAATCTGAATGCATGTTCCTGGGCCTTGGTCACTCATATTTGGCTCAAAATAAATGATCATTTATTTCCTTTAGAGTACAAGTTGTGTTTTGTAGCAGCAGAATGATGTATACACACTCATCACATACAAATTATATGTGTTTACATACACACACATGCACATATATATGTATATATCCAAACAACAGGAAATTTAAATTAATGAATAAAAAATAGTGCATATATACCTTGACTGCATTCCTATTCGTGCCATAACTTATGCTCTCCACCCAAAACCAGCTCACCTCACACGTGAACAAAATCTTACCTCTCCTCCCCTGTACAAGGACATTTGAGCTGCACCTCTCTCCTGCTGTCTGTTTCCTCTTCTACCTCAGATTTGCTGCAACTTCCCAGATAATAACACACTGCTACCTTTCCTTATTCTCCCTTCTCTCTCTCGCTGTTGTCTAGTTTCTGTTCCCCCATACATCAAACCTCCTTGTAGGAGGGGTTACCTCTCTTCCTCTTCTTGAGATCTTTTTTCACTCCATCCTTTTCTCGAATCGATGCCAATGGGTTTGTGTTGCCATCATCACTGAAGTTGTTCTGGTCAAGGTCACACTGTAACTCTTGGGCCAGTATTAATTCTCATCTTATTTAAGATTACAAACAGTGATTAAGACATTTGTTCATAATTTTCTTCTAAATACTGCCCCTCTTTCCTCTAGTACTGCACCTCATTCTGATTTCCTTGAGACTCTCAGCACACTTTTAGCACTGTTACTAAATCCTATTTTAAGTACGACTTTAGGCCCCAAAGATGCAGTCCTTGAATTCCTTGGTATTCTTTTTATATTTCTTATATATATCCAGATGCCAATCATTCCAATATAAAAGAATCTCTAGCCAACCTTCTCCTCTGAACTGTGCATCCCCACGTTCGTCTGCCTTGTGTATGGATGCTTACTAGAAATTTCAAATTTAACCTAGCTAACATTACAATAATGATCCCCCTTTCCTCACCAAACCTGTTCTAGTAACCACCCTCTCTGGCTATTACAAATGTCCAACCTCTCTTAGAGTCATCTTTGAGTCCTCTCTCACCTTGGCCAGCTCTATCGATCTCTTTCCGGTCTACTTTCATTACATGTGTAGATTACTATTGTGGCTTCCCATTTTGTCTTTCCCCATCTCACCCTTCAGTTGCTTTCCATTTCATCATTACAACAGCTAGATTTCTTACAGAGCCATATAGATGCCCATCCCTAAGCTCTCTGATTATATCCCCTCTAGTCCTTCCACTCCCTCTGCACCACCACAATAACCTTTTTGCTATTCCATCATGGGTAAAGCATAACTTTCCCTGTGGATACAACAATCTTGCACATACATCCACACAGGGAACTCTTCCCGTCTCTGCCCAAATAATGTTCTTTTCATAGAACCTCCTTTGATAATCTTCCTTCATCTTTAGTTCGTCTTGCTTGCCTGTAGCATTTGTGAACTAAGATATTAAGTCATTAGCTATGTTCTTTATTAGTCTTTTTCTAACAATGCAACTTACATGCAAACAAAGAACTATTTGGGTTTTATTTTCTACTAGCCATTCTCCAGTGCCTAGAACACTCAGGCAGTAGGCATCTTATAAAACTATGTTGAGTAAAATACAGATTTAGTTCAGCTCCCCTTAGCTGAGGATTTACCCCATGGCAAAGCACTGCACTGGGCACTGGTGAAAAGATGCTGGAAGAACAGAATGGTATTCCCGCCCTCACAGAAAGTGTGGTAGTGGCGTGTTAATAAAATTATCCTAGCAAAGAATGCCTATGAGGCAAGGTTGTTCAAGTCCTAAAAAAAAATTCTTTTTTCCCAATTTACTTTACGTGCAAGTTTAGTGATGCTTGAAATTCCATAATTAAAGATTAAGCATTCTGCACTCCTGTGACCTTGAGCAAAGTATTTAACATCTATAAGTTGTGAATGTTGTATTTGTATTATGGGATAATATTACACATCTCTGGGCTTATTGTGAAGACTAAATGAGTCTATCCTTTTTAAAAGGCTTAGGGCCATCTCCCAAATGTAGTAAATAAGACTGGATGTTAGCTATTATATCCATTTTCTTGAATCAAAGTCCTTATCCTCATTAAAATGCAAAATCACTTTATAGAGATAATGGGTATATTTGAAAACCAAATGGACCAGTTCACAACACCATGCACACATAGTTTAAGACAGGAAGAAAGAGAAATGAGCCCGTTAGTTTTCTTCATCACCATCCTCTAAGGAGGCTGCTTGTTCTTGACCAATTCTCTACCATTCACTTCAACAAGACCCCCAAGGAAAAAAAAACTGAAGGAAAGGAGACAGCCTCCCTTTTCAGAAGCAATGAGCATTTTCTTCCTTTCATACTTTTCCTCATTCTTAAATTCATTTATGAACAAGACTAAGTTCCTCAAGGAGAATCTCAGATTTCCAGGAAACCTTAAGGTAGAATAGAAAGCAGATGGATGCTTCACTCCTACCAGTAAGGTAAGGATAGAATGGAGTTAGGGTACCAAAAAGACAAACTAAGAGGAGAGGTACTGATGATGGCTAAAAGAGGATGCTGTCGGAAAGAAATAAAATGGAGGAAAAAGAGTCAAGTGTACCATTGAGAGGGAGGCTCCATGAGAAGAAGGTAGACAATGTAACTATAATGGGCCTGACAGGCACCAAGATCTTCTCAAGAGACACTCGAGCCTCTCACTTTTTAAATGAGTTCTCCTTCTTTAAATCTTGTTTTTAAATTTTAAGCACTTTTTTAAGAAAAAAAAAGGCATATAATTAGTGCATTATCATGAATTTGATGAACGAATGGTAAGATGATTTTTAATTTATTGAGAATTTTGTATGTGCATAGAACATGTGACCAACAGACTCACCCCACCCCCTCCATTCCAGCTCCTCCCACACCCTCCCACCACTTTCTCATCCCACTTGCATTATACTATGGTTTGCTTTGCTGCCCCCGACTGTCACTGAGTGTAAGGCCCTCCAGTAGCACTTGAGCAGCCTATCAGGGGTCTGAAGAGAACTGATGTTCTCTCTATGGCAAGAGCCAGCACAGATTTTCACAATTTTTTCTTAGTTCAAAGTAGAAAATTAATTTTGGGCAATGGGCATTTTCATATCTGAACTCATTCATGGTTGGTATTTCATACTTTTTTTTTAAGCAGAAACAAAAAAAAAGGGAAAAAGAAAAGAAAAAGATGGGTATTATATTTGCTAAGTAAAAGCCAGTTCTCAGAAAAAGACTCCAAGAATTTATTCAGCCACAAATATGCACCAGCTTTTTAAACGTATTTTACACAATCTTATTTCTAGGACATGCCTAAGAGTTACGTGTTGTCTTCATTTTTATAGTCAAGGAAGTCAAGACTTGGTGCCATTAAACTGTTCTAAATCATAGAGAGTAAGCAACAGAAAAGACTAGAGTCAAAGCAAAGGTTCTCTGTCTAAAACCCTGAGGCCCAAATCAAGCCTTTCTTAGCGGAGAGTGCGGTTTCGAAGCGTGCAGCGTGCATTGTGGAGCCTGGAGGCACCGAGTACTAGAATCTAAAACTGCCAGATACCAGTGCCTCTGGCCGCCATTCAAAGATTTGAAATGACCAGATGGATCTATGCAAAATGGTATTCAAGTATGCCAGTCTCCTGTTACCCTGGGAAGATTCCTTCTATCAATACCACATCAAGGACAAAGCCATCAGACCCATTTTTTGAAAATGTCTCTGGTGTGTTTGGGGAGTGTCTGGGAAGAGAGTAGAAACTCTGAGGACCCTTGCTTTCTGGAGGGGAACATGGAGGGAGACTCGTCTTTTTAACAGATAGTAAAGGCTGGGGCAACCGCAGACAACCTCGCTTGTGCTAGTACAACCACGGCTGGCTCTGGCCAGACAAGAACCCAGCATAGATGTCAGAGCCTGTCGGGCTTGGAGAAGAAATGCTATATCTATGCCCTGTCTTACCCACTCTTCTCCTTGTGTCTATAATCAGACCTTCCTTTCCTTTCAGTTTTAACCAATGATTGATGCTGAATCATAAAAAGCATATCTGGTGATGATGACTTAAAGACCAAGGCAAAATAAGGGACTGAGCTTGTGTGGTTTCCCCAGCAAAATGGAACCTTATCCTCTTCTCATAGAGGAAGTGCGGCTCCCTAACCCAAACAGACTTCTTGGATAATGGGATAAATAAGGAAAGGGTCCAGAAAGATTGTCTAAACCACCTAGAAAATCTAATAGGTATTTGCTGGAGAGTTATTTTGTTGTCGTTGGCTTGCTTTTTTTGTTTTGTTTTGTTTTGTTTTGTTTCGGGTTTGTTTTGTTTTATGGTGGTGTTGGAGGGGGGCGGGGTGGTGGTTTTCTAAATCATGTTTCTTATTTCACGGAGGGGGAAGAGAACATCAAAAGAGTTTGGTTGGTTAAAACTGGCTAGGGACGTATTTCTTCCTGACACCTAGTATTATTCAAATGACAGCAGATATGACTGAAAGCATTTATCACACAGTCTGACTCGCTTTAATCTCCCACAAAGGAAGCTGCACTCAGCGCACCAGGCAGGATGGGGAGGTGGGGGGGATAATGAGGCTGCAGACCAGGCTGCCAGAGTGGGGCATTGATTTTAGATGCCAAAAATAGAACCGGTTTCAGTTTCCAGCCTGCCCGGTGTCTTGAAGTAGATTATCAGCTGAACAGCACCAATGCAAGGAGATGTTTCCAGGCAATCAGACTGCTTAGACATAGGGCATTAATTCTACGGAAATGTATCACGTTGCCCAATCAAAATGGCTCCCTCTTTAAATAAAGCTTACATTCTCCAAGGCAGTGTTCGCGGTTTGGAACAGCAATAATGACCTCTGCTCGCAGGGCATGTTCTAGGAATCAGCGCCTGGGTAGGGTTAATGATATAAAGCTCAGCTGCTCCTAACTGGTCATTAATCCCAAGTAAATACCCAGCAACTCGATTTCCCCAGCTTTAGGATAAAGCTAAAATCAAATGGCCTCGTCAGACCAAGTAGATTTAGTACAGGAAAAGCTAATGAGCACAATAGCCTGTCCCCCGGGGGGTACACAGGAGAGCGGAGAGGGAGGGGAGCTATCGCAAAATCACTTTTTCCTTTCCTGATATTGCCAATTCAGGTTTCCTTGCCTCATACTCTATGGAGAGATGGGGGGGGGGGCATCGCCAGCCACCATCTGCGAGAATGAGTTGTAAGTTGTTTTTCTAGTTTGTGTAATGGATTTAGCGCATGCCCCTTCATTTCCTCACAACTATAATTAAACATCCTGTGGTTACAGGCGCCTGGTCTTACATAAACTCCTTTCTGGGACTAAGCGACCTGTCAGGCCACCCTGGATCCGGCCGCTTGCCTGGACTCTGGAACCACCGAGCAGAAGCTACCCAACAGAAGCCCACATGTATCCCTCCGCTGTATAGATTACATCGACCATCATATGCTGGAGTCTTTAAATGGAATCTCTAATTGTTGAAGCTTCATAGGAGATGGTGAAAATTTTCTAGAGCAAGGCGCCTGCAGGAGTGTGGAGACAGACCAAGAAGGGTCAATATTTGCTTTTTTATTCTCTTTTCCCCTTCTTGGGGAAACCCCCAATTCCCAAACAACAGAGAGGTAACAACAATGGACCCAGGATGAGTAGCATTGCAGAAGAAATCTCAGTTATATGATATTAGGAATATATATATGGAAATAATATATTCCTCAGCTGAAATAAACCAAATCTTTTATAAAGGACAGTAAGGTTGTCTGTCCTCTGCTCCAGAAAGAGGAATGATTCATGACCAAATACTGCACAGTCTGAGGAAGACGACCCGGAAGTACAAGCAGAGTCTTTCCTCCCGTGGTGTATAGAAATTTATTAAAGCCATGGAGATCACCCCCAGCAGGGCGCAAATGATGACCAGAACCTATACTCCACCTGTCTGTGGATTTAAACTTAATGATAGAGCTTTCAATAGCATAAAGGCAATTATATAACATGAAGATACAAACGCTATCTTAATTTGTCAGCTGGCTCTAATTTTAAAAATATTTTTATAATTATCATAGTATAAATTCTGTTTATTGATGTTCAAATGTCTAATTAACCCATGTGAAAGTCACGGTTTCATCGGGATTACTAAAAAGACAGTAAATATCACCAGTTCTGACATTCCAGAAAGATGTGCTGAACTGGTAAAGACACACACGTATCATCACACGCGTATCATCACTTCAACCAAACCAAGAAAGCTGAACAACATATAACACAACTTCAGTGAAAAATAACCAATCTTGACACCAAGAAAGAAAATTCCGCAGGTGCTAGAAACACAAGCAAACTCAAAACTACAGCAAGCAGTGTGAACTAAAAACAAAATTCCTTGTGGTATTTTGCTAACCAAAAAACCATCAATAACCGGGGAAGAAGGTAGTTTCTGACCCTCGCAGAGAATAGAGTCCAGGCCATTGTTCTCAAAAGCACAGAAGCAGTCACCAAGGCTTGTCTGAGTGGTGACCCAGGACTACACTGGCATTTCCTGGTACCCAGGAATGAACAGTATTCAGGTCACATTAAAAAATAATTCTAAAGTCAAAGCAATGCCATATGCAAAACTAGAACCCGTATCATACATCCAGAGAATTCTATGAATTCCAAGATTTGTTTGTTAGACCTTTTCTCATTGTGAAAATAAATAAATAAATAAGCAGACCAACAAAAAGAACAACTTCATAGGAATGATTCTTTTTACCTCATAGTTTCAGAAGTCACCATCCGTGGCTCCAGACAGGGGAGGCAGAGTGTCAAGGCAGGGAGAGCATGAAGCAGGACCCTTTGTCCTGTCATGGTAACCCAGGAATTCTGAAAAAATCAGGGTGAGAAATAACATTTAGGATACACTTAAAGGGACTTACTTCCTCCAGCTAGAATTCTTAATTTTCCAGAACTTTTCAAAATAGCCCAAACAATTGAAGACCAATACTTCAACACATATGCTATGAGGGACTGTCATATCCTAACCATAACATTCTTCTCCTAAAATTCGAGGATATCTCATAATGCAAAATACATTTTACCCATCCCAAGGCATCTCCAGAGTCTTAAGGGTTCCATTGTAGGATAGATGAAAAACCAAGTTCAAAAACTCTTCTGAGAGTTAAACTCTTTTATTAGAAACCTCTATAGGCTCTCTAAGTACGACTCCATTCCACACACCAGAAGAGAAGGAGGAGGAGGAGGAAAAAGAGGAAGAGGAAGAGGAGGAGGAAGAGGAAGAAGAAGAAGAAGAAGAAGAAGAAGAAGAAGAAGAAGAAGAAGAAGAAGAAGAAGAAGAAGAAGAAGAAGAAGAAGAAGAAGAAGAAGAAGAAGAAAGAAAGAAGGGAAAGAAGGGGGTGTATTGGGCACTGACAAGGGGCGTGGAACCAGGACAAAAGTGAAACCTAGAAGGAAAACCTAAACCTTGTAGCCATATATCCAGCCACATATCCGGCCACATATATATTCAGCCCACCTGATATTTAAGTGAGTGCCAAGAATCTAAAATCTCGTCCTCAAGTTACATGATGAGTACTTTGTCCACTGAGATCTTTCCCTGACTGCCATCTGCAATTTTAAAATCATGTCTTTCCTTTTTATTTTCTTTGAGACAAGGAATGGTGTACCTCGGGTTTCAGATTTATTACATAGTTGAGGACAACCTTGAGCTCCTGGTCTTCCTGCCTATACCTCTCAGATGCTAGGAGTATCAGGTAAAGTGTGTGCCACCACACTCTATGTCAAACACTGTCCTTGCCTGACCAAGCAGCGAGCATCTGGGAGCTCTGCTTTGGGTCCACAACTCTCAGTCCGAGCCTGGCTCAATAGACGTTAATGCCCATAGCAGCACCTGAATGCCAGACTGCCCTTGAAATGTGCTCTATCAGGTGGGATCAGGCCATCATTGTTAATCTGAGCATTCCACACACTGTCAGGACAAGGACATAGTGTGCACAAGTTCCCTGACAATCTGTCACACAAATAACCCAAGGCATTCTTGCTTCCAACCAAAAGTTCAGGAGTAAGCACTTACCATGCACATTCCTGTTAATGCTTTTGTCTTCTGAAAGACTCCCCAAAATTCCCCATTAAACTCTACATATAGCCATCTGCACTCTTTCTTTTTATTTTTTATTAGCTCATTTCTCCAAACTTCTTCAGTTCCTCCCACAAACCAATCCAGTTCGATGTTCTTTTTTTTAAGAATTTTTTTATTTTAAATTTTTTGTTCATTTTACACATCAACCACGTTCCCCTTCCATCCCTTTCTTTCCATCCCTTCCCCACCCCCCCAATGCACCACCCCCCATTCACTGCCATATATGGCCTTCCATGGGGAAACAACAGAGCCTGGCACAATGTATTGAGGCAGGGCCAAGCCCCTCGCCCCTGCATCAAGGCTGAGCAAGGTATCCCACCCTAGGGAATGAACTCCAAAAAGCCAACTCAGGTACCAGGGATAGATGTCCCAGTGCCAGGGGCCCCTCAAACAGACCAACATAGACAATTGTTACCCACATGCAGAGAGCCTAGTTCAATCTAGTTGTAGGCTCCCCAGCTGTCAGTCTAGAGTCTGTGAGTTGTCACGGGCTCAGGTCCACTGTTTCTGTGGATTTCCCCATCAAGATCTTGCTTGCACCCATTGCTCATATGATCCCTCTTCCCTCTCTTCCAGCGCTCTGAGACACATGGTCAGTTAGTTACAGAAGTGATCCTACTTCTCTATGGGAACTATGAGGATTATGGGGTGTCTCCTTCCAGATACACTGGGCTTACTCTGCACTGTGCCAAGATCATGAGCTTCATGTGCACAAAAAGTGGAAGCTGACGATTTAACATGAAACTTCTTCCCAAAATCTCCTTGATTAACCTCTAGCTGTTGCTGTTGCTTTAGGGTTCTAGAATCTTTAGGAGAGGGTTGCTGAAAGATGTAGGTCACAGGTCATCATTGGGGACTGTCAACATGGTAAGCATGTTTAGATACTGAGACATTACCCTTGACATCCACAATGCTTTTAACTCACCCCACATCTGTTTATTCTTCCATGAGCCACAAACTTAGCATCTATAATTCAGCTCCTAGGTATCATCCTACCTAAACATGCTTCATGTTTGCCTACATATGTGTATATCCTTATAACACATCTGCCTAGACTTTTCCTATCCTCCTTTTCTGTTGATGTGACAAGATTCTCTCCCTCTTTTCAGCAGTCAGTCTAATCTTCTTCTTTGTCACCTTATCTGGACTATAAAATCTGTAGTGATTATTGTTGAATGTACACTACAAAGCACTACTTTATTTACATATTTTGAAAAACATCTTGTTTCCTCAGTATTTCTATCACTATTGTTTCTAGATTGTGAACGTCAACACTAGAAATGGTTTCCAGTCCCTAGTGTGGATCATAGTGTCCATATTTTCCACAACCTATGAAAATGATAAGGACCCAAAGGTCATGTAGATTAAAGTATGTTTTATAAGCTGCCAAGTGTTCTGAAAATGTATGTTATGTCATTATTAATATAATATGAAGGTTAAATTAAATACTCCAAAATTTCTCATATGAAATGAACTGTACCTGTTTTAAAAACTGCTGAATGCGCAGACTCCGGAAGATAGAATTTATCTGCGCAATATGAGGACAGATGAAGTTTCTTCTTCCTCTGAGAGGAGGAAAAGAGAAAGGGGAGGGAAGGAGTAGTGTCTGCGAAATAAATAAAACTCTCTACTCGTGTTGTGAGCTCTCTACGCGAATCCTTCTCCCTGTCTCCCACTCCGTATCTTCAACATAACAAAGCAAATAAAATGACTGAGAGGAAGACAATGAGAGCTGGCACATGGAACTCAAAGAAATGAAGTATCTGGCATGACCCTTTGGTTGCCTTTTAATTTAAATGGTGACCATGAAGACAATGGCCCCTGTCTGGAAATCAGCTGAACAATATTTATAAAAGACTCATTTTCTGAGTGAGAAATAATTGTCCTATTAGAAACATGGAGAACAGTTAGGAAAAGTGATTTCATTAATGCCTTAATTTCATAATGTTCTTAGTGTGGAATTCTTTACTAATAATATTTGCTACTGGTCTCAGTTACACAAAGAGTTACAAACAATAAACAGTTGCTCTGGAGGGATTAATATTGCATAGTTTGGTGGAATAGAATTTATTGCTTGTGTAATAGAATGTAAAAAATTGAAGCTTTAGATAAAGGGCCATTACTAGAGATCCACATTACAGATGTTAATGTGGATGAGTCTTGCATAAAAATATACGAGAAATAATTGAGATGTGACTCCATAAATCTCGGATCTCTAATAAGAATCAAGGAAAGAAATGGTGTCAGAAAGCAGAGAAAGAGATTGGAAAGCATTTTTTGCCGGAGAGCTGTTCAACATCTGAGACCTTTCCAACAAGGAGGAAAGCAGCGCTGATGAGAGGGATGCTAGCTAGCATTTAACTCACGGACAGTAGCGATGGCTTCAAACAGCATCATTCCCATAGATGTCCAGATCAAGTAAGCGCCCTGTTGTGGCATGCGAAAATGTCTCTGTTGATTAATTTCTTCATAATTTGAAAAGAGAAAACATTTATGGGACTGTGTTCTGGATAAAATATGGACAGGAAAGCAATCACTGCCATGGCCCCTAAAATTCCATCCCCGTCTTCAATAACATCATAAACACACAGGCATGGTAGTACACACATATAATCCCAGCAATAGGGAATTGTCAGTGAGGGGAGTGTGAATTTTGGTCCAGCTTGACCAATATACTATGCTCCAGACAGTTGATGGTGTTTACAGAGACTTGCCTCTAAACAAACACACAGGAAGAGAGAGAGCAAGATCAGACAGAGCAGATACAGTGACCCACTGGAGACTTGGGTTTGGGACATGGAAGGCAACCTTCACACAGAACATGTCACTTCTGCATCTGGAATTACAAAAGACTAGAAACTCTGACAAATCTACGAAAGTATCAAGAAAGTCAACTCTGTCTATTGTCCAGGCTCGGAGGGTTTGAAGTTGCCCATCACCTAAGATCTTACCTTATTCTTTTGCCCTAATCTATCACGTCTGACAGAGGGGCCCAAGGCTGTGAAATTCACTGACTATTGAAGGGAATGAATAAGGGGGAAAAGGAACCAAGCGTGAAGGTAGGCTGCTACTAACTCCACACACAAAGAAAAGAAAGATGTACTTAGGTAGGAAGAGAGAGGAAAATTGATTAACATCTCAAATGAGATACATCCCAGTTACCAAGGAAAAGCAGGGCTAGCACTTTATGACTCTTGATCATATTACTGTCACTTACCTGAAAGGATTGGGAAATTATGAGATACGTCAAATTTCCCATCTAAGGACAAAGAAAAGTAACTCATCCATGCAAAAACATGTTAATGATTTAGAGTTGGCTAAGAAATAGAGCTTCACTTTTATTACCTGCAGAGTCCCCCCTTTACCATGCTAGCTAGACTATATTATAAAAGTCTAGAGCATCATTCTCTCTGGACCTGCCAGAAGACTGGAATCCAGAATATCAGAGGTCTAACCGGTCATCCAGTAGTTATCCTTTATTCAGTAATCATTTATTGAGTGCCAACCTTGGGCTGAGCACTCTATCACAAGTTTTCACCTACATAATATAATTTATAACAGCCACATTCACTCTCCACTGTTGCAGGAGGTAAAAGCCAACTCTAATACTCCGTTTTACCTAACACAGTACTCAGTGCACAAACGCAATCAGCTGTAGGGAGAGTGGAGTTACAACCGCCTTCTTTTCCCAGGAAGATAAAATGAGAAGAACTAGACAACTTATCAAATAGTAAAGTGTGAGTGATGGATGGCTTCTAGCCATCACCATTGTGCTGATCCTCGCCTGGATTTTGTCCTTGCAGCTTTACCATTGACATACCTCTTCCAAATAGCACCATAACATGTAATTGTAGTCACGCCCATTTGTTCTGATCTTTGGTATGATAGTTCATCTCAATTGTCAACTTGAATGGGTTGAGGAAATGCCTAAGAACTCACAAAGCACAGTTGTAAGAATATCTGTGTCAATTCCCAGGCATGATCAGCTCCTGAAGGTTCTGACATGATAGAAGTCAATTCCCTGAAGGATTCAAAATGTAAGGAGACTGTTGGGCATGGTGGGTGAAGGAAGGAGGTCACGGTAGATGTGTCTTCAAGGGTTAAATTGTTCCCTGGACCCATCCTTTTCACTTTTCAGCTGCTACGAATTGAGTAACTTCCACCGATACTCCTGCCATCATGATGTTCCATCTAACACAAAGGGCCTATGAAACTATGAGCAAAAACTAAATTTCTCCCCCCTTTGGTTTGCTTCCAAAATGCATTTTATCAGAGCAATAAGAAAATTACCTCACATACTTGATAAATCTTCATATGCAAACTTTATCTCTCATTTCTTGGTGGCTTATTTGACTACCCTGAGTGCAGAAGTTTGGACCTTCATCCCCCCAAACTAACATGATAAAGACAAGTTTTGAGAGCATATTATTTTTTCTTTGTTTGGTTGTAGCCTCATTTCCTTCTATTCCTTCCAACTCATGTATGAATATTAATTCTTTCAAAGGACTCCTGTCAGAGGAATCTAACACAATGCAAATTTTTACAAAGTAATCATTTCAATTCTAGTATCTGTCAGTCACTCCTGAGCTAATAAACTTTCTGTCCATATTTTCTATTATCTTCTTTGAAATAAGAGTCCTCCTCCCATATCCCTAGACAATCTGTTCCATTCTCCCTTGTAGAAACCAAACTTTTTGAATGCTTAAATTCAATATAAAAAATCGCAAAGAATTTGCATATGATCTGTACATATACTCTCATATACATTAAACCATCTCTAAGTGACTTGTATCTCACGCAATATAAATTCTAAGTGGTTTTTTTTTACTATGTTGGCAAGAAAATAAAGCATACACATGATCAGTACAGATGCAATGTTTTCAAGTATTTTTGAACAATACTTGATTGAATCCACCGACGTGTAAAATGGACAAGGGAGGCCAACTGTACTCCAGTCTCCGTGGGCATGAAAAAGCCCCAGACTGGCTGCTTAGACAACAGAAATTGATTTTCTCACTGTTTTGGAGGCTGGAATTTCAAGAGCTTAGAAGTCAATAATTCCTTCCTTACAAGTAAGATTCTGGACAACCTGAAAACCAACTAGTATGTTAGATACATTAGAGAATTGAGGTCTCAGGAAAAAGTACTACTGCAAAATTAGACATGGCTGGCTGGCTACAGCTTAACAGACCAGAAGCCTACAACAAAATACAGTATTTCTGGGAATACTTTAAACCGACAAGTTACTAAGCTTGGTAAAAGTGGTTTGTGGGATAAAACCTCAGAGGGGCCCCAATCTAAGGATTATTGTTATTTCAGCTTCACTTCCAGGAGCCCTATCTTGAGCTCAGTGGTTACAGATTATGAGTAGGGGAATGAATGACAGGAGGGGTTGAGGAATGTGATGAAATGTTTAGTTTAGGTGTGATGTAACACAGCATTGTTTGAAAAGAAAATAGGACTAGCCATAAAGGTATTTGCAAGTTTTCTGGCATCTTAGTCACTGTTCTATTGCTGTGAGGAGACACCATGATCAAGGCAACTATTAAAAGAGAAGGCACTTAATTGGGGCTTGCTTAGTTTGAGACATTTAGTCCATTATTATCAAGGCGGGAAGCATGGTGGCAATCAGACAGACTCTGAAGTAGTAGCTAGGAACTATATCCTGACCTGTGAGCACAGAGATCGACTCAAAGCCCACCCCTGGTGATGGTAACACACTTTTTCCAACAAGGCCACATTTCCTAATCCTTCCAATCCTTTCCAATAGTGCCACTCCCTGGTGAGTAAGCACTCAAATGTATAAGTCTCTGGGGGCCATTCTTATTCAAATCACCACACATGGCAACTGAGTCAAAGGATTCCTCAGGATTGGGGTTATACCTCTGTGGTGCTGCTCTTCCTAACTACACATGCCCTGGATTCAACCCCTGAAACAGAGAGGAAAAGACAGAAGGAAAAGAGAATCTTTTTTGTTCTTTTTTTAAAAGTATAATTGATATGCTAAGAAAAGAAGAAAACTAGAGTCACTATATTTTATTAAAATCAAAGAGGACAGAAAATATTCAAAAGCAGAAGCAGAGTAACAGGTAGAAAACACTGAAATAGAGGGCTGGACTGGATGCTATCCCTATCTGCTGAGACGAGATTCTTTAGAAAAGCAACTTCAGGAAGAAGGGGCTTACTCTGGCTGACAGTTCAAGGGCTGCAATGCATCAGAGCAGGGAAGCCCAGAATCAGAGAAAGCTTAAGGTGCAGAGTCCGGAAACAAAGAAGAACACAGAGACACAGCCAGGAAGCAGAGACACAGTAGGAAAACAGAGACACAGTCAGGAAGCGGAGACACAGTCGGGAAACAGAGACAAATGCAGAGACACAAAGAGAAAACAGATGAATACAGAAACATAGTCAGGAAGCAGAGACGACACAGAGACACAGTCAGGAAGTATAGATGAACACAGAGATATAGTCAGGAAGTATAGAGGAAAACTGATGCTCAGTTTTCTCCCTCCCTTTTATTCAGCAGAGGACCAAAGCCCATGATGATAGAGTGGTCCTCATAGACACACCCAGAAGAGTGCCTCCATGGCCGCTATAAATCTAGTCAAGCTGACAATGAAAGTTGATAATCACAGTAGCTCAACACTATCAATAAACACTTTAAATATAGATTAAAAATATATACCAATTCTATTCACACAAGAAGTAAGATTCTGAACAAACAGAAAAATTACCTCTTTTTAAAATAACACTGGTGATTTGAGGTCCTGCGAAAACTACCACTTGAAAATTAGAGACTGATGGTTGGATACAGAGAATCACAGTTTAGCTGACCAGAAGCCCACAGGAGAGAGGGTGTGGACAGTGAGAATCTCTATCTACCAGTGCATGTGGCTCACTGAGAAGCACAGTGGCTGCACGTGATTCAAACCCAAGGGTAGATTTCATGTCCTAGGGATCTCTGTGTTAGTTATATCTGGTGCAGGACAATCCACAGGCCGTTTTGCTGATCCTGGGTGTAGCTAGACGCCAACAGGAGAAGGGACCCCAAATGTTTAGGAAATTTCTGGAGGCTGCAATCCTAACATCCTGGCTGTGCTCATTTCACAAGAATTCCATTTACAAATTAAAGGACAGGGATAGTACAAACAAATTATTATTATTATTTGGGAGAAAGCCACTCTAAATATAAATTAAATAAAACAAATATATAGAAATAAATACAATAAATTAAAAGAGAAGGAATACAAAAGTATGGCACGTCCTTGGTAATCAAATATAGATTGTATGGATATATACATTTGAGGAAAAATAAGGCAACGATGAGTAAATGTTCTATCAGATTATGATATAGACTTTCTTAGATGGCAGAAAATTGAGTATTCCAGCCTTAAAATAGAATCTAGTAGATTTCATGTTAAGAATGTTACCATGCCAGAGATGGGTCTGTGGACAAAAGCACCGCCAACAAACCTGATGACCTGAGTTTCATCCTCAGGAACATGGTGGTGGAAGCAGGGACTCAGTTGACCCCAGCAGTCTGTCCTCTGACATCCACATTCATGCTGAGGAACACTGGTAATAACACGTGTTTCAAAAATGCTGCTGCCATCAGCTCACCTTTCCTGAAGGTATTTTTCTAGTTTCTTTTAAGGTACATTTTTGATTTTGAGTGCTTTGGCAAAGTATAACTACCAATTTCTCCAGTTCACAACATTATTTAATTTCTAAACAAGTAAGGATCATAGGTTCCCAAAACTTTCCTAGGATCTGATGTGTGTTCAAACTTTTTAATCTCATGAAGCCACTGTGCCTCTCAGAGAAACCATGCAACTAGGGGATGGAAACTGTCACTGCCTATAGAGGGCTCGGATCAAGATGGATCCAGGTTTTGAAGCTATTACACCCTTGGAGACCCTCTATAAGAAAATGAACATGAAATTTAGAAGAAAACAATGAACACACTAAAGGAAATTAAAAGAAAAAGTTATTCAATTCTGGCAGATACTACAACAAACATCGCAAAAATGGAGTTTTTGCATGATATTTAATATTCTCATTAATCTTCACATATATATATATATGTGTGTGTGTGTGAAACATTTCCCCACATTCTTGATTGCTTATGTTTTGATCACATCTTTACATAGTAATTTCATTTAGAGAATTTTCTATAAAGTAAGCAGGAAAAGATGAGCAATTTAGCTTTGGCTGCTCATCACGTCCTTTTATTACCAACAGTTCAGAGATTTTTCTGCACCACCACTCAATATTGGTGATACCTGTGTTTTTATAATTGCCATCCGTGCTCTTTCAGGATTCTTCCAGCTTGAAGCTGCAGGACTTAAAGCATCTTAAATGTCCTCGTGTACTAATCAATTTAAATCTGCTGTTGAATGATAGCAATGTATTAACTAGATAGGCCTGTAGGGGGCACAGTCAATGGTAGAAATATTTCTTGAAGTTTCCCTAGTGCTGGACGATTTGAAGTAATTGTGCATGGGAGGGACAGATAATTCAGCGAACAGAGTTCTCTAAATCAAAACTAACTGTGCTCTCAACCCTTCGGGGAGAGCCTTAAAATGCCAAGAGGTTATGAAGTTACGGAAGAGCAGGAACTAACTGTGTACACGGTCTGTGTTCCAACCCCAGATGTGCCAAGGATCGCTAGGAACAGTAGGTCATTCAGAAAGTTGAAGTAGATACAGCAATCATACTCTGAAAACAATCTTACTTCTACAAAGTTTACAGAGCTATACCCTTGTGAGAAGCACATTGACAGACCTCTTTTCAAGACCTTGGGTGAGTCCTAAAATCCGGGCTTCGTGCTGTGTCTATCTACAGGTGAAAGTCCAGGTACATTGCTCTGGTTGAGACTAAGCCATAGATGTGCGTTTCTGTGAGCCTAGGGCACCACAGGTCCCTTCACTCTTGTTCCATTTGCCCTGGATTATTTTAATATCTTTCAATTTATCAAGACCTTCATTCTCATTTTCCTCTTTATTCATTAAGGCACCCCCTCCCCAATTCTTCCCTGTGGAGGAAGATGCTTTTAAACCCTTCCCTTTCCACTTCACCTTTACTAAAGAGGATCAGTAAGTCTGTTTTGAAATGCAAACTCCTGGTTTCCAACAGAGGGAAGGTGAAAACAATGGAAATAAAAGGTCAAAGCATCCCTCAGGTGTGTCGCAAAGCTATTTGCCTGTGTTTAAACTCCGCCACTAAGAACTGACTGAAAAGTGACTGTGGGGATGCTTGAATGGGAAGGAAAGAAAACCCACAAGCCTGTGACGTGATGGGCTCCAGACCTTGGGTAGCAATGCGGAGAGGAAATGAGAGACACTGTCACTGGAAGGACAAAATGGTGAGGAGGCAGAAAGGGACATCACAAATGAGGCCACGGGGCAGGTCCTGGATGATATACCAAGAAAAGTAGGAAGAAACACCCAGAAAGCGGCAAGCCACTGGGCCCTGACCTTCATCCTAAAGTCATGTGAGTGGGCGCAGGGAGGCACTAACATAAAATTAGACTTTGGGGGTCATTTCAGTAGTTCAGGGAGCACTAAAGCAAGAGTGTCTCCACTGGAGAGTGACTTGGCTAACAATTTGATACAAGAATACCCTTACATCCAAAATAAAGTAATAAGAAGCAAATCCCCACAGGCCCGTCTGTTCACGTAACTGTCAGCCTGCTGCATCTGTGGGTTCAGGAGCCATTGATTCAACCAACTTCAGATTTAAAATATTTGTAAACAAATTTACATTCTTTTCTGAATATCTACAACCCCTTTTCATTCCCCCAACTAATAGAGCATGGCCAAACACAACAAGAGCACTGAAGTAATTGAGAGATGAGTGGGGCAAGAGGTAGGTGCACTGGTTAGACTCAGAGTCACCATTTTCAGTAAGGGACTTGAGCTGCCTTAAGTTTAAGTTTGACAAATAGACTCGCCTTCTTCAACCTCTGCATTTTTTTAAAATGCTTTTGTTGCCTTAAGCAACTCTGAATTTATATACAGAGATATAAAAGAGACTCCCCATAGATACATAATCTATAATTTATATAGTTTTGCAGCAAAATATATTTTAATAGTTGAAAGAATACTATTTAAATGTGGTGATAATATGGTTTCTTTGCCTTTCTTCACCCCAAATTTTGTTGAAAGTATGGAGACTCATATTCAAAGCAGAGCTTTATTTCCTGAAATTTTTCAGAGGTCGTCTCATGAGAGCTGAAATTACTTAAAGAGTGTGATTTAAGCATATCATCTGAAACCTACTATGCAGGTAAACTAAGTTTCCTGTCACCAAATGCCAGGATGACCCAGATAGACCGGCGTGAACCCCTCCGTGCCACCGGGAAGTTTGAATGCAGATTGAATGGAGATTCCATTTTAATTTTTAAACTGGCATTGCTCTTTTGCAAAGCCCCAGGGCCTGCGAAGACTAGGATATACCAATCATTAAAATATTTAAATTCAGCAGCAATGATTAATAAAACATCAAACTGGAACGGTTTACAAAAAGTGCTCCCAGTATGTCCCGCCTCTACGCAGCCCTCTCATGCTCGCCAGCCCTCTTCACCTCCGCAGACACCTTGTACTTGGACAGCTGTATGCTAAGGACTTTTGCATTTCTAAGGTTTGAAATGCGACCATCTCTCATTCTTTGAGCATTTATAATTAGCAGGGCCAGTTTGTTCTTACTTAGACCATGTATATGTCCCCAAATTTTATGTGGAAGGGTCCTAAACTGGGAACAGAGACAAAGGCAGTTTTCAGGCAGGCTGTTTTAAAGCTCGATCATTTTTCAAAAGCATGTAGTTACTCATTCAGCATTTCCTCGCACACACGTGCATATGTCCATGCATGCATATATGCAAGTTCACATGTGTGGAGACACACATATGTGAGTATGTAGTTTATATGCATGCAGAGGCCTAGAATTGGTGTTGGGGCTCCCCCGTGACAACTCTTCCATCTTTTTCTTTTGAGGTAGGGTATCAGAATCAAACTCAATAGTGCTGATTTGAGGAAACTCAGCACTATTTCCTGAAAAATTTCAGGGACTTTCATGAGCGATGAGATTACTTAAAGGGCCTGATTTGTTCATTAGCCAACTTATTCCAGAGGATCGTATGTCTCTGCTGTCTATGGCTGGAAATATGGGAAGACAACCATACCATTTAGCACTTACTTGAGTTCTGGAGATACGAACAATGGTCCTCAGCTTACAAGGCTAGTGTTTTACCCACAGAGCCATCTCCCCAGCTTCCAACTTTTCAAAAACACTTATTTAGTAGTATTTTTAAAGAGATATCACATGATCTCAATCTCTCTCTCTCTCTCACACACACAAACACACATGTGCAGTGAGAGAGGGTACACACACACAGAACAAGGGAAGGAGGGAAGAAGAGAGAAGGGATACATTGGGCTCAGTTTTCACTTTTACAATGCTCAGTACCAAAGAGTATCTATGTATTATATAAGGATCTTGAGGATCTATCTAACCATATATATGGGCATGCATGTGAATACCTGTGTACATATACACATGTAAATGCTCTTGCCCATGCATGTAGAGGCCAGTAACTGTTATCAGATGTCTTCTTCATGGCTCCCCATCTTACTTTTGGAGATAGAGTCTTTCATTGAGCTTGAAATCCATTGTTCAACTAAACTGATTTGTTAGGAAGCTCCATAGATCTACCTGTCTCCTACCCACCATGCCCAGGTAACAGGTACATGCCAACACACTTATCTCGTATATGGGTGCTAAGAATTCGAGCTCATGCTTGTACAGAAAGCACTTTTCCTTTACCCACTGAACCATCTCCCCAACCCCTCTGAATGGTCTTCTTATCTCCCATTTTCTCCTATTTTTACATACTCAACAACTTAACATTTTCTGGACACCAAGCTGGTTCATGAGTACTATTTGTGCTTGCAACACAGGTTATAAACAGGACACAGGATTTAACAGGATTAGGTGACATGCCACAATAGACAGAGGAAACATGACTCGTGTCATGGATGAATAGCACATGAACCAGAAACTGACAGAAAGAGTATTGCACACATAGAAATAGATGGAAGGAGAATTCCTGAAGGGAGATCCACAGGGGCAATGTGTGAGAGATTGAAAAGAGAAGACACTGAACGTGTCTGGTAGTCTAGTATACACTTCTACCCCATAATTCATGATGAACAATAAAAACGCTGAAATGTTTGTCAACAGCCAGCATGGAATACTTGACTCACAGTTTGGATGTCTAAGCCTTAGAGATGTGATATGGTCAGAAACATCTTTAGGAGAACTTCCTTTCCAACCTTAGAACCCACAAGAATCCCTTTAGTTACTCCTGTCAACAATCCCCCAGCCACAGAGTTGCTGTCCTTGATTGTATTGCCTGCCTTTTCCAGAATGTGAACTCATCAGAAATATCATATTCCACCAACAATTTAGAGCACAAGAGGCCAAGGGCTTCCAGGGAAGGTAGGAATATGGGTGTGGTAGAGAAGATAATCGAACTTCCTATCAGAGGACCAGAGTGTTTATCAAAACTCACCAGTTACTGTGCTTGCAGGCAAGTTGCCAGGCCCCCTGTGACATTTCCTATAGAATGGTAAAAATGATAACCTTCTTCCTATAGCTACTGTTAGAATTAAATGCAACAAATGGTGAGTGTTTGAAAACATTATGCAAACAACACAATGCACTTAATATAGAAGTTATGATATTTTAGATACATGGGGTTAGTCAGCTTCTAGTTAGATTTCCTTCAAGTCTCTGTTCTTTGAAGGAGGCTTCCATGCTTTTAATCCAAATCTTGAGCTTTTTATCTTTGCTTATTTATTTACTTTTGTTTGCTTTGTGTATACATGTGGATCGCATATTCATCTTCTTGTACAGATTTGTGTGGATATGTTTGCATGTATGTGTATGCCAGAGGACAACCTCATTCCTCAGCATTCATAGGGTGCTGCCCACCCTTCTTTTTCTCAGTGGTCTGCAGTTTGCCAAGCAGACTAGGATGGCTGGCCAGTAGTCCATGGATCTACTCCACCCATAGCACTGGAATCAGAAGGCTGTACCACCATCGCCATGTTTAGCTTTTCTGTGTGAGTTCTGCAGTTTAAATTGAAGTCCTCCTGTTTGCAAGGCAAGCCCTAAACTAGTTCCTCAGGCCTTATTTTATTTCTTTCAGTATGACCTTTAGAAAGTCATCCTGCATTGGTTCACTTTAGACCCAACAGCTGAGTACCATTGTACTTCTCAATGACCTATCACTTCATCCCAAAATTGTGTCCCAATAGGGACGGTCAAAACTGGCTGTTAACATTGCAACTGAGCTCAGGAAGCAAAGGAGGAATAGGAAATATGGCAGGACTATAGGGTACTCAAGGCCTGCCTCTAGTGAGTCACTTTCTTCAGGAAGGCTGCACCTCACAAAAATTCAATAATCTGTCTAAACAGTGCCAACAGCTGGGTACCACAGGTTCAAACAAATGAGCCTGTATAGGACATTGCACATTCAAATGACAATACCTGTCCTGTGTAAAATAGTTTCAAGGCTTTCAGTATTCAATAACATCAGCTACTCTTTCACAATTTCTGACCAGGAAGGAATAAATCACAGGCAACTGAGGGCTACTATTATACAACTTAACTATTATACAGGATTATTATAATGCTATGTCATATTGTATATCTGTTGAATAGCTTATTGCTTTATAGAATAGAGTGGTTCAATATTCTTGCCTCGAACATAAACTCCTATACAACTTCTGATCCTAAAGTAGTTCCATGGTTTTCAAGTGTCTAGGACTGGTTTAATACATGGAAAAGGCTGATTCAGCCTAGACATCGAGGGGCTGCTCTACTGGTAGTCAAGTCTTCCTGACTGCAATAGAAAATCAAGATATCAGGGAGCCACCATGATCACAGAGCTTCTCCTACCTGCAACGACATTGAGAGGAAGAGTGGGCAGCCACCAAGACTGAGCTGTTTCTTGCAGGTGCCCTTTTAAATATGCTTCAGGTGTCCAGAATAATTGCCTCCAATAAAGGCCAAGTGCACAGTTCTGACAGGGTTGTCCTTACGAGTTTGTGACGCTTATAGACCTGTCAGAATGGACGTCTCCTTGCTTTCTAGCCTGCAACCAAGCTAACAAGCCAGTTTATTTTTAAGGAAATCATTTCATACGTTGTATTAAAATGTTGCATTCCATATGTCACATTGAGCCCCAGGGTCCTATAATCAATTAGACTGGTTTCTTGATTGACCCCTGAAAGACTGGGGTGCAAGCTCCATGGAGATATATGCATCTTTTTTTGTACTTATCTTGGTAAATCTACCACTGTTTATATGATCGTTCTAGAACCCAGGAGTCATCTTCTAGTTGTCTTTGTTCCAAAACACTGAAAGTAACTGACCATTTAACCTAAAATCCCTGTTTTTTAAAGACTTCTAATCCATGGCTATGCCTGAGTGTCACTCACTGTCCATTCAGGCTGCCATCACCTCTCATTTGAAGTAACTGTAAGATTCCTTACTATTTTCCACCCTTCTATGTTCTATCCTTCACCTCACCCCTTGGAATACACTATCCCCCACCAACTGATCATAAGAAAATACAGCTTCGAGAAGTTACCATCTTATTTAAAATCGTAGACTGGATCGCCACCACATTCAAAAAGCAACCCCAGCACTCCGTCCTGGCTCAGAGTTCTCTACATTACTCTTTCCTTGTCCCACCTCCACAACCCAGATCCTGTGGTGACGTGGGATTCCCCTCTGAATGCTGTGAATACCATTGGTTAATAATGAAACTGTCTTGGGCCTGTGCAGGGAATAGAGGTAGGTGGGGAAAACTAAACCACATGCTGGGAGAAAGAAGGAGGAATCAAGGAGAAGCCATGGAGTGGCTGCTGGAGACAGATGTGCTGAAACGTTGCTGGTAGCCATAACCTTGTGGTGAAGCACAGATTAATGGAGATGGGCTAAATTAAGATGTAAGAGTTAGCCAATAAGAAGCTAGAGCTAATGGGCCAAGCAGTGATTTCAATAATATAGTTTCTGTGTGGTTATTTCAGGTCTAAGCTGCTGAGCGGCCAGGAACCAACAAGCAGCCTCCCTGCAACCTTATGTAAGCTATTGATGGCATTCCCAATTCAAGTCGCATTGTTCTGAGCTCTGTTCCCCAATAGACTGTCTTCGTTTAACACACTGTTCCATGATACTGAAGTTAAGCAGCAGGCTCTGAAAATGCCACTCAAGACAATAATGCTCAGCTGGAGGAAAACAAACTATCTAAAAAAAAACCTTTAAAGGCCCATTAGACTGAAGACTTCCACTCTGTACTTCTGACAATGAGGCTCTGCCTTATTCTGCACTGCATACTGACTGAAACAGTAGCTCACTTTCTGCCTGTTCAGTACCCAGTACTGAAGACCAATGCCGAGTTGTAATAATGATGTACTTTGGAACTTAAAATGGACAGATTGTACCATTAGGCATTTTCAAAGCCATACAATTCATACCCCCATAGCTTTCACCATATCCTGAGAACAAAGCTGCTGAACCATGAACCCCAACCATTGATAAAATCTTTCCCTCACACACACTGGCAGAAGAGATGGAGATACAAGCTCCCTGAAATGGGAGAAGGGGTTTGTCATCTAAAGGCTTGACTGAGGTGAAATAGTAGATACTTTCCTCTTCATTTATGGGTGTGTGTGTGTGCGTGTGTGTGTGTGTGTGAGGGAGAGAGAGAGAGAGAGAGAGAGAGAGAGAGAGAGAGAGAGAGAGAGAGAGAGAGAAGATAGGAAAGAAAGAAGATAGGATCTGTTGGCTCTTGGGACAAGTACTTTTTGGAACCAGGATAATATAACATAGAGAAAGATCACTTCCTGACCTTGTGGTTTGGCAACCACAAATGTGAAAGCATGTGATGTGGAAGTTTTCAAAGCATCTTCTTTTGTACAAGCCTTCAATACGTACTTGACAGACCAGCTGAGAGAAAACTGTCAGAACTCCAGAAACGTGGGGAAAGTGTTCACCAAGTATCTTTGCAATCAGCTGACCAATAGAGTAAATCAATCTTGGAAACACACAGCAGTGTTGTTTCTGAAACATGTCCTGTGCTGAAAAAACACTCCTCATATTTCTAACATCCATCTTTAGGGGGCTGAATCTCACTGAAGCTGGCAGGAAAGCCCACCCAATATGTTAGCGCATGGTACAACTGAACGATGCTGTGTTTGAGAACCCTTGCACCCACCTATGTTTTAGAGCCAGGGATGAACACCTGCCAAAGACAAGCTGGAATACACTCTTACACATCCCAGACACAAAGTTCTGCTAGGTTTGTTTTCTTCCTTTGGCCTGTCATACATCTAGCTTGATATCTCCAGCTCTGATTTTACTTTTCCAATGGACTTTTTCCTTGTGCTAAGAAATTCTTGCTGAAATGGTAACTAGCAAATGGAGATGCCTGTCTCTTATACGACAGATGACATGAAGCCTTTAGTAGCATGTCTGACTCAAACTTAGACCTTACGTGATTACAAAGCATGGTTCCTTTTATTGTCTAATGACTGTAACGTTTATTAACCTAGGTTTTGGGACCAGAGAGTTATTCAGATTATCTGTTTTATATACTGTTCATCATCTATAGCATAATTCTGTACTTAATTGTGATTGTTAGTTCCTTTTATCCTTAGAAAGACTAGCATTTCCCACTCTCCTGTGGTCCTAAAGATTTCTTTTTCAGGGTTCATATTATCAGCATCAATAATTTACATGTTAGACACTTGACAACTTCATAATTCATGTGTATTCAAACGAATGGGCTTCTTATGCCTCAAAATTATCCAGTGTAGGTCATGGCTACCTTTAGTTTTATGTACAGTTCTAATCATCACCCTAGATACAAAGAGAAGAGAGATATTTAAGATGAGAAGGGTGGAGAGTCCAGTTGAACCCTTTCTCTTCTCAAACTGCTTTTTCTCTGAACACCCCTCTCTTGCCAGGCCACTTATTCCTAGGACCTGAGTTATACTCACCGCCATAGTAAGTGCCAAGTCCAGGTGGCCTGTGTAGGAGTCCCCACCCACTTGCTAATCAACACATTTTTCAAAGTCAGTCTATGCAAAACTAGCTCATCTACATCTTGACTTTCAGACTTCCTGTGCAGGGTAACTCAGTTAATGATATGATAATCGAGTCCATCCCCTAAACCAGAAGGAGTAAGAAAAGCAGTAATGAGTGACCTTTGGATGATTCTTCTCATTCATCTCACACTTAGTCATTCCAAAGCTGGCAGCCTCTCTCTTTGATATTTCTTAAATCTTGCCTCTCTATTTCTGCTTCTATGCTGTAATTCAAGCCGCCACCATCTTTTACTGTCTGACAATGATCTCTCTTCCCTTACTCTGGCCATTTCCAATTCAGTTTTCACACTGAACTTGAAATGAAATTTATGCCCTTGCAATGGTGAAGCGTGCATGGGCAGCCTGTATATGGCAGTTCTGTTGAACTTGTCCATATTGGGTTTCATGGTCTAAGTTGATAAGGATGACTGACCAGGTCTCTTCCTCAAGAGGGCACCAGATCTCATTATAGATGGTTGTGAGTCACCATGTGGTTGCTCGGAATTGAACTCAAGACCTTTGGAAGAGCAGACAGTGCTCTTAACCTCTGAGCTATCTCTCCAGCCTGACAATGGTTACTCTTCCCTTACTTTGACCATTTCAGATTAAGTCTTCACACTTACCTAGTACAATCTCTCTAAATAGAAGATAAAACATGCCCTTCTCGATTTTAAAATCTGATTCTCCCGTTGCTATCCAAGGATTTGGCTCCTCCTTTTTCATCAGCCTCAAACCATCACCAGTCACTCTTTAAATCTGTGCTCCAAATACACTGGATGGCTTATTTGCTACAATACAGCCTTCCTTTACTTAGTACAAATAAGCAGATGCTCTCTTTGCTCAGAAAGCATTCCCTTACTGTCCTCTGCCTCATTCAGGCAACTACTACTCCATACTGCTATAGTTCTACATGACTAATGCAACTGGTCTCTATTTCATCTGTAAAATGGGGTTAATAATAGTGCCTAGCTCTAAGGTAATTCATAAGTTAACACACATAACACATAAGACAATAACATATATAATGGTTATTCAATAAGCTTACTAATATTGTTACTATCACTGACTTTTATAGTTCAAATTCTATTTTCTACTAAACTACCCACTGACTTTCCAAAAGGATGCGTATGTGTACATTTTATTTATTGTTTTATTCAGTGTTTATGTCAATGTGCAGTTATTATTCTCCTATTATGCTTAGAAAAATAAGTCCTTCCCAATCTCCCACGATGATCCTAAATTATTTGAGTACATTAGTCTAAAAGTAGATATAACCTGCCCTTCCCTGTATATAAAAAAATTTTAATAGGTAAGTTCTCTTCCATACCTGTATACTGCGGAATTCTATTATTTATGGCCTTTGTATAAATGGTCCTTGAATTGCTGAGTCATCAGTATTTTCTGTTCATTTTCTCCTCTCTCATATTTCTAAACAGAGATTACCAACAGTTTTTCATATAAGTGATTTACCTTTTGGCTAGGCAGATATTTTTATTTCCATCTCAGAAAAGACAAAAAATATGCCAAAAATAAGAGAGATACCGGAGTTCCCCAGTTGTAAATTTGTGATACCCCTAATACTAGACCAATGTCCTAGTTTTTGTCTAGTAAACTAGCATTATCTGCTTGGTACCAAGCGTCCTATCTGAGCTACTTTTTTCCCTAGGCTCTGTGTTCAGTCGGTCAGAAGGAGCTAATGCTGAACCCAACAGTTGTAGAAAACAGATTTCACTCAGAAAGATTCCCTTTCACAGCTGGATGTGGCATTGAGGCCCCAGCCTAAATTCTCAAACATCTGCCCCAGAATCAAGAGGGGGACTGGTATTGCAGAGATGTATAATTCCTGAAAACACACAACGTACTAGGATTTCACACCTATCACTTACTGCAAATTCATTTTGTGCCAGAAACTGCATAAATGATTTTCATATATTACATTTTTTGTCTTCACGGATCCTTTAGTCTTTATCAAAATTTAACCTTGAGAAAACCAAGAGAAGTAATTTCTTTCAGGTCATAGTAACAGAGCTGAATGAGGACTCCATTTCTCACCTGACACTCCAGAGCCCACGTCTTCACGCACACTGTGACCTTTTCAGCATGGGTGCTGTAAAATAGGCAGGTACAAAGCGATCTAGGACGTTGTCCTTTCTTTTCTCTCAAATTCTCTGGATGAACTTGGAAAAACATTGCCCATTCAAGTTTGGGTATGACAAAGAGATTCTAGTAGGTGACACTGAAGATGCCACTACATCTGGAATGCCACTCAAATAACCCAGTCTTGCTGTTTCTGCCATTCCTCTTCTTAGGTCCTAATAGCCTGTGACCTGGAAAACCACCTGTTCATCTTTCTGTGTGTGCTTTCGGATGTTCACCCTTCCCCATTGTTTTCTTATGTTTCCCACGTCCCTGCATCTCCGACAGCCCGATCCTGGAAAGAGACTGGCAAATTTCTGCATCACTTAACTGAGCCACTCACTGTAAAGGGCTTTGGAGTAGATTAGCTCTGATGTAATTTTGAGCTCCGACACATTATCATTAATAAAGTGCTTCCTAAAATCTCACCAGAGATGACTTCGCCAGCGAGCATTTGAGACTGGTAGCTCACCTCCCAGTCCCTGCTGTGTCAGCACTGGCATGTCACCTGCTCATGGGTGAAAGACTCATACTTTAATCCAGCAGGATTCCTTCTTATTTTTCCTACTACCAAAAAAAAGGGTCTGGTCATTATACATTCAGAAAATGGGATTTCTTGAGTGAATGCTGCTCAGAAACAAAACATGGAATATAAAATATGAGGGGGGAGGAACTGATTTGGAGCAGCTCTATTTTTATATGATTATATTTAATCAATTTGATCTACTCATTATTGCACATTCAATCCAAGGTTTTCACGACCAAAAGGGGGAAATTGCTGGAAAGGATTAATTTCCCCTTGTTCTACTAACGGAATGATTTTCTACTTGTCATTCTGAAGGTCTTAAAAGAGCCAGCATTTCCCAACCACAGCCAAGTGGAAACAAAATTGCTTGGGGTGCGTGGGTGTAAAGACATCCACCATCTTCCTGGCACCCGAAACCTCACACCTTACTCTAAATGTCAACTTCATTCTGAGCTTCATACCTCCCCAAATTAGGAGGTCTGGCATCTCTCCAGAAGCATCTTCTCAGATTCTGGAGACAGAAATATACCTATTCCTCCAGATGTCTTTTGAGCAGGAGTAACAATGATAATGGTACTGTCATCTACCCAGCTACTGAATGTGTTCTGATGATGTCATCTTTCTTGTCTAAATGGCTCCAGAATTAGAGCAACAATAACACACTTACGGACCTGCTTAGAAACCAAACAAGCCCATGGAGATGCCTATACTTTACAGTCAGAAGGCAGGGTGTGACTTGGGACTCATGTTTTCTAACTGTAGTGCCTAAGTCATCATTTGTCACCTCTCTATATCACTGAAGGCAACTCCTTTAAACTCTCCAACCCACATATTTCTTATCAATTGACTGGAATAATAATTGCACCTACCACACAGACAGTTATGAGGATAAAAATGCACAGAGCTATTTAGTGCCCAGCACAGAGCAAATGGTCAGTAGATACCAGTTATTGTTAATTCTAGCATGCAACTGGGTAACGGGCACTTAGGGCCAATGGGCCATCATGATTTTGGCCAGTGTTTGTGTATCCTATGTGTGTATTATATGGCAAGGAGGTGAGAAAAGGAGAGAGGAAAAAGAAAATAATTATTTCCTTGGAAAATACTAAGAGTAATATGGTCTTAATTCATGTGTTTCACAAAGACAAAGAAAATTTGGTCTATTTATAATGAGGTGCTCTGCCATTTCCCTGTCCTCAGTCTTGTCCTTCTCTGTCTTATCACTTAATAGGTTTTGGTTTGCCCCCCCCCCCCATCTTTTTTTGAAAGAGTCAACTGAGGAAATTTTAGATGGAGACTCATTGTGAATCTTTAAGAGTGCATCAGATCATAAAAGCAGAATGGTTCTATCTATATGGAAATGTAGATTTCAAATATATCCATCCTAATAATCAAATTATAAGGCAAATGTTCTTCTAATAGGAAGCTAATAAAAGTTGATTCTTAAAGCTGCCTGGAGCTGTAAGCAATAAGGAACAGATTTATATTATGAAGCTTTTCTGTTTTGTTCTCCTTCCTCCCCCCCTCCCCGCCCCTGACTTTCATGGCCTGTTCTAATAACTAGATGGCCCAAGCTTCAGTTAGCAGAAAATAGATTTAAAAAATCAACATTTCAACTGAAGACTGTACACACACACACACACACACACACACAGAGGTACACATATGCACACAAAGAGAAAGAGAGACAGAGGGGGGAAGGAGAAAGGGGTGTGCACAAGCACAAAGAAAACACAACATGTGCAAAGAGAAAGAAAAACACACACAAAGAGAAACACTCAATATACACACATACACACAGAGAAACACTCAATATACACACATACACACAGAGAGAAATGCAAACACAGAAGAAAGACTGAGAGAGAGGGAAACACAGGTTATAACAGAGAGTATGAAACACACACACCCATGTTTGTTTACATAACAGTTTGCCTAAAGACTCTGAATTTTTACTCCCCTTTGAACTGGATTCTCCTCTTCTGTGCAATGCACAAATACTCCCTGTGGGGTTATCGATTAGCCATTGAAGCTGCTTTGGATAATAAGGAGACTGTTAACAGTACACAGAAAAGCAAATTTGGCACAACCAACCTTTATGTAATACACAGGAAGGGGAAAGCAGATGATTTTCAAGTTCTTAATTTTCCAGATGCTTCCCTCGAAATGTAGTCATTTAAACATTATGTATCATAAGGAACTGTGTTATTGCTGCAGACAGAGCAGGAGGTAAAGGTGAGGAGAAGGAAACCAGATGAAAATTGGTACTATCTGAGGGCTGCAGAATGACACAGCAACTCCTTCAGCTGAGAGCAGACACAGATTTCCCCACTGTTTACTATGATAATGACCAGTAAGACACAATAGCTTAAGTACAATGGCAATTCTGCTGTCATAAGCAAACCCAGGCTGTTGCCCATCCACACAGTGAGGGTTTCCTGTATGTAGCTGAGGTAAGGGTCTTTCTCATGGTTGTTTGCCCCGTGACAAAATTCCTCATGATCAAGAAAGGGGAATTCCAGAGGATCCCCAAGGGTAGAGTCCCTGACTGTGTACTATAGCTAATGGTGAACATTTGACAGTGGAATCAGGAACTTAAGCAATGACATTCAAAATGGGTTGGATATAAAGTGACCATTTGATTCACCCAAATAAAATACTGTCCCAGGAAACATTTTAGACTATCATATATTAACTAGATACATTAGTTGGCTTTGGTGTGATGTTTCCATACAAATCTATAATATGCAGGTATTAATTCCAGCCTCTTTCTCCAACCCTTTCCATTGCTGTGCATCCTTCTCCGTCCTTACTTGCAAGCTGATTTTCTCAGCCTCCAAACATGAGGGTATGAGACACATACGTTTCCATGTCTAGCTTCTCACAATGTCCTGTTACATCCATTTTAGTGAAAATTAGAAGACTCTATTCTTTGTGTCTATACAATACTCCACTATACATATACACTTTGAACTTTGGTGTGTGTCTTTGAGGCAAGGTCTTGCTGAATAATTCTCTATTTTCCAAGCACTGGAATTATAGGTATGTGTCACCATGTCCAGAAAATGCCATATGTATTTTTAGTTACTTTGCTGCTGATTGGGACTCTATATCTTAGCTATTGTGGTATGGGATTTTTCTAGGTTTTTTTGTTTGTTTGCTTTGTTTTGTTTTTGTTTTGTTTTGTTTGATTTCTGTTGCTACTTTCAATTTCACAGAGTCCACAACTCTTTAGATTGCCCAGAAGTTCAAACATTTCTTGTATCTTATACTTGGCTAGAGAGTCACACATTTGTGTTGTCTCTGCGTTTAGAATTTCACTTTGAGAGCATGGGAGAGACTGGTTGTCACTAAAGATTTTAGAGCACATTTTTGAGAAGCCATGCTTTCCCTTGAAATCTACTGATAGAATTAGTGGTGTGTGCTGGAGTAAAGATGAAGACATCAATGTCACAGCTTAGAGCAACAAGCCATGTGAGTTCTGAAGGCAAGTCTGGCTTTTGAATGGCAGCCACTTACAAGTGGAGCTATGGGGTACTTGAAATGTGGCTTGTTCCCACTAAGATATGCTGTAGCTTGACTTCTTGTCTTGCCACCACATGGGTTTCCTCTGATGAAATAGTGTTGTTGGGCTTCCAGGGATGACTAAGAACTAGGAGCACCACAGAAACCTGCCATGTTTTAGGTGCCAGAGTAGGGTTGCTGAGGTCACCATCTTCAAGGACTGAGCAAACTACCTGGATTTCAGTTTCTTGGGGATGCTTCAGCTATTGTTACAAAACCTGAACTAATACTCTCTCTCTCCCATTCTCCCTCCCTCCCTCCCCCCCTCCTCTCTCTCACACACACACACACACATCCCACTGGTTCAGTTCCTCTCAAAAACCCTAAAACAGGGTAAAATAGACTTAGTATACTTTTAAATTATCCCTGTCTTTAAAATGGAACTACTAGAAAACTCAGTTCTTTTGTGGCTGGCATGTTTCTATAGGCAATATTGTCTTTAAAACAGCCATACCCACCTCTAGATGCCTACACTCATTAGCACTTGTCAGAATTCTCTAGAAGAGTTGAAGACTTCATTGGTTACTTCCGTTATCACTGTGAGAAAACGCATGATGAGAGAAGCTTAAGGAAAGAGGGTTTATTGTGACTCGTGGTTCAAGGGAAATCCATCCTGTCAGGGAAGGAGTGACAGCAGGTTCTTGAGGCAGCTGCTTACATTTTGCCTCCAGTCAGGAAGGAGAACGTGATGAAAGCTGGGATTCAGCCTGCTTTCCCCTTTTAAGGTTACCCAGTCCATGGAAACCACCAGTCACATTTAAGATGGGCCTTCTAACTCCAGTTAACCTAATCTACACGACTCCTCTCAGCAGTGGCCAGAAACCTGTCTCCTGGGTGATTTTAGACCCTGCCAAGTAGACAATAAGTGCCAACCACCACAGAGGCTGATGTTCAACACCACACCTTAGAAGTTTTATGAGCTGATCTCTGTTCCTCCGGGAATTGACTGGGGGCATCGTCTTAACCTTGAGGACCTCAGGTTGTGCCTGTATGCGGAAACAGGCCTATAAAGGGGTAGTTAAGACCAAGTGTAGTCATGTGGGTAACTCCTAATTCAATCTGACTGGTGTGCAAGAAAGGGGCATTATGCGGAGTATGTGCCTTTGAAAAAAAAGGTTATGTGAGGACCCAATGAGAAGACAGCCACCCACAGACTTAGAAGAGAGCATTAGCAGAAACTAGTCTTGATGATACCTTGATGTTGGATGTCCAGTTTCTACCTGTTGTAATTTGCTATGGCAATCTGTTTAGACTCATGGAAAAGCTTATAGATCACAGGGGTACGTAGTAAATCATATAGTCAGCCTTTCATACCCAGTGCTTCAGGGATGACAGTTTTTCTTTAGTGATGGATCATTTTTTAATTGTGTATATGTGCAAGTGGGAAAGCTTTTCATTATTCCCTAGATACTACAGTAAAGCAACGACTCCCTCAGCATTTACATTGTTTCAGGTACTAAAAACAATCTAGTGATGATTTAAAGTCCATGGAGGGGTGTACATGAGTTATAAGCAAGGACTATTTCATTTTATAGGAGAGACATAAATGTCTGCAGGTTATAGCAGCTGCAGGCAGAAGTAGGGATTCTGAACCCAATGTCCAAGTATACTGAAGACATCAAATTATGGCTATCATTACATAGCATGAATTCTGATACACTTAAGGTCTTTTTCAACTTTAAAATACATACTATAATTAGTATACATGTACCAAGAAATGAATGGACTCTACTGAACTGATTAAAAGAATTAATAACAGAATCATAAAGTACAATGATAATTGAATTACCATACTACACACGCCATCTTTATTTCTATGGGTTCTCTGAATACAAACAGAAAGAGACCATGGATCTCAACTCATTTTTGATCTTCACAGACTACCCTGCTTGTCACCTGTTCCATCCATGCTGTTGATAACACTAGGGCCAATGAAGGGTCAAAAATAAATCACTTATTACTTTGTTGTTGTTTCTATTCTTGTGTTGTTTATTTGGTAAAGACTTGCTCTATCCCTGAAGGAAATCCTGATGTCGAGAACTCTAAATGACTATGCAGTCTCTAGAGACAGTGAATAGGCACTAGCTCCTTGCAGGTAATAACTGGTGCTTGATTCATTATTTGGTTGACTAACTTCCCTAAGTCTCCCCCACCCCATCTCTTCCAATTTTTTATCCCATCAGCCTATCCTTGATCCCCCACATGCCTGTCCTTCAGCAGAGCAGAATTAGTAGATGTGTCAAACTAAATTGCCTTTCACTTTCTTCTCTGTAGTGGTCTTTGTAGTGGTTTTTGTTATAGCTCTTTGAAAATTGTTCTACAGCCATACTCGCTACACAATCAAGGAAAACTCTTTGGACATTCCAAATATCCCACTATCTCTTCTCCAAATAAAGCTGTAGGTTTATGGTGTCTGCAGAGTATGAATTTTGCCCCAAGCTCTAACCTTTCTGAAAGAAAATAAACTGTAACACATAGGGACCAGTGCACAGAATGTAAGTCTGTCCCCCTGTAAATGAATGGCGAGGGGATAGGGAGAAAATCTGGGAAAACCCAGGAAAGAGCAGCCCAGACATTTTCCTGCATGACTTAAACGTCTCTAAACGCTAATTTCTCAGAATGCATCAAACCTGGACCAATTTGATTTAATCCCTGTTGAAATAAAAGATGTGGTTTGGGTTCCCCTCCAAAGTTACAGAACATGGCCATCTTAAAGTTCAAATAAAACAAACTTTGGCAGCACACATATCCTCTCCCTCCCCCGTCCCTGCCTGTGAGGCAGCATTTCATAATCGGAATTCTCAAAGGAAATCAAATCCTCATCTGACTACCACAGTCTGCCACTGAAGTCTGTGGTGCTCTGAGGCTTGATTTCCTTGGTGGTTAAAATGAAGATGTTCCTGAAAAACTGGTTACCCGTTATGCTTAAGTTCTAATCATCTCTCACTCACAGGTACATGTGTTAGAAATTTGATCCCCAGCAGGTTTAGGGACATTACAAAAATGTCAGATGGGGTCATTGTCAATCTCCCTATTGAATGTTCTGCCTGGACCCCAGCCCTTGCCTCCTTCTCTGTTCCCTCTCTGTCATGATATAATATTATTCTTGAATGTTCTCCTTGGACCCAAGCTCTTCCTTCTTCTCTGCTCCCTCTCTGTCACGACATAATATTCCACTTTTATTACACATGCCAATGGCTATGATGTTCTACTTGAATTAATATATCCAAGCATCCATGGACTGAACCCTCTGAAGCCATGAACCCAAACAAAGCCTCCTTTCTTTAAATTATTTATTTTGGATATTTTTGCACAGTGTTGAGAAACAAGTAATACAGTTTTTAACCTATATTAAATCTAGCATGAGTCTGACATATTGTAGACACAAGATAACTTTAAACTATTATTATTATTAACTGGAAGTTTGAGCAATAACCAAGCAATATCCTCCTTTCCTTCTCCCACCTCTCCCCTGCCTCTACTCTACGTAAACTGTATATAGAACAGTGGAACCTTCTTAGTGTGGAAGGAATAGGTTCTTTCTCCCATTTTCCTCTTAGTATCCTTGCTGAAACTGATTTGGCTCTAGTTTGCTCTCAGAAACATCATTCCTCAGGAGTTATTGACTCTCCTTCTTTTCTTTTATGATTTTCCTTTGAGTACAGACTCAAAAGCCATCCTTCGGTCCTACCAGCAATAGGCTAAATCTTACCATGGCTTCTTGTCAGCTACTTGCTCATCCCTGGATGATTAATTTGTATCAATTTTCCATTTTGTTCATAAGCAGCCACCAGTAGTTAGGCCTTTCTTAGTAATACATAAGAGGCTGGAAACATGGCTTATTGCTCTTATAGAGGACCAGCACCCAAACTGTACAGCTCACAACTGCTTATAACACCAACTCCAAAGAATTTAATGCCAGCTTCTCGCCTCCTCAGGCACTTTCAAGAATGTACACATAGAAACACACAGAGACACAGAAGTTTAAAATTAAAAAGGACACACTAGATAAGCAAATTTACATATATGGTTAGTAACAATTACAATGTCATGTGACAAAAGAATCATTGTCAACTTCTTGTCAGACAAGTAGTAGTTCTCAAACCTAGACAATCAAGAAGAGGAAGGTGAAACAAGGCTATTCACCTTTGGGCTCAAACGTGTCCTACCAATGGAGTAGCCTGAAGATGTATTTGGTTTTTCTCCTACAATTTTGGCCTCTGGACTGTTCTTCAAAAAATCAACAAACAAACAAAACCGTGATCTGTGTTAATTTTTTTTTTTTTGAGACAGGGTTTCTCTATGGTTTTGGAGCCTGTCCTGGAACTAGCTCTTGTAGACCAGGCTGGTCTCAAACTCACAGAGATCCGCCTGCCTCTGCCTCCCACGTGCTGGGATTAAAGGTGTACGCCACCGCCCAGCTGATCTGTGTTAATTTTATGTCAACTTAATACAAGCTAGAGTCATCTGAAAGGAATGAACCTCAATTGAGAAAATGCCTTTATAAACTCCAGTTTTAAGTCATTTTTATTGATTAGTGATTGATTGGGGAGGGACCAGCCCAGTGTTGATGGCACCATCCCTGGGCTGGCGGTCCTGGGTTCTATGAGAAAGCAGGATGAGCAAGTCATGATGAGCAAGTCAGGAAGCAGCACTCCTCCATGGCCTCTGCATCAGCTCCTGCTTTCAGGACCCTGCTCTGCTTGAGCTCCTGCCCTAGCTCCCTCCAGTGATGGACTATGATGTGGAAGTGGAAGCCAAACAAACCCTTTCCTCCCCAACTTGCTTTTGTTCATGGTGTTTGATCATAATAATAGCAACCCGAACTAGGACGACTTGCTCTCAACTTTTAAAACAGAAATAAATAAGAATCAGTAGATTTTTTTTCTTTTAAAAAAAGTACAATCTTTTAATCTCTTTAAAAATACTAGACACTAGATGCACCACCAGCAGCACTGAGCTTTTTCTCCTCAGAACAACTCTGTACTGTCACTGAGGGGATCCATGCCCTTCAGACTGGAGGTGAGAGTGGCTTCCAGTTGGCCACAGTCCTCACCACTCTCTTAGAATGTATTTCCTTAGACTTCACTCTTCAGTCACCAGCCTGGCACTGTGGCCATTCAATTCTGCCCACCTATAGTTAAGCATTGCTCCTAAGGAACAGCATGTCTTCCTTTCTGGTAGGGGTCTCCGAAGGTGGGTGGTTTCCGTCTCCTCATCTGAACCCTGTGAATCCTTTTTACTGGGTCACTGAGATACACCCAGACCTTGATCATCCAGGTTAGAACGAGATAGCATCTGACCTCACATGCCCTTTGCATCCCAGCCTACCTACCTAGCTCCAAGCCTCAGTCTCTTGAGGGCTATTTTCCTGCTCCACAAGACAAGCTAGCCTGAGTCCTCAAGTTGCTGGCTTGCAGAGAAAGGCTTCTCTTCTCATCATCACTAAGGCTCTCCAGTGCTGTACTCACTGCGGAGCAGAGAGCACAGGACTATGGACATAAGAGCGCTGAGCAGTGTTCCCTGCATAGTACAAGATGAGAAAACTTTGAAAAGCCCCCTGGACTTTGTGCATTGGGGATATTTTGTGAGGAACTTGACAGAAACCTGTAAAACACATTTCATAGAAAGGCAAAGTTGAAAAGGGCAAAACAAGCTGCTAGCCTGACAAGGAGAAAAAGAGAAAGGTGTCCAGTGAAATACTGAGACCAAAAGCCCTATGGCAAACAGCTGTTCTGACCTTTGTCCCTCCCTAGACAACAAGTAACATCTCCTCCTCCTTCATTTCAGGGTTTGTGCTGGGTGATGGATGACTTGCTGTTTGCTAGGGACACTGCTGAAATGCCCAACATATAAAAATGGGGTTTACATAGCACTTCCCTACAGAAAAAGTATGTTCTTGTAAAATAAGCCAGAGAGAGGCCTACCAGGGAAGAACAGTATAAAGGGTATCCATAGACTGGCCGACTGACCACCATCTACCTGGGGCCAGCCATTTCCTTCACTGTGGTAGTCACTGTCTTTAAAGGTCGAGATTCCACAACACAAGGACACTATCCTGTCCACTCTCCAGACATGCTCAAGCCAGAAAAACAAGTTCTCACCCTGTGTAATCAGCCCTGATGTGTATCCTACATTTCAAGCCTTTATGCCCCCCCGTACTCCCATTATTTAAATCCTCCTTCCAATTCTACCCCATGTCTAGACTCTCTCCACCCAGGACAGCCTCTCCTTCTTCTAAGATCTATAACGCAAAAGCCTGTGCCATGTCACATACCAATTCCTCCCTCGTAAGCATCTCAAAACCAATTGAATGTACATCTGCCTTTTTAGACCAAATGTAATAGTGACATCTAGCAGATGCTGAGTACATACTGATTTGAATGTGGGACTTGGCTGGACCCTTCCTTACTTCCTCTTCTGTATACAGTTCTAACTCCAATAGTGAGAAGTTTCTTGAAGCCAAGGACCCTGACCAAGTCTAAGTGGTACAAACCAAGAGCAGGTAATACATATTTGCTTGACAGACATTAGTGACATGAAGGTGCTCAATGCTTTCTCAGGAGTCACGCTGCAGTTCCAAGTGCAGTTCTCCTTAAAGAGTAAGCATCGCTTTGTGCCTGGAACACTGTCCAGGCTCTGTACAGTCCAGAGCTGCTCAACGATGTGTTTTCACTAAGCTCCAGGGGAAATCCCCAAGTTTGCCTCAGGGTCTGTCAAATCCCACCTCAAGATGGGTGACTGGCATCAGGGTGGGCAGCCACATCGCCAGTGGCACATCAGATCTCCCTGAGCTGATCCCCAAGTAGGGAAAAGAATATCACACTTAATCAGTTCACACGTCAAAAGACATTTGATTTTGTAAATGCCTTTGCTTTGGGCTCCACCTGGGACTTGGGCCTTGCATGCCACATGAGATCATTCAGGACTCTAGGAAGAGGCTCAGCTGTCAGAGGAAAATGAAGCCTGCTCCTCCTTGATGCTTCCCCTCCCCCTTGAATCTCCTTAGCATATTGAGAAAAAAAACATTGATGATTATTTGTAGATACATTTGCGGGTCTTGGGTAAGAACACACTTGGAGAAAGACTATCATTGGGATGCTTTCCTGTCTATCATAGCTATTCAAAGACCATAAGCTTTTTAAGTAATAAGTTTTTGAAAACCAAAAATTTTAAATAGAATTTTGCATAAGCAAATCATTTGTGTGCACAAAACTCTATATTTTTTCCCCGTGCAAACAGCATTTTCACATGCAAATTGGGCTGTTAGGGCTTTAGCTAATTGAGCAGCGGGTGTACTTCAATGAGTTTTGCAAACACAAGTGGGAAGCGATAGTGGTACAGTACCAGAGAATGCTGGATCTGGTGGCTGGCAGACAGCACTACCGCTGCCTTGTGCCTACAGCTGGATGGCTCAGTTGCTTTAAGATTCTGCAGCTCTCTTAAAAAGCAAAGTGGACAAACTGTGGAAGGTGAGTACATTTTCACGTCAATTACTGGTTATTTGACCACCGGAACAGCCCTCACCATCAACTAAGCTTACTTTAGCCTCAGACTTTCACTTAGAGCCCAAATTAGCACTTCAAAGTAGCTGGGAAGAAATGGTCCAACAAGATGCTGGCTGAGTGCTTGTGAGTACTCCTGCCTGGCTGCCAATCTCAAAACTGCTTGAAATGACAACTCAGTCAAGTTGGACAGTTGAAGAAAGTGTCATAAGGTGTCTTTACAAGGGAGTGGGAAGGGATTCAAAGTGGTAAGGAGGGATTGAAAATTCCTCAGTACCAGTGATGCAGTTTCCAGAACCAACAGAATAATGAAGTACATTTGTTCCCACAACCTAGAGTTCAGTCATACAAAGAAAACCACTGGTCTTAAGTTAATGACCTTTTGATTGACAGAGCAAGCAGGCCTATCAGAGTCCCCAGGAGGAAGTCAGAGGGTTCTAAACTTAACTTCATTCTCTCTCTTTCTGCTTTCTCGGGAGGGTTTCACATTGATTAAATCCAATGGAAAGAAGAGTCCAAGGCATCTTTGAGATGATCTAGATTGCCCAGCCTCCCTAGCACAGGACTTAGAACATATCAGGAGTGACAAACCTGCCCCATTGTCCTGAACTCTCCAGGAAGCTCACTTTAGTTTATATTTTAGTGTTTCTGGGCTGTGGTACCCCAAGGTCTATGAGTGTTACACCACAACACGCTTTGTACATCACTAACACCTGAACCATGCAGGGAAACTTCCTTGATTGGAAGAGCTTATTCTCAACATGTAGAAATCATGAAGCCCCCAATAATATTAGCTTATAGTTCTAATGTAGAAAAGGATGAGGCATTTGTTAAACAAGAAGTGGTTGATTTGATTTAGTCCCAAATGGTTTCCTATAGAATATAAGCTGATTATGATTATGAACAGGGACTTTTCTAACTCTTTATTGTCCACCTAGTGTGTTTCGTAACTCTCCCTTATCTCAGTCATCATCTAAAATAATTAACGTTTCATATTTCAGATTCAGTTGTGAGAGGGCTGAAGGGGAGGGGAGATGTAGGGAAGGAAGCAGAGAAAAATGTATAGCTCAATCAAATCAATTAAAAAAAGCCGGGCGGTGGTGGCGCACGCCTTTAATCCCAGCACTCGGGAGGCAGAGGCAGGTGGATCTCTGTGAGTTCGAGACCAGCCTGGTCTACAAGAGCTAGTTCCAGGACAGGCTCCAAAGCCACAGAGAAACCCTGTCTCGAAAAACCAAAAAAAAAAAAAAAAAAAAAAAAAAAAAAAAAAAAAATCAATTAAATAAAACAAAAAAGCAAAAAAAAGTATCCAGTATTGTTCTAGTTCTGATAGCCAGCATGTACAGAAGAGCGTCCATGAACTTAGCACTTTAACAAAAGTATAAGTTGTCTCAGGACATTGGATCACGTCAAGCACAAAGCATGTTTATATGGCTGTGATTACTTTTAAAGATTTTGAAATGGGAAGAAGGGGGTGGAAAAGCAAAGAAGAGTAGCAAATCATGTTTCTTGTCAGTAAAGACACTGCCTGAAGCCTACAGACAGTTGCTAGACACGGAGTAAGCAGAATTGCTGGAAGATGACTGTCTTGATCCATAACCATGAGCTGTATAGCGCTGCTAAAATGCCATGAAGATAATTGGCCTCTGGGTATTTAGGATGTGGTCTTCGTCCTTCCCTTTATAGATGATTCTGAACATCTTTACGTGTCATAAGCCAACTAGATCTAGGCGATGCCATCATTTAGAGATGTGTGTCCTAGGAGTTATAAAGACACACATCAAATATACTCATAAATACCTGCCAGATAGTGAGCAATAAAGAAATCTTCCTTACCAATTAATCAAAGCCTCAAAACGAAGCCTCGGTGCACTATTGCCCTTAGCAAATACAGTGGAGGGACAAGGCTGGTTTGTAACTAATCAATCGAGCATAGCCGCCTGGAAGTTTGGGGGAAAATTATTTTCTTAAATAACTTTGGCACACATTAAGAAAGATCTTCATCTATCGATTGTATTTTGACCTGATGAACACAGTGTGTTCAATAGTGGTACCTTTTCTTTTTATGAGGTGTATCCATACAACCAAGAACTTCTGAGCCCACTCCAGTTAAAGACAGAGGATTTTGAGGAAAGCGATACATATAAGCACATTGCTTATTCAGCTAGCATTATTTAAGACAATTAAAACTGTATGCGTTTGTATTCACTTAGTTATATCCAATAAATGAATCATATTGGCTAATGAGTATTTATACTACTTACTAACCTGACAGAATTTAGATAAGTAGGTAAGCCTCGGGTACTCCTATGAGGCATTGCCAAGGTTAAGTGAAGTAGTAGAACCTATGTTAAATGTGGGCAGCACCACTTCCTGTGTTGGGGTCCTAGACTGATTACAAAGGGAAAGGCACCTGAGAACCAACATTGGTTCCCACTCAACTTTTAGACTAAGGATGTAAATGTGACCAGTTGATATATGCTCCTTTGGCTGTATTTCCCACAAGCTGGTCTGTCTTTCCTCCTGTGATGCAGAGATCACCTCAAAGTGTGATCCAATATAAGCCCATCCGTCCTTAGGATGTTTTTGTTAGACCTTTTGTAACAGAAGCATGTAAAGTAGCTAATTGACGCTGAGCTCTAAAGACAATGTTATTCTGGTCTGAATAGATCGCTGCCTCTGTCCTTCCACATTGAACCATGAGCAAATATGGGGCTGCAGCCTCTGTTTTCACCCCTGCCACAGACCCAGGGACTATCTGGAACACTAACTTTCTGAGATAAACCTAGTAAATGGCCATTCCATTCTGTCCACTCTGATGATTCCTTGTGAAATCCTCAGTTCTACCTAGACCTTCATGTTTCCTGACACAGGTATGTACTATGGCTGCCCCTCTTGGAAACATGCCTATTCACTGACTGGGCTGGGTGATAATTCAGAGATGTCCCCTGACTTCTCAATCTCTGTCCATGTATGACCCAATGGTCCTTATAGCTCCTTTTGATCTATCTTGTCTATTAACCTAGCTTCTATCAGTCTGTATATCCATGCCATTAGTTCTGTCTCTCCAGATAACTCTGGTAAGCAGGTACTATATACTATTCCTGTTATTTCTCTTGTCTATTGTCAGGAGCCAGGTATGAAAACAGTCAGTAAGATAAAATAAGGAGGTGAATCAATGGAGATACATTGTCAATAAGAATGGTCCCAAGCCATGTGTGCTATTGAATTTAAATTTCAAATTAAGATCAAATAAAACTTAAAATTAAGTACTTCAGTTGCTCTGGACATGAAAAGAAAAATAAAAACAGTTGGTAGAATATCTAAATGCAATTAAACATATGGGTAGTGGCTGCCATATTGGCAGCACAGCTATAGCACAATCCTGTCCTTGGAGAACAACTTGTGACAATGCTGCATAGGACCCATCCTCACAGCTCAGATTTCCGCCCCTTTCATACAGATATCAGTTTATATTATGCCTGTTTTTTTCCTTTGACTGTATCTCAGAAGATTCTTGTGTTTATGAGTAGCTGATGCTCTTACATGCTTTGCTGTATAAAGTATGCTCTTAAATATTACCTTGGACACTAATTAGTGGGATTGGAATGTGGACAGACATTAGCATTGTTGAGGTTAATGGCTTAATCCTTTAGCACAGGAGAATCCATCTAAGGCTTATTGGAAAGACTTTTATTGGTGCTCAGGGAATGCACTGTTCTATCATCCACAAGCACTGTCTCTTAGGATGCTCCATCTATATGTCTTTTGAGTGGTTGGTGTTCAGAAAATGCTTCCAGATGCTTGAATTTCTTACCAGGAAAGTGAGAAGCTAATTAAAAAAAAAGACAAGCTTTTTCTAAGATACTTCTAGAATTACCATTGTCTACACCTGCTTTTTAATCTATGCCTTTAGACTAACAAGAAGTAGTTAATTATACGTTACTGAGATAATAGAGGCAAAACAAACATCTAAACACAACTAAGTTGGAGAAATTCTAGTTCTTGTACCTACATTATTTAAACATTTCCAAATACCTGATTCTGAAGAATAAAGATTTAATAGAGAAGGTAGATGTTGACTAAGTTTTTTGGGAAAAGAGCCATTTGTAGTTGTTTTGCATGGGACCTCTGATTATTCCCTTGTCCGAATTATCACTACACAGAGAATGCATATTATGATTTAACTGATGAAAGTTGCAGACACTTTTGAAACCTTGTGGTACAAATGAACAAAACTGTCCAAACGTCAGAAAATAAAGAGTAGTTGAGAACAGAGTAGGAGTAGAAGGGAAACGTCTTCACCAAAGGGACATATATACAGCACAAGGTATATTCACCAACTGCCAGAATTTGATGTCTAAATAACAGGGTACTCATTCATTGTAGACTTACTACCAACTACCAACTGCCTATATTACTTTAGAGGAGACAAGCCCCCATATGTATGTGTGTGCATGCATGTGTGAATGTGTAGTTCATTTATGTGTGTGCAGGTGCACTGTTGAAGGAGAGGAGCCTGCATTTCATTCTGGCCGCCCTGCTAGCTTACACCCAAAATAATCACACAAAACTGTATTCATTTAAACACTGCCTGACCCATTATCTTTAGCCCCTTACTGGCTAACTCTCACATATTAGTTTAACCCATTTCCATTAATGTGTATCACCCCTTGACTGTGGCTTACCGGCATGAGTCTAACCAGCATCCATCTTGGGCAGGAGAACCATGGCGTCTGCCACTCTGCCCTTCTTCCCAGAATTCTGTTCTTTCTTCCCCACCTACCTGAGATCTGCCCTGTCAACTAGGCCAAGCAGTTTCTTTAATAACCAATGAAAGCAACACAAATACAGAAGGGCCTCCTACACCAGTGCACATTTAAGAATGCATATATGGAAGTCAGTGATTGATGTCAAAGGTCTTATTCGATCAATATCCACTTTTATTACTGAAGAAGAATCTCTTAGTGAACCTGGAGTTTGCCTAGTCTTCTTGTATCTTGTCAGGCCACATTTGGTTTGTATTCCTGAGAAACCTGCTCCTTTCTGAAGAGAAATAAAATGGATCTGGGGGAGAGGGAAGGGGGTTTCTGGGGGGGGGAGTGGGGTGGGGGGAAACTGCAGTTGGAATGTATTGCATGAGAGAAGAATAAATTTTAAAAAGATTATTATGCATCATCGCACTGTGCCCAGTGTAGTCACCTAATCATTAAGAAAGGAAAGAGGCAACAGAAGAGTCACAGCCTGGCAATGGAGGTCAGTAGCACCATGCAGGAATGTCTTGATAGTCTATCCATTGCTGACTTTGAAGGGTGACCCAAAGACTTACAACCAAAGAGCACAATGACCTCCAGGAACTGTAAGGAAGAGAAATTGATGCTACCCTGAGTCTCCAAGAAGGCTTGGCCAATGCCTGATTTTCATCCAATAAGACCCCTGTTAGGCTTCTAAAGCACAGCACTGTGAGCTGATAAATTGTGGCTTGCCACCGCGAAATCTGTGATAATTTGTTACAGCCGACATAGAAGATGAATGCAATTGAGATCTTTCTCTTTGATTCTTAAAAAACGACACTATCACTTTGTTATTCCAACCACCCCCTACAGTCATGAAATATTCAGGTGTCAACCCGGAGAGCAACACTGATGCAATACGTGGAGAAAGAAAATCTGGAGCGTTGTTCAAAGGAAAAGCTGCTTCCTCATTTTGAAATTGTATCTTAGCCTCCACCTCTGGTGGCTGGCTCTTTTAAAATGTAATTGTCCACTTAAAATACTCTCGTACTGGGAATCTGATTCCATTTGCTTGCCTCTCTGTCTCTCCCTGGAGTCAAGCACCAGTTTGGTAGGTACATCTCATATGATGATTATTAAATTAAAAAAAAAAAAAAACAGAAGAGACAATGCTATCAGCTGAATTAAACAGCAGTTCTGGTGTACTTGTTTCAAAACAAAAACTCTTTCCTTGCCCATAGTTAAGGGTAATCATGTTCTTCATGATTCAGATAAAAAGAAGAAGGAGGAGGAGGAGGAGGAGGAGGAGGAGGAGGAGGAGGAGGAAGAAGAAGAAGAAGAAGAAGAAGAAGAAGAAGAAGAAGAAGAAGAAGAAGAAGAAGAAGAAGAAGAAGAAGAAGAAGAAGAAGAAGATACTAGATAGTTGGAATCCCTTTTGCCTCGGGATTGGGAAGGTGTGGCTCTATTATATGCTTAGCTTCTCTAAAGAATAGGAAACTAGTGAATAAAAGAAACCTGGCTGAGATCAGTACTCTATAGAATGGGAAGAATCCAGGAGTTGCAGAGATTGCTCAGTGGCTGAGTACATGTTGGTTCTCACAGAGGACCTCAGTTTATTATTTGTTTCTCAGTACCCATGCTGCGTGACTCACAATGGACTATAACTTCAGTTCTGAGGGAACCAGAGTATTTACAAGCATGGGTGTGAACATAAACACACACACACAGAAAGACATCCACACATGAATACACATAATTAAATATAAGATAAATATTTTTAAATGGAGACTTTGATCATAAAATAGTATAATTAGACTCAATATTGAAGGATAAAGTCCTTCATAGTGCACTGTCTTATTGTGCCTGGTTATACCTAAGATCTCTTGGTAATAAGGAACATGTTAAGGAAATTACTTATGTGGCCTGCCCCAGGGAAGAGCACACCAATTGGTTGTCCAATGCCTGAGAGTTATCCCTGAAGACACACATACAAGTAACATACGGACTTAACAGGCTATATTTAGAAACAAATATGTATACATAGTAAACAAAGAGACTATAAATTTGAGGGAGAGTGGCGGGTATATGGGGGGCTTGGAGGGACAAAAGAGAAGAGAGAAGTCTTGTAATTATATTATAACTTCAAAAATAAAATAAACATTTATTTCTAGCACCATTGCCATTTCTCTGCCTCTCACTGACCAGGCATTCCCTTCCCTGTGCTTTCATCCTTCCGTTTATCCCTGTTCATATTTCTTAAGTGTTGCCTCTACCTTGGGTAAACCACACCAGGCACCTAACTAAGTGGTACAAGCCTCAGCCTACACTGATGGAGTGCTGCAATGGCTGCCTAGATCTAACCAGCTCCATGGGTAAAAGAGGGAAAAGACTTGCCCCATGAAGTCAGCTTCTGGCAACAAAGCATAGGAAAGGAGAATAGCAAAGAGATTCAAGGAAATGGATACTAAACACAGGCCAGTCAGAACAGGTCTCATATCAGGGCAATGGAAGCTCATCCATTATGGCTTTGACTTTATTGCAATGCTAACTCTTCTGCACAACATCTCCACTGTACCTGTGGTATAATTTTCTTCCAAACCACAAGGACACAATTATGCTGCAGTTTCTACCTCCCTTCTCTCTCTGTTTTCCTTCAAGGCATTATAAGTGGGTGATTTCTCTGGGATTTCTACTTGTTTGTTTGTTTATCTATTTATTTATTGTGTATGCTACATTTTTGAAGGTTCCCCAGGAGCACAGAAGAGGGCATCAGATCCTTCTGGAGCTGAGTTGTAAGCAGTTGAAAGCTTCCCAATCTGGGTGTTCAGAACTGAAGCCAAGTCATGCTAACCACTGGGCTATCTCTCTAGCCCTCTCCTAAGGTACCTCCTGTTCTCACTTTTACTATATCAATCAACCTGACTGCTCTTTCCTTTACTGGAGCACTTTCTCCTTTGCATATTCACCATCTCTCCACCATGGGCAAGTACATTTGAAAAATGTTTATTAGCTGTTTTTTATTTTCATTTCTCTTCTGAGCAATCCAAGTACTAATTAAATAAAGAGAGACCCCGGAGATAACAAGGAAATTTATAGATTAAAAACAGCTTCATTAATTTAATAAAGATTTTTAAAGCTAATTTCTAGTTTATTAAAAGAAACAAATAGGGCGATAAAGAAACAAGCTAACCAACATTTTTTAAAAAAAAAATCAGGCAAATTAGAATGTGGGGTGCCCTATGGGAAAATGCTTCATTTCTAACAGTCAATGTAGAGTAAAGGGGCACAAGGGACTTTTTATGAGTCCAGTGAGCATTTTCTATAGAGGGCAAAATGGAAACTATTTTGAGTTCAAAGGCCACATCATCACGACTGAAACTACCCTTATCCAAAATCCATAGATGACATTTCAGCAATAGAATTATTGTATCCAATAAACCTTTATTTAAAAACAAGCTGCAGACCAGATGTGCCCAACTGTGGATATATAAAGAGTTTAAGAAATAAAATAGGTACAAAATAAATAATGGACACTTTGAACTTAGATGTTTTAAAGAAGTCTGAGTATTGGGGAAGACATGGAAAGGGCACCATGCTGTTTGGGGAGCACGGAGTGGCTAAAAGGAAGTAGAACAGCACTGTGTTGGAGGAGAGACTAACAAGGCACTTCCGGATAGTTATATATTTTTTTTATTTGCACATCTCGAGGTTTTGAATTTATATATATTTTTAATAGCTTTCATTTTGGACTTCAAATATTACTTACAACATAAATTTGCAAGCTTTATTGCAAATGAAGCAATTTGTCCAGTGTATTTAAAGGATTTTCCACCACTCTTCCCATTCCATGTCTCCCAACGACCCCTTCTCTCTCCAGGGTGGTGGGTATGACCTGTGAACTTAAATTCCTCTTGATATTATACTATGGAATTTTTCTTAATGTCATTGAAACAGATTGTGAAAAGTTATAGGACCCCAGAGTAACTCTTTGCAGAAGATTATGAGGCACATAGTTCCATTGATAATCAAGGTAGTTACCTCAAATGGTGGAATCTTCTCTATTGTTCCTATATAACAGAGGCCGCAAGTTTTTATTTGTTTGTTTGGTTGGTTGGTTTTGGTTTTCCAAAACAGGGTTTCTCTGTAGCTTGGGAGACTGTCCTGGAACTCCCACCTGCCTCTGCCTCCTAAGTGCAGGGTTTAAACACATGCACCACCACAACCACCCAGTGAGGCTACAAGTTTTAATATATCTCAACATCAAAATTTTTCATTAACTATAGTGCAAGTCTGAATCACATATGTTTAAAATTATTTGGTAACTTCAAAAATGAATATAATGCATTTAGATCACATGTACCACCCACTCCCTTCTCCAACTTAGATTTTTCCATCATTCTTATATTGTCTAAAGCCTTTAACTTCTTAAAATTAATAAGATCTTATATTCACAGTATTAACTTAAAAGTGTACTATTAATATGAAGATTTTATGAATTGTTTCTGTATAATAACTAAGAGAATACAAATTATCTTATTTAGAAAAAATATATCAGAAGGTGTTAAATAAAACTCTGAGACCTATGTGTCATTGCTTAGGAACATTCACAATAAAAGACAAGGCAAAAAAAAAAAGTTGCTTTCAAAACAGAAACGATTTGGTACCATCTGAAAAAGTAATTGAATGCCATGAGGGATCAGGTATGGAGAAGACATCCTGGATTGAGACAGAGATAGACTCAGGAAAAGGGAGAGAGCAACAGAGAGGGCCATTCCATCAAAAAAAAAATGCAATTGAAACAACAGAGTTAAAAACACAGAACAATATGATTTCTGCTTAGCATCTTAAGTATCGTCTGTCATTTTTATATCTACTTTATTATAATCAAGATGTGTTTCATTGTTTTTCCTGATTAAATTTTCAAGAAAAGTAAACCATATATTTTTATGATATCTGTACAGGTTCTGGATTGTTTGGAACAAAAATTCTATGCAAATCTAAAATATAAATGAATCTCATCAGTTACACCATCTGTGAATTTTAAAATTAGAAATATGCAATTCAGCATTGAATGAGCTTACTATCCTCACTAGGACACATGGGTGTGATTCAGATATGCAAAGTCTATGCATTCTTGCTTTCTGTAATGTGTTAGAGACACACCCCTATGCACACACACCATAATTAAATGAAAATCTATCACCATCGGGTACATAATGGGCTGGTGAAGTTGATTAGTCTTTGGTTCCATATCTATTTTTCTTATCTATTTGTTAAATCACAGTCTCTCTTATTTTCACTGTGGCCTTTGATTTCTTATTGTTTGGATGGTTTCCAAGGAGCTTATCAGTTATCAGTCAACCCTATTGCGCTTGTAGGCATTACCCAAAACCCTTATCTTTCAAATTCCCAAATCACCCCATTTTAACTGCATTCCCACCATCAGAACATTTTCCAGTGTCTCAGTGAAGATGTTTTTGTCATGTGTGAGTCAGTGTTCCCTCATTGTAACTAATCTGAGATAATAAATTTACAAAGACAGAAGGCTCATTTTGACTCACAGTTTAGCAAGTCCCGATCCCTTACCTATTGACCCCATTGCTTTGGGGCCTGTGGCAAAGCAGAAAGTTGAGGCAGGGAGCATGTGCCATGGCAAAATCCATTAAGCTTATGACCAGGATATTCAAAAACAACAAAGAATTTAGAGTTCTACAATACTTTGAAGGCAATCCCCAATGACCTAAAGCTTCCCACAAAGCTCCTGCTCTCCGAAGTTTACCATCTTCTCAAAACAAGTCTAAGTAGGGGAGAAGGTTTTGGTACACGGGCCTTGGAGAGACACTGAAGATCCACTCTATAACATACTATCGTACATCACAGGCATTCATGTGCAATCCACCTTTTAGAAAGTTATTCTCTTTGCCATTGGAATGTGAGTCAGTACCAAACCTTCATCTACCTGTCTTCTCTCTTGGTCCACTCTAACACATCAATAGTATCTGTCTTTCTGAAAAGTAGATGCTAAAACAAATGAAGAGTGCAAAAGTATTAGAAGGAAACATAATAAGATACCGTCAGACTATGATGAGTTTTTACAGCTGCAGAAACAAATGGAGAAGAAAGGAGAATTTGGCAAGGAGAGTCTTAAAAGAGAGGTGATCATAGGAAGGGGAACAAAAGGGAGGATGGGAGGGTTACAGTGATTAAAACATCTCTAATGGTTGTGTGAAAATGTCACAGTGGAACCCCTTGTTTTGTACAGTTATATATGTTCATAAGAGATGAATGCAACAGGAAAACAATGAAATAAAAATAAATGTCATCACATTATATGAAAGCTCACAAACATTTCTCATATATTTGTGAGCTAGTCTTTCCTCTGTAAATAATAATCTAGTATCATTTTTTTTGAAGAAAGAGGAAGACAAGAAAGAATATGAGGAAGAAGAAGAGTAGAAAGAGAGGAAAGAAGAGGAGAAAGTTTAAAAGTCTAAAGTGATGCTCAATCGTGACACAAGGACATGTGCTCGACTATGTTCATAGCAGCATTGTTTGCCATAGCCAGAACCTGGAAACAATCTAAATGCCCCTCGACCAAAGCATGGATAAGGAAAATGTGGTACATTTACACAATGAAGTACTAAACAGGAGAAAAAAATTAATGACATCTTGAATTTTGCAGGAAAATGGATGGAGCTAGAAAACATCATTTTGAATGAGGTAACCCAGACCCAGACAGATAATTATCACATGTACTCACTCATAAGTGTTTTTTAAACATAAAGCAAGAAAACCAGCCTACAAACCACAATCCCTGAGAACCTAGAAAACAATGAGGACCCTAAAAGAGACATACATAGATCTAATTTACATGGGAAGTAGAAAAAGACAAGATCACCTGAGTAAATTGGGAGGGGGTTTAAGCGGAGGGGAGAGGCAGGCAGGGAAGCAGAGAAAAATGTAGAGCTCAATAAAAATCAGTAAATTAAAAACATTAAAAAAAAGTCTAAAGGGATGTCCAAAACCAAAGTCCTGCAAAAAAAAACAAAAACAACAACAAAAAAAAATCTTACAATGTAGTCAAAATGGGCTTGTCTGAAATCTTTTCCAGACTCACACTTACTCATTAGCAGGAAGTAGCACACGTGTGCACACACACACACACACACACACACACACTCTTGACATGGATGGATGTAGTAAGAACACATGAAGGATGTCAGCTAGGACTGAGGGCTGTTCTCATACTGCACACAGCCAGAGATTCGAGTGGCTTAAACTCGCCCTTACTTCTGGCTCCTTTGAGAATGGCAGTTCTACCACCATACACGTTAATTGCTATTGGCAAGCCAGGTGAAGAGAGCATCAGTCAGTAAACGGATGTCTTGGAGCTCCCTGTAGGACGTTCTTGCAGTCATTCACAAGTATCTATCCATCTCTTTGCTGCAGAGAACTCAACCAACCAATGGTGAAAACAAACTTTTTTTCCCTAGATGAACAGGGTTAATGCCTTGCCTCTCAAGGACATTTACATTTTGTGACTGGCAACTTAGTGCAATAATAATTAGTAAATGCAGAGGGAAGATCTTAAGAAAAACTAATAAAAAACTAGGCTCAGAGCCGGACTGATGGCTCAGCAGTTAAGAACACTACCTACTCTTCCAAAGGTCCTGAGTTCAATTCCCAGAAACTGCGTAGTGGCTCACAACCATCAGTAATGAGATCTGGTGCCCTCTTTTAGTCTGCAGGCAGAACACCATATATACAATAAATAAATCTTAAAGAAAAAAGAAAACTAGGCTCAAATTTGCATTACCACAAAACATACTTTCTAATCTTGGAGCAGTAACAATTTTCTGTGGGGCTCATCAGGGTGCATACAACATTGAGTTAGCTAAGCTAAGTTCCTGGCAACGCACTGACTGGTGGTGGAACACAGTCCCTGCTCTTTAAAAACTCAAGTGTGATGGAGTTTTGAGTCAAATGCCATCTAAGGTACACTTGACTTTAAAATGTTGTTTCACAGGGTTCCTTAAAAAAAAAAAGTTGTGACCAGTAAAAATGGGAGCCGAATGTTTTGCATTACACAGAATCAGAGATTAGATAATTTGGTAGGCCTGGTATAAGCTAGATGTGTTGTTATTAGCAAACCAAGGTGCTCCAGGCATAAATCCTTGAAGAGTAATTACATCATAAGTGATTTCTTACAGCTGTAAAATAGTCATTGAAATTTTTAGAGCCAGATTTATACCACTCAGGTTTGAGGGCTTTACCTATCAAACAGTGAGATCGTTTTCAAGCAGGGCTGGTTTCAACATTTCCCCTTTCTCTTTCCCCTCTTAGAAGCAATAGCACGCTGGAAATGAACCTTTTGTTTTTCTCATCTGTCAAACAAGTATAATCACAATTAGAGTCCTGCAGAGACAGCTTGAGAATTTAATGAGATAGAACATGTGAAATGCTTTGTGTGATGTCCACCACCAGCATTCAATGAATATTCTAAATGGAGGAATATTTGCCTGAAGATACAGATATTTATCAGAAGTGCATATTGTTTTGAATAGGGTTCTTCAAGAAACAGATTCAGAGACCATGCATACGCACCAGTTTTACCATAGAGTATCCTCTGGATTGGTATTTACTTATTTTGGAAAGTATAGGAGATATATTTGAACAGAGATGGAAACAGCACCAGCAACAAAGCCTGGCTCCAAATGTGGAATTATTCTTCACAGATGCATACCAACAATGAGTGGTACAACTGTCCCCACACAAGAAGTATGACCATAGAAGATGTTGGGCTCTTTGGTTTGCGTGTGGCAGGTTGGAGAGCTGAAAAAAACAGTAGCTAGATCAAGTTCAGTAAGTGGAAACTGTGATCACTCCACGGTCATTGGTTTTTGTGAACGGGTCAGAGGAATGCCTGATAAATCAGATACGGCCTCTTACAGCAGAGTGGTACTAGGTCCGTGCAATTTAATTGAATCTGACAGAACTGAGAGCCCAAAAGCAACTCTATCTACCTAGGATCCTGAGCATCTCTCAATGAGATGTTCTGCTCCTCCTGGGGTCCTTTGATATATGTACACTTATTTAAGTGACACATTCATTCTCCATTGCAGAAGTCATGGCATTGTTCTAAAAGCCTAGAAGATTGGGTTATAATTCCCTGTTTTGGCCTGGTCATCAACTCTACCCAGTACATCTCCACTCCTTAGAGAATACAAGGTCAGATGGTTTATTTGTCTCTCATGGAGCATATAACGTCATATGATTCAAAGATCAGTGCTGTGAGACCAGAGCTGCCTACTGTGAACCTTAGTCAAAGCTGCAAGCCTTTCACGTCACCCGGAATGTAATATGGGGTGAGTTTCCTCCAAACTCTCAGAAGGTCTGTCTGCTATTTTAATTTCCGAATTGTGGGAAAGAAGAGATGCAATCATTTGCCCCTTCATTTTTCATGGCTTGTGTTGGTATGCCACAGACAACTTAGCCCCTCCATTGATGCAATGCAGCCTTCAGGATGATAAAGCAGGTTTTATTTTTTTCAGTTTCCGGGATTCATATGTCTAGCTAAATTATTTACATTCAAATGCTCATCTGCATGCAATAACATGAGTACAGTAAACCAATGTCATGCTCCATGAACTATCCACATGGACCAGCTTCTTAGGAATACCATATTACTGAGAGTGTTCATACTACTTTCCATTCACAGAGGATATGAACTGGGTTAAGGATTTTTTAATAGGAACAGATGGAATACATTTTCCAACGGCGGTATCCTATGTGTCTGAGACCTGTTAATTTGCTTTCATAAGCATACTACACCTGGCAGAGGTTGAGCAGACCATTGTCATTCCCTAGGATATGTTTCATTTCCATAGGGTACAAAACGAGAAATTGAATGGTCATCTAACATGGTTCTCACCCTTGTATCCTTCACAATTTTAAAAATGTCACAAATTGTCATTTTATTTATTGTGGCTTTCTAAAACTATGAATGCTGCAATATTACTCATTTAAATTTAAATATATTGGATTGTGGTATGTTTCATTGGTTCCCACTTGACCTCTCTCACTACTCAGACCTACAAACCATGGCCATAATGTAGAACTTCCACCAGCTCCAAGGTGTATCCGTCCAACCATATATGCAGGCATAGAGAACTGGCTGCTAGAGGCTCCCTGTGGACCACTCTGGTATAGGATCCTGTTATCACATGGCCTCCATATACTGACATATGAGGTCCAAGATGACACTTTATGTTGCCTGCTATTTGCATGGATTCTAATGACTGACCTATTTGCTTATTTTCTTTTCTCTAAGACTAAGTAAATGGCAACAGACCCAATTACAAAGTCCTAGATGAGCCATTCTCGTATATAACTGCTATAGAACTGCAGGCCAGAAACCAGAAGGGTTCTCAAGGAATAGCCTCATGGCCCATCACCCTCCTCCCCCTAGGTTTCCCTTCCCTCTGCCCCGAATGGAACCAAGGCCATCAATGCCTTCTGCTGTCCCCTCCCTCATAGCAAAGACTGCCCGCTTGTACAAGCCCCCTCACCTCCCTCCCACACCTAGCCTTGGAGTGGACTCAAGAGTTCTTACCCACTGTTACAAACACGGTTTCTCCTGGAATCATCTTGGGAACAGTATTGCTCACTTAGCATGCCAAGTTCTCTGTGTGTCTTACTAATTTTTGCTACGTTTCCTCAGCAACTCTCTCACTTCTAGTTCCTTCAGAATGTCCAAAACCCACTCTAAATTCCCAGCATCACACAAACTAGTGACACATTCATACTATCTCCAAAGTTTCCTGCCAGTTTCATTAATTCGGTGTTATGATTTTCTTTCCCACAAAAAAACTGCTCCGTTAGCCAACCTCATATCCCATTTTGTGCCTTAAACAAGAACTTCAGATGTCATCCTTTAGCAGAAGAAGTGGGTTGCTTCTGTGGTCCAGGATTATTCAAAGGGATCTAGACTTGAGTGCCAATTGTATCCATCCAGATGTCTTCATCCCATACCTGATGAAGGCACTGATCTTGCAAGAGAATGAAACTTCAGCCATTTCTGCAACTCAGTTACACTGATCATTCAATGCTGGGAAGGATCTTCAGTATTTTCTATTCCCTGGACAGAGGTACTCATTCAAAATCTGCAACAGAGGATTTCCTGTGTTCAAAACAAGCCTTTATCTGGTGATGAATTACCCCAAACATCCCTACCCACTTTTGTATTCTTATGCAAATTGTCCCCAGAAAATCCAAAATCTTTATAATTACTGCCCTTTCAAAGTCCCCTAATATCTCAGGTACTGCTTTTACCAAGTCTTTGCACCAGTATAAGATTTTGGCTTATTATCAGTTATGGGTGCTTTTATTTTCATATTTATTTTTTTATATATACGTGTATATACCTGATTATATGTGCACCACCATGTGAAGATCCCTGAGAGGCCAAAGATAATGTTGTATCATCTGGAATTAGAGTTACAGAGATTGTAAGCCAGGTGATGTGGATACTGGGAGCTAAATTAGGTCCTCTGCAAGAGCAGCAAGTGCTCTTAATTGTTGTGCTCTCTCTCCAACTCCAACCAGTGACCATCTAAACAAGTCACTCTCCTATTAGAAACCATCTATGCCTTTCAACAATGACTGGGCCTTACTGTAGCTTTGTGTCCTCATATAATTCTTGGTATTAATAGTTCAGGAGCAGACTCTGGGGTGCATCTAGCTGCAGAAAGTTTATTGAAAGGTATCTTCAGGGCTTACACTAGTAGATTCCTCCTGTGAGCAGATCCAGACCCAGAACTTCTCAGCAGAGTTGCACTAACTTTAAACAGGGAGCTAAAACTTTTATAAACCTGAATTGACCAGCCATTGGTTGTGGGCCACTCCTGGAAATGATTTTTGAATTTGACAGTTCTGTTTAGCTAAACCAGGAGGTTTCAACCCACTCCACAGGAGCCAGCTGTCAGATATTTACACTATTATTCACAACAATAGAAAAATTCCAGTTATGAAGTAACAATGAAAATAATTTTTATGAATGGGGTCGCCATCACATGAGGAACTGTATTTAAAAATTGCAGTATTGGGAAGGTTGAGAACCACTGCTCTAGAGGAAAGTCTTGGAAAGAAACCCAGCTGAGACTTGCCCCTACCAAACTCTCTGCATCTGGGGAAAATCACTGCTCCTGTTCTGAAGATGGGAATGGTACCATAGCATCCAGTACATTTGACTTATCCTGATGATAGGCAGAACTATGGCCCTTGGAAGAGATTCACACACTGAACATCACAAGCTATTATTACGTTACTCCACATGGCAGACAACTGTAAACATGATTAAGGAGCATGGACAGGGGCAATTGTTCTGGATTATCTGTCTGAGCCAAATTTCATCATGTGCATTCTTAAATGTTTTCTTTCTTCATGTGCACTGGTGTCAAGAAGAGATAGGACTATAGAAGTCTGATCAGAGAGATGGAAGACAGCTACCCTGGAAAACAGTAAAAGAGGCCACAAGCCTAAGATGTGAGCACACTCGAAGAACTTGTTTTCCTACTTCAAAGATCTGGATTAAATGTAGTTCTTCCTTCTTCAAATTAAGCAAAAAAAAAAAGAAAGAAAGAAAGAAAAAAGAAAGAAAGAAAGAAAATTCCAGGTATACCCTCCATTTTTGGGTTTTAGTTCCAGATATAGCCAAGTTCACAACCAAGACATCGTGAGTTCAGAAACAGGATCATGCGCATGACTCTCCTAATTACTCTTCATGGTGTCTGGAGAAACCTTTGTTTTTTTTCCTGAATGCCAATCCAATGACCAGAAACTCACCATGTCATTCTCAAGATCCAAGCCAGAGAGATCCTTGATTTCCGTGGAATCACACTGTTGAGTTGATCTCTACACCTTCCGAGCTGCCATGCCCAGTTGTCCCTCCACTGGCCTCTATGAGCCCTAGAATTCCATGACAGTGATAAGATGTGCTACATGGGTGTTTCAAAGACTGCTGAACATGTCAGCAAAACTATGACACCTGCTTTGGTTAGCAAGAAACTATTGTAGAAGAGAAGATTGAAAAACTGATGATTAAGATGGATGGTTCTGAAAATAAATCTAAATTTGGCACAGGTGCCATCCTGGGTGGGTCCCTGGCTGTCTGCAAAGCTGGTACTGCAGAAAAGGGGGTACCCCTTTACTGTCACATCACTGACTTGACTGGCAACTCTGAAGTCATCCTGCTGATCCCAGCTTTCAATGTGATCAACGGTGGTTTGCATGCTGTCAACAAGTTGGCCATGCAGGAGGAGTTCATGTCCTCCCTGTGAGGATTTCCAGTTTCTGGGAAGCCATGGGCATTGAGGCAGAGGTTTATCACAACCTAAAGAATGTCATGAAGGAAAAATACCACCAATGTGGGTGATGAGAGTGGGTTTGTGCCTAACATTCTAGAGAACAAAGAAGCTCTGGGACTGCTGAAGAACACAATTGGGAAGGCTGGTTACTCTGATCAGTCACTGGCATGGACCTGGCTGCCTCTGAGTTCTTCAGGTCTGGCAAGTAGGACCTGGACTTCGAGTCTCCTGATGACTGTAGCAGGTAGGTCCATCACACCCAACCAGCTGGCTGACCTGTATAAGTCCTTCATCTAGGAGTGTCCACGGGTGTCTATTGAGGACCCCTTTGACCAGGATGACTGGGAAGCCTGGAAGAAGTTCACAGTTAGTTCAGGCAACTCTGTGGTTGGGGATGATCTCAGAGTAACCAACTCAAAGAGGACTGATTGCCAAGGCTGTCAGTGAGAAGTCCCGCAGCTGCCTCCCACTTAAAGTGAACCAGATTAGCTCTGTGGCTCCCTCTTTGCAGGTGTGTAAGCTGGCCCCATTCAATGGTTGGGGTGTCATGGTGTCCCATCACTCTGGGGAGACTGAGAATACTGTCATTGCTGAACTGGAGGTGGAGTTCTGCACTGGATAGATCAAAAGTGGTACCCCTTGCTGATCTGAGCACCTGGCCAAGTACAATCACATCATTAGAATCAAGGAAGAGCTGGGCAGCACGGCCAAGCTTGTCAGCAGGTCCTTTAGGAACCCCCTGGCCAAGTAAAGTGTGGGTGGAGATCCCTGGAGCCAGCAGCTGCTTTTACACAGGTATGAATTAACAATTTTTTCAGGTATAGCAGGGTATCTCACTCTCTGCCCCACTGGCACTTGGGGACAGACTTGTCTGTTGTGACAACCTATTCTGCACATTGCAGAATTGCTGTCTGCTTTCCATTATCTTCCCAAGATATATCACTAGCATCCCTCCATTTCTCCCCAACCACAGTGGTCAGCTTGGCTGAACTGAAAGATGCCTCTGGGTCTGTCTGTGAGAGCTTCTCTAGAGATAACTGACAGGTAAAACAATAGAAGTGAAAGACCACGTTGAATGTGGGCGGCACCATATGGTGGATTGGGACCCTGGATGGAATACGAGTGGACGATGAGGAGTCCAGGCAGTAAATGTTCCATTCTACTCTTCTAGAAAACCCCAATTAACAAGTATAATCAATAAAAATGTCTTCAGGTATTGGAAAATATTCCCCAGAGGAGACAGTTGGAACTATTTGAATATGTCCAGTATTGGAACAAAGACAGAATTGCAGATCAAAGGACTAGTAGGTGCCTTAGACATTATTCAGCGCTGCAGTCTAACTTTAAAACATAGGATGCACATCACAAGGAAGTAATGTTCCTTGTCCACATCCCACTACTTGGTGGCATGTTCCATGGTTATATACCAGCCTGCCATCTCCCTGGACTTCTGGAATAGAAACTGCTTCTAATTAGCGTACTGGGCTCCATTCACATATGCAGACAAATCAAATAAAGCACAGGAAGTTGACCCAGTTTTCTTCTCCTTTCAAGTATTTAAAGTTTCCTTCTTCAGAACTTTTGTGACTAAATTGCTGCTAATGGTGGTTGTCAGGGAAGCGTTTCTGCTAATTAGCATTCAGGACTTGACAGAGATATACAGAAGCAAAGAGGTGGTTCCCATAACATCCACCTCCCTCCATTCCTTGAAGTGAAAAGCCTGTTACGCATTGTGCTCTGAGGCACAGGGGCTCAGCAGTCCCTCCTTTCCGGACAATAGGTCATTCCTAAAACTGCCTCTGAGAGTCCTTCATCAATAAGCCCATCAGTTGCCTGGGGTTGGTTTGTTTTGTTAATTTGCAGTTCTATTTTTCACTGCACAGAAAAGTAAGATCAATAGCAACCAAAGGGATTTCTAGGCAGCTCCGCGCTCAGCTCTTCCTTGAATCTGAAAGCATAACGATGTCAGCAGAATTAATTAAATTGCCATCACCGTGTCTCTCTCATCCATCACTCACTCATACACTCCCGTGTTAACACACACTGAAATCAGCAGACTACACATTTACATCTGCACCCACCTACGCGTGAAGGAAAATATGCCAATTTTTTTCATTTGTGTCTGTGAGTTTCGATCACCTGAAAGCATATTTAAAGCATACAGCAACCGTGAGACAACTCGGCTTTCACAAAATGCCAAACATGGAACAACTTGAGGAGTCTTTGTCAGCCCCCTGAAAACATGGCTCTATTAAATGGTGAATCAATACCTAATCAAACTTTGATCTATAAAGTCAAGGGGAGTGGAATACTATATCCCAATTAATTTGTGTGGTATGGCCAAGCTGAAACCAGGAAAGGGTTGAAACCCTGAGGAAGGAACAGCACTACCCAATAATAAGATAAAGTGGCATTTGACCCAGAAAATCCATTAGTTTGACTGGTCAGCAGGGTAGGAAGGCATGAGGCAGTACAGGCATGGCCAGCACAGTAGTCATGGACGAGTATAGCTATGGTCAGCAGATGAATACAGGTATGGTTAGCAGGGCAGGGAGGCATGTGGGGGTGTAGGTATGGCCCTCAGAGCAGGGGTGACTGGAGGTTGTGTAGTATGGACTATAGGGTAGGGAGACATGGGGGAGTGTGCATGTGGCCAGCACCAGAGGGACACATTGAGAGTGCAAATTTGAAGTTTCTGGCATCCAGCTGAATCTTTATCAGAATTTCCTTGATCCTTACTCTGTTTTCATGACTAGAAAGCACACCCATAAACTGAGATTCTGCCTGATTCATAATGGGGCTGGCAAACTCAGATTGCTGCCACCACCATCACAATTCCTGACTTCGATGCGTTGTCATCTTAAAACTCCCTTACATAGTGATCCAGTCAGGAGTCCACCACTCTTCTTGGGTATCAAAAACGTGCATAGTGGAGACTGGGTGTTCCTTTACTTCCCCTGACAACAAAAAATCGATCTTTGAGCTTGACCCCAAGTCCCACTTCTCAGCCTGTGGCTCACAGGTTTACAGCCACTGAATGGAATCCCACGTGACCTTATGGAATAGAGCATCCTCCTTTTATGAGACCTAACTTCTGCCTTGAACTTCAGGCAGACAACGCATATTCCCTTTGCAAAGAATAACTAATATAAGACTCCCAAACCATTATTTGCTTTCTGCGTCTATGAGGCAAAGTAGTGCTAGTTAATATATGTTGGTCATTAGCAATGTGGCTGTAATTACGGTAAATACCTCCCAATTTCTTGTCCTTTGACATCCAGAACAATTTCATAGCATAGGTATTACCATTATTCTCATTTAAAATATGAGAAGCTTAGGCCATATTTGCCCAAGGGCAAGCAAATTATCTCTAGTCCCTCATTTCATTGGCCATCATCAGTAGGAGTAATGGAAACAGAGCTGGGTCTACCCACACACAGGAAGCACGAAAGAGCCACAGACATTAAACAGCCCACATTTCCCACAATTTAGGAAACAAAATCCAAATAGCTGTGGTGTTTCTTCTATGGCCAGGGAGCTAGGAAGCTGTGTGCAGGTCCTCCTGTCTGGCTGCAATCACTTCCGGTGCCTGATCTTTCTACCTTCCCATCCTATCAATCTGCAATTGATAGGGATCCATCCCTTCCTTCTCTTCCTGCTCCCATGTTCTCAGCATCAATGCAGTAACTGCCTTCAGTGATGGAGAGGATTTAGAATCGCCTGATGGGTGGGATAAAGGAAATAAAGGCTGAATTTAGGACCTGAAAACTGCCCTCAATAAACAGGATAAGATTTTTTTTTCTAAAGGCACACTAAAAAATAGACTGTCTTTACAAAATGCTGTTCTTCTTCACCCCCCAGGAACCTCAGAGATTTCCAGGACACAAAGTCTGACAACTCAAATTGGGGACAGTCTCATATAAGCCTAGCAACCCCGACAGGTCCCCAGATTCTCCTTCAATGTGCGGACCCAGGATTAGTACGGGAAAGCTTTCTCCATGCTTTGCCCTTTGCTGTCTTTTGTGCTTGGGCAACTGAGCTTTCATCTTTAGCAAATTGAGGCGAGACCCACACGCTCCCTAGGCGGGAACAATAGCAGCCAGAGGACAAATGTCGAGGCTGCCTACCATGTGACGAGCCTCGCGGTTCACTTTTCTTCATTTTGGAAGAAAAACCATTTTTAAAAGCACCCAAGCTGCTGTCAGGGAGCCTGGCAGGATGATAGATAACGGGAGTCATCTTAATGGGGGTGCTCTCAGCAAACGCTTTCTTTTAAACAAGTAAATGTGAGAAGTGAGAACTTTGGAGAGGTCCCTGAGCTTACCCTAGGGGCGGCGGCGGGGGAGGGGGGCAGTCAATTCATTTCTTCAGCAATATGGGGCTGGTTTTGGTCCACATGAACCTCCCTTGTTGCTGGAAAGTCTCGCTCATAAACATATCAGAACTCATCTGGTCCCTTCCCTCATCTTGCTGAGGAAATGCTTTCTGCACCTTCCCTCAGGTCGCTCTTGGCTTTGGCTTCATTCTTAGCCGGACCCGTTTCCCATCCTTTTTTTATGGCGGGCTCCAGGTGTTGCTGTCTGTTTGAACACATGTCTGGTAACCAGAGAGTGGCCGGGCTTAAATAAGAACCAAGACTGCTCTCGTTTATCTCCTCGCGGACAGTGCAATTTGTCAAACTCAAAAATGCCCATCGGTGTAAAGGATTTAGGGAAAGCAGAGGATTGAGTGAGTAACAAGAGACTGAGGTGTCAGATGAGCCTTTGAAGCAAACTGCTTAGATCAATCAACTGCAAGACATACCGGCGCCCTCCTCCACCCTGAGCAGAACAGCACAGACTCCTCTCCCGCAATTCCACAAAGGAGGCAGGCCGGTGCATCACATCCAGAGAAAAGCAGACACAATGTCGTTCAAGTTTTCGAAGGAAAGTTTCGGTTTATGGCAAAACTGAATGCTCTGTGGTCTCAGATCATGACTCCAAAGATAAAAAAATATTCCCGACTCTGCCCTGAACGTCCGACCTGTTGGCATTTGGATCTAAACTCCAAAGGTGTGTCAATCAGTTTCATGTTACTGTAATATGGTATCTGAAATCATCAGTTAATAAGAGATAGGGTTCATCTTGTTTCTCGGGTTCAGAGGTTTATGTCCAGGACAGCTGACTCCTCTGCTGCTCAGAGCCTTGGGTAGCACAGACACGTGTCATAAGAAGCACCAGGCAGAGGTCAGTGGACCTCGTGGTATCTGAAAGTAGAGACAGCTAGGAGCATTGGCTTGAAGATCACCTTCAGGATACAATTTTATGCTCTACCTTCTCACTAAGCCCAATATCTTAAAGGTTGGTGTCATCTCCCTATGGCTCAGCAGTCTATGGAAGAAGCATTTAATGAATGGGCCTCTGGGAGACACTAAGCCAAACTACAGCAGTCAAGTCGCCATCAAGATACCAACAAACATTTTCCCATGGAATACAACTTGCTTGTCTCCTGGGCACTGTACTCTCCCTGATGTCTAAGTGACTCAGTTAAATGTTGTTTTCCGAAGTTCATACTCCTCAAAACATTGAAGCCTGTGGGGGACAATGGGACTAAATTCCCATCAAACTTGCACTTTTTATTGTGGACTGACAGCTAAACTACATTGCCAAGACTCCCTTGCAATTAAAACCCTAAGAGAGAACTTATCCAAAATGGGAATGGATGGAAAGGATTTGTGCCAGTCCAAAACTAGCGGTAAAACCTCACACAGGTTTCCTTGTCTGTCATGTGCATGATCTTCAGCACTATTCAAAGGAAAACACAGAGGAGAGCAAACTTCAGGACTCCAGGGAATTATTGACATACTAGAAACCAGAAACTGGCTCAAAAATATGTTTTTGGGAAACAGGGCTCCTCAACCAATGTGTACTGTATTCTGACTTTAGCTGAACCATAAACATTTACTAAATTATCCATTGATGTTTGGGAATTTCTCACCACAGCACTAGGGCTGCCCAAGTGAACACAAGTCGGCAGGAACAGTGCCCATGCCTGTGTCTGCCCTGTGATTAGCTTGAAGAAGGCTGTGCTGGATTCCATGAGAATGGCCCCCATAGGCTCATATATTTTAATACCTGGTCTCCAATTGTTAGAACTATTTGGGAAGGATTAGAGGGTATGCCCTTATTGAAGGAGATGTGTCACTAGAGGTGAGGCAAACTATGTGGTTTCAGAAGACTTTATTCCCAATCTCTCTCTTTCTCTCCTTCTCCCTCCTCTCCCTCTTCCCTCATCCTCCCTCTCTCCCTCCCTCCCCCCTCTCTGCTTCATGGTTCTGTCTCAAGCTCTGAGCAACTGCTCCAGAGCCATCCCTGTCCACCTGCTGCCATGCTGTCCTCTATGATAGTCATAGACTTTAACCCTCTGAAACTATAAGCACCAAATCAGCTCTTTCTTCTATAGACTTACTATAGTCATGATATGTTTTTACAGCAATATAAAAATAACTAAGACAAAAGCCAAAACTAAGTTGCTTTTATATCTCAGCCTATGACAGAGAGTATGTCATACCATTATTTAGCAGAGGGTAAAGGATTATGGAGGAAAGGAAATAACTATGAAACCTAGATAATGCACAGATATATGTGAAATGGCAAAATTAGATTAGCTAACTAGATATAAAATGTACATTGAAATAATATTATGGGATAATTGTTAGTACTGGGGAATTCTACAAACTTTTCATGAAAGGATCTCAAAGGATAAGGTGATTTTTCACAGTTGAACAGTAGAAAGGACATTGAAAGAAAAGATAATTGTGAGATAAGTGAAGCCATCTTTGGAAGCAAGGCATGGTGGGCATGTCTCTTATACTAGAAGTTGAGAAGTGGAGGAAGGAAGATCAAGAGTTCAAGGCCAGCTTGACTACTCAGTGATGCCAGTGCCAGCCTGAACAAGTATCATCTCTAGTTGTGTGACTGTTCTAAGAATCCTAATAGAGGAATCTGTGGCATCAGATGTCTGCAATCCCAGGATGTAGAAGGCTAAGGCAGAGGATTGCAAATTCAAAAAGCTGGCCCACTTGGAAAGACCTTAACTCCAAGAAAAAAAAGAAAAGAAAAACCAATCTAAAAATAAAAAAATGGAAGCCTGAAGAACAACTGAAAGTGATCAAAAGAAGCAGCATGATCTTTCCCAACATTTTGGGAAACTGGCTCAGTTATTAATTTAAAGAGTTGAGAGGAGGGGCATTGATACTAGATATCATTTAAGAAAACATTGCAATAATGAATGGTGAGAGGGACTTACCTCAATAATTTGAATGGCTTCTCTAATACATAAGATAGGGAAAAAAATCACTTAGTGTAGCATAAAATTGTCACGAGGTGCTAGGAACATACAACAAATACCACCATGCAAAGTAGATAAGGCTTACTTATATTTGGGGACATTTCTAAATCAAATCACAACTATATATTTCAAGGTATCAAAGAAGATTCCAACGTATAGGCACTATACATTGTAACTCCAAGGAACTTTTGCTTTCCTCTTATAAAAATTGTTGCCCGTGGGTAAGAGCTCACAGTGACCGGGAAGGGAATTACACAAAACCAGGTTACCAACCATAGCACCAAGAAAGCCAGGAATTGAACAACCCAATGGAAGAATTCATCTACTTAGGATATTAGAATCATTTAAAGCACTTCCCAGCTTTCAACCTTCCCAAAACTTCCCACATGGCAGTTTTGGGACCTAATACATATGAATAATCTGAAATACTAGTCAACTAGGCCCACTTCCATTCTCATCTTGAGCATGAGCTAATAGCTGATTCCAGAGGCAATACGAGAATTCACATTTTTATCATCCCTACCCCTTTATATGATCTTCAAATGTTCTGAAGTTTCAGAACGACTACCCTGAAAATAATGTTTGAGTTTTTCAGCATGGTGCTTATAAACTCCTTCATAAGCCTTCTCTGACTGTGCTGCTTTTATCCTCATTCTTCCCACTAGTCCTAAATACTAACACATAAAATTAATGAACACAAGCAGAGAGAGCTTTTTTCCATCCTCACAACCCAATGCCCATTGGTCCCCTTGCCAGACAGCCTCCTCTTTGACAGTTCCACAAACCCCTCTTCATCTTAATGAATAGATACTTTTATGATTCTGAAAACACATTTGAAAATCAGCACCCAAGGCTTTGACTAGAGCTTGGCTGTGAGCTTATTATGTTTCATGTCTGAAATGTTAAATGAAATGTGATTTAGTAACCATAGAGTTGGGTCTGGGTATTCCATGGTCATACAGTCTCAACTGGGGTAGCTCTTCCATTTCTGAAAAACCCTTGCCCCCTGGAAGAGTAGATGATTTTAGTCACATATGAAAGGTTTTCATTAAATGTTTGAATGAATGATTAGATCAGAAAAATTATCTTGATATCCTCTTTCATTTTGGCTCATTCAGACAGTTCTCATGCCCATCCAAATTATGGCCAATTCAGTTAAATTATCAAACTGTTTAAATGTTTTGAACATTAAACAATGAGTTGATTGAATAAAATTTTGATTCCAAACTGGATTTTGCTTCGGAGAACAAGGCTGGTACAGAATACAAGGCCAGACTCCCATCCTCTGCCAAACAGCTACTACAAGTACAGGGCAGACCTTGTAGATAAACCTAAATAGGCCTATATTATTTACACAGGTGAAATGTGGCCCATCATGCCCACAATCAAGGCAAGTGAATGCTACTATAAGGGGAAAAGATGTATGCATCTGTCTCTATGGTTACTCAGCAAAGTTAACCACAAAATATGAAGAGACCAAAAGCTAAGGAGTCCTGTCTTTTCTTGATGGATGCTATTGGAGATAGATTTCTCATAGTACACAGGGTCCAGTTGGCATCACAATATCATCAACATTATTGAGAAGTTAAGAATCATGCTGTGATGGGTTGAGTGGGTTAACCCCTGTTGGAGAAGGGAGCCGCTTCTTGGTTTCCAGCCACCCAGCTAGCTTAGACACAAAATAATCACACAGAAACTGTATTAGTTAAATCACTGCTTAGCTTCCTATTGGATAACACTTATATCTTAATTTAACTTATTTCCATTAATTTGTGTATTGCCACATGGCAATGGCTTATTGGCTAATGTTTCCAGCGTCTGTTTCTGGTTCCAGTTCCATGGCTTCTCCTCATTCCTTCCATCAGAATAACACTCCCAAACCAAAAATTTAGTGTTTTGATATTTTAGTGCTCTCCCACCTGTGGTCCTTGTCTGAGTTTCTTTCTTCCTTTAACTTAACTGGATTATTCTCTTCTTCCTATAGCAAAAATGAATATCAATCACCACTCCAGTCATCTGTCATATAACTCCTAGCACTCCACCATTTTATCTAGCTGTCTCTTTGTTCCTTACTTGTTTCAAAATATAAGGAGTCCCATGAAAAAAGGATGTGTTATAGTGATATTTTATTTATGTTTTATAAATAAAGCTTGCCTGAAGAATAGAAGGTAAAATTAAGCCACTAAAGGCCAGACAGTAGTGTCACATCCTATAATCCCAGGATTTGGGAGACAGAAGCAGATGGATCTCTGTGAGTTCAAGGCCACCCTAGGCTACACAAGATCAATACAGAAACAGATCCAGGTGGTGGTGGCTCACACCTTTAATTCCAGCACTAGAGAGGAATATAAGGTGGGATGAGACAAGAACTCATCCTCCTTCAGTCTGAGGACTTCTTAGAAGTAAAAGCTCTCTAGTGGCTTGGCTACTTTGCTTTTCTGATCTTTAGGTTGAACCCCAATATCTGTCTCTGGGATTTATTATTCATGCTACAATGTGTTTGTTATTAACTGCTCTGTTCACAGTGGTAAATCCAAGGGGTTGGTGTATAGAAAGTATTCTGAGTTGATTGCTTGAATGAGCAACCAGGACAGCCATCTCCAGAAGGATTTAGATTTTTGGAAATGTGTCTTTTTAACCATCCAGGCCAAACAACCACCAGTGAACAAAACAAAAGATTCCCTGTTGACCTTTTCTTGGCCGTTGTACCTGCCAAATATCTTTGAATTACAGTTTATTGCCATGCAATAGACACAACAGCACAACCAGAGACTCCAGGTGCATCCTCCATCTGCTATGCCACTTTCTAAGACAAAGTTCATAAACCAGACAAGTGGTATCTGCCAGAGGACAACACTCCTACAGATCCTTCATTTTCTTTGCCCCTTTCCTGTTCCAGATTGGGCCATATTCACAGTAGAGTGGCTCCAGGGGCTTGGAACGTTGGCTCCAGTCACTAAGATGGCTGCAATGCCCAAAGAGGTAGACGTATGTACAAACAAAGAATGAAATAAAAACATGTGTGCTTTAAGTTCTTAGTACTTTGCCCACTAGTGTTTACTATCATCCAAGTTTGATAATACAAAGTAAAATATTAATGCACTCACTTAAAACTAATGTCCATAATGATAATGGATGCTTCTGCAGCCAAGTTTGTGCCTGGAGAACAGAATGTTATCAACATAATTCCTTAAGCTTTGTTTTATGATTATTAGTGGTAGATGGCATTAAATCTTAACTACCCAGCTCCAAGAGAGCAAGGGAAAGCACCAACCCCCAACAAGAGTTTCCTTAAGGATAAATACACACTGCAATCTTGTGATGGAAAACCCACTAAAAGAACTAAAAGAGATAAGCCTGCTTCCTTTTGTCATTAAACACACACACACACACACACACACACACACACTCATACACACACAGGGTGGGAGTGACTGCTAAGGAAATATAAAACATACTAAACAATAACAAATTCTAGTCTTCTTAATGGCTAGAGATCAACATGCTAAGGGGAATTTACAACAAAAAGAAAAAAATGGAATGGTTACAGGGAGCTTTGTGATTTTAATCTCTAGTGAACAAATGGGCTTCCTAAAAATGAGAGCAGAAAAGAGTTCCAGCAACCCCCGTCCCCAAAAGAGAATGGAGGATGCATATGGTGTTGCTCTAGAACAACTTCACAGTTGTCTAGAGCCCTCCTGGGGTCAGCAGGACCTTGGCTGTTTGCATGGCCTCCAGAATTACTGCAGGACTAAGGAATATTTTTATGAAATTTCTCCACTGTTACCATAGATCTGTGAGTCAGAAATTGATCCTCAATCTGCCACCATAGGCTGCCAAGTGATTCTGTCAATGCTGAGATGGGGAGAACGCTGCTCTGAGCCTTGGTGGAGCAGGTTAGGAGTCTTATGTTCCCTGGGGTATAACTCCTAGTATAGCATTACTCCTTCAAATGGAAGACGAGCAACAAATATCCAAAAAGCACTGGGGAGCTGACACCTGCCATACATTTTTCCTGTGTGATCATCTTACTGGTTATCTTAGCCAAGACAGCAGAAACCTTGCTTTGTTTCATGTGCACAGCATTATGGACCCAGCTGTATCTTCCAAATTCAGATGTTATCCCAGCCTCCAAGAGCTCAGCATAAAATAGTATTTAGAGATAGGGCTGTAAAGAGATAATAAAGCTAAAAATAAGCCATTATGAGGGGTCTTAATCCAATATGGATGGTGTTCTTAAAAGATTAGAACCCAAAAAGAGACACCAGGGATTTGCAGACTCAGAGAAATGAGAACACAGTGAAAATACAGTGATAAAGTGGCCATCTGGAAGCCAAAACGAGAAGGCTCCAAAGGCTTGACCACTCAGGCACCTTGACCTGAGACTCCAATATATTAAAGTATCAAAGAAACACGTTTCTGTTAGTCATGCTAGCCAGCTGTGGTGCTCTGCTGTCTAGCTTGGTTTCCCTCATCCCTTTCCATCTCCATCATCACCTTCTATGCTTTTACAAGTTTCTGTGGGTGCTTGTGTGTAAGTAATCTGAGATAGCAACAGCTCCTACTCAGCACTCTCTTCTAAGACTATCTCTTGTCCACCTTTGATTCTCCAACTCCCAGTGCCCTCACTCAGCACGATCATATCACTTCCACAACAAAGAATCGTTTGCACTGTTGAGTAGACTGCATTATCTACTCAAGAATCCTAATTCACATAATAACGTTATCTATGCTGGTTGAACTTATGGAGTATGAAAGCCTTCACTGAAATCTTTGTCTATGTTGAACAGGGTTTAAAAGACCAGATGGAAATACAATTGACCTTTCTGTCTTTGCTTTGGCACATACCAGTCATGTGACACTGAACATATTTCTGACTTCTATTTGGTTGTTTTCTCACAAAGTGTGGACAAAACAGTAAATTCTCATAGGCAGATACAGTGACAATTAAGAGAACATTTCAAACAGTTTAGTATTGTTAATTACCACTGGCAGCTGGCATTTACCAAGCATTAGTTATTAATGAACAAATACCTCTCAGAAGAAAATAATTCATCTAAGACCCAAGTGTCCTGGGTGGATTTGTGGATTTTTATTTGTTGTTGTCAACTCGGCACAAGCTAGAATTATCTGGGGAAAGGAACCTCAACTGAGAAAATTTATCCAACAGATCACCTGTAGGAAAGTCTATATGCATTTTGTTGATTAATGTGGGAGGGCCAACTGGGACTTTCCCAGAAAAAAGATACCCAGTCCCCTGGAATTGAAATTATAGACAGTTTTGAGTCACAAGATGGGTGTTGGAAGTCAAACCCTGATCCTCTGGAAGAGCAGCCAGTGCTATTAACCTCTGATTCATCTCTTCAGCCCCTAGGATGTTGTATTCCAAAGTCCAAGTTTTCATTTTTTTGGAATGATGAAATTTGCTATAAGCCAATAGAAGTAATTAAAGTAGCATACTAGAAAAAAACATCTAGCTAAGGGTATGTTGTATACACCTGTATTTTTCACTATTTTAATTCTGTAGTTGCACAATACATGTTACTTCTTTGGGTTTCAGTTTCCTTATGTATAAATGGCTTGCTGAACTTTTTCATCTAAAGAGACCACTTAAAAGTATACTTTTCCTAATTTCTTAAGATCCAGTTAGATCCAAAGGCACTAATTGTTATAGATAAAAAGGAAGCTAAGAATAGTATGGTGTTTATATGAACCAGAGAAAAGGTAAGAGACGTAAATCAACTGGGAGTAGACATAAGATTTTACTGGAGTAGTTGAAGCTTAGTGATCTACTTGCATAACCTAGCCTATAGTTACTACCTATCTAAGCAGGTCAAAACCATAGAACCAAGTGACACCACTTATATAAAGAGACAAGTCTGTTGGAGGAAGCTCATTTGTTGGTTCCCAGATACCCGGCTAGCTTAGACCCAAAATAATCACACAAACTATATTAATTAAATCACTGCTTGGCCCATTAGCTCTAGCTTCTTATTGGCTAACTATTACATATTAATTTAACCCATTTCTTTTAATCTGTGTTTCGCCATGTGGGTGTGGATTACTGGCTAAAGTTCTGGTATCTGTCTCTGGCAGGGCTACATGGCGTTTCTCTAACTCTGCCCTTCTTTCTCCCAGCATTCAGTCCAGTCCTCCCCATCTACCTATGCTCCACCCCACCCTGCCCTGCTCTGCTATAGGCTCAAAGCAATTCTTTATTCATTAACGGTAATCACAGCATACAGAGGGAAATCCCACATCAGAAATCACTGTAATTCACCAGATTGCAGAAAGGAGAATCTGGATCAAACTACATCAGGCATGCCTCTGTTCCTTGATATCAAAAGATGTGTTTATTCTACATATATTTAGGTGGTCATCACCTTCATATCCTCAGGCTCATACGGTCATAAAAGTATTGCTCATAATGACTGCTGTCTTTGTACTTTTTTCTAGTAAGTAAAATTAGCATTCTCTCATGACCTATAAATTCTAACATAATTGCTAATAAATTCCCTGGAGCTTTCTTTGTTTGATGAGTCCTTCAATATATTTTATCAGAGTTTAGAGTATTAAAATATCATAACTTATACTCTTAAGCATAATAATTCCCTTAAGGATTGACCAAAAGTGTAATTACTTTTTAATTAAGTCAAGAAAAATCATAGATGAACACTAATCAATTTATTGTTTAGATGACGAATCCTAAAGAAAAGTCCTCTCCCACTTCTTTCTGCCCCCCTTCTTTCTCTTCCTCCTCCTCCTCCCCTCCTCTCTCTCCTCCGCTTTTTCTTCTTTACTTCCACCTCTTCTTCCTCCTCCTTCTATTTCATTTCTCATAAGTAGAAATGAACCACTCATAATGAATTCAAATTTTGTGTAAAAAATCAAACAACTGAAATCATAGACAAAAGTTGTAATTTACATAAATCATTTTAAAGGTCATATATGTGTTAATTATCATTAGCTAGGATCATCCAGAAAGAATAAAATTTTACACTTTGTTGGCATTCTGAAAAAAAAAAACACTGTGGGAAACCCTACAAAAAAACAAAACTAAATCTACCATAGGATTCAGTCATACCACTTCTTGGCTTATGTCTAAAGTACTGGACACCTTATCCCACAGAGAGTTGCTCAGCCTTCTTCACTACTGCTCTATTCAGAATAGCTAGAAAATAGAAACCACTTAAATGTTTAACTGATGAAGAGATAATGAAAATGTGGCACATATACACTATGGAATACTACTCAGCTATAAAGAAATTTTAGACAAATGGAAAGACCTAGAAAAGACTATTCTAAGTGACTAGGTAGCCTAGGCCCAGAAAAACAAAATCCTCTTTCTCATCTGTGAGGCACACATTTGGTTGTGATAGACAAAAGCAACTATGATGGCTCATAACCATGACCAATCATTACCTCCTTTGTCTAGACTTGCTATGGGAACTTTTTCAGTCAATGGCCTTTGGGATGCTAGCCCACTTTGGGCATGGTCTCATGTACTATATATGCAGATGTAGGGGCATGCGTGAACTCGTTGACTGCTGAATTTAGTTCCACTTCCCAGCACAAAGGACTGAAGACCACTACCAATTCTGTTTACCTCCTTATAAATAAAGGTTTATTATACTCCATTCTGGGCTAGTGTGGAAATATTTCTTATTGCAACATAGATTGCCTCTGTTTATAATTACTGCCTCAGAAAATTTATCGAGTGCCTGATCACACTGCAATAGTGTCTTAGCTTCAGAGGAACAACTCCCTACTTACTGAAGCTATGGGCTTTTCTAAAAGTGCGTAGAACCAGTGAAAAGATTCAGACAAACTCACCCTAACACCATATATGGGGGCACATGCCTATAATCCTAGCACTTTAGAGGCAGAAGACATCGAATGCAAGGCTAACCTGGGCTAGATGTTAAAAAAAAAAAAAAAAAAAAAAACTAACACTGAGAATACAACTCAGTGGTACAGTACTTAATTAGCATGTGCATAGCCCTGTGCTCCTTCTCCCACCCATGCACATGCACACACAAACACACACACACACACACACACACATTTATCCCTTAGGAATCAAGCTAATACTTAACACAGGTAACGAACACAGTACCTCTTCCAGTGGCAGGACACAGCCAGCTTCACATGAGCCACTCATGATGAAGTTTTACAGCATTAAGTCCCTCATCAAGAATTATAGCTGATTCTGAAAACCACTCCACTCTGATAATGCAAAACTTTCATAGATACCATAGCTGAATTTGAAAGATGTGTCAATGATCTCAGGTTTACACAAGGTTGCTGAGGGTGGCCAAGCAGAAAAAGTCTATTAAATGAATTGAACATAACAAAGTGGTTGATCTGAAAAGCTTTCTGAATCCCTTATAGGCAACACTGTCCATGTTACATTAACTCCTTTCTAAAATAGCCACTTCATGTTACAAAGTCACAGCCTTTCTCAAGTTATTTGAATCTATTTCTTGGTCTAGTCCCATATTTTGTACTTTTTATCAAGTTAACTTCTCCATCATCTCATATCCCCTCTGACCAAAGTCACTCAGAATAATTCTAATAAATCTATGAAATGCTGAATGTAAGTCAAGCTTTGGAATTGTGGGTATAGAATGTGAGCCATGTGCTGGAGAACTCAAAAGGAGATATGAGTTATTGAAGAACACATTCAGTCCCACTTATTAAAAATCTACATTATAGCTAGGGTTTTATGTGGAAATCTATACTCTAAACAAAGATAACAAGTACAAAATATTGCAATGCCATTTTAATTTGAATGACAACCCATTGTGTGAAAAGAGACATTATAATTGCATGTTTCATTATTATGATTTTTTTTGGAACAAAGAAAGCTAAATATAGTAAAGTGGATGTTTTCTTTTGTATTGGTCTTCAAATTGCTAAATAACAAACAATCTTAAGCTAAGACATATTAATGTAAGAACTGACACACTACTTAATTTTTAATAAATAACAACATGTACAAAGTAAAGAGTCTTTTTAAAAACTTTCCAAAAGGTGAGAGGAAGGTAAAGGGAAACAGCAGAATACTGGTGATCTGAAAAAAGGAAATGGGGAAATAGGGACTCCTTAGAGACTGGGGGGAAGTTAATATAGAAAATAAGAGGAAAGTAAAGGGGATAAGAGGATACAACTGATGAGATAAGTGAAGTGAAAGGTTGGGCTCCATTAGGAAAGGGAGAGGGAGATAAATACAAAAGAAGAGAAGTAGGTAAAACAATGTGGATAACAGAAAAAGTCACAAAGGAATCGTACAATGAACTACTGACACCCCCTCCAAAAACACTTATAATATATGCAATTAGTTAATGAAAATACGTACCTAGTTCTAACAAACTTTTTTTCATTTGGACTGGTGGTACAACCTCCAAAAGCCAAAGAACACCTACCATAAACCTCAATACCAGAAATGAGTTATTGGCCAAGGCTATGCAAGAGACTCCCCAAACATACATCCTATTGCTGTTGTCAGTAGTTAATGCCCAACAGTAAATAGTAAGTCCCTATTGTTAAAGACAGCATGCATGTTAGAAACAGGACCCAGAGATCCCTGAGTTGGAACTGACCTGACTGTCCCCTCTTTGAGGACTAGCTTCCCTGGTACCAGAAAATTACACGCAATCTTCCATAAGAGGAAGACAAACAATAGTTTTACCCAGCTGTGAGACTAAGTATTATGCAATAACATGTCTCCTGGTGAGATGAAACACCCACAAATACTCACACCATACTGGGGGAACCTACAGCAGATGGAAATACGGATACCACCAAAGTCCAATGTGCTGAACTAATGAGTTTTATTGAGGTTACTGACAAGAATATGGGTGACTGTTATAGGAACAGAAATGACTCAAAGCCAACTGTGTCGCCAAGCCCACCCCAGCATGGGTGACAGTTCATAAAAACTGGGAACCTGGAGCACCCTGCACAGCCAGCATGTAGCTCTACAGGTTGGAGAGCATCCTTTCTATATGCCTCAGTTGGTCTAAATCTCTTCCAGGCAGCTAGGCTGGTTTCTGTTTTTCTTGGGAGTTGTCCTGATCACAGAGTCTTTGGGACTTTTCTCCTCTGCGAGTCTTCCTTGCAGCTCAGCTTCTTTTCCTCTCAAGAGAACTCTCAGTTTTTTACTGAGTACTCTGGAGACTAGTGAAGCTGCTAAGTTTCAGAGACTTCCTGAAGCTATTCTGAGTTTTTTACCTTCTTTTTTAGGAGTTTCCCTACAGGGTGAAATGTTTCATTCTCCAAGGAAACTGTTACACAACAGATACCTATGAATCACATCAATAACCAGCATGGTATGATAACCCCAGGGTTACAATAACACGCAGCTCTCTAATGGATTTAAGAGCTGCTCAATAAAAGGAAAGTCATGCCTGGTACTGGAAACCAACTGTCTACTCAGAGCTAATGAAGTCATAGTTATTAGAAGAGACTCTACAATCACTAATTTATTAAATCATCATAATCCCTAACAATGATCTATAAACATTTGTCCTATGCCCACAAATAAGTGTAGTCTTCACCTCTTATCAGGGAAGCTTTTCTATGGAACAGAGACTATTACAGAGACCCATAACCAATCAATGTATAAAGTTGTGGAGCCCAATTCCAACCAAAACACTCCTTTGCCCAAGACTCAGGGAACACTGAAGAAGAGGGGCCAGAAAGATTGTAAAATTCATGAAAGCCTGTCTCCTAATAATATCAAAAGCTACACCCTACACCCATAAAGTCTCGCCAACATGACTGCCTAAATGTGATCTGAACAAGGAAGACACCAGGAAACGAGCCCAACTCGATGAGAGAAAGCCTATGAGGCTTCAGCCACACACAATGAACTACAGGCAATTGAGTAAAGCTGGGAAAGGGAAAGATGCTCCACCCCAGGGAAGAGCACACTAATGGCTGTCCAGTGCCAAATGGTCAGACCTGAAACATACATACAAATAACATTATATGTACTAAATAGGCCTTATTTTAGAATATAACTGTATTTACATATATGTATGCAACAATAATTGATTAAGAAAAAGGCCATGATTTTTTTTTCGAGAGAGAGGTTTCTCTATAGTATTAGAGCCTGTCCTGGAACTAGCTCTTGTAGACCAGGCTTGCCTCAAGCACAGAGAGATTTGCCTGCTTCTGCTTTTTGAGTGCTAGGAGTAAAGGCATGTGCGACCACCACCCAGCAAGGTCATGAATTTTAAGAGAGAGAATGGAAATTTAAGAGAATGGAAAGAAGAAATGCTGTAATTTATTCTCAAAAATAAAAAATAAACGCATACTTCATAAAAAGTATCTAAATAAGTACTTTTTCTTTGAAGCAATTATCAATGTACATATTATATAGATACTATCATTGTTTGAAATATGTTTGATACTTGCTTTAATATTAGTTTTAGAGCAGAATCATTCTTTCAGAATCACTCAATGGTTGAAAGTTCTGTAAAGTGGTGATTGTTTTCTCAGGAAGCAATAATAGTTAAGGGTGATGAATAATTTTGTCTAAAGTAAGTAATCAGAACAAAATATCAACTCTAATAAGAAAAGATTAATTCTTTTGTAGTTCCTTAGAGGATGACAAATTACTGGGATAGAGGTAGTTTCTTAATACCCTGAGAAACCTTAGACATGAAATGATTCAGAAGGGAAAATAAGCCACTTCCAACCTTGAAACTTACCATTAAGAAGCTACAAAACCCTGAGTGTCTCATAGCAGGAAGCAAAATCAACTTTTCAAATATAATGCCAATTATGAGTTACAGTCACACAGTAGTCATACACAAAGAAAGCCATTTTTCTTGGTATAGTTTATTAGTTTTGAAACAGTCTCTGTGTAGGCCAGGCTAGCCTTGTACTTAGGTTCCTCTTGTGTTATCTCTAAAATGCTAGGACTATGGGTGTACAACACAGTACCTTGCCACTCAGTAAACTTCCACAGGATGAAAATATAACAGATAATTAAAAACCACTATTGTGTTTACAGAAGGCAATAATTATAAGTCTTGAAAGTAAGCAAGTCATTTCACATCTCACCATGCCTGATGTGATTTGTTTGCCATGTCAGTAATCCCTTGCATGTACTCAAATTCTCAATCTTGTACTTTAACATATGAGTTGTTATAATTTACAATATTAAAAAGTTCAAAGAATAATATAACCACCACCAATATAAATACAATATGAATTATTCTCTAGTTATTTATTGGGTCTCTTCTCTTTCTCTCTCTCTCTCTCTCTCTCTCTCTCTCTCTCTCTCACACACACACACAAACACACACACACACACGTACCATTAACATACAAAAATCACAAAAATATTAATATCCTTAATGTCATAGTAGAGATAATAAGCATATGATACCAAAAGAATACTTAGAAAAAGGGTGTCCTTCAAAAAATAAGTTTTAACAATTATAGAAAGTTGAAATAATTTACTATGTCCTATATGAATAAAGAAAGAAAACTGGAAGTCAATCAACATCAAGAGAAACTACAGAATATATTAACTCATAGGAATAAACATATCATTGAATGGTGAATGGATCACTGAAGAAGTCAAGAAGGAAATTGAAAATTTGGATAAAAAAAACAAAGAATCAATGAGTCAATTAACAAAACTAAGCAAAGGAAACCTTTATTATGAAACTTTAAATAGGGGGTGCAGGAGACTTTACAACAGATACCAGTGAAATTCAGAAAGTCACTAGATTACTCTTAGATATGACAAACACTTTTTGCAAAGCATCAAGATACAAAATTCAAATGCAAAAATCATTAGAATGTATACACTAAATGTATTCATTAAAAATCACTTTCCTGTATACTACAAACAGGCTGAAAGAGAAATTGGAAGAAACAATCCAGTAACAATAGCCTTTTAAGAATGTTTTAAAATAAAGCTAAACAGGGCAGTAAATAATCTCTACAACAAAAACTTGAAAATCCTGAAGAAAGAAGATGGGGAGGGCACTAGAAGAGTTTGTAGTTTGGAATAATTAATATTATGTGAATGGGTAGCCTATCAATAGCATCTTATTTTAACTCTAGTAGGTCATGTATATCTAGTATTCACCCAATTACGTTACAGTTTCCAATTTATCAGGACAGAAATTTTTGACATACAGTTTCAAGATTTTTATGAATGTCATTGGTATTTGTTGTAATGTCTCCTTTTTGTGTCTAATCTGATTAATTAATTTTAGGTCTTTTTTTTTTCCTTTGGTCAGTTGAACTAAGATTTTATCAGTATTGTTTATATTTTCAAATAACCAACTCTTTGTTTCATTGATTCAATGCAATCTTTATCAAAATCCAAACGCCATTCTTAGCAGAAATAGAAATAAAATAATCTTAAATTTTATAAGAAAATTTAAAAGATCATAGATAGTCAAAGCAGTCTTGAGCAAAAATAATGTTGTAGATATTATCATACCGGATTAAGCCACTATTGTTCCTTTCTTATTTGTCCTCAAGATCTCACATTAAAATCATAAATAACTTTAAAAAGTCCCATTGTCTTTACAAATTAAATTTTCAGTCGCTTTAAAATGTCCAATCTTTTTAAAAATCCAAAGTTTTTAGAATTAAATCTCTCAACTTTGGGGTCCAGTAAGATCAAAAATAAATTAAACTTTTTTCATTCAAGAGGGAAGAACCAGGGCATAGTCACAATTGAACCAAAGGAAAAAAATCAAACCCTTAAAAAGTGAAAATAACTAAGAGTCCAATATCAGTATTCCCTCACCATATTCTGAGCTTCTCCAAGGGGTTTGGGTTACTTCTCTGTCCTCCACAGGACACAGAACTCGCCTTCAAAACCCAGGCAGACTCCACTCCAACTCTGTTGATGTTCTTGGTGGTTATGACATAGTACTAACATCTCCAAAATGCTGGTATCTTCTGCTCCAGCTGGGCTACACTTTCACCAACGGCCTCTCATAGACTCTCTTCATGGTGCCAAGCCTCAGCTGCTCTCCATGACCCCTCATGCCTTCAAAACCAGAACCACCTAAGTGACTCTTAGGCTAGCAAATTTGGTTGTCAGTATGAAGTACAACCTTAGTCAGTTCTGGAACACAGCTTGCATTGGAAAAGTTCACCTCAATAATTCTGGTCTCTTCTTAATTGCCACTAATCGCTTAGCTCCAGCTAACCAGCATCAATTGTTCCAGTAACACAAAAGTTTCACTTCAGTAAGCTGGTCTCTTGCTAATCACAGCTGAATCTTCAACCCCTGCTCACCAGAAAGACAGAATCTTAAGTCAAAATAGCAAAAAGCCCTGATAGAGGCTTTAAATTACCTCTGAAACTTGACAAGCCAGGCCTCCATCATCTGCACAGCTCTCAACATTATCTCCCAAGCTCCTAAAGAACATCACGCTGAGGTCTCATCACTCAATGACTTTTCTAGCCCAAAGCTCCAAAGTCCTTCCATAATCCTCCAAAAGAACATGATCAGGTCTATCAGAGCAATACCCCACAATTCTGGTACCAACTTGTCTTAGTTGGGGTTTCTATTGCTGTGATGAAACAATATGACCAAAACACAAGTTGGAGAAGAACGGATTTATTTGGCTTACACTTCTGTATCACTGTTCATCATCAAAGGATGTCAGGACAAGAACTCAAACAGGCAGGAGCCTGGAGGCAGGAGCTGATACAGAGACCATGGAAGGACATTATTTACTGTCTTGCTACTCAGGGATTTCTCAGGCTATTTTCTTATAGAAGCCAGACCACTGACCCGGGGATGGCACCACCCACGATGGGCTAGATCCTCCCCTATCAATCACTAATTAAGAAAACAACTTTCAACTGGATCTTATTGAAGCATTATTCTCAATTGGGTTCTCTTCTTCCACATAACTTTAGTTTGTGTCAATTTGACATAAGATTAGCCAGCACAATATATCCAAAAATATATATTCAAGAATATAGCCTCTTCAACAAATAGTGCTGGAGAAACTGAATAGCTACACATAAAATAATGAGACTGATTCCCTAGCTCTCACGATATGTAAATCAACTCCAAATGGACCAAAAACCTTAATGTTAAAACCTGAAGCTGAGAAAAAAATTAACAAAACATTTCAAGATATAGGCACTTAGTCACTCAAAAAATAATGCCAACAATTAACAAATGTGACATTTCTGCAAGTAAAAGAAACAGTAAACCAAGTGAAAAGATAGCTTCAAAAAGGGAGACAATATTTTCTAACTATATATCTGACAAAGAATTAGTACCTAGAATATATAAAGCACTCCCAAAAGTAAATAGTAAATCAAGCAACCTGGTCAATAAAAAAATTAATGAAAGCAGCAGACAATACTCAAAGTATAAATGGCCAAATCAACAATAAACATGAAAACCTCTCCAATCCCACTAGTCATCAGAGAAGGGCAAATCAAAACTACATTGCAATTCCATTGCACCCTAGTCAGAATAGCAATCGCTCTGTTGTTGATTTTTACTCTTTGGCTCTTTTGGGGGCCCACATAATAAATAAATTCCAAATAAATCACAGAGAGAGGCTTATTCTTGCATATAAAAGCCCAGCCTTAGCTTGGCTTGTTTCTAGCTAGCTTTCCTTAACTTAAATTATCTCATCTACCTTTTGCCTCTTGTCTTTTTCTTTTGCTTACTTCTGTATATCTTACTTTCACTCTTACTTCTGGCTGGCTGTGTAGCTGGGTGACTGACCTCTGATGTCCTCCTTCTTCTTTTCTTGCTCCACAATCTCTCTCCCCAAATTTCTCCTATTTACTCTCTCTGCCTTACAGCCCCACCTATACTTTTTCCTACTTTGATATTGGTTAGACTAATCAGGTGTTTTAGACAGGCACAGTAACATAGCTTCACAGAATTAAACAAATACAACATAAAAGAATGCAACACATATTTGCATCATTAAGCAAATATTCCACAGCATAAACAAATGTAACACATCTTAAAATATGGTGTGGGAGGTCCTTCTGTCTATGTGTTGCTTTTATTGGTTAATGAATAAAGAAACTGCTTTGGACCTATATCAGGGCATAACTTAGGTAGTCGGGGAAGATGGAACTGAAGGCTGGGAGGAAGAAGGCAAAGTCAGAGAGATGTCATGGAGCCGCTGCCAGAGTCAGACTTGCTGAAACTTTGCTGGTAAGCCACTGCCAAGTGGCAATATACAGATTAGTAGAAATGGGTTAAATTAATACGTAAGAAGCTAGAGCTAATGGGCCAAGCAGTGATTTAATTATTATAGTGTCTGTGTAATTATTTCAGGTCTACACTAGCTGAGCAGCTGGCAACCAACAAGTAATCCTTCATACAACAAAACTAATATTCTGCAATGAAGCACAGAGGCACTATTCACAATAGGTAAGTCATGGGACCAGCCTAGGTGTTCAACACAGAAAGGATAAAGAAATCTACAGTATATTTACACAGTGAAATTTTTCACGCCTAAGAAAAATGAAGTTATGCCATTTACACAAAAACAGACATAACAGGAGACAATCATATTTAACCAAATTAAGTCAGTTTCAAAAAGATAAATATTATGTTTTTTCTTTATTTGTGCTTCCTGGGTATAATATAGATACACAAAATCTAACGTATGTTTGTGCATATAACATGAAAATAAAATCAAATGCATCTAGAAGGATAATGGGGACTGTTGGGAAAGAAAGACAATGGGGAAAGAGTATGACAGAAATGCACTCAAGTTACATTATATTCTTGTATGAAAATGTCCCTATGAACTGTAGTACAGGTACAATGAATATACAGTAACTATGTATGCATGTGTGTATGTGTGTGTGTGTAATTATGCATGTATGTAATTTCTCAATATAGATAGATAGATAGATAGATAGATAGATAGATAGATAGATAGATAGATCAATAGATGAAAGATAGATGATAGAGATAGATAGATAGATAGATAGATAGATAGATAGATAGATAGATAGATAGATAGATAGATAGGTCAATAGATGAAAGATAGATGATAGAGATGATAGATAGATAGATAGATAGATAGATAGATAGATAGATAGATAGATAGATAGATAGATAGATATTGAGAGAACAGGAGAGAGGAGGGGTACTTCTCCCCTATCTTGCTGTCTCTGTGACTCTCCTTGTGTTTATTTGTTCCCCTCATTTCTTAAATTACACCTTAAAACTTGGCTTTTATCCTGCTCCTTCTGGTTTGTGGAAAAGACTTTTGTAATTTGATGATAATGGCATATTTTTGGACTGCAATCTCCATTTCACTTATTTGAAGTACATTTTTATTCTCCTGAATTTCTCTTCCTTTCCATTTGGGTCAAGCTGCAAATAATAATAATTTCCTCTAACCTCCCAGCTCTGTGGCTTTGTATAAATTCTACATTACTCCTATCTCTGTCCCCCATCCAGACCTTTGAAAATAAAAGCAACAAAAAGCCTCTCATTTTAAAGAAAGTTGGGCCATTCTTTATGTTATGTGTTTAGGTGCTGTGTTTATCACGTGCCAGCATTCCATGCATCTTGGCATCAAGGAGTACGGCTTTATTGTGACATTTCTGAACGAAAACGACGTGGCAGTAGCAGTTTGCAAAGAACTCTCATTTACCCTGGCAACATTTATGAGTGGTGGGGGGAAAAATACATAAAACTACTGCTTTGAGCAAAACGCTACAATGATTATTTAGCAAACAAGCTCACATATGAGAAGGTAGAGAGGAACGATTGCTTCTGCAGACTAAATTACACTTTACACGCAGGCTCCGCTGAATGGCTTTCTACCGAGGTTACATTTAAATTATAGCTCTTGATAAGCAAACATCTCAGAACGTGTGTGTGTGAATTTGAATTATGCATGTAACAGGAAGCGTGTTTATGGGGGGGAGGGAGTCAAGTCCATAGATTGTTAAATTGCTACCACACTTGTAGGGACAAAAATAGCTGCAGTGTTGGACAATGAGGAAGCTTGGGGAGAGGTCCTACTTACTCTCTAGAAAGAAAATGGCTTCTCAATTCTGGACTTCAATGAGTGATCAACATTTAGCTTCATTTAGAGACATTCAGATATCAGTTTGGTTCTGTCTCTTTAGAAATATAATTTGATACCTTAGGCTTAGAGAGTGGACCTAGAATACATTCAACGAACAAGATACAGTTGGTTTAAGCAAATTGGTGAATGTGAAACACTAAGATTAACAATCTTGCATAAACAAGCATTTAGCCTTTTCAGACAATGCCTCTCTCCCAACTAGACATACAATCTCAAAAGCCTGTCAGTGGGTTCCAGCAGAACGCATCTTCTTCCCTGAATCCATGTGTGACCATGCTTCCTAAGTGTCAGGAGGCACAGAACAGCTTTCATATTTCCATATAATCCACATATTGTGTAATTCAATAGCTGGTATGCTGTGCATTTCTTCTGTCAATAGTCCTTAGAAATTTTATGATGTTTCATAAAGAACTACAATTATTCACATTGAAAATAAAATTCCATTTCTACCACAATAAACAAAGGTAGAGTAAAGGATCAGGGTAGAAGCAGGGTCTCTATTCTCCCATCAGTGAACAAATATTTCCCATGACTCCAAATCTTCTCTTCATAAAGAAGATAAGAAAGAATAAAGTACTGACCATCATACTACTCAAGCCAAAAGAAGAAAAGAGTTGAGAAGAACACACTATAAAACTCTTATAATTTCTTAACATAGAAAATTCACAGGAACATCTCACTATATGCTTCGTGTGTGTGTGTGTGTGTGTGTGTGTGTGCATGTGTGTGTGTAAGGGCAAAACTTTTGGCTAGGAAATGATCTGTATAATCACATTTGTATAATAGTCTTCAAATGCTGTAATTATAGAGATTTGCTTAAACAAAATTTTCTGTATGGAAACTGCACTGTGTCACATATCAAGAGGTAGATAGAAGATAGATAGATAGATAGATAGATAGATAGATAGATAGATAGATAGATAGATAGATAGATAATGAACATGAGGAAAAGAAGGAAAAGGAATACCCATGACTATAAAATGATCCTTATTGATCAGGACTGGTCATTTTGTCCAGTGGAAAGGTACCATACAAATCTACTGTGTGTCAAAATTGCATAGAATTTCTTTTGCAATTTGGGTACACCCACTAAATTGGGTCCACCAAAATAATAATAATAATAAATAATTATAACAATAATAATAATGCATTGAAGTCCTCATCCCCAATACTTAAAACATAAAGGACATGCAACCTTTTCATAAGATGTCAATTATGAAATCTGAAGAACAGCTGAGTGTATTGCAATGAATGTTTATCCCTCTACCGATGCGAATACATTTTCAATAAAAGGAGGAAAATGGAAAGAATGATTTTCACATTTCCAAGTAACTTTAATATATTCATACTCATATTCTCATTATCTTTATGTGCCATATCCATGTTATGGAACCAGCTTATATGTGCATCAGGGTATGAACTGATAAGATGTGGTATATGTACACAATTGGTTACTTTTCAGCTGTGGAGTGATTGGAATGAGGAATGTCTCACATAGACTCATGTATTTGAATACTTGGTCTCAAGTTCACAGTGCTGTTTGAAGAGGTTATGGAGTCTTTGGGATGTGCAGCCTTGTGGAAGAAAGTTTGTTGCGGGGGGTAGTCTTTGCTGGTTTAGAGGCTCTCCGCATTTCTTGCCCCTCTCTGCTTCCTATGAGTGAGTGAAATATGATCAGTCAACTTCCTGCTCCTGCAGTCAGGCTTGCTACCATTCTGGGTGTTACCCCCATAAAGACTCTGTCCCTCTGAAACCAAGACCAAAACTAAAGTCTTCGTTGAGTTGCTTTTGACTGTAATATTTACTGCAGCAATATAAGGGCAATTAATAAACTTTATAGTAAAAAAATATGTAACTTTCAGAAAAAAATAGAATCAGAGGTCATCATGTTTAGCAAAATAAGTCAGATTCGGAAGACGGATATCACATATGCTCTGTACTATGTAGTGTTGATGCTTCATTTCTTACCATATGATGCCCTGTGCTGCTCCAGGGTGGGACTCCATCAACCTGAAAGCCATGACCAGTTGTGACCACCAAGCTCTTAAATTCTCAAAGTCCTGATCCCTCAGCCTCTCAGTCCTTCACAACCTCAATCTTTCAATGATCGTGGACCCGAACTAAGCTCAAATAACCTGTGTCATTTATTAGTTCCCTGGTTTATGCTATCATATTTTAGCAAGAGAAAATGGGGTGCTATATCAAGAAATTGGTGACATCTGGAAGAGATATGGAACATCCTCCCCTGGAGGCTGGGGAGGAAGCCCAACCCCAGAAACACCTTGGTATTTGGATATCTAGTCTAGATCCCAAAGAAAAGAAAGTGTTCTGTTGTTATAAGCCAGGTGGTTCATGGTACCTTGTTATAGCAGCCTGGGAGAATTAAAAGAGAACTTGCATATCCGAACATCATCGGTGAGTGGACTACAGTGCCCCACTGTAGTTGCACAAGCATCACCACTGGAACCTGGGGGTTGGGGATACACAAAATTTAACTGTATTGTTTCTCCCAGCTTCACGTGAATCTGTAATTATCTCAAAGCAAAAAGTGGGCTGACATCAAGTACATACTGGCTCCTCAAGTTGTCCTTGGGTAATAAACCAGGAAAATACATTCAAAAGCCCAGTTTCAAAAAGAGAAAACTGGGCTGGTGAGACTGCTCAGTGAATAAGGTGCTTGCTCCCAAGTCTGATGACTGGAGTTCAAAACCCAAAATCTACAAGATGATAGGAAAGAAAAACTCTTGAAAGTTGTTTTCTGTTCTCTGACATCTACATGCACACTGTGGCAGAGGAGCACACACACACACACACACACAATTTAAACATAAAAATTAGAAAACCATGGCTCTCCAGGGGGAAAAAAGATTTTCTAAAATTCACAAGGATAGTAAGAAATTCAGTTTTTAATCTGTAGCCTCCATCTGTAACCTTCACATGAATGCATCAATTGTTTAAGCTTCCTAGAGATGACAGAAACTTCCAGTTGGTAGGGAGCAGTCCACAAGGTCAGCAAATCAGTAATCATTGCAGAAGAATGAGAATGAAAAATCTGGCAGAAGGGACGTAACCTTTGCTGCCTTTTTCCCAGGGAAAACAGAGCTGGCGCTTGTCTGTATTATTAACTAGGGATGATGAGGCAAAGCTGCTCCAAAGTGGTTCTCAGAGGAAAGGCCTCAGGTCTCACACATCCATTCCTCTTTGCAGAGAAAACCGAGAAGAAATCACTGCTGAAGATCCCGGAAGCAGATCGGGAATGGAAGCTGTGAATAAAGTAGCAGTGGGAATCAAAGTGCCAAGAGTTTGTTCACCACCAAACTGCGTGCATTAGCCCATCTCACACAGGCTATCACCTCTTAATTGCATCCAGTGGTGTCAGGAAGAGGGAGCTGTTTGCCAGCCTTATTACCTGCTCTGCCCAGCTGTTATGTGCAGCTCTTGGGTAGCCTAGGTGGTTTATATGAATGTGGAAGATGCAGAAACATTAGCAGCTGAACCGTAATTTGGGGAATAAAGGAGAGAAGGGGTGAACCCCTTACACACACACACACACACACAATCAGGGGAGAGACTTCTTACCAAGGATTAACAGGAAAATGGGGAGAGATGCAGCAAATTGCATTAATTAAATGCACACATATATATGAAACGATAGGCAAAAGATGATAGCATTGTTGCAGGGTTCTTGAATTAATGTAGAACTTTTTCTACATGAGAGGGTTTACAGACATAGAAAACCTTCCCTAGACATCTCAGGGCAAAAGGATCAGGAAGAGAGAGATGCTAATCTGGTCCTCTCAAGGAGGTTGAACAACATCGGGATTACAGCTGCTCACACACAGTTTCAGGAAATCTTCCCCGGATCCTGGCTTTCTACAGCCACCATCGATTTGCAGTTTCTGAAGAAGGGGCTTTACTGGTGGACAATTCCCTTCTAGCAGGTCAGCCGTCTCCCTGGCGAAAGCGGAAAGCTGTTCAAATGAAGTCTGAAAACCCTGAGCCAGAGGAAAGCCAGAGCAGAATCCTCAGACACTTGGTTCCTCCCTGTACTGAGCCACTTTATGTTCCTGGAATTGATAAAAAGGAGATACAGAAACAGCTGTGCACAAGCCCATCCGAGTCTTTGCTTGGAGTCTCCTTCCGTATTGACTCTCAGGCTTCCCAGCCGGAAATATGCAATTGTGGAGCTGATTAGCCTGCATTCCTTTTGATGTGGAAGTGATCCAATGATATGTTCTGTGGCCATTTAAGTTACATGAACTGTACATTCTCACAGTTAAAACTGCACAGGTAGAAAGCTTTTGTATCCATGCAAGTGTTTTGCTTTTTTACCAGTGTTTCTTAAAGCCTAGTGTGGAAAAAAAGGATTACCTAGAGATTGGGTTTATGTCCTGGTTCTGACTCGGAGCCTATGGCGTGAGTGCTGATACTGCATTTCCTACGAGCCTCAAGGCACCACTGAGCCGCCTACTTTCAGAACATCCTTTGTGTGCAAAGGTTCCAGAGCTAACATCTGGTGTGCAATTCAGGTATATGGGTGCTGTTTTCAGGATGTCTGTGTGGGTGTGTTTGGTACATGGGTGTTATTTTCAGGACGACTATGTGAATGTGTTTTTCTCCTCGGCTAAACTCATTGGTTCTCTCCATTTGACTATGAACGTGAGGCAGGCTAAAGAGTAAAGCAAGTTACGTGTGTACTCACCAACTAGAAGCCAGAATTGTTGGTGTTTCATTCTCACCAGTCCCAATCCCTGCCTCCATTTCTCCCTCCTTCATTCCTCTCTGCTACCCCATCGCTGATACACACACACACAAACACACAACACACGTGTGTGCATATTCTCCCTTAGCATCGTCTCTGCTCTCTCTCCTTGCCCTATGCCTTACTTCTCCTTCCCTCAGTCCCTATAGGTACATGCCTTTCTTCTCCAGCCACATGAAGTTGAAGATACTGTGATTCTTCACCCATAATATTTCATCTTGTATCTTCTAAGGATAAAACTATTTTCAATGCAATTAATGCACTTCAGAAAATATACAGTAATTCTAGTTCTGAACATTAACTGAGAGCTCGTGCATATTCAGGTGCCCTGAATTGTGCCATTGCTGTCTTTTGTAGCTACTTTGAAAAGATGATGTGTCATCATTTAAGAATTGCTTTAACTGTTAAACAGTCTCTTAACTCACTATCCCCATCCTTCTCTCTGTGTTTGTCTGTGTGTATTGTTCTACCTGCTTTTCTCTCTGTGTCTGTCTGTATGCATCTCTCTGTCTGTCTCTGCCTATCTCTGTCTGTCTGTCTCTCTGCTTTTCTTCATCTTCTTCCTCTTCTTTTTCTTCATATTTATTCTTCTATGGCAATAATATTATTTTAACCAAACCAATTATTTTTGAGGTCATCTCATCATGTACATCAATCTTTCCTCTTGTTTTTATTGAACATTGCCTTCGAATGAATACTTTGCCTAGATAAGTTCCTTTGGAGACAGGGTCTCATACTATAGCTAAGGCTGGTCTGGAATCACTATGCAGCTCAGCTGGTCTCAAACCCACCAGAGTCCTCTTTCTTAGGCCTCTAAAGTGCTGGGATATTACAGATATACACCTCTTTGCAGAACTACGCCTTGATTTGGGAATGGGTTCCCATTTAGTTCCTTTGGCCAAATCTAGTTCACAAGTGTGATTCTTTGTTTGCATTGCATCGTCTCAAGAAGATCACGGTGTTAGTTCAGCCCACTGTCAGTAACATGACGGCCACTGGGTTACAATTATACCCAGCAGATTTTTCTGTTGTAGAATGCATTTTTCCTTTTAATAACTAATCTGTAAGGTGATGCGCTTGCCTTTTGTGAGTGTTCTACTTCCAAACAGCCCATCAAACAGCGTTAGTGCTGACTGCTGATGCTCACCTGAATTAAAGAGGCCTCTACTCCGTGTGAGTTGAAAGGGTGACTGCGGATTCTATCATTCTTCTATATTTATTAGCTAACATTGCTCGGCACTAAAGTCGGGCCCAACCTGACATTTTGTTCATTCCACACACTGTAAAAGACTATCATCATTATTTTTCGATCCTCAGACTGCCCCCGAATGGACTCAGTGACAGCTCTTCAAGCTGATTTCTCTGTCCCTCAGAGAGAATCTCATTAGTCGTTGAGCACTTTATTTCATGCCACAAACTATCCACAAGACACTGCCTCGTGCTGCCCCAGTCCACATGACATCAGTCATTTCTTGGAGATGCTCTGGCTGTCTTTTCCAGGGGAAAGATGCTTCTAGTACGATGAGGCCTCTCATCATACCCATTGTCCTTCAAGTGTCCATGTTTCAAAAGCAACATCCACGTTGGTATTTCTAACTTGAATTCAGATTGTAGCACTTTTCTTTTTTACTTTCTCTTAGGGAAAAAAATCTGAATATATTAACTTATTTACTTTAGCCTATAATGTATTTCATAGATTTATTTCTAATCTACAGTTTTCACTGCTACCAATAAACTACTTGATGAAATTTAAGACTTCGTTGCAGACAGTTTTTCCCTTAAAATACATCTTACTAAATATGGGCAAGGCAGGACTTTGAAATCATTGTTCCCCCTGTGTCAGTTTGATATAGAATTTCTTTTTCTATTTATGTTCGATTTCAAGTAAGTTTTGGAATGTGTCAAATATACAAGGTTATAGTCCAAACTGCCTTCTCAGAGGCATCCCAGGCCACTCCTTTCCTCATCCTTGTCACACACACACACTCATACACACACATTCACACACAATCAGTCACACACATTCATGCACACAACTGTTGGTAACCATTTTCACTAGTTGCTAGTTTATCCTCTTTGTGTTTCTTTTCCAAAGAGTGTTTAAATACTTGATCTGACTTCTCTTTTCTCACACAAAAGAAAGCTCCAGTACACTGTGCTCTGGGAGTTGCTTTCCCCCTTCGTTGTTTAGAAACTAGCCTCGGTCCACCAGCACGACTTCATGCCCATCTCGGATCTACACGGAGCTTATGCTTGGTGATGTCCTAGAGTTCACTCAAGCAATTATTGCTGAAGCGCCCTGGTTGCTTCCACAACCTCAATAGTGCAAATCAAACCACACTGAGTATCTGAGTGGCTTTCCATTATGTTCCCAACAGATTCTCCTCGAGATAGACTGAGAGACCCTGATCAAAGGCTACATTGAATTGTGTTGGATTGGGGAAATCCTTCATACAGGATCTGTTCCGCTGCAGACAGCCAGCTCCCATGTAGGAAAGCCTGTTCCTCCAGGGTCTTGCCAACACACTGGATTTTGCAAGTGTTTGAATTATTTAGATGTCATAGATGAGAAATGGTATCTCAGGGGAATTTCAGTAAGCATTTCTCTCATGAGTGAGGTTAAGATCCTTTCGTAGGTGTAAAGGCTCTTTGCCTTGATTTTCCTGTAAAATGCCTTTTGTCTCTTTTGTTCTTTTATTCATCATGTCTTAGGTCTTTTACCTAGTTAATATTGATATATAAATGTCAGGCTATGTATACTTCATGACAAAAGCATCATCAGAGAAATAAACGTGCTGTTTCTTAATGATAAGAAGTCCATTTTAGACTCCACTGGCCCTGAACACAGAGATTGGCCAGCTTCTGCCTGTCTCCAGAGCATGGCAATTAAAGTAGTACACAGCCATGCTTGAAAAAAAGAGTCCATTTTACCATGAGAACTATGATAAATTTAAATTTGTTTTTATTACAATGCAGCTTAAAGGTATATAAAGTAAGAAAAAACAAGTGAAGTAGACATGGCCACAGTCTGGGAGACAAATTTTGTACCTATCTTTCTCTCTGGAGGTATAGCGTAAAACAGAGAAAGTTGTTAAATGTAGAAAGGGTTTAAAGCATAGTCTATACTTCATGAGTTTGATATATGAAAAACACAATATCCAGACAGTTGTAGAATATATTTATACATGAAGCAAATAAATAAAAGTTTCTAAAATATTACATAAAGCATAGTGCTCCTGTCATGAAGTATAAAATCACCAGTCTAAAGACATAGCTTTGGAGATATATATATATATATATATATATATATATATATATATATATATCAAGATCATGTAAACAAACACCCAAGAACTGCATGATTTACATCTCAAGCAGAGGGAGGGAGGCACATGAGGTAATGAGGCCTCATGGAAGATGAAGACACTGCAAAGTTCATTATTTGGCTTGTGATGCTATCTTCATGAGCTTTTTAATAAAATAAATAATCAGATAAATTGGTATGTCAGAAGCCAGAGACTTGCTGAGGCACTTCCGTGTATCTCAGATGTAGAGGAGAAAAACCAAAATAAAACTTCAGCACACGAAAGCTAATAAAACAGCAATAGCCAAGGAATGAGAGGAAGAAAAATTAACAAAGATAAAAAGAGACATTAATGAAATAAAGCAATAACACGATGAAAACAGTTGAGTTGATCAATGTAAAAGAAAAGCTTATTCTTTGAAAAGATCAATAACAGAGACAATTCTTTGGAGGATATGATCAGTAAAATAAGAAGAGGGTCAATACCATGCCAGAATGTGTGTTAAATACACCATGAATCAGGTTTTGACTTACGAAAACACTTTTCAGTTTAGTCTACAGCGTTCTCTCCTACCACAGAAGCAAAACTAAATTTTCTGAGGTCAATAAACAAGGGTTTAGCTCTGTTACCCCAAATCTATTTCCAAGCCCTTTCAAAACTTTGTGTGTACTAAATCGCCTGCATTTCCTAGGCCCTGGTGGTTATACCAGTTATTGAAGGTAATTAGGAAGACACTGCTGTGCTTTTTGATTTCTCAAACATTTGCTTTACATCAGAAGGAACGACGAGAAGTTTGGGGACATACCTTAGGAATTCTGAGTGCTCTTCCTGACTGTGTTTCCTCTCTCTTGTTTACAATGTAAGCGAGAAGTTAAAATCATAATTGTTTTACTGCTACCCATGAAGATATGCAATTAAAAATCATCTTAATGAATAGATATTAATATCTGGCAGTGGCTGCTTTGACCTCCTGTCTAACCAGCCCCATTTACGTCTTGTTTGATGAAAGTTCTCCGCATCTGCAAAGCAAAAGGGCAAACTGATTTATGAACAAGACTTATCGTCACGGCGGCAGATTTGTATAATGAGAAATATATTAAATCTAATGAAGGGAGAGCGTGCCTACCAAGGCAAGCAAGTCTGTGTTGTGATGAAGTGATTCGATATCCCTCAATGGATTAATTTAGACAATGCATCAGGGTGTGGAGCTGCTGCTGGACCCCTTTGCTCTCATGACGAATGCTAAGTAACGCTTCACGTTGCGCATATGCATTGGGCTTGCCAGGTGCAATGATAAAGTGTGGTGTCATCCTAGAAACCTGTACATTAACAAGACGGATCCCAGAGACGCCTGTGTCCTACTGCCAGAGGACCAGGTAGATCTATCAACGGTGTCATCTTTTAATATCTGCTTACCGGAAGGTATTTACTACGAAAGAGCCACACACCTCTACCTTTTAAACCAAGCCCAGCTTGCCGCATCTGACAAACACTAAACGCAGCCCACATTTAATTCCTTCTCTAGTCCTCAGCAGGGCTGAAGTCAGACCCAGGACAATCAATCATGAGCTCTGGAGTTTTTTTAATAGGAAAATGTTAGCTATTATTTAATTGTCTTCACTTGCAAGCCATACAATAAGCCGTGTCACTGACTGGATTAGAAAGCATCTGTGAAGCTGTCAGATCTCAGCAATTGCCTTTCTTCCGTTTGGAACAAGTCCAGTGTCTCCTTGCTTCGTACCTTCCTTTATGACTCCATAAACAAAAGCTCTCCCCACAGTTCGAGAGCGTGGCACAATGAAAATAGCCCGATTCCAACCCAGGTGTGTACCACCCACAGCAAAGAGGAGAAAACATCTGTCATTTAGGCCCTCGGAGCCGCGTGGAATAAATACACAATGATCTAGGTGCCTACAGGTAATTGAAATATCTCTCCCATTTTCCCACATCCCCTTCTTCTCTTCTACGGGAATCAACTAAGAGAAAAGCATCTTGAGTTAATGACACAGAAGGAAACAACCACTTGCTGACCCATCCAGCAGACTTAATCAGAAGTGGGGTCTCACGTCCTCACAGTCCTGTCTGATGACTCAAGAGAAAAAAGATAAAATGGTAGATTCCTGCAGTAAGAAGGAGAAGGAAAATGAGACCTCTGTGAGGCCTGTGGCAGGAACCTCTAGCAGACACTGCTCTGCTTGGACTCTTCTATTCTTCCATTTCGATGTCCAAAGACCATTGTGTTGGAGGTTTATTCTCCAGAGGTTCGCTATTTCCAGCTGGTAAAATCTTTAGGGGGCAGAACCTAGTGGCAGACTTTAGTCATTGGGGGGAGGGGGGTACAGCTCCCTTGAAGTCTTTGATCATAGAATCCTGACCTCTTCCTCTTTGTTTTCTTTGTTCCTGTCTTGGCTATGAAGTGCCTAGTTTTACTCTGTCTCCTATTTATAGTAATGATGTACTACCTTTGCACAGTCCTAAAGCAACAGAGCCAATAGATTGAAAACTCTGAAACCATGAGCCATAGTAAACCTGTGCCATTTGTGTCTTGGCCACTGTTCTATTGCTATGAAGAGACACCATAATCACGGCAACTCTTATGAATGAAAGCACTTAATTAGAGCTGACTTACAGTTTCGGAGGTTCAGTCTAATATCATGACAGGGAAGATGGTAAAAGAAGACAAACAGGGTGTTGGAGAAGTAACTGAGAGTTCTACATCTTGAACCATAGGCAGAGAGAGAGAGAGACACTAAGCCTGCATGGGCTTTTGAAACCTCCAAATAACATACTTCCTCCAGCAAGGTCACACCTCCTAAACCCTCTAATCCTATTAAAGAGTTCCACTTTGAATGACTAAGCATTCAACTATATGACTATATGAGCCTTCGTGGGCCTTTCTTATTCAAACCACCACAAACTGGTCATTTCAGATTTATTAGGATAGCAGAAAGTTATCTCTCTCTCACTCAAGTGCTTAAATCAGGAGTCAAGTCAGGTGGAATACAGGTCATTTGTATAATCTAATTTTCTTTGTTTCTTAAGGGATAACTGTCCCTACTAGTTTTATCATTCCTGATAGGGTGACACTGATGTAACAAAACAAAAGCAAACCTCTTTCTATGTATGAATAACCCCTCTCTGATCTTGAAAGCAGCTAGCTCTATGTAGTAAAGGAGACTCTGCCCTTTCCCCCAACCAGGGATGTGACCAGGAAGGAAATGCAAATGAGGACATAGAAGGGAGGGGGCAGCCAAAGATAAATTGTTCTGCATAAGCAAATTGTGATAAATTGAGAAGCTATGGAGAAGATCCTGCCAAGTGATTATTGAGACCACAGTGGCCAAGTATAAAAGTGTGAAGGCTGTGTGGAGAAAGAGAGGAAGCTTGAGGAAGGGGCAGCTGATACCTACGTGGGTCAGAGTGGTTGTGAGCAGAAGGGCTTCAGAAACACTAAGCCCACGGCAAAAACCTCCCAGGTGTTCTGAGAGCCCCTCTAGCAAGACTCTTCTCAGACAGCCAGCTGCTCACCAAGGAAAGCTTTTGAGAAGATTTTGCATGATATAAACAGAAATGCTCGGTCACATGGACTTCTCATCACTCCCCCCCCCTCCCCACTGTGTCTTAGTTACTTCTTTTCTCTTATGGTGAGGAGGCATCATGACCAAGGCAATCTATAAAATAAAAAATTAACGGGGCTCATAGTTGCAGAAGGTTATAGTCCATGGCCGCCATGGTGGGTGGGAGGGGGAGGAAGGCAGCAGGTGGGCATGCATGGCAGGGAGTGCCTTAGGATTTACATCTTTATCTCAAAGTAGGAGGTGGAGAGAGATAACCGGCAGTGGTAGGAGGCTTCCAAAGCATCAAAACCCATACCTAGTGACATGCCTTCTCCAACAAGGCCACACCTCATAATCCTTCCCAAACAGTTCCACCAACTGGAGACCAAGAATTCAAATACATGAGCCTATTGGAGCCATTGTCATTCAAACTACCACACCAGGAAATAACAAATTCACTTCCAAATTTACTGAAAGCAAGGCTAAACAATGGAGGCAAAAAAGAAAAGAAAAGAAGGAAGGAAGGAAGGAAGGAAGGAAGGAAGGAAGGAAGGAAGGAAAGGGAAGGGAAGGGAAGGGAAGGGAAGGGAAGGGAAGGGAAGGGAAGAGAAGAGAAGAAAAGAAAAGAAAAGAAAAGAAAAGAAAAGAAAAGAAAAGAAAAGAAAAGAAAAGAAAAGAAAAGAAAAGCAATGCTAGTAATGTAGTCCCAAGAACTCAGAAAGCTCCTCTACGGCCTGATGTGGTTGACACAATTTACACAGCACTTGCTATATATACCAGGCATTACTGTCTAGCATTTACTGACGTTGACTCATTTATTCCTCACTATAAACTTACAAGGTAGATGCCTATATCATCTTTACCTTGTATGTGAAGAAACTCAAACATACAAGCACTAGACAAATTCCCCAGAGATACACAATACTTAGAGAGAGCCTGAGATCCCAAATCTATACTTTTAAATAGTCTGTATTTAACATCTTTATCTTTATCAATATTGATACAGATGTGAAGGAGCCAGGAAAGGGTCCATTGAAAGAAACAGATATGCATAGATTCCTACATAGATAGAAATAAAATTTTAGAGGTGGAAATGGAGATAAAATAAGATATAGATGTTGATACAGAAATATAGACATAAATCCTGATAAGTCACTAGGAAAAAATGTGTGTGTGTGTGTGTGTGTGTGTGTGAAAGTCGGAAAAAAAGGACTCAAATGCCGAGAAATGCACAACACCAACTTTGCTTCTTTCTTCAAACAGTTATTTCATATTCAGAACACAGTGGGTTTTTATCATTTTGTGGAAATGAATGACTGTGTGATATTTTGCTGGTCCTAAAGTCTAATAATGCACAGTTAATTCTGCAGGTGGCAGAATACAGAGATAAACAATGATCAGGAATACTGGCCATGAAGGAAGAGCGGTGACTGTCCCTCTCTCGCTATAACCTAGGAAACAGGGTGGTTCACAAAACAACGGATTTCAGATCCTGAAAACAGGCAACATTGACTGGTGACCCTTCAGACAAGAAAATTAGGAAGGCTTTGAAACCTGTCTCCCCAAAGACACTGTCCAATCTCAGGATCCCAGACTAGAAGGACAGCTCCATGGGGCTGAAGAGACAGGAATTCAGCCAGACTGAGGCTGCTAAAATCTGTGGGACATGGCAGTGTCACACAGAGAGTGACACCAAGTCAGAGACCCAGACAACTGCCTGAGGCTCCTCAAGGGACTGCTGCTAATGCTCCAATACTAGGTTGTGTTCGCACAGAACTCCGCAAGGTGTCCTTGAACACTCAACATCAGTAAAGTCGCAGCTAGGACACGGTGTGCCTAGTGGGATGAAGCCACTGCAGCCCTTAACAAAACTTACAAATACCCATATAACAACGCATTATGCAAATGCTTTTCCTTCATACCAGAGCAAGCATAAGGGAATTTTTAAAAAGGCAAAAATACAAACTTTCAACATCATAAAAATACCAAGAGCCAATAAAACTCTAAATGCAAAACCAGAAAAAAAATAAATTTTGATCCATAACCAGAATAAAGACTAATAATAAAACAGACTTAGCAATAACAGTGGTAATGGTTTCAATAAACAATAACTTTTAAAAAGTTATTAAAAATGATTAAGGACAAAACAGAAAGAAAAAGATGATTGCAGAGACAAAAGCATATCATTTTGATTATACATTAATATACATTATATATAAATTATACAATTTACACTATACATTATGTAGAATAGGTTTTCTATATATACCTTTTGTTTTACACTTCAAATAGATGTACTTTGTTATAGGTAAGTATATGTTAATTAAGCTGATTTTTAAAAGAAAACTGCCCATATTCTATGTAATTTTTCTCACTGTAGACACTGCTGTTCAGCAGTGAAGCTGGAAAATAAGAAGAAAAAAGAGAAGGAAGGCTGAAGCAACCATAATAATTCCAGTGTTTTATGAGTTTCAGGAAAACTGTATTTATTGGAAAATTTTCAAGATATTCATGAACAGATAGACGTGAACAAACCCCATGCCTGAGAATATCACTCTAAGTAACTAAAACCTATAATAAAGAGAAAACCTCATCATAGCATGACACGGTGGGTAAAGGCAACTATTGCCAAGTCAAAAGATCTGAGTTCAGTCACACATAGTGGGAGAAGAGAACTGACTACCACAGTGGTCCTCTGACATCAACACATGTGCTGTAATATGTGTGCAACATAAACATACATACATATGCACATATGTAAAACAGAAATATAATAAAAGAATGAGAACCCCTAAAAGGTAGGTGGGCACTAGATGGCGGGAAATACAGTAGGATTCACTACTGAGTTCCTGTTGGGGGAAAATACACAATTCAAAAAAAAGTGTCATTAAATTACAGAGAGGGTAAAAATAAATGATCCCATCAACTTGACATATCCAACCAACATGCAGCTCAGAAATATTAAGATATTTTTCAGGCAGCAGAAAACTGGGAGGTACTGCTGGTTGGAGGACTGAACCATAAGGCATGTGATAGAAGATTCTACACAACGAATCCATTATTTGGGGGTCTGAGATAAAACAGAAAGTCATGGCAGCAGGATCCTTTAACATGCTCCCTTCTCACAGTGGCTAGGAACCAGGGAAAGAGTTGTATATTGTGGTAGGTATTCTCGTTTTCCCCTTTTATACTATGTGGTTCCCCAGCCTATGGGAGGTAGCCACCTTCACATAGGGCTGGTCTTTCTATCTGTTTAATCTCTTCTGAAGACATACTCACAGATTCAACCAAAGGTATGCTTGGCCAATCTCCAAGGTCCTTCTCAGTCCAGCAAGGAGGGATTCCAGGATGACGTCAAGGCTTCATCACAGGAATTTATGACAGAGTAGTCCCAGAGAACATTCCGAGGGAGAAGAAGTGTTCCATGTTGACTTGGGTGGTAGATAGACAAATGTACAAACCTGTAAAATGCATTGAATTCATACTAAAGTGGTTTCATTTTAGTGAATATCAACATTTTAGCACTTGAAACGTCTTGTTTTGACTTGAAATTTTTATTTTTATTGAGCTGTATATTTTTATTCGCTCCCCTCTCTTTCTCTCCCCTCCCCTTCTACCCTTTCCCATGATCGCCCTGCTCCCAATTTACTCAGGAGATCTTGTCTTTTTCTACTTTCCATGTAGATTAGATCCATGTACATCTGTCTTAGGGTCCTTTTTGTTGTCTATGTTCTCTGGGGTTATGAATTGTAGGCTAGTTTTTTGTTTCATGTCTGAAAGCCACTTATGAGTGAGACATATGATATTTGTCTTTCTGGGTCTGGGTTACCTCACTCAATATGGTGTTTTCTAGATCCATTCATTTGCCTGCAAATTTCAAGATGTCATTAATTTTTTCCACTGTGTAGTACTCCATTGTGTAAATGTCCCACATTTTCCTTATCCATTCTTCGGTTGATGGGCATTTAGGTTGTTTCCAGGTTGTGGCTATGACAAATAATGCTGCTATGAATATAGATGAGCACATGTCCCTGTGGTATGATTGAGCATTCTTTGAATATATACCCAGAAGTGGTATTGCTCATATTTGAGGCAAAAATATCCAATAAAAAATACTGGCAAACCAAATCTAAGAACACATCAGAAAAATCAGTCACCATGACCAGGTGGGCTTCATACCAGAGATGCAGGGATGGTTCAACATATGAAAATCTGCCAATGTAATCCACCATATAAACAAACTGAACCCAAAAAACCACATGATTATCAGTGTCAGCCTCTGCCTGGCACACACACACATGCATACCCATAGACACATGTACACACACTACACACATATACACCCTCACAAATGTGTCCAGAAAAAAAACAAAGTACACCTTCTATATGTACATACATATACACCTATTGAACAATGGAAGAAACAAATATGGAAAACTAATAAACTATAAATGTGGAAATAAGTAAACCTTGGATGTAGTTGGTATAAGTAGAAAAACTACTAAATTGGGGGTCATCCATTAGGGATCTTTGTTCATCCCAAAAGAGGTAGGAGCAGGAAAAGATGGGAGAGATAAATATGGGGAGAAAAGTAGTAAGGAAGGAGGGAGGAAGGGAGAGAGGGAGGGAGGGAGGAAGGGAGGGAGGGAGGGGAGGAATGTACTCTGCTGAGCTGAAAGCCTTTCTTCTCATAAGCACCTGCACTGTGCATGCACACAGCTCTCTCTATAAATAGTGGCCACAGGCATTGTGTGATGAGATAAAAATCATCTATTTTCCTGGAGGAGACTTACCTGTCAAAACTCCAATTACCAAATTATTGAGAGCTGTCTCTGTGCTTTTACTGCGGGCATCTCACGGTCTGCTCTAGCGCTTTCCCATGGTAAATGGCCAGATCTCTGATTTAGACTGTATGCTCCCCGGGGAGACTGCGCTGGCCATGCCACCAGTGCAGTGGAGACTTGATGCCTCACCAGCAATGTCAACCAACCCATCTCAGAATGGGCACAGATGCTCATGAGTTACCACGAGCCACACTCGTTCCTCTCTCATTCTCCTTCCAATAGCCAGGGTTCATCTGGAGTATCAGCCTAGACCCCTTCCCAGGAACCAAATGAAAGAAAGCCCCCCTTCAGCAATGGGGCTGTCCATGGAACGTCTGGAAGACGAAGGCTGGAGAAGCCAAACATTGATAAACTTAATTAAATTTCTAATGAAAACAGAGGCAGCCTGTAGTGATTACTCTCTGTAACTGAGACTAATATTCCAATTAGGCTAATTCATCCCCTGATGCTCCAACACAGTTATAGGTTTAATCCATATTTCTTCCTTCATGTCAACAATAGATTTCCATCATTTTGGAAGCTGGTTTTGGCACTGAGCACAGCAGCACTTGAGCCTGTTTTTCTACATGATTTTGTATGCGGATGGAGTCTGCCTGGGGCTTTCCATACAGTGAGGTTGATTTTTCTCTCCTTTTCTCTTCCTGAGACAATAGGAATTTTCTGCATCTCTCAGATGCCCCATTTCAGAGGCCCTTAACTTTGCCATATCTGCCACTGCCAAGTTAATTTTCCCCACAACTTAAAAATAAAATAAATAACAACATAAAATAGGTTTCTTTTTTCCCCTATTGTCCTATAATTGAGGCCAAAAAGGGACAAACCATACCTGATTTTCACCACCCAAGGGCCAACTGCAACTGGCAGAAACGATAGGTCTCCCATTGGAGTATACTAGCCAGAAATTACCCTACGGACTGGCACCAAACAGATCAGAATAAGACAGGAGACTAGGCAGAGCCTCGCTGTCCTGTTTTGGGCACACTTCCTCCACTTTCTCCCTGGAGAAGTTACTCCCCATTTCTAAGCCCATGTTTCCTCATGTGGAAAATGAGAATCACGACAGTTTTCTTAGGCTCTGTATATGGGTCAGCCAAAACAAAATAGCTGCGTTTGGGTTGTGGATTCTTATGCGCGGGACAGAAAAATGCTGTTTACCTGTCTGATTTCATTTCTTCCTCTCAAAACCTCTTTGAGAAAAGGAAATCACAGCTCGTAGGGAGAAAAGGCTTTGGCCAAGTTCTCTAGCAGGGCCAAGAGAGCTCTAGGCTGACTCTCACATCTGTTCGGCCTTTGACCAAGCCCTCCCTATGTGATGCGTTCACTTTGGGGAAAGGCCAAAACTACAGACTGCTGGCTGCTCCTAGAAGCTGTCTCCTTATCTCCCACTGAATAATTGACTTGGTGTGCTCGCTCAGGGAGAGAAAAGGTGTCACACATAAGTCTTCCTCTCTCTACTTTAATGAACATATAAAAGTCATTTGTACTGAGCGCATTGTTTATATGTCAATGGGATTATGAAGAGCTTGAAAATAGTTTGTTTTCTTAATTAAACAAGCGTCCCACAATCTCCCTGACTTTATTGATTTACTTAATGAACCCTTTTTCCCCCCACAGAAAGTACAAACGTAAATTTTAGCTGGGCCTGGGAACAAATTATCTTAAATTCTGAATCAGTGGAGCCTTAATTAATGCGACTTGACTCCTTATCACTAGTGAGGCACAGAAATTTATTTTGCACGGTCATAATAAAGACAGTCCCCCATGTGTGACTGTGGAAGACAGCCTTGCCTGGGTCACTAGAAAAGGAGCGCTCTTCCACTCACATAAGGAGGCAGGTGCTTTGTCATGCTGGGACTCAGTAAGGTGGGGCACACCAGAAGTGAAGTTAACTGCCAGGAACAAGGCCCTGCAGAAAGGTAAGGCCCAAGGCAGAATGCCGGGACAGTCCTAACCTCGCAGCTGCTGACTCTGGACCAGCGGCACCCGGGATAGGAATGCATTGCAGCCACCGCTGATCCTGGCTACTATGTGCTTCCTGGAAAGTGTTTGCTTCCTATAGTGAAGGTGAGAGAAGAGCAGGTCATAGCAACAGGTGTGCTCAAGGCAAGCAATGATAGTAAAAGGTTTTCTAAGGAGCAATAGAAAGGGTGCAGATTTGGGTGGGAGGGGAGGCTGGGAGGATCTGGAGAAAGTTGGCGGAGGAGAACCTGTAATCAGAATATAATGTAGAGAAAAATTCTATTTTCAATAATTCAGGGGGATAAAAGGTGACTTTGGGAGGCAACTGAAGTGGGCTCAGTAAGCACAGAGTGAAGGGACAGAAGCTTGAGGACGTCGATACCCCAAGGCACCCCAGTCACTGCAGCTTCAAGAGCAGCCGGCTTGGGGTCTTTCTGGTCACAACTCTCAGCCTCACTCCCGCTATTAGCAATTGTTAGCTGGTGAGAGAAGAAGAGGCGGTTTTCTGAAAGAGGATAGCGCCTGCTAAGTTGACTGCACTCCAATGGAAGGCTACATGTCCAAGAATATTTGAGCAACAAAATCAGACGTGAAGGATTAAAAAAATAAACACAAAGTTGGATGGATAGGGAAAGAGTGTGGGTCTTGGAGGAGTTGAGGGAGGGAAGTGAATTTAATCAAAACATGTACAAAATTCTCAAAAACAAATACACTTTTTAAAATAATAATACCGTTCAAAAAAACTTCTCTTTGCAACAAACGGAGACCAATCGACAACCAATCAAAATGCAGACTCATGGAGTCCAGTCCCAATGGATACATCTACAAAAGAGTGTTGCATCTAAAGCTCAGTCAATATTGCAGAAGAGGGGGTGGAAAGAGCATACGAGTCAGAGGATCAATGAGATTATGGTGAGATTCTGTCTCTTGGTAACATAGGAAGCAATAGCCCTAAAGTCTCACCCACATGATGACCCAAACAGGAGCTGAACAAGGATGACACTAAAAACTATGCCAAAATGGACAGAGAAAAGTCAATGGGGCCTCAACCCTTCACAGGACTCTAGGCAATTGAGGAAATCTGGGAGAAGGTCTCCCCCAAGGAAAACCACACCAATTGGTTGTCCAGTGCCACGTGGACAGACCTGAAAATATATATTCAAGTTACATTATATGGACTTATACGTACTGTCCTTAAATATTGGACTTATACAGATTATATTTAGGAATATATTTGCATATATATATGTATATATATATATAATGTATGCATGCAATAACAATTAGTAAAAACTGAGGCCATGAATTCGAATGAGATCAGGAAGGGATATATTGGAGGTTTGAAGAAAGGAAATGGAAGGAAAATGCTGTGATTAAATTATAATTCGAAAATAAAAAATTAAAGAAGATAAGACATTTTAAAAATTCCACTGGTGAATTTTTAGGCTTTAAACCTCAGTGATAAAATTCACAAATAAAAAATAATCATTTTTATTGAAGCAAGCAAGAAAGCTCCACATGCTTTCCATCTTCTTAGCTCTCTCTACTGAAGAATAACTTCCTGGGAAAGTATGCTGAGCATCTGGGGACCTGGTGAATTTATTACTTTCTTATTTTCTGTATTAGAAAGTCTGTCATCAAAAAGAATATCAACTAAAATTGCACATGGCAGTTGCAATTTCTAAAAACGTCATTTGGCAACTTCTTTTACCTGCTTGTTGTCCGTGTAAACTTGGCTGGGAAAGCTGAAAAGTTATACAAAACAAATCCTAACCCTTGCAATTAGATGAATTTAAATAAGCTAATATAATCAATTATGTCTTTTAATTTTCCAGATAGCACTTACAGGGCTTAATTTTCTGCTCCTACACCTTCCAAATTATCTCCAGGTGATGTTTGGAATCTAATAAGAAAACGTAGCACAGTTGTACTGATTTTATCTGTACGGAATCCATCGTGCACTCGCCCTCTCTCGTCAACTCGCTGTAGACCCCAAATATAGAAATGAAATGCTCATAGAGAAAGGAAGGGAAGTCAGGAGGCATTTGCTTCATTTTCCTCTGTTATGGCCTTCATATCATCCCCTGCTAGCTTGCCTTCAAAATCATATGAAATTGCTTTCAGTAATGATAGACTGCAAAGTACATAAAAAATACTCCACACAGACAATACATAATGCAAAAATAACTACTCTAAAACAAATAGGAGACATGGACATAGCTTAGAAAGACAGTTCCCTAGTCAAAAAAAAAAAAACAAAAACAAAAACAAAAAATAAATAGAACATGGGATTTCAGTGGCACAACACAGGTACACTGCTCTCTCTGGTGGCTTTGAATGAGGACTTCCCTAAAGTATTATAAACAAAATACCATAGTATTTAAACTGCTTCAGCAGTTCAGAAGCTAATGTGGGATTCAGGTAAAAGACTATTGTCTCCATGCCAAAGAAGAACCATTTAATAGTAAACAAGGGCCACAAGCAGACCTTATACATCTGGGAAATGTGAAAGTGTTGGTTGGTTTTCATTGCCAACTTGGCAAAACCTAGAACCACCTGGGGAAAGAGTTTTAACTGAGCAGTCATCGAGATGTTTTAATTGAAGATCATCTAGGTTGGCCTGTGAGCAAGTCTGTGAAGGATTACCTTGATTGTTGCCTTAGTTAGAGTTTCTACTACTGTGAAGAGACACCATGGCCACGGCAACTCTTACAAAGGAAAACATTTCATTGTAGTGGCTCACTTACAGTTCAGAGGTTTACGGTTTACAGTTACAGAGGTGAAAACCTGCCCCATGAGTTAGGTTACCTCCCGAAAACAGAAGAAGGATGAAGTTTCTAACCTTGTGGGATACTGACAATCAATCACCATAAATCAAGCCTTGGGGGAGTTATAAGAATTAGCAGGAAATTGTGGGTGATGCTATATGCCCACAAAAGAGAAGGAGCTATTTCTGAAGATATTAGTAGCATGTATGTAACATTAAAAAACGGTATAAAAAGAAAATATCTGTGCCTGACAGTACACGCCTGTAATTCTACCACTCAGCATGATGCTGAAGAAGGAGGAGACTAAGTTTGAGGCCATCCTGAGCAGTACAGTGAGTTCCAGACCTATCCTGTGCTGCGTATTGATTCTTTGTCTCATAAAACCAACAGCTAAAGGAAAAATATAATCCTTTTTTCTACCAAGCATAATCATCATTATGGTACATATCAATGATCTTGTTGCTACAATAGATTTGGACCAGTTCTGCAGGTGCTTCTTCTTCACTAACAACGTAAGTGTTAACCCACAGCCTTAGCAAACTTCGCTGAGAACATTACTTTTAATGACCACATAGTATTCTGCATACAAATGCATCCTAATTTGTTTAACCAACTCCCCATGATCTGACATTTATGGTGTTTTCATTGTGGGCTTTTGTAAATATTCTGTGATAAAAATCACCAGACATAAATCTTTAACCCCATCTCTGATTATTGCCTTAAGATAAATTCCCAGCCATGGGATTGTGAGGTCAAAAATATGAATGGATTTAAGGTCTTTGTAATATATTTGCCAATTTACTCTCCAAGAGGTTTCTGCCAGTTTACAGGCCTGTGATCCATGAAGACGGGTGACCAAGAATATAAAATGCTTGCTATAGCTAAAATAACTTCCAGGCCATTACTAAAACAGAAATGTATTATTTTTAAATAAGAGGCCACCCAGAAAGCCTGTTGTCTTCTCACGTGAGATTAATTCTAAGTAATAGCTTAGAAGATAATATAGGATACTTTGATTCAAGTAAATTCTACTATTGTGTATCATATTTCAAGCATTGGTAATAGAGAGTTATCAAAACCATAATCCTGGATATGAAACTCTGAAAGTTCATTCACTTATGATATGGGGCCCTAAGGTTCTGCCCTCTGCAAATATTTCTTGCTTGAAAAAAATATAGAAAACACTTCTTATTTTAGTTTGCTGAAAATATCCCACAACTCAATTTCATAGAACCAAATCTTGTCCAAAGGTTGAGATACATCCATTTTCGTGTAAACAAACAAACAATGCCAAATTCAATGCAACACCTTCAGATTCATTTCGTCTCTCAATTGTTTTACATGACAGGGAAAAATCCAGGGCCAATATTCCCACGTTTCAAGTTGAAAAACTGAATCCAGAGATGTAGAACGGCTTCACTAAAATCAGTGAATAGTAGAACACCACGAAGTAACTGTTTTTGTTTAGTATATGAATACACTTTGTTTAGTGTATAGATAGATATACATATATATTTATACAATAAGTAATACACACACACACACACACTACAGGCCCTTGATTGGCACCCTAATGCTCTTAAGAAATGAAAAATTAATCCAGTACTTGTGTAACTAGCATCTTTACAAGAAGATAAAATGTAATGGACAGCTGGCAGGAGCAGGTGGCAGAGAAAACATTCAGCCAAGGGCACAGAAGGACAGATGGGGTCCATGCTCTGAGTCACATGTATTCAGTGATCCATCAGTCTGGGGTCTTGAGGAGGTCACGCCTTCCGTCTACATCTTCCTTTGGAACTGTAGCACCATGTGGACCCCAAACACAGAGATCAGAACTGTTACTGACCAGAATGGAGCATCTAAATGGGAATGGAGTTGGCATTCAACTAAGGACCTAAGGAGGATAATTAGAAGTTTCTAGAACTTGGAGGGCAATGCTGTTCTGCTGCATGTCTCTGTGTATTAAACTCTTGGCTAGTTCCCAAGTTCACTTCAAACATTGTCTTTCTTGGTTCTCCAACAGAGTAATCTCTGCTGGCTCTGAGATCTCAATGTTCTCACTTTCCCACCCATTACTACACTGTACCTCTCTCCTCTCCTCTCTAGTATTAAGCTCATGCATGTACAAGTCATAGTCTGACCTGGATGACAATGTAGTCACTGCTTCTTTTACTCCTGAATGTCCATAGTACTTTGCACAGTGCATTTGTCAACAAATTCCATAATGATATTTCATTTGTATTTTAATAAAACTTGTCTGAAAATCAGAGAGTAAAACAGCCCCACTGGTTAGCCTGACAGACCAGGCAGTGGTAACACACACCATTAATCCCAGTAGCCACACTAGTCCACCACAGAAGCCAAGCAGTAGTGGTGCATGCCTTTAATCCCAGCCCCAGAGAGGAATATAAAATGGGAGGAGAGAGGCCTCAGTTCAGTCTCATTCTGAGGATTCTTGGAGGCAGGATCACCATTTCAGACTGAGGTAGGGATAAAGTCAGTGGTTGACCGCTTTGCTTTTCTGATCTTCAGAGACCCATATCTGTCTCTGGGTTTTTATTATTCATGTTACAGAACTCTGGTCAATAATATGTGTAATAGAATTACAGAAGATGAAAAGGCATTACATGGATATTTGTTCCTGATCCTATTAAATAACTCAGATTATAGTCAACACCTCTCTTGAACTTTTAAAAATTGTTCTGTGAGTCTAAGATGAATTATTATCTCAGTGCAGATTTCCCTAAAACACAAAGCTTAATTAATCCAACTTTAAATATTTTGTTGTTATAAATTAAATTTAGAAAGAGCCACCGAAGGGAAAGATGAGAAATGATTGACAGTATGTTGTGCTAACAAATCCACCTTTCTGGAGGGTCTTCTCAGCTGGTTTTAACACAGAAAGATTTTCAGTATTAAAAACATTAACTATTTTTAATATTAATTATCACATCCTTGTACCGGCTGTTACAGCACTGACCTTAACTTACAGTCTTGATACAGATGAAGATGCTTTTTTTTGTGATGGCTAATCTTGGTTGTCCACTTAATGTAATTTCAATCACCACCAAACAAACAGGATATGTCTGTGAAAGGTTATCTAGATGAGATTAACTAAGAAATGAAGAAGCACCCTAGTGTTTCCGGCACTACTCCGTGAGGAGCGGGTCCAGCAGCAGTGTTCACCGCCCTCTGCCTCCTGGCGGCTAATGCAACGTGATGTGACTTCCTGCCCCTGACACCACACTTCCAGAGCCGTGATGGACTCTACTCCTAAATCTGTAGCCAAAATAGGCCCTCCCATCTTTAGTTTATTTTGGGTCCCAGCAATGAGATAATTAACAAACACCCTTTCCTTCTCGAAATGATGGATTTTGTAGGACACTGGCGGGTCCTCTTTCTTTATGAGTGTTACTCTCCTTTCCAGAGGCTTGGGGACAGCTTACTCCATAGGCAAGGTGCCCCAGAAAAGGTTTCCAGAGCAACAATAAACAAAACAAGATTTTTCAATCACAGAGCCTTTTGAAGATACTTTAAGAAAGTTTCAGCTGATAATTTCTGTGCAAGGAACTACTCTGAGTCTATTAAACACCTGCTCAAATGTGACTGACAGGAGCATGCAAACACAAGAATGTCAAGAGCAGCTGTCCCCATGATGCAAGCTACAAAAGTAAGCCACAAAGTCATGCACAGCACAGAACAGAGGGCTACGCTCCTCAGCATTGCCACTCTCTGACCTCCACACCTACACATGCATGAACACCCACACATGTGTATGTGCCCAAGCTCATGAAAATGTGTGTGCATATGTGCAGGCACCACATTTACACACATACACACACACACTCACACAAGGATGCTGTCCTAAGTTAGCTTTAACTGGAAACTTAACACAGCTTCAAGTCATCTAAAAAGGCTTGATTGAGACATTGCCTCAATCACATTGGACTGTAGGCACGTCTAGGGGCATTGTCTTTATTATGAAATGGTACAGCATGGTTCACTCTGGGAAGCACCACCCCTAGGCATGTTGGTCTGGGCTGTATAAAATAGACAAGCTGTGGTTGAGACTATGACAAAGCCTGCTAGAAACATTTCTCCATGGTTTCTGAACCTAAGTCCTGTGTTCTTACCTTGACTTCCCTCAGTGATGGACTTGACCTCAGTGTCAAACAAGTAAATTTCCTGCCCTTAGTTGATTTTGGTCAGAACATTTTATCACAGCCGCAGAAAATAAACAACAACAGATGTCTTTCTTTTTATATGGAAGACAAACTTGTACGGTATAACAGATGTGTTACTTTTAATCCTGTGGAAAGCTATAGACATCTGTCCACCTTATTGTAAAATCAAATGGTGAAATAAACTGAAGTCACTCTCACACATCTCCTTCTCCATAGGATTTCTCTTTCACTTGATATCTGTGAAATTAATTAGATTCCATCTCAAGATTGATTATTCCGTATCATTTTTTAATTAAAACTGTGAGGACTGGATAGATGACTCGGCAGTTAAAAGGATATACTTTACTGTAGAGAACTAGAATTTGGTCTCAGCATCTATATTAGGCAGCTCACAACCACCTAGAAGTCCATCTCTTTCCCCCTCTTTTCTCCTTGGCTAGCTCCTGTACTCTTGTGCACACACAAACACACAGACACATACATACACACAGAATTAAAAAATAATGACATACATGGATCTACATAGCAAGGAGAAACAAACAAGATCTCCTGAGTAAATTGGGAGCATGGGGGACACAGGAGAGAACAGAAGGGGAGAGGGGAGTGTGGGAGGGGAGTGGAGAAAAACACATAGCTCAATAAAAATAAATAAATAAATATTTTAAAAATTGAGTTTCTTGCGACAATAAATCTTTAGAAATATTTACTAGGACATTTTCTCATTAAAATTATTATGAACACATTTATTTCAACTTAATGTGTCTGTTTTCTCGAGTTCTTACCACTGAATTCCTTTCCATTTGGTTTAATGGGGTTTTTCTCAGGCATCTTCTCCACTCCCTTCGCTCCACTTTAGAAACATCTATCTATTTACTGCCATCACAACGTCCCATTCTGACAAGAACTTTATGGTTATCTTTAGTGTCATCCTGCCCTTCGCGCTCATGGATTATGTTTGCTTTCTACTTTATCCTTAAACTTTTATTTCCTTTGACTGGAAGATTTTTCATTTAGAGCATTCTTTTTTTTGTCCCGTCTAAAATACATTGAAGCTTCTATGTGTTTGGAGAGCTTAGCCAATCCATTGTTCTAGCGGCATATGAACTATTGTGCAGTTACTTACCTACTACTAGGAGAGGGAGGATCAATCTTCCCCAGTTTCAAGACTCCTAATTGGGTTATGTCGTACCAAAGGATCAGCCTTAAACACATGTATATACAAGCAACACTAAATGGACTTGGCATATAATTGAAAAATCATGGATTTAAGAGGAAGTAGGAGAACACAGAAAGAGTTGGAGGGAAGAGGCGGAGGACTAGTAATGATGTGAACACAGGATTCATATATAATATTCTTCTAAAAGTGAAATTTAAAACTAAAAACAGAATAGTCAACAACTATTTGGAATGATACTTTTTAAAGAGTGATTACTGTTTCTGAAAAGTATGCTGGCACAATGACTGTGTGGGTAAAGGCATCTGCCACCAATACAAATAACCAGAATTCAATACCTCAACCAAACATAGTTGGGGAGGGAGAACCAACTTTGTCCTCTGACCCTCTACACACTTGCCTTTGTATGTGCAGTCAACACACACACATACACACAAAAAAATAATAAATAAATAAATAAATGTGTGGTATGTCTTCTCATCCTTTTACCTATATCTTTTGTAGAGCTAATGTTTTTAGTTTTAGCGAGCTAACTTATTGAATTTTTTAAGAGACTAAGTAATGATTTTGTAATATCTTAAAAGTTATTGACAAATTCAAGATCATCTCTATTTCCTCTAATGTTTTCTTCTAGGAACTTTAATTTATTTTTTTATCATTCTGTGGATGTCTCACAATCTAAAATACATTATTGGCCTTTACATGATATCAACCGTACATGTCATTAAACTTTTACTTTGAAAACCAAAGATATACATGTACAGTCAATATCAATGTGTATTTATATATAGGAATATACAAGGCACATGTTGTGAGTGTTGCAAAAGTTCAAAATGTTTTGAAATTTTCTTGTAAATAATTGTACAAAATAGAAGCACTTTAGAAATAATCATGTGCTTGGATGCCATAGCAACGTCAAATTATATAAAAAGTTTCACATACCATAGTGTTTCCATGAGCATTCTCACTTTCCAATAGCTACCACTTTGCAGATCAGTAATAAGCATTTCACAGATTTCCAGTCTCTAATATAGTGTTGAGTAACCCTGCAAAGTGGATCAGCAAAATCAAAGATTGTTCCCTTGAAAAGAACCCACCTTCCTACAATAATCAAGAGGAGAGGAGTAGGCAATGTGGATTGTTGGGAGGAGTCAATTCTTTGAATTCTACAGACACAAAATGATACAAAATAAACAGTTTTAGGCTGATTGGATTTAAATGGACACTGTCACAGAAAATGTACCTCATTAAAACTGACAGGCAATATGGAATATGATTGTACCTTTTATTATCCAGAAATTGACTCCACAATTTCAAAACACCTCTCTCCTTCTCCAGAAAGAAAAGGGGGGAGGCTTTTTGCAGTGAGTGGCAGTGATGGCAGAGAGTCATAACTCATCAAAATGTTGGTAATAAGTGAGTACTGAAGTGACTATTCAGCTCTAATCTGCACATATCCATCACCCCACCAAGGCTTGGAGAATAAGGGATAGGAAAACAAAAGAGCTGGAGATGTGGAAGGTTGCCCAGAAGGGGTGTTTGACTGTTTGCATGAACTCAGTGCAGCGATAGTTACCTGCAAAAACCCTGCCTAAGACAGTCCTGTCAATAATTCACCACAGATAGAGAAGGAGTTCCTGAAGCCCCAGACATCTCTAAGGAACATTAGGTGGTAAGGGATAACTGGAGGGATGGGGTTCTATTTCTCAGTTGGGGTAGCCATCGGTAAATTGTTCAGGAAAATAATCTCTTCACACCTATGCTCATGCAAGCAAACCTAATTAAATCTAATGGGTCACACTAAAAAAGGTAGTGACTTTAAGGTAGTTGAAGGATTTGTTGTAAGAGAAGTGATGTGGGATTCCCCTCTGTATACTGTGAATATCATTGGTTAATAAAGGAACTGCTTTGGGACTATAGTAGAGCTATAGGGGAATAGAGGTAGGAGGAGAAAACTAAACAGAATTCTGGGAGAAAGAAGGAGGAGTCAGAGAGAAGCCATGTAGCCCCACTGGAGATAGATGCTGGAATTTTACCTGGTAAGCCACAGCCTCATAGCAATACACAGATTACTAGAAATGGGTTAAATAATATGTAACAGCCAATAAGAAGCTAGAGCTAATGGGCCAAATAGTGATTTAATTAATATAGTTTCTGTGTGATTATTTTGGCCCTATGCAGTCGGGAACTAACTAGCAGCCTCCCCCCAACAAATCCGGAGACAGACATGCTGAAACTTTGCTGGTACGCCACAACATCATGGTGATGCACAGATTAATGGAGATAGGTTAAATTGAAATGTAACAGTTAGGTAATAAGAAGCTAATGGGCCAAGCAGTGATTTAAATAATACAGTTTCTGTGTGGTTATTTTGGTTTGGGGCAGCCGGGACGAACAAGTGGCCACCTCCTACAGAGAAGAGATTCAGTTGGAGGACTGAGGGAAATAAGAGAAGATTCAAAATGGAGGGATATTACCAAAGTACACTGTATGTATGTATGTATGTATGTATGTATGTATATATGCATGTAGTTATAAAAGAATGCATTTCAAGACCTCCAGGTCAGGCTTATAGAAATTCATTCAAAAGACTTTTTAAACATAAGATTGCTAATTATATATGACCAGCATAACATGAATTCCAAGAGGAAAATAATAAGCAAAATATTACAAAATATTAGAAAGCCAATATGTGATGTATAAAATAAGAATTCATTAGTACCAAGTGGGATCAATCCCACAAATGTACCATGTTAGTTAGATTATGGAATTTAATTAATATAATTAATACCTTAGCACAATAACTTTTATAAAATCTCTATTGCTGTCTCAGTAGATCTGGGAAGTACATTTAATAAAATTTTATATAAATTTATGATATTTAAAAGCTCTTAGCAAACTAGAAAAGGGAAGTAACTTTCTCCTCAGCCTAATAAAGGACCTCTGCAAAAATCCATAGAAAATTTAAATTTGGTCATAAGTGCTAGAACCTTTCACATTTCGATATTGACTAAGACACAGATGTCTGTCAACACCCTTTGCCCTCATTAGTATGCTGTTGTTTTAGCTAAGATAACAAGTCAAAAAATTTAAAGTGGAAAGGTGTTTAAAAAATAGACTGATTATTGGTAGACATATGAATATACCATAGAACATGCCAAAAAAAAAAACCCCACAGTTAGGATTCTTAAGTAGTTAAACAATCTTTTCAGTCATATGGCAGTCATTATCCCAAACCAAGTTCCCTGATAGAAAATGAATTTTGAAACCAATAGCAAGCATTTATAATTTCATCCAAAATTCTAGTGCCAAAGAATGCATTTAATGAAACATGCATAAGTTGTCTACACTGAGAACCAGAAAACAACATTAAAAAAATTAAAAATACTCAGGTAAATGTTTATAGATTAAAAGTACAGACACTTGGATGTGGATCTCTGCATCTGGTCCCTGTCGGTTGTTTAATGAAGGTTCTATAGCCAAACCATGATGTGGGATTCCCTCTGTATGCTATGAATACCATTGGTTAATAAAGAAACTGGCTGGCCTGGTAGGGTAGAACAGAGCTAGGAAAACTAAACTGAATGCTGGGAGGTAGAATTAAGAGAAGCCATGTAGCCCCACTAGAGACAGATGTTAGAACCTTGCTGGTAGGCCACAAACCTTGTGATAAAATATAAAATACTGGAAATGGGTTAATACTATATATATGTAAAAGCTTGCTAGCAACACACTTAAGTGATTGGCCAAGCAGTGAATTAAATAATATAGTTTCTGTGACATAATTTCAGGGGCTGAGCAGCCCGGAAATGAACAAGTGGCCTCCTTACAACAGAACCAAGCTCATGGAAACTCAGGAATTGTAGACTAACAGCAGTGGACCCTCCATGAGACCAAATTCGGCCCTCTATATGTGGGAGATGGTGGTGAACCTTGGACTATCTGTGAGGTACCTGGCAGTATGAGCAGGATTTATCGCTGGTGCATGACCTATTGGAGCCCATTCCCAATGGTAGGATGCCATCCATGCTCAGCCTTAATGTTGGGGGGAGGAGCTTGGTCCTGTCCCAACTTAATTGGCCAGTTGACTTCCCATGGGTGCCCTTACCCATTGGGAGGAGTAGATGGGGGGTGGACTTGGGGGAGAAGGGGAGAAGGAAGAGTGGGAGAGAGAACTGTGGGTGGAACATAAAATGAAATTTAAAAATGAACTTTAAAAGTACAGATACTATGAAGATGACAATTTTCAAATGATTTATTGAAAATAGTCCATAAATCTTAGCAAGAATTCCCCTCCCACTATATGTGTGTGGGAGGGGTATGCATGTATGTGAGTATGTATGTCTGTGAGCATATGTATGAATGTTTGTGTGTGTGCCTGTGTGTGTTCTACTTACCGTGCTGATTTTAAAATTAAATAGACATACAAAAAATTACAAGCAGCCAAGGCAATGTCAAAATAGAAAAAAAAAATCAACTGGAGAGTTTTCGAAGTAGTGTATTGTTAGTATGAGAATGAAACATAGATGAATGAGGCAAGAGAGAGTTCAGACACACATAAAGATCCATAGCTCATTAAAGAAAAACAGCACTGATGAATGGAAGAAGAAAATATCTGTTAAATTAATATGTTGAGTTGATGGAATATCCATATGAACAACAAGATTCTGACTTCTACATCTCAGACAAAATGCACAGAAGCCTAGTGGGTGTAAGTGCATTGTGAGTCCAACAGTACAGTGGTCACATAAGAGAGGATCCACATCAGCCATGGTAAGAAAGAGCAGAGAATTACATGTGTCAAGGAAAGCAGAAAGCTGGACTCTATTAAAACTGAAAACATGAAAAGCTATCATCTGGACCTAGCATGGATGATGCACCTAAGGACTCACATGTGCTCGGTACCTGCACAGGACAGGGCACACCGATACTTCATTGTTTGGAGAAAGGAGTTTATAAGACACTCCCCAGAAGGACTGATGGACAGTTAATGGTGACTGAGGGAAGGGAGAATCACAGTCTAGGATGATATATCTATCCACTGTGAGTTGTTTCTGCCCAAGTTAAAAAAAAAAAAAACCCACCCAGGCTAATACAGTCAACCTCAACTAAATTCAAGAAAATACACAAAGAAATAGAAGGAGTTAAGTGGTTAAGTGTAAGGGGGTAAGGGATAAAAGACCATAGCGGGGAAATATGACCAAAGAACTATATGTGTGTGTGTGTGCGCGCACACGCACGCACACGCGTGCCCATGTGTATGTGACATATGAAATTGTGAAATAAATAAATTTTAATTTTATTAATTCTTCAAGAATTTCAGTCAGGCAGTGGTGGCTCATGCCCTTAATCTCAGCACTCTGGAGGCAGAAGCAAATGGATCTCCAAATTCAAGGACAGTATGGTTCACAGAGTGAGTTCTGAGATAGCCAGTGATACAGAGAAACCCTGTCTCGAAAGAAAAAGAAGAAAAACTTACTATACTGTATTTTGGTAATAGTCACCCACCTCCTCCAACTCCTCCCACATCTAGGTCCTATTTGCTACCCAAGCAACTTGTTCCTCATTTTTTTTAAGACCAAGGTCAATTTGTGCTGCCCATATAGGCTTGGTAGTGCAGCCCCCACTATAGCATGTTAGAACTGTCTTAAAGAAAACTAAATCACTCTCTCACAACAGCTAACAGTTACCAATACCACTTGGCCTGGGATTGGGTTTTGTGTCCCCCACCTCCTCCCATGCTGGGAGTTTCTCTGGATTGAACCCACACAGGTCTTATGCATGATGTCATAATCACTTTGAGTTCATACATGCAACTGTTCTGTTGTGTTAGGGAAATATTTTGTTGCACTTCTGGCTTGTACAAGTTTTCTACCCCTTCTTCTACCATGACCCCTGAGCTTTGAAAGGAAGAGGTGTGATATGGGAGTCCCATTATGTCTGAGAATTTTCCATTCCAAATTTCTCTACATTATGGACAGCTATATGTCTCTGTGATAATCACCATCGTCTGTAAGGTGAAACCTCTCTGAAGAGGTCTGAAAGATGTATTAATCTATGGGTATAAGGACAAGTCATTAGGAGTTGGTTTAACACTATGCCCGTTTAGTAGAGTAATTGTAGCAATTCTCCCCTAAGATTCTTATCCTGTCTAGTCATGGGTTCTTGGCACTGATAACAGTGACAAGTATACGTTCCATCCTGCAGAGTGGGCACTAAATTCATTCAGAAAGAGGTTGTTTACTCCCTTAACATTCTCAACACTATTATGCCAGTGAGCACACCTTGCCACTCTGGTCGTCATTGTCCCTTAGAAGGCTCATAGCTGTATAAAATCACACATTATTTTTCTCCTCCAGAAGTGTGTATAGCATCCTCCAGCATTAAGAAAACTAGCGAGTAAGGATGAAGCTTCCAGGTTAGTGCTAGAATGATTTTTCCATGTTTCATGACTCAAATATGTGGTGTCTTCAGCAACAGGGTTTTGCCACCATCAATTTCTGGGAGTAACCAAGAACAATTGCAGTTTCCTATAATGTTTGGGAGGTCTTATAGAGGACACCACTGGCCAACAGCTCAAAAGAGGTAACCCGTTCATTACACTGACCTTTTTAATTTGTTAGCTTATATAGTACAGTAGGGGTATTGTTATGCTATTGTGGGTTAACTATTTACATTCTTTATATCCTTGTATGTCTATATTTTGGGAGCTTCTAGAGAAGTGGGTTTCCGTATGTCTTTTTCAGAAAGTCTCTAATGTTAGCTATTTTCCTCTATTCCTTCCTCAACCCTGCCCAACCATACCCTACCCCATCCTGATCCATTATTCCTCTTCCATCTTTACATGGATGTGTTCTCTCTCCCTTCCCTAACAAAACCTCTGGCCTCTTTTCCCTATCTCTGAAACACATACATCTAAATATTAGGGTTTTTTTCCATTGATTTGCAATAAACAGAATACATTGGTGAGTTCCACTTAGCTAGACTAAGGTATGAAACACTTAGAATTCCCATCTCTTCCTTGCCTGGCCCCAGACTAACTTTTTCCTTTTCTCCCCAGTAACCATTTTGACATTTAATCCCTGAGACTAATTTTGTTTTTAAACATCTTACAAATAAATAAATCATTTTTTTAAAAAAAATGGAAAGCTCCTAATTATCAAAATACACTACTTGAAAAGAATGCAAGAGGATATTGGCAACACAAACCAGTGAACAGGTCTGGATTCAGAAGAGAAAAAGAGCAGCTGCAAATCAGTTGGAAAACACTAGCCAACCTGTTTTTTTTTTTAAATAGGACAAAAAAAATGTAGACAGCAGTTTGCAAAAGTCGATATAGAGATAAGCACATGAATTGATATTTAATCTCATTTGTCACTGAAGATATTTAATTAAAACTGCAATGAGATAACATTAGACTCTCACCCAAATGGCTACAATTTTAAAACGCAGTATCGAATGTTAACAAGAACGTGGAACACAGAAACTCTCAAGCAAGGCTTGTGGGACTATAATGAGCCACAAACACAACCACTTCAGAAATGTTTTAAATGACTAAGCTAATGCCATTAAATACACTCTGTGGCCTAATATCTGCACTGCTAGATGCTTCTTCAAAAAAATGTGCACATAAATTACGTAATGATAACAAGAAATTCTCTTTTGATGCTACGCTGGTTAGTTGTTATCAACTTGACACAAACTAGAGTTACCTGGGAAGGAAACGCATCAAGTCCTCTTGACAGAATGCCTGCATCAGTTTGGTCTGTGAGCATGTCTAGGGCATATTTTCTTGACTGATGATTGGTTTGGAAGGACTCAGCTCACTGTGGGTGGTACTGCCTTAAGCAAGGAGTTCTGGGTTGTGTAAGACAGCAGGCTGAACAAGCCATGGAAAGCAAGTCAGTAAGGCGTATCCCTCAGCGTCCTCCACTTCCGTTCCTGCCTCCAGGTTTTTACCTTGAGTTCCTTGGCTTCTCTTATGAAGGACTGTCACCTGTAAGCCGGATAATCCCTTCTGTACACAAATGGCTTTGTCCTCGTTTACCAAAGCAACAGAAAGTGAACCAGCACAGATAGTTATGAACTCAAATCAGTCTAGATATTCATTAAGAGCATGATAGCTAAGCTATGTTTACTGGATGTATATTATATAGCACTTGATACATATATAAACCCTTGCCATACAGAGCAATATAGATGTTTCTCACCAATATGATGTTGAATGAAAGCCATACCAAAAATAAATAAATATATATCACATAATTCATTTGTGAGAAATTTTAAAAATAGAGAAAATTAATCTAAGGGATTAAATGCCAATCTAATTGTTATTTAAGGGGGAAAAGGAAAGAAAGAGTTTGGAGCCAGACGAGAAGAGATTAACTGTAAGAATAGTTCATAACTTGGCTTGATTAAGTGACTCACACCCATGTATTCAGTTTTACCACAGCTAACTGACCGGTATAGATGTGGCTGATGTTAATCCCCATGCTCATCAGCCTTAACAGTTAGCAGAACGGGAGTCCTCACCTCACTGGCCTGCCAGGAGCATTTCTTCCTGCCCTTTTCGTTCTGTGTGTGCGTTGATATTCGACTTTTTCATTATATGATATTTCAGTAGACTGCCTTTCAAACATCTGCATTTAAGAACATGGCAGCCAGGCCCAGTAGCATAAGCCTAGAATCTTAGCTACTGAAGAGCCTGAGGCAAAAACACACATCCAAGGCCACCCTTGGCAATGTAGTGAGACAACACCTCCAATGAAATAAATAAAGGGGGGACTGGTTTAGAGCAAGGTAGAGGAACACTAGCATGAGCCAGACCCTAGGATCAATCCCCAATAACCAGCACAAAAAGAAAAATAAATACATTGAATCTTCTCAAATGGTGCATGATATACATGGCAATAACTGCTCCAATAATTAGTAAGCACACATTAGATGACAGGATTATTTTTTCTGGGCTATAAGTTTATAAGACTACAACTCTTAAAACAAATGCAACTCCTGCCATCTCATTTTAGGAGATCCAGGCAATGAATAAATATGCATCAAATAATAAAAAAGCACTTGGCACACACCAGTTTGCCTCGAATATTGTGGAAACAAGTAGAGCAAAGAGGTGGTGGAGTAACAAGGAAAATGTCCAGAAGATAGTGAAGCACTCTGGCCACACAGAACACTTTTAATGATCAGGAGAGGTTAGCCATCCTGAGATCCGACGAGACTGCAGGCCTATTGAATGAGAAGCCTTCGAAGGTTTCAATCTAGGATAATATATGATCCGGTTTTCATCTTTGAAATGAACTTGCCCTTGTCTCTGGAAAGAACAGATTGTAAGCAGAAGGCAGGAAGCACAGTGTAGACCTGTTGCACAGATGGGTGAGGAAGCCATGTTGCGGCCAGTGGTGCTCGCTTAGAAGAAGGTATGCCTGCGTTTTTGGTGTGCCAGAGAAGGAACCAGCAGGGTGGGCGGGTGGATTTCTAGGTAGGTGTGAGAAGTGTATCAGAAAAAGGCTTAGGGGGAATTCAAGGATGCGTCATGGTTTTCCAGCATGGTAACTAAGTAGAAGTATCACATATAAGTGGGAAGAGAAACACCTTGAGTAGAAACTTTTCTAAAACCGTTTTTGTGTTCCTTACGTTTAGAGTATCTATAGCCCCAGTTTAAAGGAATCTGTGACCTAACGTAGATAGGCAAGACCCTGAGACTGAAGAAACTTGAAAGTATTAATATGGCCAGATGGTGGTGGCACACACCTTTAATCCCAGCACTTGGGAGACAGAGGCAGGCGGATCTCTGTGAGTTTGAGGCCAACCTGGTCTACAAGAGCTAGTTCCAGGACAGATTTCCAAAACTACACAGAGAAACCCTGTCTCGGGAAAAAAAAAAAAAAAAGTGTTAGTATGTATATAAATATTCTTAATTCCTGGGTTTATAATTCATTCAGCTTCACAGGAAGTAGAAGTGACAAAAGGAAGCTGAGTAGTGACAAATTTCAACATTCAGAAGCAAAGTGGAAAAAAAAAAAAGAAAGTAAAAGAGAAAGAAAAACAAACAACACCGACAAGGAACCTAATACAGTGGACAAAACGGACAGCAGAAAGGCAGTCTGCAAGGAGGATACTCCATCTGCTGCAAAGACTGCTGAGACAAAGACTAGAGTCTTTCATGGATCCTGCTCCAGAAGGGTTCTCAATGTTCTAGTACATCATGAGTATAAATGTCTGCAGAGAAAGCATCCTGCAGGGAAATGTTAGCCAGGAGCCTGGTTGCCATTCCTTTTAAAGAGAAGTCATGATGTACTAAGGAGTGATTTAGAATGCCCGCCTAAAGTGTCTCAAAGTTAACTATGAAACAGAAAAGTGTGTGTGTGTGTGTGTGTGTGTATTCATGTGGTCACATTATATATCCACATTGCACATATGTAAATTTTAATATATGTATATATTATATATGCATACATACACCTATTTCTGCTTTAGTATCATTTGCTAGCTTTTCCTTGTCTATTTTGTTTCTGAGTATGGGAATTTCTCAGGTATGTGTATGCGTGTGTGTGTGTACAAGCATGTGTGCGTTTGTGTGTGATGAACTATCAGAGATAGATGTTATAATAGTTTAGGTGTTAAAGGTCCCCAAATGTCACATACTAAAGGCTTGATCTGCAGTTCAAAACACTATTGGGAGATGGTAGATCCTTTGCGAAGCTGAACTTGGGAGAAAAGCATTTATGTCACTAGACGTATATGGAAGAGATGTTGAGACCACATTCCTTTCTCTCTAGTTGGTTTCCAGGCTCCATGAGGTAAGTAGATAGCATCGCCACACAGTCCTGCCATGATGTGTGTGCCACCAGCAGTCCGAGAAACAGTCCAGCAACCATGAATGGAATCCTCTAAGACTGTGGCAAAACTAAACCTTTCCTTCCAATGAGCTGATTGTCTTGGGTATTTTCTCAATATGATGAACCTCTGACAACACAGATGTATGTTTAAGACATCTTTATCTCTAAAACTAACCGTTGTTAACAAATGGGTGTTTGCTGTGCGGTCACTTGGCTTCTCTCAACATGCTAGAAGCGTCCTGTTGCTGACATTCAGCCTGCTTTCCAAACATCCATAGGGGACACTTAGTCTGCCAACTGTATCGGGAATTCAACTGGAGTCTTTCTCTACTCATCTTTCCGTTGACAGTATCAGACTGAGTTGAAGGCTTATAAACACAAATACTGCATTTGAAAACATCACCCTCTAATAGGAGATAAAAAAAAAAAACTTCATGTCCTGTGAAAGCATTTAGAATATAAAAATTAAGACAAGGTTAACAAGAAAGGTATTCTGACAGATAGGCCTGTTGGCACTCCCTAGAAGATGGGCCAACATTGCCAGGAAATGCCAGCTGTTAATCTGAGACATGGTTGTCAGCGATTCAAAGAGAAGACAGTGTTCTACTTTGTAATTTTTATGCAGAAATATTAAACTCCACTAACACAGAAAAACTAGAGGTAAAAATTGGGTTTAAATAGTGTTTGGGGCCGGGCAGTGGTGGCCCATGCCTTTAATCCCAGCACTCGGGAGGCAGAGGCAGGCGGATCTCTGTGAGTTCGAGGCCAGCCTGGTCTACAAGAGCTAGTTCCAGGACAGGAACCAAAAGCTATGGAGAAACCCTATCTCGAAAAAAAAGTTATGTTTGGGAACAGAAGACAAGAAAGAGGTTGGCCAAATGGCATCCTTGCAAGGGGGCTGCCTGGTGAGAATTTTCACTAGTCCTGTCCTCCTGCGGATGTTCATAGGAAAGTTGGTGGCATTTCTGAGACTGGCAGTGACACCTGAGCCATGGCTGTTCCATGATTACCAAAGATAGATGGGGCTCATTAAGGAAGCTGTGTCTGTCCCTGCCACTTTTTTCCTGTGCCCACCCCCGCTCTTCTACCCCTTGTCCCCCATCCCTGACACCTTCTTCCCATCCCGTCTCTGATGCCTTCTTCCCATCTGCTGTCCCTAACACCTTCCTGTCCCTGGCACCTTCTTCCTGTCCCCTGCCCCTGACACCTTCTTCCTGGTCCCTAACACCTTCCTGTCCCTGGCACCTTCTTCCTGACCCCTGTCCCTAACACTTTCTTTCTGTCCCCTGTCCCTAACACTTTCTTTCTGTCCCCTGTCCCTGACACCTTCTTCCTGTCTCTTGCCCCTGATACCTTCTTCCTGTCCCTGTCACCTTCTTCCTGTCCCCGTCCATGACACCTTCTTCCTGTTTCCTGCCCCTGATACCTTCTTCCTGGTCCCTAACACCTTCCTGTCCCTGGCACCTTCTTCCTGTCCCCTGTCCCTAACACTTTCTTTCTGTCCCCTGTCCCTGATACCTTCTTCCTGTCCCTTGTCCCTGACACCTTCTTCCTGTTTCCTGTCTCTACCACTTTCTTCTCATATGTTGCCTTTTCTTGGTTTTCTGCCCCCTTTCCTTCCACCTCCCCATATCCTTCTCCCCTTTTTTCTGTTCTGTACTTCTCTATTCTAAATTACTTTGTCACATACTTTTCCTTCCATACCTTCTTTGAGAAGGTCTTGGATACCTCCTGGTTCTTCCATGCTCCTGTCATCCTTCTGAACCCAGGGTTTTGGAAAATAGCGAGAACAAGTCCTCTGTGTCTTTTAGAAGCATATATATATATATATATATATATATATATATATATATATATATCTCCTCCTGTGCTCTCGTTTTTTAGCTTCTTATTTTAAGTAATGCCCATACATCATGTGCTGGCTCTTTTCAGAGGTCTACATACCTGTCATGCCACAGGCAATCAAAACACCTTATGGTCAAGTTGAAAGACACTTAATTCTTCATGACTTATATTCATTTGGAGAGAATGTCCACTTTGGATACCGTCCATTCCTGTCCTACAGAAAATTAGTTATCCACCCACAACCTTAATTTAAATGCTTCTAACCATTAGCAATGCAATTTCCAAAACGAGGCTGGTATGAGATGTATCCCTAAAGCCTAGATTCTCTGCTGGGATTCTATAGAGATGAATTCAGATACCATAGGACACTCATCGACTCAGATGCCAGAAGAAGACGGACAACTCCAGTCTCCAGGAGCACTTCACAGTTTGTGAAACGCATCCACGAGTGTCACTTCCGTTTTAGTAGTGACACCTCTGTGGAGGGCATGAGTGCCTTTCATTGCTCTGGGCGCTCGGTGCACATCTCACCCTGCAGGCAGCAACGTTTGCCTAACCCAGCCTGGAGCCTCTGGCCAGGGACTGTACTCTAATCATCGCTAATGATGCCATTGATCTCCTGCACTGGCTGACACATCACTCCTTAAAGGAAAAAAATCTCCAAGTGGAAAAACCTGAAAATAGTTGAAAGGCAAAGCTGAGTAGCAGCTGGAAGCGCCTTATATAGGAGTTTTAATTCATTCCCAGCTTCTGCCTGTTCTATTGACAAACACACCACTTTAATCTCTCCCTGCCAGGCCTCTCACTCTGTGGTCAAGAGGCCACTTTATTAGGCTTGCTTTTTTTCATCCATTGGTTGTAAGAAAGGTTATGGGTACAAATACCTCGCAGCCCATATTAAAAGGACATACTGTCAGGGGAAAAAAAATTATATAGTCAGTCTTGCTAAATTAGTTTACCTAAAATTGTATGTGTGAGTGATTTTAATCAAAATCTAATTTCCCCTCTTTTTAGAGTAACTGAAATGAGATTTTTCTAATTTACTTTTCGCGGTTCAAGTCTCTCATAATTCTTCTATGGTCGTGACAGCGCCGTGAACGCATCGGCTGCGACAAAGCATTAAAAAAAAATTAGATTTTCAAATTGATGTGCTAAATTAAAAATGTTTAATGTTTCTCATCAAAAGGCACGGGGTAGGCGCGGGCCTCCAGTACAGTTAAAGGCTTCGTATTTTCTTCATCTGTTTCTTTAATTCACAACCCAGGGCAACTGGGTGGAAATTAACAAGCTCTAAGTAAAGGAATCCTTGTAACCTGTGTCCTCTGAGAAGCTGCCTTTTAATTTCCTCCCATCCCTTGACACGGTGACCTTAAGGATGTCATAATAAAAATGGATGCTGCTGCCTCGGGGTTCGTGGTTTGTTTATCTGCTTGCCATTGTGCATGTATGTGCAGCTTTTTCTCTCCTTCTGCCCCAGTCGGAGTTCGGCAGACGTTATTAGGGCTTGCGAGCCTCTGAGTGATTGTAACGCTCAAG